>NC_051192.1:33987072-35187072 GCF_015220075.1 Falco rusticolus
TTACAGAATAAAGACAAATCTGCTTCTTTGAGAAGCATTTTTCCTAGCTCCCCTTTTCTTTCTTGCAAGGGAGCTTCTCCCCTCCCCCTCCCTTTTATTTTTTCATTCTAAGGAAAATGGCTGCAGCTGGAAGAAGGTGGATCACAGTCCTCTGAAAATATTCTCTGCAGTCTCTGAGTTTCAAGTGATGAAAATATCTCCTGACTTAAATTTCAGAATTAATTGTTTATTTCTTCCAAATGGCAAAAAAGCTGTTTTGGTCCAAATTCCTAGTTGATGCTGTCATTTTACATACTTCACATCAGTTAATCTGGGCGCTAGCATCTAGCTACAGATTTACTGCTTTGGATGTTTGTGCCTTTTTTCTAATGAATCTTTGCCATTATGCTGATTTTTATAATTAGTTATTCCCACTTATTCTCATTTTCATGTAATTAAAATGCCATGCTAAAAATATAAGTGAAGATTCAGTTAATTTGTCTTATAAATGGATGCATAATTAATGAAAGATTGAAAAAAGCCAACTCATAATGTGATTCTGGTACTTTTTTCTGCAGTTTGCTCTTTCCTGAGTGTTATACAAATAAACAGCGAAAAGATTTCCTTGAATTTACATGCAGACTTAAGGCTGTATTTGAGTAACTATCTCCAAGAGAAAATAGACATATTATATTAAAAATTTACTATCCTTTTCCTACATTAGACAATTGTTTACAACCCTGATGTTCTCAGGAATATATCTACCTATTTTGGTTTCACCAAATTTTAAATATGTGTTTCAGTGAGCGGTGGTTTTGTGTGGTCTGCCTCAAAGGAAGGAATTCCATCATGTTATGAAAATAAAGTTGATGTCTTTTGTCGTTAGTGTTGTTAAAAAGGCGATGATGAAGATCATGTATCTGTAGGTGATAAGTACTAAAGATATCCAACTCCATGATCAGTTCACCTTCACCTTCTGAGCTAAGGATAACAAAAAGGTTATAGTACCATTTGAAATAACCTATAAGGTAAATATACCTCCATAATATCACTGTGAAAATGAAAAATATACATTAATTCAGTTTTTCCTCTTTCAGGACTGATGGAGAGGAGCTTGTTTGGTTGGTTGGTTGGTTGGTTGGTTTTATGTGTATATACCTTAACACTGGTCCTGCAAGCAAGCCTGCTCAGGAAATTTGAGTGCTGCCTGTACTACTGCTCTGGAGCACTCTGGTCTGAAAGAGTACATCTGGGACAGCATCAGGTACTCATTACACATCTCATGTGTAGGCTTGCCCCTAAATCTGTATCTTTACCTTGCTGGTAGTTGATCTTCTTTTAATATTAGGAATCAGAACTCTGGAAATGTAATGGAATGAAGCTGGGTTAATATAGCATTGATAATATACAACCGTGGGTTGGCCTCAGGGGCGGCAGGTTGGCTGATGTAGATGGGGTGCAGGTGTGGCTGGTTAAGTTAAGTGGTTGAGAGCCAATGAAGAGAGAGCAGCTGAGGAAGAGAAGGGGAGAGAGAGGAAGAAGCAGGGAGAGCACATGCCCTGGATAAGGTGAGGTGAAGGCAGCAGAGGGACTGGCATGAAGAGTACGCTGGTATGAGGTGGTAAAAGACCTTGTTGTAGCTTGATAGTTTGGAGAGTGCTGTGACATGGAAACACTGGATCTACACTTGTTTTTGCAGCCATTTATCCAGTCAGCCTCATGCAGAAATGACTGCTTCATCCAGGAAAGAAAAACTGTATATGGTAAATATCCCCCCACAGCTATGAATCTGATATTTCCTAAAATAGGAGCGATTGGACTGGATTTGGAACATTATTCATTATCAATTTATTTAAATGTAATAATTTCTTGTGCTGCTGTATGCCCAATTCAGTAGATTGTTTCTGTTGATAAAAACAAAACAAAAGAAAAATATTTTATTGTGAACATTCTTCATCAACAAGTTTAATTAGCACAATTTAAAGCCTGCATTGTTGGGATCTGCAGCGCAGGTTACTCAGTTACTCTTTCTGATGAGGCATGATTGGCAGATAACATGGGAAGGCTTCTGCAGTGAGGAGAACAGGATTAGTAGCTAACATGAGAATGATGTTTTCTAAAGAAGGAGAAACTTTATGTCCATGGATATATGGAGAAGCCAGGATATGAGGTCACAGCACCTCCTGCTAGGTCCACCACACGTACAATGTAGGTTCCCCTCAGATGCCTGATGCTCTTACCACAACATGTGCTGCTGCATTAGTGGTAGAGTCCACTCACGTGGCCATGGGCTTTGGCTGATGACCTTTACTTCCAACCACACCTAAAAGAGGTGAAGTAGCAGTTTAAAGTCCCTTTTATAGCCCCATCATGTGGTTTTGCTGGAGGATACTGCAGCCAGAGAGACCCTCCCTGACAAATATGAAAGGTCTGTGACAAAGAGAAAGTCTGTTCAAAGCAGAAGCTGCAGACAATAGCAACAGAGGTTGGTAAGCAACCTAAATATATTCACTGCTACAAATTTATCCAGTCCAATACGTGAAGAATAACTTTAAGCTACAGTGTGGTCTTGTTCACTCTGGAATGGCTCACAATCTCTGATGGAAGTGTCAGGGCATGAAAAAAGGGGTGCCAGGGAGGCTCATTCAGACCAACATCCCATCTAAATGAAGACTCATTCTTCTTCCCCTTAGGACATTTGCCCTAAAAGAAAGTGGGTGAACCTGTTATTGATTTGTTAATAAGTTAAGATTGACTGACTTTGATTAATTGATTTTATAAAATAATTTTATAAAATTGAAAAATAGAAGGATAAGAAATATTTTTAATGAAACTTATAGTTGCACAGTAAAAGCTGCTATGAGATCTTCTGTACATCCTGTACCAAGGCTAGAAGAAGGGCCTGGAACCATTGTCAAAACTTAGGTAATAACTTTAGGGTTTGAAAGGTTTCTTTGTATTTGACCAGTCTTCTGTATGTAGACGTGTATTGAAATGTCAGAATATGAGATTAATGGAAACTGGGGAGAGTCGACTGGAACAGCTTGTAGTTACCTGCCAAGAAACCGTGAACTTTAGTAAAAGGTAATTCCGGCAGGGGGAGATCGCGACCACCGACTCATATACCACCTACCCAAATCGTACCCCAGACCCATTTCTGGACCTTTCTAAGCTGTACTGCACAGAATCGGATATAGGAGGAGAATTTGTTAACGATTTACGGGAAATATCACGGTTATGCATGAATACTTAATGAATATGTATGAATACGTTTTATATATGGTGTCTAATTTTGAGACCTGGTGTGCGTTGATCGTGAGAGGACTCGCTCACGCACCCGGCCGTTAATAAAGAAGTGTCTGCTTATCTACATCACATTGGTGTCAATAAGTTTTTCATTCTGAGATGTCGGTAACAAACCCTTCCTTTTAGTGCTGTTTTACATGACTGTAGGATAGTGACACCCCTGACTACCTGAAGGTTTCTCACCTGCAAAGCTCTGCGTCTGTTCTGAGTTCATTCCAGTGAGGGTACTGATGCCTCTTCCTCAGTGGCTTGCCAGTTCCTTCCTCAGCATGTCCCATCAGAACTAAGGAACTTTATGTTTTGATAGTTTGGGGACTTAAACATTGGCTGCCATTTCTTCTTATAACCACCTCAACTAATATGATGTTTGTTAGATTTTCTGCAGTTACCTTGAAGCAAACTCTGCAACCCAGCTGACAGCTAGTGTTGTCTCTTCAAACTGGGCAACAACTATTGAGACCTGAATTTACGATCTGTCACTATCTAAAGTCTTTTCCAGGACTTGCTGGTCTGTAAGAGCACAGCTGTACTGAGTAATCAGTAGAGCACTTACTAAGAGAGTGGTGAACAGAATAGTGATGCTGACATCACTAATTGTCTTCCTTAATCTTCCACTTACTTAAAATGCTGACATCCCTTAAGGAATGCTATGACTCAAAACCTGACACCAACACCACTCAAGTCCAGATGACTTCACATGAATTCTCCCCTTGCCCTGCTCAAGGCAGCAAACTAACAGGACTGGATTCCAAGCTGGAAACACCAGTGCCAAACTTTCTTGAAGGAAAGTTGTTGTCCTTAAAGTCTTACAAAAACTTCAACTTATTTGCCCATACAGGTAAGTGGGGAAATGGTGTCAGAGCTATAAAATGAATTATAATATTTTGCAGGAATATTTTTTTATTATGTTAATCTAAAGAGTTATTTTGACTCTTTAAAGATTATCTGAGATGCTGAAGTCCTTTTGTTACCATAATAAGGCAAAAGGCTCAAACTTCAAAAAGTGAAAGAATTCAGCAGAGTCTGTCGTGCATTACTTAACATTTGGTATATAGCACAAACCTTTTTTTTATCAGATGGCTCAAAAATGACATAAGGCAAGCATTATATCATTAATTTATCGTAATTCTTTATTATAAGTCTTTTGAGAAAGTATCTTTTTGCACCCAGACTAGTAATTCATATTTGTATGCCTGCCCAGACTGGTGTTAAAGGAGTCTGCCTTTCTAGATGGCAGAGCAGGAGGACAGTTTTTCATGCACGATGAAGTTTCGCACAAACATGAAACCAGTCAATGTATTACATATAATCTGCCATGAGGATGTAAACGTATAGTACCTCTGTGAAAAATTAAGATGTTTGTTCACGTCTCTTTACCTTAGGGACCTAAAGTGAAATCACTCATGAAACACAAATGGCTGGTACTTCTCACTAGGAGAATTCAAACACTCCTCCTTGATTATAGAAAGGCAGAGAGAGTTTAGACTTCCAAATTGGACACTTCTTTCAGTGGTGGTAAAAATAACCCCCACCTTTACTCACTCCTTTGTGTCCCCAATTTCTGCCCTAGTGTGATTATGACCTTTGTGCCTCTTGTTTCATAGAATCACAGGTTTCTTCTATATGCCTTGTGCCCTAACTAGTGCCTTTCAGAATCTTTGCTTTTGAGGCGAGCCTTACTGCCCATTACCTCAATTAGAGCCATATATATATATATATATATATATATATATAAACACAATTCTTGGCTTTTATCCTCAGGATTATTTTATAGAATGTCTTCGATCAAGAAAAAACAAGTACCTTTGGAAACATTTCAGAAATCATTATATAAAAGTAGGTAAAAATAATACTGATTTTATTTAGAAGTATTTTTCTGTGTCTAAAGCTAAACTTGAAATTTCAACTCCCTCTACAGTCAGCCAAGAGCAATACATCTTGGTGTATTTTAAATGAGTTACATTCTGGACACGCCTGATTCTCTGCTTTAGCTATCAAAGGAATCTACACAGCTAGGTTAATGTTGAAATGTCCACGGTTAGGTTAGATAAATGCCATCTGTAGGAAGTTAATGAAAGAACAACTTGATTATTTGAAACCTCTGTGAGGCGGCATGATTAGGAAAAGTGTTTTCAGATCTGTGCTAATCTCTGTTGAACACTGTTTTTTAAAAGCCTTTGGGTTTGTTTCTCAACAGAGTGGAGCCAAAAATAAAAAGTAACTATTGAAAAATTGTTATTTACTAGAAAGTATCCTTAATAAATAGAGAAGATGGAAACAGTTTGAACTGAGCTGATACATTTATCTTAAATTTACTGTCAAATATTTGCAGCCAATTTGGACTAGCTTTGATCCAGGGTTTAAAGTTCTTTAAGCACAACCAAAACTCACTCACTTCAAAGAAAACAGGCACTTGTGATTTTTCCCATGCGAAAGGGAGACCACAGAGATAATGAATGATGTGTTTGTTTGCCAAGTGCTCTTTTGTAACCATTGCTTATCTGAGAAAAAGCAGCTGAAGGTTATAAAGTCCTAGAATTAGGTGAGGTGAAGGTAGCTGGACAGTTTTATTTTTGCTGGAGTATAACTTTGACACTGATTTTATCAGTGAAGGGGTGGCCTTTGTATTCCCTTCGGAGTCTACAAGATCATGGAGGTTTAGTGGGAGACTTTAGATCTTTATAATGACCATTTCCACACAAGACAAACAAACACTAAAAATACAGCTAGCCAGCCAGGTGCTGCACAGCCTGCAGCCAGCCCGATTTGGCTGCTTCCAGCACTCTTACGACCTGAAGCTTGCAGGCAGCTGTCCAAAGGCCAAAAAGCAAAGGTGCGGTATGGTCACTGCTGCCCCTTGGTCAGAACCTGGAGCCTTCCTCAGGGTACCTCAGTCCTGACCTAACCCTGCCTGTGCCTGTTGTGGTGTGAGCTCTGTGGCATTGCTGTCCCTTCTTTATCCAAAGGAAGTAAGCAGGGAAAGGGAAGATGACAGCTAGTAAGAAACACAGGGACAAAAAGGTTGATAACACAACTGTATAATCCCTACTGCAGCACCTCAGCCTTTTGGGAGAGTGGGTATGTGCCACAGGCAGCATAGACTTGGACGTTTTCTGGTCAGATTGATCCCTCTTAGACATCTGCTGCTGCTCCCCACATCCAACTGGGAGGACAAAGCATTACTCACAGTTTGCTAATCTGGCAGCTCCACCTCAGGGTCACTGAAAAGAGGGAAGGGAAACAAAGACCTGTGCATTTGAGTCACCCTTTTTTGCCCAGCCCTCACCTTTCATGATAAAAGCCCTGCAGCCACAAACAGCTGGCTCACAAACCTCCGCAATGCAGCCCTACTTCAGCATACATGCTCTTCTTATAGTGACTGTTACCCTGAGTCCAGTGACTGCTGCAGGACAGAGTAAAAATGATGCCACCAGAGAAGATGTCTATCCCCCTCTGTGGGACCTTGCCCCTGAAAGCCTGCTGAATTTCCTAGTAAAGGACAACAAAATTGTCATCAATGCTTGGAACTATCAAGAACGACTGGGGCTGTATAAGAATTTGCTAAACTCTTCAACCAAATATTTTACTGCCTTTGGATCCCAAAATTTTGGCAATATTCTCTGGGGATTACCGTTGCAGCATGGGTGGCAATTTCGTACAGGTATGAGTTATGTCCTTATGCTGCTGAAACAACAAAGTGTTTACCAGACCCACTTTGGGTCATCCTTTCCAAGGGTTCTGCCTTGCAAGCCCAGGATAGTCTCAGACAGTGTAAATTTTGGGATACTGAGATAAGACGCCTATTTGAAAAAGGAATTCTGAATGAAGGGAACACCCTTGCCTTGTTGAGCAATAGCAATTAAACTTCCTGACAGGAAAAGGTATTGCTCCACATAGGACTGGTCAGAATCCAGAAGATCTGTGGTTTAGAATGGCAATATTTTGCTTAACTAAAAATCTTTGAAAAGATATTCCCAGTTGCTCCACTTTATAGTAGGTATATTTCAGGGCCTGCACTCTGCAGTGCTGTTTTTAAATTGTTGACTGATTAAATTGTTAATGTTATGATCTTCTATTGGTGATTTGATTGTTGGAAGTCCACCTCTCCCTCTGACAATTTGTTTCCATTTGCCCTTTTTGATCAGTTTAGGAGGAGCCTCATTATTTTCAAAATATGTTTTTTACAAAAAAATAAATTTTGTTCTGTTTGTTGGGGGGTTGTTTTGTTTGGATTTTGTGGGGGTTTTTTGTGTTTTTTTTTTTTTCTTTTTAATGATGTTTGAATTCTAATGTCTCATCCCCCAAAAGCCAGTTGTTATCTGGGGCAGTCATGCATGTTTGCTTGTTGGCCGTGCCAGGCAAGCAGAAACAGAAACACATGTGAAAAGTCCCTTGAGGCTAAGGCTGCAATATTTTATCAGGGACTTTATCAGAGAACATTTCTCCCACACGCTACTTCACATGCAGGAGCCAGTGAAGCTTTCCATTCAAAGCTAGAGTTGACTTGCCTTGTTCTAGCAACCATGAGAGGTGGGAAGAAGGGAATAAGAATCAATGATGTTTTCAGGAACTTGCGCCTGGTGGTAATGAAGCATGAGCAAATGCATCTGTCCACCTGTTGTTTTCTTTATTGGTTGTAATCTGTAGTTTCATGAGGTGGTGGTTTGGCTGAAGCTGTACATTTGGAAGAAGACAGAGGTGCCACAGCTGGTGGTGAAGGAAGTCTGCCAGCATTTAGTCACACCTAATGGAAAATTAACTGCTAAGTCAAAAGGAGGAAAAGGAGGTAGAGTAAGCAAAATCCAAGCAGGCAACTAGCTGGCAAACATATAGCAGCAAGAAGAATTTGGTGGAGTTTAGGCAAGCTTTTTCCTCTTTCCCTCCTTTATGTACAGGAAAAGAAAGGAGATGAAGAGGATGGCTGGTGCAGCAGGAGAGTTGACCCAATGTGTGGCAGAGGCAAAGATGACTGGATGCAGAACTACACTTGAGTGGTGACCTGCTGGAAAGGGTCTAGTTATGTAGCATAGACTCATCCACAAAGCGAAGATATGCCTGGTGGCAGTGACGGTTCCCAAATAGAGATGAGGGATACGGTAGGTGACAGGAAGATCTGCACCTGTTTGCACAGACAGGTAAAAACTTACTGTGACCTGCCAAAGAGTCATAGGGCTGGTCCTTAGACAAGGAGATATATTTTTGAAATTACGTGATCAGAAGGTTAAAAAATTAGTAGAAGGAAAAATATCACATGGTTGGAAAGAGTTTTACAGTAAAAAATATGAGAAGTTGAAAGATAAATGGGCAAGGGGGAAAGGAAGACGTAATTTTGGTGCATACAGTAATGAGGTTAGCAACTAGCTAAACCTAATACAAATAGGCAGCTGGACTAGATTAGTGAGGAATGAACAAAGCACTTGTATATTGACATAATAAACTTTGGCAAACAAAAGCAGGATTTGAATTCATGGTGCAAGACAAAAGGTCCTTCAAAATACTACAAAAGCTGTTGAATTAACAATTCTGTCTGGTTATGTCTGTCAGTTATGGTGCTGAGAAAATATTTTTAGGGATATGGCCCTATGTAAACCATAAAGAGCAAGTGAAGCTGCTATTTAATAAGAGTGGTGCAAAGATTTTTGATAATCCACTCATGGAAATAAAATTAAATCAGTAATTTTCCTAAATTTACAATAGAGAATAATGTTGAGACACCTATGGCTGACAGAAATGAGACTGTGGAAGTAGAAATTGTCACTTAGGAGTGTGAGAGTACAGACTGAGGAGACTGGATAGTCTGTATCCCCACTTGGAAGAATTGACATACAGAAGTGCAAATCCAGGAGCAAGAACTTTAAGAAAGACTCAGGTCATATTGTATGTCTGAAGAGTGGGAAAGGTTGTACCTATATTTAAGAAAAAGGAAAAAAGGGATAAGGACATAAAAACATTTTTTCTCTTGCGTCAGCAGTAGATGATACATTAGAACAACTATAGAGGAAAGAATATTTAAAGAAATGGAGCTAAATGGAGAAAAAGGGATAAAGCATAGCTTATGTGAATCAAAGGTAGGTTGTGTCAGACTAACTTGATATCTTCTTTTATGATATAAGTGGTTTTTTATCAAAGTCCAGAAATGCATTTCCTCCCTTTGTAAAATCAAAGCACAACAGCTGCGTTTAGCTTTCTCATTACAACCTTGCCACAAAAAAAAAAGCACAGAAATCTTGCTGATGACGTTGCACATAGTTGCTAAGAACATACAGCTGGGAGGGACTGTCAGTATAAAGAAAGACACAAATAGCTTTGGTGTACCTGAAGGCTGAAGTTAACGATTGTGTAAGCACAGGGAATAGGAGGGAGGAGAGAGCAAAACTGGAGTGTAGACCTGAAACTGGAGTTAGTGCTCTCAGCTCCAAGTAATTCATACATGTCTTATAATTATCACTAATACTGCCTGGGACTCCTCATTTTCCCAAAACACGTATGCTAACAGTTTTTGGTAAATCTCGCATACAATTCTTCTGCAACATTTCGTCTTTTTCTTCTTTTCCTTTATCCTTCCCATTCATCTCCTTTGTACACCAGTGAACTACTGCTGCCTATTTCTGACTCCTTTTGTGGAAGCAGGATCTTGGAAAAAAAAATTGTCTTTCTGTAAATACTAAAAAATACCATTTTTCATTTAAAAACCCCATCCTGTTGAACTGCATTCCTCACCACTGCAAGTTCATGTTCTCAGCATTCTGCCACTGAAAGATACAGCCTTGAGCAGCTGGCATACCCCAAAGAACAAGCTCTGTCCAGTCAGCTAGAGAAGATAATTAGGATAATCTGTATGCACATGCTTCATGATCATCTCTTCTTGTCAAGTAAAAAGTATCAGAAAATTTGGTTTGGCTTTTAAAGACTGTAATGAGGTTTAGATGTCAGAAACGACACAGTCGTTATTCAGCTGACTCATCAGAGAGTGTGTTCTGCAGTGCCGAGCTTGGAAACTTCTGGAGTAACTCAGGTCATTGGACCTGACCATGGTAATTTCATGTCATACACTTAGAGCAGACTTTCTGACTCACTACATGATTACTTACCACATAATGTACATGTACATTATGCTTTCAGGAATTAGGCTGTTTCTCCAGGTCACGTGCTTAAAGTAAAATATGCCTTACATGCTGTCATGAATAATTGTGAAATGTCTTGCATGTTTGCTAAAGCACACATGCTTGAGAACCCTGCTAATGAGATACAACAACGTTTACATGCTTAGCTTCACAGTAAGGCATGTCTGTATGCGTCATTGAACAGGAAGGGATTCTGTACCACACAACCCAGCTAGGTGAGACACAATTACTAGCACATTTAATTTGTGCTATTCTGCTCATTACGCAGCTCTCCTACACCAGCAGCCTTGCATCTATTGAGAATGTTGCATCAGCTGTGCATGTGTTCATGTCCGTATGTGCATGTATATTTATATCTCCATAAAAATATCACTGCAATGTCCTACTTTCAGACAGTTCCATAAATTCTTAGAATACATTTACAGTGAGGAATAAATTGAACTGTAAAACACAATCAAATTACTATGCACTGCATGAAGTATTGACTGAGAAATTCAACTGCTCTAGGAACAGTAGTTCATGAAGCAAAGCAACAGTAATTGTTCTGCTTCTCTGAGCAAAATTCTGCATGCTTTACTCCTATACATTTTTTTTACCACATTGGGATTTCTTGTGTGAAAAAGACTGAGAAGTATTTGGTGTATTATTTCATTTGATTCAGGCAGATTAGCAGATCCTTCCAGCGTGACTTCCTGTGGCTATGAAGATGGAGACCTCTTGTGCATATCTGTAAGAAGCTGGTGGTCCTGTAAGTATGTGCTATTACAATGTTCTTCTCCAAGATATGATTAGTGTCCTAGAAGGCAATTTAGAATCTTTCTTCCCCTTAGACTTCAGTATTACAAAGTAATTTCAGTGCTACATAATTCTCCATCAAAAACTTGCAGCAAGACACTTAAGTGTGAGTAAATGAAAGTTAATTGACTTCAATAACTTATTTGAGGAAGGATTGAAATGCAAATTTGCAGCCTTAAAAATGTTTACACTGCAAAAATACATGTAATAATGTGTGGGAAACACCATGATGAGTGTTTATATGGGTAGACATTAGTAGAAATTAGTTTTGAATTACTCCAGAGCAGATTTATTTGGTTTAGATGCTGGTACTTCAAACTAAAACTTAAGTGTGAGAATATCAAGCAGGAATCTTTGTGGTTCTTGCATCACACTTGGTAATACAAATCTGACAGGATCTTTCTGCCTTCAGTTGCACCTCCACAACTTCACTGTGGTCGGTAGGCTACACAGAATGAAATAAAGGGAGGCTGTGCCCATGATGTCCAAATAAATTCACTACCTTCATTACACTGACATTTACCCATCAGGCCTTCAATATTCAGCTAGAACTTAGTTAATCCTTTGGCCTGGTGTACATGAGCTATGAGGCAATTTCTGTTCACTTCAGTACTGGCACTGGAGTTCTGGTAGGTTAAAATGTTGTTTAATTTTTTTTTCATTATTCTAGTAAGTAACAACAAACCGAAGACAATGGCAGAAAGAGAGAGAAGTGTAAAGATTTGAGTTTCCAGTGTCAATGCCCCTGACATTTTCAGTGTTTTCCTCAATATCTCTAAAAATACACTTCCAGAAAACTCAGTCTTCCCCAAAATGGAAACATCCAAAATTCCTGTTAATTTTGCCAATTCAGGCCACTCATATGCTACTCTGTTGAACTGGATCCCTCCAGTTAATACATGATTTCTCTTAGCCTGAGAGACACTAGAATTTCATTTGTGAAAATGCGTATCACAGGTGTAACAGGAGAAAGGGTCTATCCATTACACCAAAGCAAATATACATTGCAGGAAGCAGTGCCATCTCAATCACAGTGGTATCAGATTTGGAACCACTTTTGCACTAGGCAGTGCAGAGAAAAGGCAAAGTGACAAAGCCTGCTGAAGGACCAGCTGTGAACTAACTCAGCCATAGGTGCTGTTGGCATCACTCCTGGTAGATGTGGCAGAGCACCTTATCCTCCTGTGGGACGTGAGGGTAGGTCCACTGCCAGGATGATGGGAGAAATAACAGTGTGTAAGACAGGATACTATAACCAGGTTTTTAAACAGAAAGGAAAAAAACATTTACATCCACTTCTAGCTAAGAGCTTTGCAGAAGAGGAAAGGAAGGAATCTGGAATGCTACATGCAACTCAAGGGTATCCATTTATTGTCGCACAGAGCAATCCAATGAATAACACTTGTAACATTAATAGAAAAAGGACTGATACTACAATGCTCTTTGTCTCAACTGCAAGAACATGTGTAGCCTATTTCCCTCTGGTATTTTTACAGCTACTGTTGATATGGAAACAGGCTCCTCAAACAACAATGCATACCTAGATTTCCACAGAGTTCATCTTACAAGGCAAATTTTTTCTGAGCCCATGAAAAAACATAAAAAAGTGTTAAATTTTCTCATTTGATTAATCAAAAATATTTGATTAATTTGCCTACACAAATTGAACAACCTATCCTAACCAGTCCAAATAGAATCTTCCAAACGATGTTTTTGTTTCCGTTTTTCAAAAGCTGAATGAACACATTATTACAAAAAACAACACACCCTTTTTCTCTGATTTGCATCAAAGTCAGTATTTTTAGAGACTCAATTTCAGACTTTTTTCTGAAACTGGAACTCTGACTATTTTAGAAGGTTTATTTTTAAAGAAATGGAACTGATAGATAGGATGGGGGGAAGAAAGACAAGACCAACCTATAGATTACAATCCCTACTTACATCTAAAGGCAATAAAATGATGGATTTTTTTAGTTTAAATATTCTTTCCCTTCCTAGGGAAGGGAAAGCCTCATGTCCTTCTTCTTATAGCATATTTTCCCTCCATCACTTCTGTCCCTCGCTCCATCAGCTTCCCTGCTGTCCTGTAACAAGTCCCCCTTTCCACCAGACCTGCTCCGTTCCTTCCCTGTGACATAAGCACTTTGTTGTAGAGGCCCTCTGAATGAAGCTTCTGGCTGTGAGTCAGCAATTAAATGTATACATCTTCAAGCAAACAAAAGCGTAAGCATAGATTAAATTTAAAATGTAAATGTAAAGTAAAATGAAAGCTCACTGTGATACTCCAACTTCAGTTTCCAGTCTCTGGGTGGCTAGCACTAGGTGCTCTGTGCGAAGGTGTCCCAAGCAGTGATGAGTAACAAGGGTCATTGCATAGCCCTGTGCAAGCAGGGGACCTTCCTGGAATGCAAACCACCACCCCTACTTTCTCGGTGTTTGCATTCCTGCTCCTCACTTACTTCTAAACACTGCACATTTGCTTGATACTTATTTTGTTGCCTCCAGAATATGTATAAACTCAGCCTTGATTTACCCTATTGCAGCAGCAATGTGCAAAAAGCCTTTCAGAGTGCACAAAAAAGTCGTTCTGTTCTGAGCATGTAAGGAGTTTTGGCTGGCCTTCAGGGCAGCCCTCTATGGCATGAGTAGTTTTGTGAGGCCAGGAATGAGCTTGACCAGTAACTCACATTTAATATGCCCCAAGGTGTATGAGACACTCTGTGCTTAAGACCTGCTGTCCTTTTTGCCTAGAATCATATTCAGTATAGTCCTCTCCTGCATTGTTTTTTGCCCTCTGAGTCACCCAAGCAGGTACAAATAAGTAATATATGCAAGCCCACTTAAAAGAATGTACGTACTTTCTGATGTGAAATCCAGGTTTCAACACTTCTCATGAAAACAGTGAAGAAGTAAGCCCCACCTTAGCAACGACTCCCAGCATGACACTTCTCATCACTTGAGACTTCTCCTTTGCACTTCTGACTGGCCACACGTTTCCTACTGAATTCCCAGCCAGGGCCACTTACAGGAGGTGGAACAACGGTTTCCCATGAGTAAGGACAGAGATACATGGTAGATGGTCAGGTTTTGTTGATTTTGGTCCTCACTGCTGGGACTGTATACAAAATACCTAGGCAGTCCGTGGCCCTGAGACCAAACGTGAGCAAATGACTTCTCAGCACGACAGGTCAGGAGTACCCACTCAAGAGGGAGAGCAGCTCATTTCCAAGACCTTCTTCACTTATAGTTATTAAACTTTATTTCTATGAAACAAGCAAAATTAAGAGGAGAATTTAAAACCCTCCTTTCAAATGAGGAATATCAAATAACCCTATGGGCACTCTCACTGGAGATGTGGTCTGCCACAGGTGAGAACTGAACCTGGGTTCCTACGTGCTGGGTCTGAGTGCTCCAACTTACGGACCAGACCAAAGGAAGCCATCATCCTAAAATAAATGTAAACAAACACACAGGGGTAACTTCCAAACACTTTTCAGTGAGAAAAAACTTTTTTCAAAGGAAAATTACTATTTTACAGTAAAACATCACTAGTATTTTAGTATAGCCTTTTCCTTTCTTATATGCCTAGGATACATAGAAGAGGGTTTTGTAGGAAACCAATACTCATGGAGTACCCCTTAGTCTTTCTGTACTTAGTTTGCAACTAATATTTGAGAGACTTCTGATGTCCTGTCCGTGACAACCTATAAAGATCTAACTTCTGTCAGTTGTTTGTCATTTCCTGCAAAGTATAGCACACTGCCAGCTCAGTATAGCACACTGCCAGCTCATACAAGGCTATTAACAGAAAATATATAAATTAATATTACAGATCATATCTCAGTCGATACAGAGATCATCATTAATGTGTTTCAGTACACGTCCCACTGCTGAATGCAGTTGTATCAGTGGCAATCAGTGCAAGGTTGTATTTGGCTTGGGAGGGTGTTCATTTTTCTCTGCGGGAATTTTTCATTTGCTTGTGGTTAACACCTCCTCCTTTTCAATTATTCTTTCAGGTATGAATTACTACCTGGCTGTCATCCCCTTTCTGGGGGCAGTGGAGGCTGGCCTGTTTGGGCAGCTGCCCTACGAGATAGAAATATTGCCACCAGAGGAGCGAAGAGCTGATTTCTGTTACAGTGTTGCTGACTGCCGGTCTCACATTCCCAAGCTCATGGATGACTGGAAGGCCTATTTTGAAGTACATAATTTTACTTTTTTTTTTCATATTTTGTAAGAAAAGATACCAGAATATTACCTTTTACAACTATTATTACTGTTATTTGTAAGATTCAGACGGCTTGGTTTCCTTTCAATAACAGCTTGGTATAAAAGTAACAAGCAGGAAAAAATGAAAAGCATAACATAAAGTGAGTCAGGGATTAGAAGGCCAGGATTTTTACAGGTTATGGCTTTTTATTTCCTTCCTTTAAGATAATTCTGTATTTTGGACTCTTTCCCAAGAGAGTGTTTTGTTAACAGTTATATTTGTATTCTTCCTATACTGCTTATGTTAGAAATGCAAAATAAGCATGTGAGATAGAACACTACCTTTGAGAAAGGCCTTGTGTTGGTTTTATAGGGTCCATTTATTCCTTTGAACATCTGAAAAACTGAGAATGTGGAAGCTTCATTCAGAAGGACACTTATATATGCAAGTAGATACTCTCTTTCCTCCTCATTCAGCCATTCCCTATCCCAAAGATGACAAGATTTGTAACTTCATAGATTCAATACTATTTTCATAGGTAGACTTCTATATTCAATGTTTTTGTTAGTATTTAAATAATTGATAATGATTAGAAAGTTTAAACCATAAGCAACTCTTGGCAACTGTGAGTGAAGGTAGAGGTTTCAGGTGCAAGACTGGATTTGTTTTCTCTAAGATTTTTCCTAAGCAGTATGTTTCAGAAGTCATTATAAAAGACCCACTCCTTAAATAGCCATAATGATAAACATTAAGGACCATTTTCTTATTTTTTGAAAACCCTCAGAAAACTGTGGCAAAAAACAGTATAAACATGTTTTCAAGGAATCTAGTGTTTCAGCATGGAAGCATCCACAGCACTGAGATACAAAAGTCCACTGAATTATTGTGACAGAATACCTAAACTATGTGGATAAAGCCCTTGCTCTGTTGAAGTCAAAGAACAGCAACTCCCGTTAACTTCAGTGGGGATATGTATTCACTTGATAAATAATCTGTGCTTATCATCTATTTGTCCCTATGTCAGACATTACAGTTACTTACAAAGCAGCACATTCTAACTACTCAAAAACATTTTCCTTTAGCTTGCAAACTTACTATTTTATGAGGTATGTACATAAGTCTAAAAAATTCATTGTGTCTAAACCTCCCCCCACTTCTCTACCTTGTTTCCTCCCTGTTGCTGCAGTACCTGTTATCTACAGAACACAAAGCCGTGAGCTCTGCAACCTTCTCCTCCTTCAGCCTGGATGGTGCCCTCCATCTCATGTGGAAGGCGCATGTTGCCTCCATTGCTTATGCACTGCCCAAGTTTCAGGACAGGTACGGCTACAAGAGAGGTGGCCAAGGGGGATCTTCCCACCTACATGCCTCTTTGGAAGGACTGTACCACAACAAAGCCTGCATGAGCTTTCTTACGTTAGGCCTCTACTCTTCAGGCTCTGCTCTTCCTTCCATGCTCTGGGAACACGGGATGACCAGTGAGAGGTGGCTGCCCAGGCTTCGTGGGCTTAAAATGAGATGCTGATTCCTCTCGGGGAGCCAGGAGCTCTGTTTAGTCTGGGCAGGGGCAGCGATGCCAGGAGAAATTAGGTGTGAAGTGCTGAAGGAGACTTTAAGTCACTGTGGCACTGAAACCACTCAGGATTTTATACTGAACAAAATACACTTGGGATAAAAGATCGACTAATGTGTTCTACAAAGGGTTTCAATTACCTATTACATCTTTATTCTGATCTCTTTCAGCTTAAAATATCTCTCTGATCCAGAAGCAAATTTCGGTGAAGACTGGGCTAATGCTGTAGATTTCATTGCAGCCACACACTTCTCTACAGATTTACTGACTACACACAGCTTCCAGGCCTTCCTGCCCCAGAGGATGCTCATTGAAGGGGATGCCCTCCCATCCATTAGTGACTTCAGTCCACAGCAAAATAGTGTCCTGCTTTCGCTGAGAGCTCTTCACAAAGCAAATCGATTAACAGGTACGAGCCTCACTTACAAATGTCTGTAGTCTGTAAATATTCAATATCTTGCTCTCTCTTCCTATAGTTTCTCCATACAAACACAGGGATTTTTGATATAAAATAGTATAAACACTTCCTAGAGACTAACAGTAAGAATACAACCATAAGTAAACACCACAGGAGAGAGCAAATGCAGCAATGGGATAACACTGATGATGCACAGTGAGGATTTCACACGAGGCAAATGCATCGTTTGCTGGAGCAGATGATCTTACTTTTTTTCCTGTAGTTTTCACAGGACACAGACACCAGTTTGTGTTTTGCCAGTTAAATCTGAAACCATAAAAGCTGTAAATTAAGTTATTAGATCAGTTGAGGTCTTTGCAAACAAATGGGCAAATAATCATGAAAACAGTTTGTGTGTGTCCTGGGGGTTGTGGGTTTTTTGTTTTTGTTTTGTTTTGTCTCAGCCTGTTGTTTAACAGAGAATAGCACCTGTCCCGGCAAAACTGTGTCCTTAAACAATACTGGCTTCATCGCGTTCACTAAAATAAGTTGTGCATCACCATCCAGCGGTGACACACAGAATGACACTCTTCTGAGGTTTCAGTTCAGTCGTCGGTACTGCTGGGGTCGATACTTTTGTCTGTCCTTTATGAAGGAAAGTTATTTTGAACCTTTAAATGAAAATACAATACAAAAATACACTGAAAAACTAGTATCCTGAGCTATGCAATTTGTTTGGGTGATCCTCTCCTGTCCATACGTTTCAGTGAAAATTCCCTCACTAACTGTATTTGTAGCTGGAAAAGACACGTAATGAAGCTATTCAGCCTTACAAAAGAGCATCACAGTGAGAACATACCTCATACCCTCCACACAGCATTATTTCTCGCAGTTTGAATAGGGGCCTTAACACCTCTGTCCCATGCCTGGCAGTCTATGCCACAGTCAGGGCTTCCTGACCTGCCTCCGGGGGGGAGGGGGACACAGCAAGGAAAACCCCAACCTGTGGGTTCCGCGGAGCAAGCAGAGCTCCAAAGCAGCAAAGCAGATGAGAGCAGCACTGGAGGGAGAAAGGAAAAGAGACATGATGCTGAACACGGTAGAGGGAAGCAAACAGAGGGATGAAGAAGTTTCATGCAGGTGCCGCCATAATAATGATGTCCGTAGCTGAAATACCTTGCTTTGCAGGTGGGAGGTTTCCCTTACTCTGAAGGGATGGGCTTTGCATTCAGCTGAGAGTCAAATGCCAGCTAACTTGACCTGGTGACTGATTTGCAGATCAGAAAAGGAGCTTTAAAGTAAATTTTACTTAAGTCTGGATCCACAGCTTCAGCGGGGACCTGAAACACTAGTTCCTATTGCTACAAAAACTCATGTAACGTGACATACCATTTTTGTAGAGTTGGATCCCTCAAACTTTTAAATATATCCTGTGACATGTGAAGTGCTCTTCTGGTACTACAAACTTCAACAGCAGATAGAGCATCTCAGTACCTCATAGGATGGGACCCTGTCCAAACCAGAGTGAGATTAATCTCTTGATTCAGAGTTTAATTACTCTCCTTTTTCATCTAGATGCTTCTGCCAGTCCTGCAGGGACCAGTACTGAGAGAGTGCTGTGCTACCTCTAAAGCTTCTCAACTTAAGGGCAGTCAGAAGCTTTACTTTTTATGCTCTGCCCCTCACTGACATCCACAGGCAGAACAGCAGATGCCTTGCTATTCAAGACCTTTCCCGCTGTTGTCATCTTTCCTGTGGTCCATCTTGCCTAGGCAAGAGGGCTGTTTGTTGCCTCCTCTTAACTCCTCATCTCCGCAGTACAATACTGTGCAAATTCAGTTCTTCATTGTTGCCAATTTTATATAAAAGTATACTGTGCAGGAGAATAAACTCCTCTTGCTTTTCCAGCAGGCCGTTTTTTACTTTCAGATTTCCTCTGTGGGCCCTTTATCTACCATAAAGGTCAGCACTGAGAGGAGTGGGGAGCCAGTAATAACTACCCTGTGAACGGGTGCTAATGCTGGACTGGTCAGGCATGCTTCCTAGAGACCCACTGCTTATTTCTTGGATGAAAGTATTAGGATCATTTGCTTCTTTAGCTTGAGGCCTTAGCTGGCAGAAAGTGCAAATTCTTGGTTGCTTTAGAGTGAAAAAAAAGATGTGTGTGATTATAACTACCAGGCTACTGCTTCATAAGACATGAAGCTATGTACAATTGCAGACCAAGACCTTAACACACATCTTCAATCATTTTGACTTGCAACACTGTTGACAAGGGAACAAGCCCGGTTGTCTGTCAATACAAAGCATCCTAAGCGAAATGAATGGCCTGCTTCTCCCTACACATTTGTAGATAGTTCTTACCCCATCGGCATGCTCCAGCTTTGTCTACATTTCACTGTCTACAGGAGAGCATTGGGTGTTTGTTGCCAGACATGCGCTTCGTCCCTGGTGTGCCGCGAGCTGTGTGTGCTCCATGTTAATTTGACAATGTCATGTTGTGTTTCTTTCCAAGGAGGACTGCTGTTGAAGCTCTGGCAAAAGGCTATGTCTACCGAAGCAGGAAGAAAAATGGGCCGCAAACTGATTGAAGAATTGGCTATGAGCCAGAAGTTTGACCTAGTGGGAATACATAATGATTTGAAAGGAGCCGATTTGACAGTGCCCAGCTTCTTGAGGAAAAGCAGTTCCAACATTGATTGATTTAATCTTTTAGCAGATATGTGTCTGGTAATCTGGCCTTGGTAATTCCTTACAGCAGGATTTCCTGAGTAGCCATGCGCGCATCTCTCTCACACTGAATCAATATTTTTATCCTTAATTTTTCTAATTAACTTATTTCTTTAAATCAATTCCTTATAAATAAAAGACCTCACAGAAAATCTTACTTTATTACTTTTTTTGACTTTCTATATAATGTATCGTTATTGGAGACAAAATTAAATAAAGGCAACTTATATTCTGTTTCAGACTGGTTTGCCCCTTGTATACAAGGATCACACCAGATACGTAATTACTCAGGTCCTTGATGGTCTAACAGATGAACATCAGAAACTTTTCTTTGAAGTTCTGATCCCAGACCAATGCCTTGACTGTTTCCTACCACAGCTGTTATTTTGCAGACCAGCGGCAATCAAATTTGAAGGTTTTGGGCTGTTCAGATCAAGTACTAGAGTATAGATGGATCCTCTCGGTATGCTGATTTGCAACAAGTGTGTGCCTCCTGTGGTACTGTGGAGCCAGCCTTGAGAAGTCCTGAAGCAAACGAGCTTGTTCTGTAGCAGCTCGGACATGACCAACAGAGATTTCTGGTATTTGATTAATTTCCCTTACCTCAAGAAAGCATTGATCTATCAATTTATGTGATTACATAGTCTGTATAGCCAGGGGCTGTTTTTCCATTCCCCATATCTATACCTTCTTCTTGCAGCGTGTCATATGTTACATTTGATTACTGAGGAAGAGACGCATTCATACTGTTCGCACTCCCAGCACCTGGCACACTCAGACCCAAGTGCTGATCCCAGTCTTCTGGGTGATAAGACATATTGGGAGTTTATTGTAATAACTTGGCATCAGAGGTTGTGGGGAAGAAGGACAGGAGTCCTGCAGGCAGACAGGGGTTGAAAATTCTTAGGAAATCT
This sequence comes from Falco rusticolus, assembly GCF_015220075.1. Classification (NCBI taxonomy): domain Eukaryota; kingdom Metazoa; phylum Chordata; class Aves; order Falconiformes; family Falconidae; genus Falco; species Falco rusticolus. Next base: position 34,008,104 of record NC_051192.1, read on the forward strand.
GCTGACTTTGATCATCCATCCTTATGAAAACTTCCCCTAGAGACCAGGCATGGCTGGAGCTCCCTTTCTGTGGTGAGCAGTGGATGGCCTCTGCCTCTGCATCCTATCACATTATATCCTGCAGTACAGCATAGTTAAAAATAACACAAGCCTTAGACTCATAAGTCAAAATAGAGGAAAGCACTCAGCCACCAGTTTAGGTCTGCCCCACATTTTCTGTTGCACCTAGCATCTCTGTTGGTAACTGTGCCCCACACACCTCGCTTGGAAGGAGAAAGGCAAGTGCCACTCGCTCTTCTGCTGGAGCACACGGTTCCGCCCTGTTGTGCTCACGTACATCTGTAGCCATTGTAGCAACAGCTCTTCTGAAACGCGTACAGCAGTCAAAGGTTTCCCACAGACGTCAGGGGTGAGATTTAGACTCTTCCTCCAGCGCCAGAATGGCTGATAGAAGCTCCCTCAGCCTTGTTAGCAGCTGCGCGATGGCACTTCCAGCAAGGCCCCTGGCAGGGCGCACCCCGGGTCGGGGGAGCGGCCCCCAGAGCAGCTCTCGGGGCGGCCGTGCCGGGGCGGCTGTGCCCAGGCAGCCGGGAAGGGGCTGCTGCCGCCGGTAGCGCTTTCCGTGTGCAGCGTTCCGCCGCTGCGCGCCCGCCGGGCACCAGCCCGCGGCGTCTCTGTGCTGCAAGTGCAGCTCCGCAGCTCCAGGCAGCCGAGGAACATCAGCTCCTCGGGAGCCCCCACGCCTCCTGACCCATTAACCAAGAAAACGAAGGAAAAGAAAGTGATGTGTGTTTTCCCGTGCCACTTTCCCAGTTTGACTGGTCCTTTCTCCCTGAACTTGCATAGTATTTGCATGGCAAATTAAGAAATAATTATCAACACCTTGAGCAGTTAAACACTATTCTGTCCTTAAACACTATTTAATAGTTAAACACTATTTTGTCCCAGGACAAAGGTTTTAATTACTCATTGTCATTTTATGGATAAACTCTTAATGTACCATCATTAGCTAATAATTTTCAAAGGAAATGCATTAATGAGGTCTAAGAAAATATGGGAGGTTTTACCTTAATTACCTGGTTCATAGATCAGAGTAATTAGATTCCAACAGACTTTAGGTATAATCTAGAAGTAATTACAACAGCTGCCAGCTGTTAAAATATTAAGTTAGTTGTGCTCCAGAAAAGTTTGAAATTTTTTTTGACCTTTTCTGTGGTTAACTTGGATTTAATCTAAGACACACTTTGAGAAAAAAAGAAGAGCCATTAACACAAATAGGGAAAACAAATTTATAAACTGTAAACTGCTGCATTTGAGGGGATATTTGTAAAACACATTTTCAAAAAGCAAGTATCTCCTTACCTGAATTTATGACAATATTAGGAAATACTTCAATAATTTGATAAAGAACCATCTTTCTTAACACAGCACTGATCATTTATGTATTGCCACTTTGTCCTAATCCAGCATGCCAGCCAGCCAGGTAAAGGCTTTAGAAACTGGCCAGCAATTGTGCTTTGGATGTTGAAGGACATATAAATGCTCAGGCAAAACACAGGATGGTAGGTTCTTACAAGTAGAGCAGAGCCAGGTATCTTGAAACAGAATAGATGCATCCTCGTAAGAAAACATGCAGGTATCAGAAACTAAGCAGAGAGAAAATTATCAACAGGAGGCTGAGCAGGTATGGCAGGATGTCTCTGGAGAAGGATCGGAAAGCACTGGAGGAGTCTGCTTATTAGTTAGAGCTAACAAAAGATATCTACCAAAGCAGGGGTTTGTCCAGCAAGGAGGACTCACAAAACAGAAGGGTATTTCCTATTCAGCATTAGTCTGGGGTTTGCAGTCCTGTTCTCATGCCTTTTACACGTGTAATCTCTTTGCTGAGGGCTGCTTAGCCTTAAGCAGGGCCAGGTCCTGTTTGACAGAGGTGCTGTTAGAAGAAAGCATAAATACAACTGGCTGCAGCTCTGGAAAGCCAAGAAATTAAACTTCTGTACATGTTTGCAAATTGCAAGGCTAAGGGAATTAAAACAAACAGCATTTGGGAGGGAAAGTTAGAAATGAAATGTAGTACACAATGAAGAAAGAACTTGGGAGAATAACAATCTCAGGAAGGAGCCTGTCCATCCTGAAAGCTTGGGCAATGGTACTGAACCCCATGCTCCTCCCACAGCTCTGCAGGGCTGATGGGGGAACCATGGCCTTCCCCTCTTCAGTCTACTCTACTCACACCCAAGTTCATCCACGATTATTTTAGGCACGTCAGCTCCTTATTTCTGAGATAATCACGTTTATGAGGAACGGTCAGAAGTGAGGTTCTTGTCCTTGTCTACATGTTTGCAACTGGCAGTGCAGCCACTGTAAAATGGACCTGTGCTTTACCAAACACTGTCCTACACTGTCATATTAATAGACATGTAAGGGCTGACTTCTTCAGCAATCTCTCTTTTTTTCCATAAGAGGAATGGCACCCTTCCCTTTCTCTAGGAAACATGCCTCTGTCTTCACAGAGCTGCAAGCAGGTATCAGCAGTCACTTCTTTAGCTTTCTTAGTTATCAATACATAGAACTTACAGGGCCTACAGGTATGGACGTCATAGAATTGTAGAACAGTAGAATCTTAGAATCATTTAGGTTGGAAAAGACCTTTAATATCATTAACTCCAAACATTAACCCAGCACTGCCAAGTCCACCACTAAACCATATCCCTAAGTACCACATCTACACATACTTTAAATACCTCCAGGAATGGTGACTTAACCACTTCCCTGGGCAGCCTCTTCCAATGTTTGAAAACTCTTCCAGTGAAGAAATTTTTCCTAATATCCAATCTAAACCTCCCCTGGTGCAACTTGAGGCTGTTTCCTCGCGTCCTATCACTTGTTATTTGGGAGAAGAGACCAACATCTGCCTTGCTCCAACCTCTTTTCAGGCAGCTGTAGAGAGCAGTAAGGTCTCCCCTGAGTCTCCTCCTCTCCAGGCTAAACAGCTCCAGTTCCCTCAGCTGCTTCTCATCAGACTTGTGCTCCAGACCCTTCCCCAGCTCTGTGGCCTTCTGTGGGCATGCTCCAGCACCTCAATGTCTGTCTTGCAGCGAGGGGCCCAAAACTGAACACAGTGTTTGAGGTGCAGCCTCACCAGTGCTGAGTACAGACAGACAATCCCTTCCCTAGTCCTGCTGGCCACACTGTGTCTGACACAAGCCAGGGTGCTTTTGGCCCCCTTGGCCACCTGGGCACACTGCTGGCTCATACTCAGCCAGCTGTTGACCAGCACCCCCAGGTCCTTTTCCACTCAGCAGCTTTCCAGCCAGTTCTTCCCCAAGCCTGTAGCGCTGCGTGGGGTTGTTGTGCCCCAAGTGCAGGGCCTGGCACTTCTCCTTGTTGAACCTCATACAACTGGCCTCGGGCCATCAGTCCAGCCTCTCCAGATCCCTCTGCAGAGCCTTCCTACCTTCAAGTAGATCAGCGCTCCTCTCCAGCTTGGTGTCTATAAGGGCTCTTTCTTAAACCTGTGCAGGCTTTTCCGGCTTGCTCCCAAGCCTTGGATGTGGAGATAAAGAAAAGGCTTTGTTCATTGTCTGGGTGCCAGGCTGCAGAGTGATTATACCTTAAAATGTAGTGAGGAAACAACTGGCACTAAATCTGGCTCTCTGAACTCACCTGCAAATCAATTCTGTGCACACCTGTCTGCAATGAGGGTGTGCCCAAAGCCTCCCACACCTTAAATCCTGATCTGGGAAGAAGAGATATTGTCAAATGAGCATGGAGAAAGTGAACAGTTCAGTGGGGTGTGAACTGGCTGGAAAGGTATTTCACTACACATAAGCACATTCTGGGGCAGAACCTGGGTGGATAAGTGATTGTATATAACCAGCAATTATGTATGCAATAAAGGATCTCACTTGAGGTCTGTGCCTTCTTATACCACAGGTGTCATCTGCAAACTTACTGAGGGTGCACTTGATCCCCTCATCCAGATCACTGACACAGATATTAAACAGGACTGGACTCAGTACTGAGCCCCAGGGAACACCACTTGTGATTGGCCACCAACTAGATCTAACTCCATCCCCAACCACTCTTTAGGCTCAGCCATCCAGCCAGTTTTTTACCTAGTGAGGACTACACCTGTCCAAGCCATGAGCAACCAGTTTCTCCAGAAGAATGCTGTGGGAAAGCAGTGTCAAAGGCTTTATTAAAGTCTAAGTAAAAAATATCCACAGCCTTTCCTTCATATCTACTAAGCAGGTCACCTTGCCATAGAAGGAGATCAGGTTAGTCAAACTCAAAATAGGGTTTGGAAGACAAGGAATGGAGGCAGTATCAGATAAAGATTTGTTACGAGGTGTTTATACCTACTTAAAATATGACTCATGTCACATGTTTATCTAGAAAACCCATGATAATTTTAAAATGTTTTTTAACTGATTCATGCCTAACCAAACTCTCCAGGACATAAAATGCAATGAAATAAAATCCTTTATGTCTTTCACTTCCTTCGCAAATCGTTTGTAGCTGTGCAAGAGTTGAATGAACTGCTTTTTGTGTACGTTTGCAGGGAAGGACTGCAAACTGGGAAAAAGCAGCAGTTTAGAAATGTGTGATGTTAGGCCCCAAAATACTAACAGAAGTGATCACTGAACCTAAGGAGAACAGGCACCTGGAATAAGGCAGAAAAAGGAGAAAAGTCTTTTTGCTGAGAATGTACCCCATGGGGCAACCCCCTGAGCCCCACTCACACCCTTCCTCTGCACCATGGGGACCAGGGAGGTGATGGAGGAGCAGTGTACTTGCAAGAAAGAAAGATTGTAACTTCTGAGGCTGCCCTAGGAAGAGCTACTGCTTTCTGAGGCTGGCCTGAGCCACCAGCTGCCAGCACTGCTGTGCCCAGAGCCTCAAGGACAGCGTCACTGAGAACTTGTGGATAAGGCACTTGTACGTACAGGCATTTCTTAAATCCTGGCAGATTCAAGCCCTCGAAACACCATGTAGCCACTTCCACATACTCCCAAATCTAAACATACAGGAGGGATTTAAAGTTACATGAGAACATAAAAATGGCTGGACTGAGCTATCCGTCCTGGTACCCCCTCCCTGGCGGTGGCTGGCAGCAGTGGACTGGGGCAAGAGCAGCAGCAGCAGCCAGGCAAAGGCAGGGTACCCCCTCCTCCCACCCAGCCTGCTGGCAGCTGGCAGCCTGCGCTTAGACCAGACCCACATGGTTCATCAGTCCCAGAGAAAGAGTCTATCTTTACTTCAGAGTAAAAGGCTATCCTAGAAAATACAGAAACCCAAGAAAAGAGACAGAGGAAGCTCATCAAAGAGGTGTATTACTGCAAAGCACAGGAAGACTCCCAGCACACAGGCACATTAAAAAAAAAAGAGAGGAGAGGAAAATTAAAGAAAACAGCAGCAACAACCTGCCACTAATACATGAAGTCGAAGCAAGAAAAATCTTTCTCTTTGGAGACTGTACTATCAGTTTTAATATGGTGTCAAGAAGTTGAAAGTTAACATGGTACAGGCGCATCAAAGTGAAAAAATGTTAGCAAAACACTTGGGCAGTCTTAGCAGAGGTAGGAGAAGTATCATACACGTTAAGTGAAAAGATAACAAGAATAAACAGTGGCTTCTTATTGGGAGGAGTGGGATAGATAAGCATTTGTTTGACACTTTGTATTTAAACAAAAGAGCTTTTGGCATTTAAAGAAGAATGCAGGGAGAAGATTCTTCTTATCTTCCCAGGCACAAAGGCTGGATATATAAAAAATGTGCATGTTGATCATTCAAACAGAAAATGCCATCTCACTAAGGGCTTATGCACACATGGAGTGCTGCGGAAGCAGCTGCTCCTGAGCAGGCCTTCAGTGAGAACTCTCTGGAAATACTTCTTAGCATTAAAAGAGATAAGCCTTTAAGCTAACAAGTCTGTGCAAAAGCTTTTGCTGTGCCAGTCTTTTGCAAAGCAAATATCTTATTATTGAAATACACTTGTATTCTCTTGGCATAGCAATTGCAGTCTGTGTTCAGCTGAAAATGGCTTTCCCCTCTGAAACATCGTCTTCCTGAGCATTAATGTCTGGGAACGATAACCAGATCCCTCAAGGATTGTGATGACATTATAGCTTTGTCAAACATGTATTAGCAAACAGTGCGAAATCACTGTGGTCATCTGTATGACATAAGGGAGTCACAATACTTACAAAGTCTTAAACATCAAACACAAACCTTTTACTAGGCTCTTACTTCATGCCTCCTCCCTCCCCTTCACTTTCCCCAGCAAGACTGGATGTCCTGTCCTCACAGAAGAGCACCATGGCCTCCCTTCCATGCCAAGAACTGAATGCAAATGCCACTGTCCTTCTGCATCATGTAAACTGAACAGCCAGGCTAGCTCTCATGTCTGTGATAGGATATGATGTTGGCTCATGTGCCTGAGGAAAAGATACCAGAGACATCTCTGCTACTAATATATTTACAGGGTTCATAAAATCTGCCACTTTTACTCAGATGCATAAAACTCATTGAATTCAATGAGGCTGAATGTACAAGACAGGATTGTTGCGCATGACAAGGGTGGCAGAACCCGATTCCTTATGTGACAGGATCTATGCAGAGAAGAGAAATTGCTTCTTTGGAAGCATTTTAAAGGGAAGAACATGAAAAAAAGGATGTTAAGTCTTGGTTTTGTTCACAAACTAAATCCAAGGTTTGTTTTTTTTATAGAATGTCTGAAAGAAGCTTGTTTTTTTTGGGAAAGTAACTGCATTCCACCCTGTTTACACCCATCCTAACACCTAGAGCAACTAACGAGTGCCTTGTTTTTTCTAGCTCTCTCCTTGTATGCCAGATGCTCCAAGTGCTCAGTCATCTTTATGCCCTTTATTGGACTCACTCCAGTGTGTCCATGTCCTTCTTGTACTGGGGAGTCCAGAACTGGGCACAGCAGTCCGAATGTGGCCTCCCCAGTGCTGAGCAGACTCCCTCCACCTTCTGGCAGCGCTCTCCCAACGCAGCCCAGGAGGCTGTAGGCTTTCCTCTCCTCCTTTCTAGCTGCAGAAGTCAGGCTTCTGGTACCTTTGTGAAAGAAAATTGTGGTAGTAACATATCATATCTTTCAGACATCCAGCAGAGGACAACATCACATTCAGTAGAAAAAGAAGTCAATAAAATACACAACAAATTCCTTTTATTCAAATACCAGATTGCATTTGCTACCATAATGAATGGGACAGTTTTGAGATGCCACAAAAAGAAATAAGGATTTTTGTGTAAAAGGCTTAAAACATATTTCAAATACCCACAAGTCATGTCAGCTAGTTACAAGTTTTGTACATGCCTGCAAGCCTCCGTATTAACTAGTGATATGCAAAATGCTGCATGCTACATATGCATGGAATCAAAGCACTCTGAGCTACATTCTTAATACTTAAATTGCAACTGATTTTAATGAGGATGAACATTTATCTTGAATAAATTAATGTGAGACAATATTGAGAACTTCTAAATTAATTAGTGAAAATTAATCATTCAGTAGAATTTTAATAGGGAAGTCTGAAGACACTGTACTGTATGTATGAAAAGACTTTTTCTTTAAAGTATATTAAGGCATTTTTGTGAGCATTTGCTTTTTAAGTCCTCAGTAGGACTGAAAATATGGTATGTCTAGGCTTTCTAGACATGTTCCCTTTCTCCATCCTGCTGTCTGGGATTTCTGGATATGCCACTCTGATCAAGCTGCTGTTGAGTCTGTAAACTCTTGGCACACAAACTGTCTGTTTACACATCAGTTCTCAGTTTTCCCTGAGAGTCAAACCACTGCCAGAGGGACATGCAGTTGCCCTAGATCCAACACTTTTAGACACACAGTGCTCACTATGCATGTGCTGCCCACTTCTTATTCTTATATGCCATAAATGACCAGTATCAGACCAGAACATGAGGACTAGGTCCAGTGCCACCCAAAGATGTTGAGCACACTTCACCTGTGCACCTTGTGTGATTGCATACAGCGATCCCAGACAGGAATATGGCAGCTCTAATATCAGCACCAATTGCATGCTCACTGCCAAGCCCACTGAGATGTTTTTCTGTGTGAGCAGAGGCTCTCCCTGCCGCTGCTCGGCACTCACAGACAAGGAGCAGGGCACAAAGGAGGTCCCTCCTTCAAGGCCAAGGAGGTCTTGTGTCCTTTCAGATACCATGTAAGCATTTAGCTCTCATTTTTCATTTTCAGAAGCATAAAGTAAAAGAAAATCCTTCAAAGCAAACACTTGTTTTCTTTAAAAAAGGAGAAGAGATTGTGCTGCCCTTCCCGTGCCCTCTCTCCAGTGGGGTAGAGTTGGCCATTCATGTGTGATGCGGAGAGGCACCTGAGGCTGCCTCTGCCCCCAGACGCTTGTGTGGGAATACGAGGTACCACAAGTTGCAGGTGAAGTTCTTCAACACTGCTTTCCCCAGACGTCTTAAAGAGGGCAGCATGTGCCTTTTTCCCAATGAGGAGGGCTAGCACAAACACTACTCTTTCAGCTCCAGCTTCTGTCCTTTCCTGGTTGCGTTTGCAGCAAATTGCCAAACATAATAGCAAAATATACAGCTCTAGCATGAGTCTACATAACTTAAGCTGTGCAAGGGGTTATGGAGATGGCAATGCTATCTAATTTAGGTGCTCCCAATTTTTCTAAGTAGCACTTCCCTATGGGAGGAGTGGCATTGCTTTCCAGGGTGAATGACTTGTGCAACAGTACTACTTGTGCAATAAAGCATTGATCGTTGCCTGAAAGAGTGGCATAATCTGGCTGTTTCCAGTTTTAAGCCTTAACCTGAAGCATATGAGACTGGTTAAAAAATGGACGTTCGCCTTAGACAACCCTTCATTCCCCTCCCTACCCTTCCCTTCTCCAAAAACAAAGGAAACTACCATGCAGCTGTTTCAGGAAGGGGTATTCCTTTTGCGTATGCCCTACAGCGGTTGAGAAAATCAACTGGAATTTCAGTGCAATATGAATGAAGGATTAGACTTGGCATCATTATCTAAACTCATGAATAAATATGTACAGAAGAACTTTGTCCCTCCAAAGGGTCACAAGACATTAGCTGGTTTGACTTCTTATTTAGGACAAGTAAGCAGTTTAGTTTCTCAGGGGATTATTATAGTTAAATTACAGCCTCATATGCTCTTCATGAGACAAGAAGGACATTTTCCTGAGCAGCTTTTTCTTCTTAATGTGTGAAGGACACAGTTTCCTATTTCATTCCAGTTAATTTCAGAATTCTTTTGCTTCAGATGTCTCTGAAAACAAACAAAACAAAATGATAGGGTGAAACAGGAAACCTTTACATTTGGATTTAAAAATTACACAGAGAGTGCAGCTGAAGGAGGTCTTGAGTCAAATTAACGGCTGTGAGTCGGGGCTTGTCTGTGCCATAAAATGGTTTGTCAGTACAATTATACCAGCAACCCCAAGACTACAGCAAAAATACAGTTAATATATGACTCCAACACAGCTGTGCCAGCAACTTTGCCTAAGTGTGTGAAATTCATACCAGTAAATTTTTCATTTACTAGTATAGTTCATGCAGTTTAGGGAAAAGTTTGACCTATACAGGGTGAAAGAACTCATTTAGTCAGTGTAAGGTATGACTCCAGCAAAAAGTTTTTCTTGTTGGTTCTCCAGTGTGATTATGCCCATGATGTCTGTGCTGTGTTGCTGATCTGGCAGATGTGGGAGAACAGATACCCTCCTCTTGGAGACAATCTTCTAATGGGTGTTCCCTGGGGCTGGGGTAACAGAGTTACAGGCCTGGAGGGAAGTTAATTAATAATTTAGTTAATATTTAATGGCAGTATGCCATCATGCTGATACTTCACCAGCAGGCTCTGTTCCCAGCTTTGCCACCCCACAAAACTACGTTTTAATCTGCCCTTTAGGGCAATGACAAGACCTGTGCATATAGGAAGAATATCTAGATAACCATGGTGGTTTGGTACTCTTCCCTGCCCTTAGGGTCTCTGAACCTGCAACTGCTTTGAGACAGGCTGTCTGAAGTCCTGCCTGTGTCAAAGCTAAGAACTGAATCATAGCTCTCAGAGCAGCACACAATTCATTTGCTCCCTCTTGACTCTTCCTTCCTTCAGTAATCACTATTGATTGCATCCTGGGAAAAAAGCTTCAGTTTGCACATTAGGGAAAAGTGAAAACACCAGGCAGTAGAAAAATTATCTAACGATGAAAATTGGCAAAGTAGGCGATACCTCCAAATCTGCATTGAAAAATACTTAAGAGGAGGGGAACTTTCAAAAGTGCTGAGAATATACAACTCCAGTCATGGATTTGGGTTCCTTACTCCAATATCCCTGAGGCTACAAAGTTTGCCTCAGCAGGAGGCAAGGGGAGCTATGAAAGGAACAGCTAGCTTAGAGGGTCAGTGGTATGAAAGCTCCAGTGAGATGTCTTAGAAAAACAGTACAAAAGGATTAATGAAGATGTGGTGGGTCAGAAAGGTTGGTTTTCATTTGTAGCACTGTCTCTAGCTTTCAGTCATGCAGGAATCTGTATCTCAGCACAGCCAAGGTAAAATAAAAAAAAAAAAGGAAAAGTTGCACCTCAATCTGTTTCATCCAAATACATTAAAAAAAAATGGTGCAAACCGAAAACAAAGCAAACTACTTTGTCCAAAAAAACCCACCTTAGCTGTTGAGTTTGTGACAAGAGGAAAACACAGCTGCGTATGTTTTTCATTCCCTACAGCATCTCTCTCTCTCGTCTACTTTTCCTTTTTTTGGCTCCCGTTTAATAAGCACACAGGCTTAGTCAGCTGAGACCATTGCTTTTCCAGCACTTGTGTGAAGTTCAAGCCCAGAAAGCAATGTCCTCAAAGAGCCTGACACCAGTAGTCGTTTTCAGCTCTCCAGGTGTCTGGACCATGTTGTTTCCGTCATTTTCCAGCCAGGAGGTTACAAGCAGCTCTCAGCACTGGAAACAGAAGCTGCCTTCTCTGGTTTTGCTGTTGGTATTTTTTTGATGTTGCTGCTTCTGCATGCTTCCATCTCATTTTGGTTTGCATGGATGTGGGGTAAGACATTATAGCAGCACCAGAGGTACTCCAGTTCATTGCAATGAACCTTCTCTCTCCTCTTTTTTTTCACAGCTAAGAAAAAGCACTATTTACATCTTTAATGTCTTCTAAAAGACTGTCAAACTGAGGGCTTTTCTCCTTCAAAAAAAAAAAAAATCCCCCCAAAACCAGCTCATGGCAGTAAAAGGAAAGAAACTTGTGTTGTTAAAAAGAAAGCCATACATTTTAAATGTTTTCAGGGTTTTTTCCTACTTTCTGTGAATCTTTAATGAAAGGTTAAAATATGTTAATGATAGTTGTTGCTATAGCAAGCTCCAGGCATCTGTAGTGAAGTCTTTTGTTTAATTGCTTATTGTTCTGGAGTGATGAGGTCATGTTAACATCATTGACCCTCTGGGCACATTTATTCTGTCAAAATTAACATAGCAATGACCTGAGGCAAATCTCTGTTCTTTCTCCCTTCTGCTTAGGGTGAGGACTTGCTCTTACTAGTATCTTCCTGGCATGCTTTGACCCTGGTTGTGGAAAGACTTTTTTGGGGTGTACTGGTGAACACTGCAAAAAATAAATACTGATTTTCTCAAAGTACACCTGACTGTTAAGGCTTACTTCTGTATTTCATGGAAACTATTTTTTCCCCTTAACGACTCCATTTAAAAGTAATTTGGATTAATAGACTTAATTTTGATAGGCCATATATAGTAAATAATTAAAAGTGGATATTCATAAATACCATACATGTCCTGACAAAGGGAGGGACCATGGGTGGGAAATAGTTGAGTGATGAATTCTTGAAGTAGAACTAACAAGATCAGATGTTAGGCTTTTTTTGGCACAGATGCAAGAGGCAACACATTTTTGTACATTATTTGCTTTTAAGTAAGCCTAAAACAGCTACTTGGTTATTTTTAATAGCCTCTTCAACGAGTTATGTAGCATACATGCTCAAAAGCTGATTAAGTTTCATCAATCATTTTACCTGGCAAGATATTTTATAGGGTTTTTGCCCACATTAAAGGTTAATTTCATGTACCCACATCAAATCCACATTTCTCAAAATGCTCACAAGTGCAAGCATAGAAGCTTGACAGAAGTTTTAAGTGCTAGATAAAAGCCATAATGGACGATTTCTAATGGCTGGGGAGACACCAGCAGGCTGAAGGAGCTATGTACTCCTTGGCTAGCTAATGATTTACGAGGGTGGATACCTCTGTCATCCACTGAGGATGATAATTTATGGTATTGCTTCATAATCCAAGACAGACAGTGATCTCCCTCAAGGTGGCAAAGGTCTGTCCTTTCATGTTTTGCTAGAGCCCTCAAAGACAACAACTAATAAGGTGAAACCTTGCCTTTACTAATAGGGAGTTTAAAAGGCAGGTGGATAAAGACTTAAGCGCACTGATGCCACAACAGTAAGTAGTAAAATTAGATGTAGATCCTCTAGGCTGGCATTGCTTCTTGAAACTAGGTTTTACCCTTAATGCCTATAGTCAAAAGGACTATTTTAATCAAGAGAGAGATTCATTCTCTCTTTATTGCAATAGAGCAAGTTCCCATCCTCCTTGGCAAGTGGATTGAGGAAGTAATGCATTATGTGAAACGCCCTACTTTGTTTCATTTTTCAGTTTTTTCTGTAACTTTTGAATTTCTGTGGCTGTGAGCGGGGGAGGAGATGGCTGCAGTGATACCACACACTGCTGTGGATGTCATGTTTCTGAGGAGTCTGAGCATTTCAGAAAAACACCACTTGTTTCAGATTCAGTGCCTGCTTAACTCAAATAGAAGTGTTGCACGCCATTTTAAAATAAATACAAAATGCATTTGAAAATAAAATACCACTTCATAATAGATTTTTTTTAAAAAATCTTTAAAACACAACATTTCAAGTTTTTCTGGGTTTTCAGGGGTTTCTCTTAACAAAAGAAGCAATTCAGCCAACTCAAGTGAAGTTCATAGAAGGTTCAGCTGTGAGTGAAAAGATCTGGGACTACACAGCTTCACTCAGATATAGAAAAAAAAAGTCTAATCTGTGTTTAGCTGGAAATGATGCTTGGAGCTTTTTAGAAGCAAAGGCCCTCTTCACCAGCACTTTAAGTGTCTGCAGACTGCCAGAGCAGAACCTCAAGGATTTAGTGAAAACACAGATAATTCCTGAAAGCTTTTTAAGAGACAAACCTTAGTCATGCACAACAAGGCATCCACTTCTAAAAAGAGGAAAAGAATTGCATTTAGAGTACTATAATTTGTTCCAGCACACTGGCACAAATCAGAAAAATTAGACAGGCTTTCAGAATACAAAGCCTTTCTCTGGGTTGCTGTGTGTTTTTGTAAGGATGACTGTTGGTCTAATCAAGGTTTTGTCTCTATCTGTAAACCTGAGCTTGCCTGTGAACTTTATCACCAGAACGATGATAGGTATGGCTTTGACAAAGGTGGCATCCCTAAGAGTGACAGGGGGTCACAGGCAGCAGCTCAGAGGTGCCCCTCCTGCACTATTCACAGAACACTTGGGGCAACAGCAGCAGCTCCCAGGAGACACCCTCCCTCATTTTGGGGAGTGAAGGTTACCGGCCAGTCTGAAAAATCACTCTGCCAGCCCTTGTTTGCATTCACAAGTGATCATAGGTCACACTCACCTTCTTCCTTCAGAGTGCATGCTTATTTCTAACAGTGGTGCCTTGAAATATTTTTGTTATGTTTTCAATTATGTGTTCATCCACATAGTTGTAGTCATGCTCTTCTTCCTCTTCCTTTTCTGCCTCACACTTTCCAAGTGCCTTGTTTGTTAGACCTGAGCAATTAGCAAAAAATAACTGTAAGGAAATGGAAGACTCTATCCTTGCTGTGAAAAAATATACAGTTCATACAGACAACCACAAAAGCAAAAAGCAAAGAAAGCAACATTCTTCTCACTGTTCTGATTTTCACAGAGATTTTAAATGACTTGCTCAAGTTCCTGAACTTGACTGCCCCCTGGCAGTCTCCAAACCCCACTTGTGTTCCTCCTGAGACTCTCCATGCCTGAGGTGTCTCTCCCTGAAAAACTGAGTAGGACTCATTTTTTTTCTGAAGTTGTGATCTTTTCCTTTACAGATTTTTAAAGGCCAGAAATAACCATTGTTAATCAAGCAGCTGTCTGGCCATACTAGTACAGAGGTTTATCATAAACTGATTTACCTACAAGCCCCCCCCTGCTACTTTTTAGGAATGAGTAAATTAGCAAGCTATTTCAACATCTAAGCATCAAAATGAAAAAAAAAACCCCAAACCCTAAAACCCAAACCTATGATGAGTTATTTAATGAAGATCTTACTCACACCTGTGGCCACTATCATGTTAATAAGCATTTTCAGGTTTGTAGTTAATTTGCAAGTTGGCTGTGTTTCATGTTAGTAAAAGTAAACTAATAAATAAAACAGGCACTGAAAGAATAAGCTAATCCTTGTGATTTGGCAAAGGAAATAATGTTTGTGTGCTCAGATTTGCTAATGCGGCTATAAAGTACAGGTTGCTCATGGATGGCATAGCTAGACTTTCTTCTTTACCAAACACATGCAAACAAAATGATACACTTCTAAGGAAGACACTCAAGGAGAAAGGAAACTAATGTCATCAGGCCAGACTAAATCACAGCTGTCCCCAGTCCCAAACCTGTGTAGGATTCCTTCCGAAATGTATATATTTACACTTCAATAAAGCATTAAGCAATGAATGGGACAAGCTGAACAATCCCAAGGGGATTCTGAACAATGAAATCAATGCAATTTGCTTCCCTGTTTGAAAAAAAATATCTATTAGTCTCAACACTGAATTACTGAATCAGATATGCCATCTCAGCCTGCTAAGAAAACAAGGTTTATGTCATCGTGCTGTCTATCCATCCATCTGTCAATCTGTCCAGTACTTTTAAAAGTTTTTTTGCCAGTTTCAGTTAGATTTGAAAAGGGGCAGAAGTCTCAACGTGGTTACAAAAGCGAGAGTTGAATTAGTTCCTCTACTGAAAGAAAAGCATGCAGAACACAGCTGTTATACACTCCATTTGGCAGCAGACAGCAGGATAAATCAGCATGTGCATATTGGCTGGCCACTCAACACACACGTAGCTCCAGACCTGCTCTTTTTTATTTGATAGGAGTGCCATAAGGAGAGTTTTGGTTATTATCAGGGAAAGGGAAGAGGAGCAGTAGGGGACAACAGACCTGAATACTTAAACCAAATTTCATTAATTCTGTGCTTCCTGGAACAATTTGTATAATTACATTTGCCTTTAGAGTGGAAGGGTAGTGCTCTGCAGACTAAAAATTTCCATTTATCTCACTTGTATTCTCGAGTGAGTAGGATTTTTTTTTTTTCCTTGGAATATACTTGCTGGTTTTGTACAAATTTCAAGGTCACAAACAGGTGTCGTAACTCTCCATTCTGCCCTCCTTCAAAATGTAGGCAACAGAACTAACCCAATCCATCAGGACCCTTGCTTGAAGGAAACCAGTGCTAGAAACCCTGGCTCACATACATACAAGGCTGCATACTTAAAGGCCCCTGGCCATGACCATAACACAGTTTTATAGTTGTCGTAAATAGTTCAGGATTTATGCTACATAAATTAACATTCAACCACATACTAACATTTAGTATTTATTTATGCCTAACTTGAAAACAATAGTTGTGAATTATGTGCAATAATATTGCGAACTAAACATGGTAGAACCACATCTTTATTTCTGCGTCACTTAAGCAAAAATGCACAGAGCTGAAGGCATATGCATAAGCCAAAGTGGTTTTATGAACAGTAGCATTCTCTTTGCTGTGGGCCTGGTTCTGATGCTCCTCAGTGTTAATGAGAACCAGTTCCTTAGGGAGTGCCACCGAAAACTATTCAGTGATAGCACAATCAGGGTCCATAAAACTAATGGACTGTTCCTTGAGCTGGTATCCATCAACCATTCCTTCGCATGATGATGTAGCATATCTTTAAAAACTGTTAAGTGCCACAATCAAAATATTTCATATGCACTGTAGGGTTACAAATTAATGTATGGGTAATGTTTGTCTCCCTCTGCAATCTACTAAGACATTGTTGGGAAATGTTTAATCTTAAATTTGAGACAGACATCTGTTGACCTCTTTCACTGTCCTTTTTTTTAAAAAAAATCTTCTTTGACACTTCTTTTCCAGTCTATCTTGCTGGGTTTATTAAATTCTTAGAGACAATGAATTCTGCTGTTGCACTACTCCTTTTTGTAAAATAAATCCTCAGTGTATTAACAGCTCTTCCAGATGAGAAATGGTTGCCACAAGTTTTAAGCAATCACATATTTCAGGCCCCATCATACCTTCCTGCAAGGGGGCAAGAAGAAAGGCTCAGGGCACCGCTACGCACCCCCCAGGCTCCCAGGTGCGGCTCTGCACAGGGCTGGTGGGGCAGAGCTGCCAGAGAGCAAGAGAGGTGACTCATTTGAAGTTCCCTTTAATTACCCTAAATATACCACTGTAATGCCTCCTCCTTACAACCACTTCCACAAACTCCTGCCTGGATCCTCTGCATATTACTGCAATTAGAATCAGTCACACCTAATAAGCGAGCAAAATATGTAAAGATTCAGAGCTATGCTTTCTTTCCCCTGCCATGCAACAAGTTAGAGTTTGGTTAAGAACAAAGCTGGCTGAAAATGTTTTAATATCATTTACTAAAGTGTACTGTCTGTCCTATGAAATGATGTGATCTCCACATTTTAAATAATTTTCTTCTCTTTTTTTAAACTTATCTCTGGAGATGTGTCAGTGAAGAGTAAGTTTTCTGTTCACAGCCCAAAAAAGTCCATTTTTTTTTTTTAAAGATAGTTACAGGACCATAGAGGCCAAAGGTTCTAATAATAGTTTTGCCCTAATCAAAGACCGAGATAAAGTGTGGAAGCTGGAGAGTTTTCATACATGCATACAGTAAAGGATTCCTAATTCATATTGCTTATCCCTATGCATCTAATTCAGAACACTAATATGAAAGCCCTGTGATGTCACCAAAGAATAAACAGGGTTTTTTTCCAAAAATAATTCAGAATTCTACGTTTTGCTTTAATTTTTTGGGGGTATTATGTTTAATTCATTTTAATATTTGGTTTAGAGCACAGCCCTGTAACCAAATGTGTTGCCCTAACTGATGGGACAGCAAGCTACAACACAGGGGTGGAAATTTCTTAAAGCATCCCCCTTGCCAAATTTTGTAGACATTATACATGCATCCTAAATTGCAGTCAGAAGGCCCACTCCTTTTTTTATTTCTCCAGCCCACTAGCCTGCTAAATCAAGTGCCTGAAGTCAGAATATATAAATATCTTCCTTAAAATGTCCTGACATTAATAAACAAAATCAACATAAACACTTTTATTGCAGATTGTAACAATTCCAGAAACCTAAGCCATAAGCAACAAGATTAGGTAATGTGTTAGAAACTGCACTTAAAACAAATTTCAAGGTTAAAGAAAAACCCATGCAGCAAATTTCTGATGAAACTTATTATCCTGCAGATATTGCTGCTGTTTCTACTGAATTCAAACTCAGTCAAATATAAGAAAATAAGATAATATTTTCAGTGGCCAATTCAGATTTAATTGCAACAGAGGAAAAAGGTTCAATTTCTTTAGAAACAAAGATAATAAATCCTATCTTTATTAACATGAACACTGTAAGGAAAGACAATAGAGGCTTTAAAAATGAAATAAAAACATGTTGTTTTTCTTTTCAGAACTATCTGGCCTTTGGTAAGAAATAGTAGTTGTCTCTGTAACCGGTTTTTTTGAAAGCACAGATTCAACAACCTTATTAGGAATTTGAAACAGGTTTGTGCTTTGGAGGGTGGCTTAACATTCATCAGTGGAAGTTTAAAGATTAGTCAGTGAATGGTGCATTTCCTCCCACTCAAAACCCACAGGAGTGTGTCTGTGTTATTAGTCTTGACATATTTTCTAATCCGTTATCTTGTGAATTAGCAGAGCAGAGTATACTCTCTGGAACAGACAAGCTTGCTGCACGCAACAGTGGACTCATGGGGATCCCTTGGCTGGCCAGGAAGAACTGCTATATCATCTAATCCAATCTTCTGTATAATTCTGCAGTTATCTTTGAATTAAGCCAAATAATTCTGGACTATACTAACACACATCTTTCAGAAAAACCTTTAGCTTTGATTTGGGTATGTCGGCATACAATCCATCACTGTTCTTTGGTCTAGGTCAAATCTGCCTGGGTCAAACTCACACTATACTCAAATTTAGACAGAGTTTATACAAGGATATAGTGCAAGGCAATTAAACATGAAGCAATTTCTTAGCCTTGCAAAGGAAGAAACATGATACGACCTTTTGATTTTCCACGTGTGTACTGAACAGAGTTTGTTTGAAACGCTCAGTAACAAAGTCTATTCTTTATCTCATCTGTGAGTAGTCTAAGTTTAGCAGTACGTAGGATGAACTTCAAATTAACTAATTGCAGCTTTCATGAGAAATGAGGCAGGAGATATGTGATCAATGAGCTTATAAATCAGAAACATGGCTAAGAGCTGGGATAGCTGGGAAGTTAGTGCTGTGAATCTTTGAAGGACCAGAGGCAGGCAAGCCCTCAGCAGCCCTAACACCATTTTTTCTCCAAAATACTCTAATACTCTTGGCCATACACCTAGGGCTACCTGCAAAGCACAGATCTCTAGCCATAAACTCAGGGAAACAGATGGGAAAAAACCAAGCCTGATGGATACCTGAAGTTTAAAAGAAATGCATCTACTGGAAGCAGGAAGAATTAGATCAGTAATCTACCATTGTGATTGATGTGTGGCTCTCAACCAGCAGAAAAGAAAACTCTACTTTCACAGAAGGGATACCACAACAAAGGTTAAGATCTTAATGGAATGAAGGCCAAAGGAAATAGAGCAAGAATAGCTAAGAGAAGATAATTTAAAACTTGAAAAAGTCCCTAGAGAAAGCTTTCTCCTCAATTAGAGTGTTTCAGAATTAAAAGCAAATGAAGAATTGGCTGAGAAAAATAGACTTGTGATAGAAAGTGAAAAAATAGCAAATGAAAATCAAGTGCTCCTGGAGATGCCGAAAAAGGTTTATCAAGGACATAAAAATAAGGCATAATGAGGTGGATAAAATATTGCTTCTGGCTTGGAATGAATAAAGGGAGAGAAGGCAAGCACACTCCAACTGGAGCAGATGAGACAGTCAGCAACATTGCCTTGTTTCACAGCAGTGCCAAAACATGTTCAGCAGAAGGTCCAAATCAAGAACAGTTGCAAGAAGTCCAAGTCTGTTTTCTAGTGTCCAGAACTGCAAACTGCATGAGTTAACAACAGTGTGAAGGAGAAGGCAGAAACTTTGCTGGTAGCACAGCTAACAGAGGCAGCCCTCTACCTAGGGACAGGTGAAGAGCCCACTGAGAACTTCTGAGTCAGGGTTTAGTGGACAGATCAACATGGGTGATGTTTTTGTGGGTGTCTGTTAAGAACACAGGGATTCATTAATGGCATGGGTGATGGGGCAGAGTGTACCCTCAATAAGTCTGCAAATGATACAAAACTGGGAGGAATGGCTGAGATAGTTGTGTTGCCATTCAGAGGGACCAGGACAGGCTCGAGGACTCGGCAGAGGAATGTTATGAAATTCAGTGAAAGAAAACACAAGGTCCTGCACTTGGAGAAGAATAATCCCACGCACTAGTACAGGCTGGGGCTGACTGCCTGGAAAGGAGCTTTGCAGATAAAAACATGGGGGTCCTGGTAAAGAAGTTGACCATGAGCCAGCAATGTGTCCTTGTGGTAAAGAAGTCCAGCAACCTCCTAGGCTTCATTAGGGAAGCTGGTGCCAGCAGAGATTCTTCCCCCTCTACTCAGCACTGGTGAGAGCACACCTAGAGTGCTGAGTCCACATCTGGGCTCCCCAGTACAAGAAGGACATGGACATTCTGGAATGAGTCCAGCATAGGGCCATGAAGGTGATCAAGGGACTGGAGCATCTGAAATAGAAGGGGAGGCTGAGAGGGCTGGGACTGTTCAGCCTGCTGAAGAGAAGGCTCAGGGAGGATCTTATCACTAGGTATAAGCTCCTGATGGGATGATGTGAAGAAGATGGAGCCAGACTCTTCTCAGTGGTGCCCAGTG
The DNA here is from genome assembly GCF_015220075.1 of Falco rusticolus. Lineage (NCBI taxonomy): Eukaryota > Metazoa > Chordata > Aves > Falconiformes > Falconidae > Falco > Falco rusticolus. Next base: position 34,028,343 of record NC_051192.1, read on the forward strand.
ACAAAAGAAACACAAGCAGGAGCAAATACTCTCACAGTAGGAAAATGGTTCCAACACAAAGAATGGAGAGACTGGGTGATGCCCCGATTCTGTTATTGAGCTGAAGCTTTAGTAACAGCAGCTGCAAACTTCTTTTCTCAGCCAAGGATCTCACTTCAGAAGCTACTGCACAGTTCCTGTAAAAGGCACAGGACGACACAGTATGACTCCACTTCTTGCTGCACAGAGTGGCTGTGTTTAGAAAATAATAATTGAAAAAACTTGGCTGTAAAACTATTATATGACTTTAACCCGTGTGGCTTTCCCTGTGTGTGAGGAGTCTAGATCCATTAAGTAAAGCACCTACACAGGCATTGACTCCTGTGCATGTGAGTGAACCAGTGCTCAGCATAAATTTTATGCCTGGGTTACTTCAGCAAGGGTACCTTAGTCATGTTTTCTTCAGGAGCATCCCCCCTGCTTCCTCTGCCTGCCTCACCCCACAGACAGTAACCCATGCAAGTGATCCAACTGATCCCTGTAGTGTGGACAGAGGTTTTCAAAGTCAGACCGCAGTGATTTGCTGGTAGTTCCCTTGGTACAAAAGAGTATAACACTAACCCATCTTCGTATTCTTTTTTTTTTTTCTTTTTTTTTTCTTTTTTCTGGGGTTTAAACAGAGGATACCATACTTTGTAGCTGCCAATATGGAAGCTTCACCATTTAACCCTATAAAATCTAATAAAATCATTAAACAGTGACAAAATGGAGCCTGCAGGGATATTTTTCAAAGCCACAAAATAACAAATTTGGAATTATCTTTCAAAGCAGCCAGATACCAAAATGCCTTTCAAAAACCAGTTCCCAAAGAATAATTTCCACAGCAATAAGGATTAGTGAATATTCAACATGCCACAGTAATTCTTCACTATAAACATTGTGTATGTTGCATTTGGAAGTTTCAATATGTATAGTTTCAAATAGGCAGTCCTTTTTAGGAGTCTCACACACTGAATGACAAGACAATAAAGGGAAACTTTATAGGATGTTCTTATATGGGTATCAGTTATCTGTTAACAAATGCTGTGAGGATGAGTATTTGTGCTTCAGTCTTCCAAATTTTCCAGTGTTGTAATTGATGTGATGTGTTCATATTTCAGATATAGCCCATGACTGACAGATTAATAAAATCAATTGAATTTTTTATATTAACTGCAAAGTCTTTTGGATTTGTCCTTTTATCATCTAGCTTCTCAGCTTCAGTATGTTTCATTTCTGAAAAAGGAAAAAACTTGAAAGATAAGTAGAAAAACTAACCAGCTATCAAAAATGCTTGGGGAATCCAAACAAATGGTGACTTTAAAAACAATTATCTGTCAAGTAATTTGCTCAATATTACTTTTTTCTTCAAAATACAAAAATCTGAGTTGACGACATCTTCATATCTTTAATGTAAATTGCTTGTTCATCGTTAAAACCTGTTGGAATCAGTGTTTTTTATAACAGATGATGTGTAAGCATCATCCTAAAGTAAAAGGGAAGCACATCTTTTCCACAAATCTGTTCCAAAAAACTACTGAATATTCATACTGCAATGTCAAACAAAGTTTAATACCACGCTGCTCTTGAGAGCTTGGGTGAATTTGCCTTAGGCACTTATGGAGGAAGAACAGAAATGTTCACTTTTCATCTCTTTTGATCAAGCCACAGATTCCAAGTGAAATCACACAAGATAATCCTGTATGTAAATTATTTATCAGGGCTGGGGTTAAGCTTTGTTATATTAATAACTCAAATCATAAGGCTTAACTGACCTTTAATCACACTGGTTTCCACTAATGTAGCTTTCCCAGTCATGTCCTTCTTATTCTCACGATGCACCAAATCATTTTGACAACTAAATTGTAATTCTGAAACATCGGCAGCTTGATTTGAGCACAATTTCTTGGTGGTGTCTACACCGAAATTCTGAAATTACATAGAAAAGCACATTGACTTTACATGTAAATTTTTACTCCAAACTGGATGCTTTCAGAAATGTAACACTCAAAAGCAACATTCTTTGGGTTACCTCTGTGCATTTTAACCACAAATCTTCTGTTTGACAAAGTCATTAATCATGTTTACCATAGTGCTTCTTTTTCAGGTAGGTACCTCACAAACCAACATGACCAGAAGGCACTCTAGGTGAAGAAATTACCTTTAAAACATGTCTCCAGTCTTTCTTTTCTTTTTCTTTTTCTGGGTATATGGAGTCATGCAAACACAAGGAGGGAGATTTATGTATCCCTTTTGGTCGATACAGATTTCTTTCCAATTAACTATTTTTATTGTATCAATTGTTCATTTAATGAGTTCTGCTACATATTACATCACAAATTCATATAAAGTCTGACATTTCAATTACATTTATCCAGTAGCATTCACAGCATAGTGAGTATAGTTAGATGATATGAACAGACAATTATGCAATAATTAACTATAGAGTTATTACATTGCAGAAAGTAAGTTATATGGCTGCAATACTTGCACCCCTTGAAATTCAGGGTTGATACATACATTTCCATAATTCTGTGGTTTTTTTTAATTCTGAGGTATTTATGTCATAATTACTTTCCATCAAATACATATTTTTCAACTGATAAATAAGAGTCAATTGAAGTGTCAAAAAGTATACCTTCAGTGAAGCTATATAGTAGCTGCAGTGCAGGTACAGTCCAATTACCATAATTATACCAGAAAGTATATATTTTAAAAAATAATCAGTATAGATTTTCCATTCAAAATCAAATGTAGATTTTCTTCAGCAATGACAAAGAACATCGTATTCAGAGAGAGGTCGTGTTGGTAAAACTGACAGTAGCTACGCAGTAATAGTGCCTGATCTTTTCAGAATCAACCCACAATTTGCAAAAGCACAGCACAAGCCCACATGTTATGAAAATCTGCCCCCTTTGAAAAAAGATCAGTGAGCAACAAGAAAGTCACTGGTAATTGAAATAGAAAATTTGAGAGAGTATGTTAAGAACAGATGAGGACGAAATCTGTAAAATGGATGGACAATTTTCCTCAGTGGGTGGGTCACAATGTGATGTAAGCAGAAGACCCTCATTTTTCAGTTAGAAGAATCTATGGTAGTTTTCTCTGTTTTCTGACATGAACACTGCAAGCTCGATCGCAGGGGTTGACTGAGTGTTCAATGCATGTTTGTGCAGTACAGGTTGTGCAATGCTGGCTAGCGCTCTTGATTGCAGAAAAGCCTCTGAGGTCAAGCAAAGCTTTAAGCAGTGATGTCATTCACAAAACCTCAGGGATTTGTACAAAAAGAAACACAGCTGACAAACATTTTGCAATGAGGGCAGAAATGTCAGAAGAAGTTCTTCACAGAAGAGAATTAAAATAACCCAATGGAAAAGGCACAGTTCAAACTAGGACGATACTCGGCTGGTGTGTTGTGGAATAGCTTCACTGAGGTTACAGGACCGTTTCCTTTCTTCCACCAGCTCAGCGTGGCCTTTCTTTCTTCTCCAGTTCTTTTCTCGATCATCTGCACCTAAACATGCCCCTGTGCACCACCTGTTTGTTGCCATTCTGGCCCGGTAATATGAACACACACTTTACAGATAGTTACTGAGAAATGTCCACTTCTGCTCAAGGAAAATACATGCTTAAATAACCATTTTTCAAAGCTGTCACTAAACTTGTCCTATCCTCAGTACCAGTCATACCTGTTTATCACAAATGAAAGGTCTTGGGAAGGGCAGGGAAGCATTATTATTCATAAGCAAATTCTTCCTGTCTCCAGGTTACGTGGCACACTTAGCACACAGAAAGCTTTTACTTAAAAGTCAGATTTCAGGTAACAAGGGAACCTTAATTTAAATGGTTGATATAAAAAAGTTTTTTTTTTAATATAATGAATTCTCTTATTTTCTGGTCAGTTTATTATTTAATATATTAATCATAGCAATCGATATAATGAACAAGCATGTTGAGATTGTTTATTTTGCATTGCCTTAACTAACTAAAACCAAGCCTTGGTATCAAAACAGAAAGATCCCCTCGTTATGAAGAAGGCAGCTGAAATTTGTGCTAATCTTAAGAGTCATCAGCAAAATCACACACTGTGATACAGTGGTTACCTGGGGCACCTTGCAAACAAATTAAAATATGCAGAACTCAAATATTTAAAACGAAACAGGATTACAGAAACTGAACTGTCACTTCACTATATGCTGAAATCTGGTATCACTTTAACATTCTTAATACCACTATCAATAACAATTATACTAGACACCAACAGAGATAAGATGCTTTGTTAAACTATATGAGTGAAGTCTTACAGCTGTCTTTCAAATAATTGGCAGGCTTAAGAGCATAGGGTTTCCATCTACATGGAGTCATTGTTCCACTAATTTAAAGACGTCAAGATATCAGCCATGGTTTTCAGTTAAGGCCACAACAAACGCTAATTCAGGTAAAAACTCATGATCTGAACTACAGTAATTTGTTATAACAGACTACTAATGAGAAAACCCCAAATCTCAGCATATGGAAAATCCAACCAACAGCTACAGGTGCATGAACTTGAAATTTTACCTCATGTCTAAGCATTGTCCATCACATCTCTAGGTTCACTTATTGGCCAGAAACAACTCAGAAGACCAAGCACAAAGCTGTAAGAGGTAAGGTAGCCTAAGTCTGCACAGTCCCTCTCAGGAAATAGCAGGAGTTACATCAAACAGGATGCAAAAAAGTGTGAGAGCTAAGGTGAGAAAAATCACTCTAGTAAGAACAGAAGTTTCAGCATTCTGCAGAAGTTTGAGTGAGTGCAGAGTTTATCGAAGATGCACGAACTGAAAACACTGCAGTAGCAAACTGAGTTTCAGAGTGAACGGTTTGAATTTATTTCCTTTGATTACCTGAAGAGCTTAATGCACTGCATTTGTGTGCATGTGTGCCTGAGCTCTCTTCTGCAAGCAAGGCTTCCTTCCCTCCATTTGTCGGCTCCAGAAGCAGTGAAATCCGACAGCAGTTTTTATTCTTACGAATGGCACTGCACAAATAGTAACGGTTTTCCTGTCTTCAGCCCCGGCTACACAAAACCTGTTCCAAAAGTGCCAACTACCCCTGCAATTTAAGTGTATGCTAGCTTCCCCTTCTCACAGTTCCAAGGTGCATTCTCCTCTGCCTTCAGAAATTTGGGTTATTAACAGTTGTCTCCCTGTGAATATTTCTTTCCTTTCTGTGTCTAATTGCTTTTGGAACTCATTTATATTTCTGTTATCAACATCATGTGTCAATGAGTTCTAGAGTTTACTTCTTCATTGTGTAAAATCTCCATCTCCTTTGGTGTTGTTTTTTTTTTTTTTTTTTTTTTTTTTTTTACTGCCCTACCTCAGAATTTCATGCTGCCGCTATAATTCCTCACAGTTAATTTTCTCCTTGCATTCCGGTTTTTACTCTTTTTGCTGAGTCACTTCTTCTTCAGGCTGAAGCGTTTCTGGTCTATTTAATCTTTCCTCTTACAGGATTCAAATAAGTAATCCATGATGCACCAGCTCTTGAAATTCTTGCTTCTTTGCAGGATAGAATCCAAAACTACTGAAGGCAGTCCATATACCACACGGACTTCAGACAGCAGCATTTGGTCACAACTACTCATTAAGCCAAAATAGCACAGGAGTTCTTACAATTAAAACAACCACCACCACTTCGGAGCTGCCCAGCAAAAGTAGCGTAACCTCTGAGATAGAACAGCAGAAAGAAGCTCTTAAAGAAGCGAGTAAAAAAAAAGACTGCTAAAAAAAAAAAAAAGAGAAGCTAATACATGTTTCATAATACACATTATTGTTTCAGTTGCTTTTCTTTTTTCTTTACTTTTTTTTTATTTAAGGAAAGAAAACTTCAACGGCATCTAGAACATTCAGAGTAAAGAAGGTGAAATAACATTTGTTTAAAGTACAGAAAAATGTGGGAGTAAATATGAAACCAAAAGCTGTCATAGTCTCTGAAAATGCTGTGAGAGATGTAGTGGCATAAACCAATCTGACAAAACTATGCTTTTGGAGACAGAAAGTCAAGCTGTTATATGATTACAAATTACTCTAGTGAAGAGGAGTACTCATTTGTCAGAGCAATCAGTGCTGGACATGGCACTACACCTTTGGAGTACATTTATTATGAGTCACCCATGCTAGTAGATACAGATCATAAACCTTTTACTGCAATCTTCGAAGACAGCTTGGAGTGGCACTCTTTGCTGCTTTCAGAAACCCAAGCCAAAGCTCTAGATACATATCTTTGCTTTGACATATACTGCACAGGTATATTTATCTGTAAAATGCTTAATTGCTGCATGCATCTTTCCACCAGAAAAAAGCCTGTATACATAGAATGAAAGTGTGATGAATGATTTTGCAGTCCAAACACACTTCACTGTTTCCAGACAAAAAAGGCAATTTATCCCCGCAAGTTACAGATGAAGATTCTTCAAGATATTCGCACAGCACTGTATCATGGGGAAGCCCAAACTGATATTCACACAGCACTGTATCATGGGGAAGCCCAAACTTCCCAAACAAAGCTGAATAAAGCTTTTAGCTTTTAATATTTTGAAGAATATTTTAAGGAAATTATGAGACAGGTAGAGATGGATATGTATCTGTCTAAGTGAGACAGTGTATTGTAGTTGCTGCTTTATAGAGAAAACTTCATGAGTTTCAGAGCAACCTATAGAATGACAACCTACCTATATAATTTTGTCCCAACCTTCCTTATACGTGCGTGCCTTTCTGCAGGGACAGTTTGGAACTGCAGCGAATCAGTGAAGAATCACAGGTTTTAATTTCTGTATTGTATCAATACAGAAGCAGGGTAAGTGCTATGACAATCAGAGCCACAGGCCACACCGAAACACAGATCTGAATTACTTTGGAGTCAGCAAAAGTAATGCTTTTGGAGTCAGTAAAAGTAAAATTTCTTTTACTACGTTCTGGGCTATGTCGGCCAGATTTAGACCGGTGTTAGTCAAAGCAGAATTTCACCCACTGTATGATTAGAAGTAGAAACGGGTACTTCCACCTAACAGATGGGGAACACAAATTTAAGTAATGGGAACACACACATGGAAACTGCTGACACCTCTCAGGAAATTTGCATCACTGTGGCAGAAAGTTAGGACTGATTCATTCCACTTGAAAGGAAACAATTACCTTTAGATTATTACTCATCGGTATCCCAGGATAGGCTTCTTGTATGATCTATGGGCAAGCCAACTTATCTTGCACGTCAGGGTGATTTTTGCAAGGGCACAGAATACCCACAGCTAAGGATACTGACAAGGGCCTATGATTTTGTAGTAAAGAATTTTAACGGTCTTCCCCATTGCGCTGATTCCCGTAGATGATACCAAGCCTTCATTTTCCACAGTCCATTGGAGTGTGGAAAAGTAGAAGAGCTAGTTAGAAGATGCTTCAGAAAGGCCATGGGCAATAAAGAGGATCCTCATTTAGCCTCATTAACATACCGGATGGGAGCACTTTGGAGAATTACTATTTGCCTGCAGAACTTTTCAGGTACTATAAACTACAGATGAATTATTTTTTGCCGAAGAAGGGGTCAAGGTTATATCATTTCAAAGACAGGAACAAAATCACATTAGCCTTTGCCTAAAAGGGACACGAAACATCTGATCAAATTAAGTTTTTTTGATCAAGGTTCAAACTCTTAACGGGTTCCCCCCTCACAAGGTACTTTCTGTACATGCCGCCAGTAAGACAATTAATTTGACTTTCGTCGTCATTAGTCTGGGATTTCTCAAGGGTTAAAAAGCAGATGGCTGTGTCATGAGAGAGTCGGGACAGATGGCAGGCAGACCCCACGGTAGGCTCATTCGTCGGGTTCAGATAACGTATTTAAAAAGCGGTATTTTCCCTGCGGTAGGGGCAGAATTAATTCATCCTTGTTCGGAGCCCGAGGAAGAGTATTTGGATTGAAGCTAGCGAGCCGCGCAGCAAGCCGTGCGCTAGCTACGGCCCTTTCCCCAACAGTGACAGCAAATGGCGGCCCCCGAGCACTCAGCGGCACGCGGGCGGCCCGGCCTTCTGCCCGACGGGCGCAAACGTCCCGGGGACACGGCGGGTGACCGAGCGCAGGCGGCGGCGGGAGCGGCCCGCGGGCGGGCGGCGGGGGCTCGGGCGGCGGGCGGCGCGCGGCTGCCGCTAGGGGGCTGCCTGCCCCGCCGGATGCGCCGTGCAGCCCGCGCGGCGGGGGCGGGGCGGGGGGCGGGAGCGGCGAGCGGGGGTCGCGCCTGCCGGGCCGCCCCTGCCCCCGCGCGTAACCAGCAGCGCAGCGAGCGCCGCGGTGGTGCCCGCGGCCGGGCCGAGGGCAGGTGCCCCGGGGCGGGCCTGCTGGCTTCTCGGGGCGGCTCTGCGGGGTGAAATGCTAGAATCTGCCGCGTGAGCGGCGTGAGGTTGACGTGGGGGACGTAGCAAACGGGGGGCAGAAGGGGGGCGGCCGCCGCGGTGACCTTTGAGGAGGGGCTGCCGTGCGGCCGCGGTTACGGGCTTTTCAATGCAATTTCATGGGGGCTTTGGGGAGGTAATGAAACGCAGCCACTGCACTGACTGTTCCCACAGTTCAGGTAAATCTTCTACAGCTGATGGAGACAAAACGGGCTGCCTTATGTTATCAATAAATACATGCAAGAATGTACTGCCATTACATTCAGCTAAAATTCTTTGCTTGCTCCAGAAATTCAGAGCCCCGAGCTTTTTGTTCTTAATCCAATGACTTTTGTGCACTTATTCACTGCTCACAGTACTCATTTAATCATTTCTTGTTGAATGAGATCTTTTTCTTTTCCAAAATCTGCCCCAGAATAATGCAGAGTACGTCTCAAGAGACTTTAAAATGAAGCTTTGCTACCAAAGGGTCTTTTATGTCAATGGGTAACCAGAGCTGTCAGCCTCTTTTCCCAGACATTTTTCTCCTGTTCCTGTGTGTACAAGCAAAAGAGAACAGAAAATGATGTTGGGCACCCCTGAGCGCCCTGGGACAAAACAATGCTGTATTAGCCAGCGCAAAATCACCAGGGTTACGCCTTCAGATATTGGTGTTGCAAATCAAAAAGGGTATTTTAAAATCTTTTTAGCAATAGTTCAAATGCAAAATACGGAACTGCACAGTGTCCTTCCAGCCCCATCTCTTCCCCGGGGAGCACTTGATCCCCAGAGCCTCAGAGCAGAGAACAGTTTTTTCATCTTCACTGTAATCTATATGAAGTTAGCATTACATTTATTTTTGCAGATATGCCTTTATCTTAAGGCCTGCCTTTTTCTGAGGACTTGGTCTTAAACAGCACTTTCTTTATTCAACACACTGTGCAGTGAAAGGTAAGTATTGTTTTCTGCATTTTACGAGCTGGCAAACTGAAATGTGCTCTTTTCCATGTAGCTTCAGGAAGTGGGTAGGAACCGGCGAGGTGCCCCCAGCTGTCACCTTTCCATGTACCCTGACTCCTCGCCACACTGCCTTCGCTGCCAGCCCACCCTGCTCGGTGACTGCAGTCATGCTCATGAGTGTGCAGCTACAGGAATTAGGCATGAGCTGTCTCACTTTGGGCAATGAAACACAGTTAGTAGCAACCTGTGAAAAGCCTGGTTTGCATGGTACTCACGGTGTGAGAAGGCAACCGCAAAAGGAAGCGAGAAGTGGACCCCGTTGTCTGAGGGAGAGTCTGATGCCTTAACCCCAAGGCAGGCTTTGCTCTTCTCCTGGGCTATTCACCCACTAAGCACCGAAGTTCTCAGGAGAAAAAAGGTGTACATCTGAAGATGTAAATTATTAAGATCTGCTTCTGTACTACAAACACACCTCACCACAACAAATGGAGGGGATTGTTTGTTCAAAGACTATGAAATGTTGCGTTTTCTGAAATCACCACTTAAGCAGAAGATGCGAATTCTTCTCATTTATCTTAATGGGACATTAACTGGAAATATAATTACAAGGGAGAGCTAATTATCTGCGGGTTTGCCAAACTGCAGATGGAATCTACTCAACAGAATGAAATCTGAATGTTGAAGCTGAATGTGAACATAAGTGCAGTTTACCGTGGGGAAAATTTGAATTGAAACCAAATGAAGAGAGGAACGAAATTTCCTGTAACTCCTGATGCAGAACCTCAAGCAAAGCACCCCTTGCTGCACCGTTCCCCTGGCTGTCCCTCACTCAGTCCTCAGGACTTCTCTGCCCCTAAAAAATGAAATAACTGCCACACTGTGTCAGGTCAAAATGCATCTCAGTCAGTCCTTTTTCTTCACCATTGCCCTAAGCAGACACCAAGGAAGAATAAGAACAGAGCAAGGCGATCTGCTACTTCTGAATACACTCTCAGCCTCTTACTATTTTCATCTTGTGGAATTTCCTGAGTTTGACGTGGTTTGCCTATTAGTGACCCTCAAAATGCCTCTCTTCCAAGTAGTTGTCCAGTGTCCCCTTGAACTCCTGGTCCACTCCCAGCCTTGTCCTGGCTCCCCTTGGTCTGACTGCATCCTGCCCCATTTCCTCTAATTGTGGTCCTGCAGAGAGGGGGGAGGGGGTGGGGGCAAGATGTTTAAAATGAATTGTTTTCAAGTTCTTACTGCTGTGCTGCCCTTCCTAGCATGAGTCTGCAAGTCCAGCTGCAGAGCTCACGCTGCGCTTCCTCTTACTGCATGACAGCAAACGCTCTGCGTGGCAGACAGCAGCCTCAGGAAAGCAGCAGGACACCGCATTGGTAGGAATTAAATACTTCAGACCAGATTCAGATCTCAGAAACCTGGTGTAAATCTGGAGTCACTCCCTGCAGTTTGGAAGCATTATTCTGGATTTACTCAGTCATGCCTGAGCTCAGCATCAGGCTTCTTGTTTTTCAAAATCATCTGGTTTCCAGGCCATAGTGGGGAATGTAACAGCAGGAGTAAAAGAAAAAATGGGTTATTTCATTAGTAAAATGCATTCCTGCTTTAACAGGTATTTCTGCAACGTTTGGATCCCGTCAAGAATTTTGCCTTCACACACACATATACACATATAAAAGTACACAGAGGTATGAGTGTATAAATATTTCAGCTTGCCCACTAGAAGCTGGTCTGTTTTGGCAGAAAGAAACTATTCTGCCCCATTTTTCACTTCCCTCTTTGTTCTTTTTCTCTGACATAATTTTGAACCTCTGACACTAAATTCACTCACAGCTGTGTTAAACTGCACACCAGTGGTTAGCAAAACTGGTCAAGTCACAGGGGGTTTTGGTTTGTTGGCAATACTGAAAAATGTCCTGGGGAGGAGCTGCATTCTTCCTCATCAGAAAGGATGTTTGCATCCAAGAACTTCTGGCAAACTGGGAAGTACCTACCTCCGAGAAAAGCTTCACTTCTAATTACAAGTACTTACAAAACTATTAAAAGTGGACTTCTTGGTCTGTTTCGGTTTGTTGGCCTTTTAGATTTTGAAATTCCTCAATTCAGTGCAGGGAACAAAAAATAAGGGTAGGGAAGGCATGCAAGGGCATTTGCTCCCCAGTAGCAAAATGAAACTGTTTAATACAATGCGCCCACTCCTGCCTCCTGCCTCCCACCCTGATCCATGCTCCCTCCTGGGCACTGGAGCAGGCTGAGGCTGCGGGAGGTCTGAGGTGTCTCCCTGAGTTCTCTCTACGGCAAATGGCAGACCCTGGTCACCAGCTCACTTCAGAGCCAGGCTATAGATTCAAACCATGAGCTGCCTCAATACCAAGCTGTGAGGATGACAGTTAAACGTCCTCCTCTGCTTATAACTGTTTTCCAGCACTTTTATTACATCGTTCCTTTTCTAGCTCCTCTCCAGAGAGCTGGGTTGGTAGGACAGACCTGACACTCTGGTGGTCTTCAGAGCTATGCCTCCGTGGCATTTATAAGGCCTTTAAAGCCCAATCAAAAGAAGACAGCTGAGAAGACAGGATCTGTACAAATCCCAACCTGTTATTTCTTGGCTTGCAGAAGTCATCTCAGTAAGCAATGTGGAAAACAGTGGTGGTGGTACTTCGCTCGTACACTAAGAAATATTGAGTAGCAGAAGAAGGTTCATATGACGTTGCCATTTCACATTGTATTGTGGAAGTCAAGGCCTGTAATGCATGTGCTCATATTTATACATAGTGGGTTAGTTCATAGGACAGATGGATATGCCATACCACAGGCTTCTTCCAACACAGCACCACTGTGCTTTGTTTCCTGTATCTTCTTCCTGGAGATTACGTGGCAATTTTCTTGCCTTGCGTGACTGTGATGGTATCCTTGACACGCATTTCTGTTGCTTCCAAAGGAACTGTTCTGGAGACAGTAGTTACTAATTTTCAATGTATTCAATTTATTTGGTATACTGTTAAAAATACGAGCATAAAAATGTACCTACCATCTGTACTGAAGAACTGTGGTTTAAGTTATAGCTAAAGTAAAATACAGGTAAACTAAAATTCTCCCAGTATTGCCTCTTAAAATTATACTGGCTTTTGCACTTAAACTGGAGATAAATCAGGTGACAAAGGATTAAGCCCAATCTAAATCAAAATTGTTTCACAACAAAGCACATAAAACAATGGAAAAACTATACAGGAGAGAAGAAAGAAGAAGTTAGGAAAGAAAAGTTTTTGCTTTTACACAATTCCTCAAAGTTGTTTCAACTGGAAATAGATCACATTTTTGTGAACGGGAATGCTCTTTTGTTAACCAAACATGCATACTATTCCATGTTTGGAACTGAACATTTCAAAAAGGGAGCGGAAAATGGACCTCCAAACTGCTCACCACCTCCTCCTCCCTCCATCCCCTGCAGATGCTACATATTAATTGTGTTGCACGATCAGCAAACAGCATGCCTAACAAGGAGACAGCACAGTGGCTTGTCAGAAGCACCACAGTCCCTCCCCGAGCTCATGGTGAAAAGCAAAGGCTGTGTGTGCTGTGAGGAGCTGCCAACATGGGACCTACAGCAAGCAGATCTCTTGAGGAGCTGCCAACATGGGACCTACAGCAAGCAGATCTCTTCAGCAAGTCTATGAGGACACAGGCCAGCAGCTCAAGTGGCCTGGCTAAAGCCGTGTGGCCATTTTGTAGCCTGTTACTCCAAGCTATCATACTACTGCTCTTGGAGAGGATCAGGGACCAATGTTTTAAGCTCTTGGAACTATTGGAACTGGGGTGTGGAAGCATCCGATCGTGAATGTTGGGCAATGACACCTCAAGCCTTCATAGCTACTGCTGAACCTCAGTTCAAACTCCCTCTGTGTTGCAGCACAAACTAGTAGACTGCAACAAGGCTTTACCATTGGTCAGATTCTACTGTCTGTGCTGTATCTCCTTCCTCCGAGGTCAGACCATCCTGCTCCTGCTCCTGCTCCTGCTCCACAGGCCACAACTGCATGTTATCAATGCTAATCACCCCACTGCCTTCATTCCTCTACACCTCTGCAGGACTGTGGAGGGGATCGGTAATGGTACAGTCTTTTGCAAGCAGGTAACAAGCCGTCTGAGGAGCTTTGAGCTGTAGCCAGCCTTCAGCATGGATCACTTCATTTGTCAAGACTGCCAGCCTCAAGATAGCATGCCCTGTGGTGAGACAGGGGAGGGTGCCCCTGGCTGGTCAGTGGAAACAGGTCAGCTCCTGCAGACCACCAAGGAAATTAAGGGAAGCTTGAAAATATAAACAGTGTGTCTTAATTGCTTTCATCTTTTGGATGTGTCACGCAGGGCGGGCAAGTACTCCCAGCTGTGACAAAAGGCCTGGGTGAGTTACATGGTGAATATATGGTCTGTGTTTAATGATCTTGTTAATGTTCTCACACATTCCGGGGGAAATACCAGTCATCAAGCCTACAGGAAGGACCAAAAGATCTCTTTCATTCTTGGTCCCTGGGGCAACCTCTTATGTTCTCAGTTCGTGGCGTTATCAGGACCCCCCTTGACTCCTGGTGAGCTCCTCTGGCACTGATGGTGAAGCTGACAAAAATGTGTTCAAATCAAGCATATTTCAGCAAACTGGTTACCACTGCCTGCTTTACAGGCACAGTCATGTTCCCAGTCACCTGTCTTGAGCATAGTTTCTTTGTAGCTCACCTATCCATGATGATGTTCTTATTACAGCTATGGAAGATTGAATGTGAACAGTCTGTTAAGTAAATATTGATGTTTTGCAAGTATAATTAAGACAATCATGTTTTTACAGGAGCAAGCACCTGTGGTTTAAGGTATTTAAATGTTTAGGTAATTTTTAGACCTTTATGACAGATTTTACCCTTATTCAGACAGCATGCTTGACAAATAAGTCTCCTTTCCTTTCACTGGTTATCTTTTTCTGATATAGGGCAATCTCTTTGTTATATAATAATACTTCAGCTATAGTAGTGGTTGGCTTGCTTGGGTTAAAAATAGGAGAATCAAGATTACAGTAATCTCACTGAAGGTTTTTTCTCACATCTGTTCATTGAGTGTAGTAGCTCAAAAGGAGAGCATGAAATTTCAGCTATGTTAAGTATGCATTTGTCTGAAAAACTAATGATACCATGACAGAACCTCAGTTGTTAGTTCTGCCGTTCTGCAGATGACACTAATGATTATGCAGCCCTGATAGTGGATGTTGCTGCTCCCCAGTACACATTCATTTATGTACAGAGTATGTCCAACTTCATGAAATATTGTCTGAACTTTGCATATAGTCTCAGTGTACTAAACCAGGCCTTTTAAATCACTTTAAGATTTTTCTGGAAGACCTATGTGCAGAAGATAGTCAAAATTATAAATATCTGCATTTCCTAACCAAAATAATGAATTAAATGATTCCCATACTACATTTACAAAGCCCAAGAAGACATCCACATTGGTGGGTATTTAAGCACTGTTGCAGTGGACCAATGCATTAAATAGCTGTTGGCATGGATAGTCCTGCTGTGTCCTGTGTCTAGGTATAGACACACAGCTGTTAAATTCTGAGCTGTCAGTGCAACTACATGCATCTTCAGAGGGCTTTGCCATGATGATCACAGATATATACCATATAGAAGATTCTTTGAGCAAATAAATAATTGTTTGGTAGACAATGCTTCAAACTATTGACAAGAAAGTGCTTTTCAGTTTGCTCTGAGGACAAAAACCTGTGTAACTCTCATGAGTTTAATCACACAGGACTCCTTTGGTTTCCTCAGTCCACTGGATTACCTTGGGAATTCAGAAAACGTTTTATTTCTGCAGCCTAAAGTTTGATCTTATTCAACCTTTGAACCAAGCTTAATTGTTCATTTGCTTTTCAGTTCAGCAGCCAGCCTTTAAAAATATAATTCTGTCTTCTCCTGAGGCTTCGTGCTCAACATTCAGATGGCCAGCTGGGTCTTTTTTTCTGGTGTGAATACTTTCTTCTAAGGACATGGAAATTGAGATGACCCCAAGCAAGTCACAGAAGGTTTTAAAAAATATTATTATGAATTAATCTTGTGCCAGTCTTGAGAGGTAATACATGTCCTCCTATCACCTGCACAAGAAAGACAACTTTCTCACTCTTACCAATAGCAAGTAGTTCAAACATGCAGACTACATCTTCCCTCAATGGTATATGTCACGTGTCACATTATTAGAGCTTTCATGCCCCACATGGCAGAGGATCTTACAAGCAGTATCACAGGCTGGTCTCCCAGATCTACCAACACTGCTCTCATGCTTTAGCTCCAGGAGCAGAAAGGAGAGTGTGTCTGTTCCAACTGACAGTGTTAACAGCAGCAGGACTTTTCTTCCTCAGCTGAAATGACTGCTGATCTCCAACTTCCCCTCATTTCCTTCCTCTGGTTTGCAAAATGGCGGCAAGCAGGAGAGGAGGAGGCTGAGCTCTTGGCTGAGGTGGCAGGAGTTAGTTGTTGCTGCCTCAGGAAACTCCCCGGTGCAGCCAGCCAGAAATGTGGGGCTTGAGGAAAAGACACTCACCACAGCCAGCTGTGAGGAGGTATTTCTCCCTCCAGAGCTGTTCTTTTCTATGTCTTTCACCAGAAACACAGTTTGTGGAAGTACAGTGCTGCAGAGAGGCATGGCACAGAGCACATACAAAAATGTTCCAGTACCAGAAAGACTGGGCTGTCTCCCAGCTGTGCCTTCAGCCAGCATCCATGAGCAGATCAGGACTGCTGTAGATCATGCATACAAAGAGGCATGTGGCAGAAGTTGTCTGAGCTGAAATAAAATGGCAAACCTGAAATGACCCCAGCCAAGTCACAGAAAGATGAGGTGGCCGGTGCTGTTGCAAGTTGGTTGAAAAACGGCTTGCTGAGAGTTTAATGAAAGCAACACAAATTCTCAATAGTGTTTGGCTGGTTTTGGCCATTGTTGTCTTCTCGACCCAGTGAGAAACAGCTTAATGCAAGAAAAATATCTAATCAGCTGGAGTAAATTAGACTATTAAAATCAGTGTGCATCCTCATGTGAGTACAGCTATGAACATGCATTAAGTGTTTACAGGAGCAGAGCCTTAGAGGCTTTGACCCTGCCAATACGTTCACACATACTTAAGTTTACTATAGTGAACAATCCCATTTGGCACACGGGAAATCTCACCATGGTATTGTACAAGCCTAACAGTTGGCAAGATCAGGACCTTGGACTCAATGTTTTTTACAGCAAAGCATATTTTTGGCACTAAGAAAATGACAAAATGTAGCCAAATAATCTATCAGATACACAAATCCTGTATTTCTTAAGCTGAAAAGTATTCAGGGAAGGAACTATATTTTTCCACAGATGGAGTCAGTGTTAAACATATTGTGGGTGCTACCGAAATTCAAATAATAAATAGAGAAAATAATTTGGCATAATTTATTTATTTGCTTCTCTGGGGATTTAGAAGAAGGTTAACAAGAATAAAATACGAATGTACAGCTTGTTATCTTTAGGTCTGTGGTTTAACAGTCTTTTATTTACTTAGGTGTATAAAACTTCAAAACTAACAAATCTATGTTTTGAGTGCCTGGTGACATTTGAAAGCTTATGTAAGTAATGCAGATCTCAGGTTAGCCTCACCCTCCAACACTTATTTCAGCTTCTTGGATAACTAATAAGATCAGCAGCAGGCGACACTGCCTGTGACAATGGCTTTTGGGAGAAAATTCCCTAATCTACCTGTAGTTGGACTAAAGTCTCTCATTAATTTCGCATGGATCATTCGGGAGCATCTGTAAGGTAGCAGCAGTTTGTGGATGACACAACCCTGCTTGCCAGCAGAAGCCTTCCCTTCAGCGCTCCTAAGACATACAGTCCCAAATTCTGCATTCCTGACTGAAATCATAGAAACAAAGTGCCGTGGATTAAAAAGCTGTCACAGGCAACCTGAGGTTACCCCCAGTGCCTCTTTCTGAGTCAGAATTTATTGGGTCAGCAACTTCTGACTCCTAATAGCCCATTTGGCCACCTGTGTAACCAGCATGTTAGCAACAGGGAAACATACTCCCCATGACAGTAACCAGCTCCCTTTTGAGGCCCTGTTTTATATCGGCATAGCTCAAAGAGGCTTCAGTGCAAGCCAAGAGCTAGACCCAGGGAGGAGTAAGAAGTCACGTTTGCGGTGTAGAGCTCTGTGAAGCCACTGAGTTTCACCATGCTCTGTTTTCAGCAAACCTTTGCAGGAGGTGATCTGTGTGGTTTTATGACCCAAAAGTTTCATTTTAAGTTTTGGGGGTTGGGTGAAATAAGGCATTTTGGAAGAAATCAGGTGAAAGATGTACATATGTATTTGAAAGCTTCAGGAAGTGTTCATTGAACTGCCTGGTTTCTAGTCCAAAGTAGGATTTCCATGGAATTTTCCAGTAAAATTTCTAAGAGGTTGACTTTTGATCCATTGTATGCAAGTGTGAGATTAAAGAAAAAGCAGAAGGAAAAGATCTTGTATTTTAAACCAGTTTATCTCAGTATTTGTAGTAGTCTACCAGTCTTCCAGATTAATTTATTAAATGCTGCATAAGCATTTTCTAATGTCTTAGAACTTAATATCAGTAAGACTACAGTTGCAAAGTTTACTTTCTTTTTTCTTTTTTTTTTTACCCCACACCCCCACTCCCCGAAAAAATGGTTTGCAACATTCATATAGTGAGAAGAAGAAAGCAGAGGCTATAAAAGACTCTGCTGATAAAAGCAGTATTACGGATAGAAATTTCTAGGTTTAAATAGTCCTCATCACATTTCTCTTACAAACTTGAGAATATTCTTTATAGCAATTTCCTAATGTAGCTATCTAAAACTTCTATATTAAGCCCTGGATTCAAGCAGGTATTCATTTTTTATGACTTTACAGGTACAATTGGTACATTGCTCCTGGCAGACTGGCAAGATAGCACACAGGAATTATCTCATTTAACTGTAGATCAATGCCATGACTGCAACTATAAAATTGTAGGCAAATTGTACAGTAACTACAAGGTTATTATCAATCACTTTTAGCTCTGCAGTGGCACAGGAGAGAGGACAGATATCATAATAGGCTCTCTGCTGAGTACATTTCATTAATATACTCTGTTTTCTGCTAGAATCTTGCACATCTCTTCCTCCTGATGGCTACTTTTGTCTTGCTAGTGATAAAAGTAGGACGATCAATCCAGGTTCCAGTAAATACATTAAGATCAGTGATGCTTTCCTTTTCATAGATGAAAAGGTTTGATTATTTATTATTTGTTAGAAATGTATCACATGGGTATTTAATAAAATCAACCAGTTTCTTTCTGCTTTTACTTGGTAATTATTAGGTCACAGCCCTAAGTGGAAAACAAAGCAAAACCAAAGGTCTGTAGTGGATTTCCTTTGTAGGCAGGTGTTACTTTACTGAGCATGGTAGCGTTACAGAGCCATAAAATCAAGCGGCTGGTCAAGCCCCGACACTGTTCCTCAATAATTGATCAGATTTTAGCAGATAACACATGGAGTGAGGAATGGAGCCACACGCTTTGTCACTGCAGCTCATTATCAATGGCTGCAAAGTCATTTAAAGATTTAAAGCAGTAGTACAGGAGAGTAGACTTTACCCTTTGTTAAAACAAAGTTTTTTGCCCATCTCAAATATTTCCTTTTAAAATTAGCCTTTCCAAAACATTTATTGCATTCCTGACCAAAATCCTTCATTTTAGGTAGTCCTCTGACTTCAGCTCTCTCATGGCCATGGTGGATTTCAATGTTCTGGGCCAGGAAAACAGTTGTAACACACACTTGTTACAAAAGGGTCCCTTGAGGGTTTTGCTCCAGAGGAGAACTGAATGCAGTAGTCACTTGCTCCAGGATTTCTTCTTTACCTGCCTATATTTCATCCTTCCACTGTAAAGAGAGGAAGAGGAGTGGCTTCCAGAAGAGTAAGGTGGAAAATTTATTCCTGCTACAACTACAAAAATGGGTGTCTTTCAAGAACAAGCTGTCTGGTGATGATCTCCAACTACTTTAGAATCATTTTACAAAAATAACACCTAACAGTGTTTTACAAGGTTATTCTAACACAGAACTTCTTGCTAGGCTTTGATGTAGATGTATAGGGACACATTACACCCTTGTGACAAGTGCATCCTTCCAAGGACAGCATCAATTCAACCTGAGCAACAAACTATTGACATAAAAAATACTACGCAATTGTTATGAATGCAGTTTGTAGGCTGATGATTTGACAAACTTTGTATCTGGGATCTCAGTTTATTTTTCTCCCCAAAAACTGGAGAGAAAAATTCCTGTCAAGGGATTTAGTTCAGGACAAAACAGGTCTGCTAGCCAAGAAACCTAGCTGCTAACCTGCTGAGTGACTGCCGGCAAGTCGTCTGCTGTCTGTTCCCTCTGCCATGCGTTCTCCATCTATTTAGTGCATAAGCGTGTCTGCTGGGACTGCCACTCAGTGCATGTTTCTGCAGCGCTCGGAGACCCCAAGACCCTCCTTCCACATGGGCCTGTAGGTGATACAATGACTGTAAATATCAGTGAAGGGATCTTTACCAGCACACCATTTCCTAGTGGTATTTCACTTCATCCAAATATCCTACTCTTATTTTCCAGTGATTGGCCAAGGCATGTCCCCAGGTGTAAGAAGCCCTCCAGCTGCCTAGAAACTGAAGATACAGACAGTTACAATAGCATTAAATACCTCCCCAGGATCCTTACAGCTAGCAGTAGCCTTTTGTTCTTGTCTCTTTTCATACTACCCTTATACAGTCCTCTTGTATAGCCAATACTAACATGAAAAATGTGAAAAAAATCAAGCTTGCCTTAGTCTTGACCAAACAGACACACACACACACAAATATTTTTATATTTATAATATATATATTTTTTGAATATAGAAAGCCGGAAACTGTCTAAATGAAGCGGAGGTCTGAGGTCAGAAAAATTCCGTGAAGTTATGGTTAAGGATGCAAAGATGAGTTGATTTAAATATAGTCTGTCAATAAAGGAAACTATTTTTATCTACATATACTATTGAAAGACTTCTGTCTCCAGCAACCTACTGGTCTATCATCAAAAAACAGTGTTCTTGCAAAAGTGTGCTTATCTGAACCCAAATATATTAAAACCTCTGAGAAAATGTCAAACTGGTTCCTCAAGACAAAGAGTTGCCTTTTGTGAGAGTTCACCGTATATCCTGGTCACCATGACAATAATTACCAGCTGGCTTACAAGGTTATCTGAGACACCATGGGGACCTGTCTTACACGAAATTGAAAGCAGAATGCAGTACACTGTATTCCACTAGGAATACACGAGGCAGGTAAGCATCGATGACTATTGAGATTAAATGACAGGCACAGAATCATATACCAGTAAGCAATAGGATCAGTTCATAGCTTACCCCACTGCCTGTAATCTCTTTACAGGTCACATAAGCTTTCCATGTTAATTACATCAAATGTAACATCAGCCTTAACCTTGACACAGGTTTTTTGCATATATTTGGTTTTTTTGGATGGCAAGCTCTTTCGGCAAAGATCATCTCATCTCCGTTTGCAAACAAAGCAGCCCTTTCTCATGTTTAGCAGTGTTTACCTATGTACGTGGCTGTCCTGCTGACTCCAAATTAATTTTGTCAGAAGGAAAGACTAATGTGCAAGAATGGCAGCATCAGAGCTCAACCAGGGCTACACAGAAGCATGCCTCAGGTACAGCTAAGGCAAATACTCCAGCAATTTATGCTGAGGAGAAAACTGACTGCCAAAACCAGAATACAACCTTTATGAAATTACTAACATGAGACTTGAAGAGTAGAAGCACATCAGCTATCTTAATTGCATGGTTCTTCTGAAGTGAAGTGCCCCATTAATGATTACATGTCCAGTGTGCAGGTGAGACTGTTGTCAAATCCATCACTATTCAGTCAAAAACCCTAGGGTGAAATTCTGTGCTGTGCAACAAAAAACTTACAGCTGAGGAAGAGGGAGCTTTGATGGCTTAAAACAGTCTTCTTATCATCCAACTTTTAGCTGCCCCAGGAGCTATAGCTGACATCGACCACTTTTATGCCCTACTACTTCATTTTTCACAAGGCCATTCAGAACAAAGGGAACATTGCAATGAAGTACACGAGCTACCACCCAAGGATGTATTTGTTCCAGTCAGATGTAGTGAAGAAGGCATGCTTAGCAGAGGAGAGACAGGAGATAGGAAAGAGAACAAAATTAGGAAAGTGAAGAGGGGTGGTTCAAATTAACTCATTGCATCTGTCTTAAGTCATACAAAAAGATGTAATTTCACCTAAGAGCAAGCCTTCCAAATGACAGTTTATTTTCTAGAAATAATTTAATGACATATGACTGCTTAAGTGCCTGGTACTTTACATACAAATAAAAATGGCAAGTCCCTGCAGTTCAGTGTTGTCATCTAAATCAGACTTTTGAAACTAAGTCCTCTGTGGGTATAAATTAGCATAGCTCCGCTAATGCTAGAGGAATTATTTATGCACCAGAACAGGAAATAGTATGGGGAAAAGACATTTTTTGACTGTAAAACACCAAGTCAGTCCTGATTGTTTTTATTTAAATTATTAATCCTCTGGGAATCTCCAGTGACTCAATGATTTTACATTTGTACATCTGGAGAATCCATATATAGATTCATAAAGCGATAGGAACAGTCCTTTCAGCTCTGAAGAAGTGGAAACAGAGGGATGAACCATGAAGAATGAGGGAATTCTGTAACCAAGGCTTCTAGGCTGCTTATGTAAAACTCCTGTAATTTCGACTTTAAAGACCACGAACACCAGCAAGGAAAATGGTCATAGACTTTAGATATGCTCACATTTAAAGCAAAAATATTCCTTGACTATTAAATATTGTCAGAGCCAGTGTATTCTCTGGGCTTTCAGGTCCCTGGGTGGAGAACTTAGATCTTTCTGAAGAGAAGTAACAAGCAGTAGGGTAGGCATGAGCACACTCCTCATGTCACTGGTACAGTACATGCTGTTAACATCCACACATGGGAAGTAATCTCCTGCCTGAATGTGTATCAGTCACAAAAGAGTGGTAAAAAATAAATTTTTGCTGTAATGGAATGTAAAGCCTTGTCAAAAATAAATTTAAAGTGGTACAAATTACAGCCAGAAAGATTTGTGCCCCTAAACTCTGAGAAGAGGATCTGAGATACTGTCCGCCAAGATCACTGAACTCAATGACGTGGCTGCATTCAGCATTGCCTTGGAGCCAAAGCATTTGTACTTTATTACAACCAGTTATGATCCCTTCAAACAAAGGGACAACTGGGCTATTCATCTTTCAGTGATACATTGATGGTCCTTCAAAACTGATGTAATATTGCTGATTTGTTTTTTTGTGTTTTTGTTTGGTTTTTTTTTTCTTCTCAGGAGACATTAAGTAATGGTACTTTTACCTGCTGACATGCATCAAGACAGTTCACTTGTGGAATATTAGGAAGCCGACGGCTATGCTCCTATTTTCTCAGCACTAATTTCATTTATTTCAAAATACTGATGATGCATCCTGTCTTCTCAAGGAATATATCCAAACGGGTCCACAAAAAGCAAATCAAAAAAGCAAGAAGCATGTGATGTTAAAAATATACCTTTAATTGTTTAAAGAGAAAAAAATTTGTGGGCAGGAGACTAGGTAATGGTGTGAACAGAGGCATTAGCAAGTGCTTCATCCTCTGAACTTCTACTGAATACACTTCGCTATGAACATTTTACTCATCAGTCATGTTCTGCAAGTTGAAGGACAGCAATGTTTTCTCAGACTGATCAATTTACAAAATAGGGATTTTATATCACCCCATTTATTGTAAAGTGTGGAACACAGGCTAAGTGACTAAAATTTTTTTTTGCAGATGAATATTCATTTATTATTAGACTAGGCAGAAGTGAATCAAACTCTAATGTGAAAAAGTCTGCTTTTTCTTGGTTTGATTTCTTTCTCCACAAAAGTGTTGTTTGAAACAGTAGAGATGGAATCTTTCCTTAACTGAACAAGCTTTAAAATGTAATATAATGGTAGCTGCACAAAAATGCTCTTAGTAGTTGTGTATCAGTAGATAATCCTTTCAGATTTGAAAAAAAACCTTGTCCAAGTCTGTCTCAGTCTGTAAATTATGACCATTTCAGATAAATTAATAGAAAACCCTAACTTATTAGGCTTTAGGTGAGGGCTCGCAATATGGTGTGGTGTTTTGTAAATTGTAATTCTCTATAAATTAAATCTATTCACATACATCTTCCAGATGAAAGAGAAATTTTAGTGAAATAAAGATCAGAAAGTAACATGAAAG
The DNA here is from genome assembly GCF_015220075.1 of Falco rusticolus. NCBI lineage: Eukaryota > Metazoa > Chordata > Aves > Falconiformes > Falconidae > Falco > Falco rusticolus. The sequence continues at coordinate 34,052,105 of NC_051192.1, forward strand.
AGATATAAATTTGCTTTATTGCACCTATTAATGAAAATATGGACCCTGTGTGACTAGTAGCTGGGGACACATTTATTAAATACTGAAGAAAAAAAGAATTTCAGTACAAAATTATTCTGTGGATGATTCCTTTTATCTGCCATTGAAAATTATCTAGGACAGAAGTTCAGTACAGTGAGATGCTTGTGTAATAAGCATGAATGAAACGGTTCAGAAAGAAAAGGAAAGCTCAAAAATTGTGTACTTCTTTCATGCATTTGACAATATCCAGTGAGGAAGGAGAAGTAGAGGGAGAGGGAGAGGACATATTCAATTATACAGCCCTATATGTGTGGGGCAGAATTTTAGCAAATGGTTACAGTTTTTGTACCGTTGAGGAAAGGAAAACCATGGCACATGGGCACTCTCTTACACCTGAAATAGAAGCTGAACAGACACATTGACAAGTGCAATGTTTCAGTATATGAGTCAAAATTTATGGCAAGAGTATAAACCATACACATTTCTTCCAATTTAAATTGATTTTTTAAATGTAAAGTCATGTAATTAAAGTTTTCTTTGTCACAATAAAGGTGTTAAAACTTTCTGGAATTATGTTGATTGTTTTTTTTTTAATTCAAGCTGGTACTTTTACACCTCCACCAACAGTGAAGATGAAGTCTTCAGAACTCGCCATTTCTCACCTTGTTGTAAGAAAAGCGTGGGGCATGCTATAGGCTTAGATTGTCAGAATAAACACTTGTCATCTTTTCTGACTTACTGTGTGCTTGCATGTTTGCAGAGGGCAAAGGACGCTTTTCAAGAATTTCAATACTTCAAAGATGTGACCACTAAGCAAAAACAAACAAGAGTTTGAAGGAAAAAAGCCACAGCTGTCACTTCTGAGTGGTCAGTGTTTCTTATGCCTTTGAAACATGCATGGGTCTTCTCATCTGTTCCTGTTATAAAAAATACTACTAAAGCAAAGTGGTGGATGAAAACAAGGATCTGTTAGGCATCCCACAATCCAGTGTGCCCTTCAATTTGTGGCACTGCAAGAGCTGTGGGAACAGGAGGACTAGCTTACATCTGAATTCTTACTTTATCTCTTTGTTCAGGAAGGATTGTAAGAGAAACAAATCTGAGAAACCCAAAATGTTTCCAACCCTACTGCGTAATTCTGTTAAATGCTTACTTATGCATTTTCTCTGAACAGCTTCACACTTTGGTAGGAATGAAATGTGCACAACAGGAAAGCATGGCTCCTCAAACCTTTATTTTGAGGATCTACTTGTAAATTAAATTGTGTTTATGCTTGTTTCTGTTCAGGAATGAACTTCATCCTCAATATGCATATGGTCAAACTTCTAGACTCCTGAACAAGGCTGAAAGACACATGCCACGTACTCAGGAGAGCCAAAAGGCAAGCTTGTAGGCTGGGGATGAAAACAGTTCCCTGAGAATGTGATTTTTCCTCTACAGATGGCTGTGTTGTAAGTTCCTGGATGAAACAGGGACTCCTAAACCTCATCCTTCCCTGCCAGAGTGCTTTCTTCTGAACCAGGGTTGCACCTCATCCCTCAGGCCTTGTACTCACACAACACTGCAGTGTTCCAGTCAACACAGCCATGGCATCAGGGCTTCGCTTGAACCGCTGATGGGCTTTGTGCGTACCAGCAGCCATCATGTGGTGAGCTTTTCTCTATGTAAATGTACTAGTCACAGCTCTATCATAAAAAAAGACACCAATCATTCAGTTTGGGTTAATTACTACACCATGGATTGAGTTCAGCTCTGGGAGTCACAAAACCAGATGTAACTACATGTACCTCTCTGCATGCTCCACATGTGCTCGCTCTGACTGCAGTCAGAAAACCTCATCAATACAGTTAAAAAGTGATTCAGCTAACCACAGTGTCTACTTGTCTTTTGAGGTACTGCTGACGGTACAGGCCATAACAGGAGCTTAGAGATACAGCACACATGGCCACCTAAGCAAAGGTGCCTTTCTCTGGAGCAGAGCTGTCCCAGCCCGTCAGTTGCTGCAGCATGCTGGCCAAGCTCTGAAGGAAGACACATGCCACCTTCCTCTCCCGGAACAAATCTTCCAAATTCTTGGAAGAAGTTTCAGTTCCATTAAAGTGAATGGAGCTGTATTTCCTTAAACCACGTCTGCATGTGTCCTGTGAGGTCCATCTATCCAAGCACAGACAGCCTAAGACAGAACATAGGCATCAAAACATAGTCACAGCTGAGCAGCTAGGCAAACGGCAGAGCAACTGAAGGAGCACTTGCAGTGCAGGTTTTGGAAAGGAAACCATTTGGTGCTGCCTAATGAATGGTGTCAGCTAGAAAAACCAAATGCTCTGACAAGCATTTTCATATTGGAGCAGAGGTTTTTGTGGTTACATCTGAATGACACTATATATTGAGACAAACACAAGCGCGACATATTGGTTAGGGGTGCGTACAATGTGTAAGCATGTAAAACATTTGTAAAGAATTTTTTAAATCAATGAATTTGTGTTGCATACTGCAGTGTGATTACAACTGTGCTGTACCTGCAGTCAGGGTAAAAACACTTAAACTGAAAATTGTAAACACAAATTACATTTCTACATTTGAAAATTTATTTACATTTTAAAAAGTTACGAAAAATATGACGGCAGTACTTGACAATGTGTCCCTTGAAATAAACTGGGAGTTCCCATTAATCTGAAATGGTTAGTATAATGTTTTTGCCACTAAGTATCAAATCTCTTTTTGTAATTACATAAGAGTTCACAACCAACAAATAAATAAAATGTGTTTAGGTGCTCAGGAAAAGCAAAGTAGTTTAATTTACAGTCCATAGAAATTTTAGAGTCATATATTATTGTTGCTGCTGTTATTTTTGAAAGCTACTATGATTTATTACCCTAAAAACATAGCTACAAATTGAAATCATGAATTAAAACGTCACCTGCTTGACCTTTTCACAGATATGCCATCAATATAAATATTAATTTTATGTATTCAACAGCTGCTGATCAAGTTACATATTGTGAAACGCATTGTTTGAAATATTATGCCACCATACAAATTACATATTGCCGTGGCAAATCTTATGTTTTTTTATGTTAATAAGCACTCTACAAACCATTGCATAACCTCCACAAATTTACACTACATGAGTGGTTGTAGAGGCGTATGACAACTTCTGGTCTATGACTGGATGATCTTTGCACTTCAATGATACAAGAAATCCCCTTTGATATCAACTTTTCACCCAAAACAAATCCTGACTTTTATTTATTCATTCAGAGATGAGAAATCAGTAAGCTATTCATGCATAAAACTTTAAAAATTAATGCACAACAAAATCAAAATAAGCACCTTTGACTTTCCCTTGCAATTTTATTCCTGTTCACATTTGCAGCATTTCACTCTTAGCCTTGGCCTTATTTCTCTCAGGCACCGCAATATCAGTGAAGACTAAGTTGTCTCTGCTTGGCATAAAGTACAGTAAGAGATAGTGCTGAGGTGCAATGATTAAAGACAAATAATGGAAGAAAGCATATTGTCTCAGTATGGCTACTAAATTCTGGTATGGGTTGCAGCTTATTCTGTCTTCTGTGTCTCAACTGATTGGGTCACTGAGGGAGAAAAGATTGCTTACTGTTTTCTTCCCAGTGCTTATATCTGCCATAGGATCAAGCACACAAACAGTAAGCCCTTACACTCATGCAAAGAATTACATTAAATTAAACTTACGTAAGTCTTACAAGATAAAGTTCCTATGTACTCTGAAAAACAGATATCCACCACTGCAAATGAATCTCCAAGAATGGCATATTAATTCACAAAATGCTAGATATTTCAGAATTTTGGCTAGGTTTTAGGTTGTGCTAGTTTTGGTTGGGGTAAAGTTAATTTTCTTCATAGTAGCTGGTATGGGGCTATGTTTTGGATTTGTGCTGAAAACAGTGCTGATAACACAGGGATGTTTTAGCTGTTGCTGGGCAGCGCTTACGCAGGGCCAAGGGCTTTTCTGCTCCTCACCCCACCCCGCCAGCGAGGAGGCTGGGGGTGCACAAGAGGTGGGGAGGGGACACAGCCGGGACAGCTGACCCCGACCGGCCAAAGGGATATTCCGTACCCTATGATGTCATGCTCAGCATATAAATCTGGGGGAAGAAGAAGGAAGTGGGACACATTTAGAGTTACAGCCTTTTGCCTTCCCAAGTAACCGTTACACATGACGGAGCCCTGCCTTCCTGGGGATGGCTGAACACCTGCCTGCCCATGGGAAGTGGTGAATCAATTCCTTCTTTTGCTTTGCTTGCGTGCACGGCTTTGGCTTTACCTATTAAACTGTCTTTATCTCAGCCCATGACTTTTCTCACATTTACCCTTCTGATTCTCTCCCCCATCCCACTGGAGCGGGAGTGAGTGAGCAGCTGGGTGGTGCTTAGTTGCCTGCTGGGGTTAAACCATGACATTCCTTTTTGGCACCCAATGTGGAATGTCAGAAAGGACTGTCATGCTTTAACCCCAGCCAGCAACTAAGTACCACACAGACACTCGCTCCCACTGCCCACCTCCCCCACCCCCCCCACCCCACTGTGGGATGGGAAGGAGAATTGGAAAAGGTAAAACTCATGTGTTGAGATAAAACCAGTTTATTAATTGAACTAAAATATAATAACAACAACAGCAACAATAATAATTGTAGCAAAGAGGAGAGGGAGGGACAGGAATAAAATTCAAGGGAAAAATTAAAACAAAAAAAATAAGCGATGCCCAATACAATTTCTCACCATCCGCTGACTGATTCCCAGTCAGTCCCTGAGCAGCGATCAGTGGCTCCCAGCCAACTTCCCCCAGTTTATATACTGTTCTGTGGTATGGAATATCCCTTTGGCTAGTTGGGGTCAGCTGCCCTGGCTCTGCTCCCTCCTGGCTTCTTGTGCACCTCCTCACTGGCAGAGCATGGGGAAACTGAAAAGTCCTTCATTTCGACTGAGCACTACTTAGCAACAGCTAAAGTTGTTACCAACATTATTCTCATACTAATACCAAAACACAGCATTGTACCAGCTATTGAGAAGAAAATTAACTCTAGCCCAGCTGAAACCAGGATATAGGTGAAAATTGAGAATTAAGTAATTAATTTAATGATTTCTTTTTCACATGCAAAGCCTACTAGATGTTAACAGCATTATTGAATGTTTATTACAAAATCATTCTAATTCTGCATCAGAATACTACTTCTTATCATTTGGTTTCTTAGGAAAACCTTTCTCAACAAGTATATTGAGGAAGACTGGTTTTGCTGCAGTTAGGACCACTTGCCTTCTAGCCCCACTACACTTGTATGTCATGTCATGAGTAAAAAGCTCTTGGGACATAATAAGAAAGCTTTCATTGCCATTACTTCAAATACTCAAATGGCTTTTATATCCTAGCACACTGGTGACCCTAAACTGTGTGTTTTGAAGGAGAGATGAGGGCTGCTTGAAGCTGACAGAAATTTGCTTCTCCTCAGTTAATTAGTCAGACACATGCATGCCCAAATGAGAGCTGAAAAAGGACTTGCCATACTCATTACACCATCTGCAACAGCTTCCCATCGGCTACTTTGCCTCTCTATTTTCTGCTGTAGCAGATTGGTGACTTTTTCCAACTTCTGTTTTCCTCAAAAGAAGCTGCATCAAAAATTACCTTTTCAGGTCCCTCTATGATTTCTTGTAGAGAGTGCTTACTATTCATATCTATAAACAAGTTTCTTTCCTAGTTCGTAACCATTTTCTGATCTGTACATATGCTTGATGTTACCAGACTGTTTGCTTCTTGTCCTGCTAGACAGTGAAAATAGTTTGGTATCTCTATGTTTGCTGGCATTATACTACTCATTAGAAAGCTACTTAAGCTCCCATTTATTGTAATGACATTAGTTTATCAGTTAACAAGAACACTTTCTGGGACTTATAATTTCAGCTGGCCTTGAAAAGTTTTTTCTGTAAAATCTTTATTTTTTAAGTTGAGTCTAAGTCAGGGGTCCTCCAACTATGGCCCGCGGGCCGGATACGGCCCCCCAGGGTCCTCAGTCTGGCCCCCGGTACTTACAGACCCCCCCGCCGGGGGTTGGGGCGGGAAACCAAGCAGCCGCAGATGGCTGCCTGCCACTGCATCCGCGCGCCGGCCCCCTGGTTAAACAGTTTGAGGACCTCTGGTCTAAGTTATACTTGCTCTGTGGCCTTAACAAACCATGGCTTGCATGGGAATGCACCACCTCCCTCTTACACCCATGGAATCTGCCCCTCCAAGATGCGGTTTATAGATTTTGCCCAGAGTCTTTTCTAAATGACATTTGGTTGAGATGCTTTTCCAAGTGCTTTCAGTCTCAGCCTGAATGTTCATCTGCCTTTATAACTTTCTCAGCTGCTTGTCCTGTCTCTGGCCTCGTTTATAAAGATAGGGTGCTGTAAGTTAGGGTAAGAATTGACAGCTCCTTGCCACTAACTCTCTTTGTAAACACTCCTACAGCACACTAAATTGCTTTGGTTTGAAGCAACTTAATCCTCTCTCAATGCCACATGAAATATCTAATACTTTCTGCATACTGAGTAACCACAAAAGAGGCCATGCAGAAAACCAAATTAACTGTAATTTCACAGCCTAGCACAGTTCTTTATGTAGACAAGCCATCTATTTCAGTTAATTCTTTGCAACTAGGTCATAGTGATGATATACCAGCATCCCTGAGAAGTTTCATTTACTCTTCCTCCTTTCACTTTCACTGTCATGACTCTAGAGCTAGTGTCTAGTCAATGAGAGAATCTTATTATAGCAACGTCCAAATGTGACACACAGCAAGGATTAAAGTGTTATCCAACTTGTACATGCATAAGCAGGCTCCCTGGAAACAGCATTCAGACTGATATTTTCATTTTCAAACCTGTATTTTCCTCCATTCGAGCAGTCAATGGAGCATCTTCCTGTCTAAGTAAGATCCAATTATAATGAGAGCTTGGATTGACAGGAAACATTATTATAACTGAATGAGCTGTCAAATCCATGATTAATAAGGTTTTTCATTTAGGCTCAACAATAGCAGCATCAGACCACTGCCATATTATTATTCAATAACTCATAACATTCATAAGAAGGTTTGCTTCCCATTTTGGAGGGTAGAGGGAGATCTCTCACATTCAGCTATTTGTATGGGGCAGCAAGGGCTTCAATATTTCACGAGAGGATTTTATCTCTGTGTTTTCTGAAGTTGTAAACTAACAAAAAGCCTTATGCAAAATCTAAGCCCTGCTGTTTAAGGATTTAGTTTCTATTTTCCTTCTAGCTTCCATATTTTTGCATCCACATTCCTATTGAACCTTGAACCATGAGAACAGTGAGGGAATATCAGTGGTGTTAGAAGGCTAGCAGCCTGGGTGTCCAAATCATCAGATGTTGACCGTATAGAGTACAAGTAGGAGGCAAACCTCTCCAGTGCATCTGTGTTCAGCAAGGTGCAAAGCAGCAGATAAACAGCTGGTATTTCACATTAACCACCATGTATGTATGCATTTTAAATTGAGTCTAAGTTATACTTGCCCTGTGGCTTTTGTGTCCTTAACAAACTGTGGCTTGCATGGGAATGCACCACCACTGCCATATGCAATTTAAAATAACTTTGTGTGGTTCAAGCAGAGCAGATATTTTTTACAGTACACTAATTTTCATTTTTATGTGAGAGACAATGAGGGCAAGATAGTTGTGAATTAGGATATTCACAAAGGAAAAAGAACATACTTAGAAAGAAAAATTGTTCCCCTCAGAGAAGGCTTTCTATAACAAAAATGCAATTCCCTCCATCTTACATAAATTCTGCTTTCCCATCCCATTTCACAGTTTGATAGAAGATAACTGGATATTCCATTTTTCTGTTTCACTAGTTCTCAATTTTACCTTCCTAGCCTACCTCCTTAATCCACTCTTCCATCCAAATGGTGGTGCTGCTCCATCACCGCAAGCAGTATAAATGATTTGGCTGTAAAAGCTGTATGCTAGGGTTGACTTCGAAAAATGGCCTTTTAGTCCAGCATTCCTTTATACATCATCAGTTATGTCCCACTACTTTTTACTTTTTACCCAAATATAATCTATCAATATAAAAAACCACATATATAACCCATACTGTAGTAGTCTCTTTCCTTATTTTCTTCCCTTGCTGACACCTTGCATGCTTGCACAAACTAACCTTTAACATACACCTTTTAGCTTAATGTTATCATCTGTCTAAGTTCCACAGACTGGGTAAATTTATGGAGTCATTCTGAGAAGCGTCGGAGTTTCCATCCATAACCCTTTATGTCTTGAAACTAACTGCTACCTTCTGTAAGCCAACAGGTGAAGGCAAGGCTTAAGACACTGGATATACCACAGCAGGTGCAGAAGGCAAGCACAAAGGCTGATGTCTACTATAAGAATAAACTGTGAAGTGGTTAACAAAAGACCAGGCTTACAAAGGCATTAGTGAGCCTCAAGGTTAACATCTTTCAATGTTAAAAGGCACAAGTTCTTTTCTCTTGTTTCTTCCTCTTTCAAATATCCACACTTCAGAATCCAGCTGTCCTAGACAAGTCACTTGCTTTTTGCACCTCTTCTGTACATTAACATTCAGCTGAAAACTTTTAAACACGGTTAAAATGTACTAGTGTCCAGGAATTTCATTGTTGATATTTTTTTTGTATGTTGATACCTTTGTTCCTATTGCAGTAGCCAGTGCACAAAATGCTGCGTGCATGCAAAAATGATGCTTGTCTCTAGAAATATCCAAGATAGGAAAATGAAGCGTTGTGTCCCGTTTCATACAGAGGAGACAGCTACATGAACAAGTTGCCACCAAGTAAATGAGCATGGATTTACAGCTCATTAACTACTCCATGGCAACTGTCTGTGTGATTATTGCACCAGAGTAAATGTGAGGTAGCTCTGACCCTTACTGAAAGTGAGGCAATGTATCTTGCATTTACCTGAGATTTAAGCATCCATATAAAGTAACTAATGAGCTGTAAATCCACACTCTGTCTTCACACACAGCAGTTTCTTCATGTTTCTGGAGACAGTGATATTTATGTGATTTGTCTGGCATCATTGAAGCAGCATGTGACAGAAGTGGGAATGTAAACCAGACCCACTGAGCTCCAGCAAACCCCACTCCTTGCACGGTCAGAATTTTCTTTTAGAGCTACTGTTCAACTGCTTGGCACATCTACCTTCAAATGAGAGCAACTCACAAGCAAACTCAGCTACTCTTTTCCTCATTAATACTGCAGAGCATGCATATACCACTTATGCAAAACAGATGGGTCAGTAAAAATAGCTTCCAGATACGGTTTCCTCATTTCACACATAAAATATTATTTACTTTTTCTAAGACACTTAAATTTAAAGTTTAAAAGAAAGCGATGCTTTGGGAATAGCTTTATCTAGTTTTATTCATCAGATTTCAACTCTAGCTAATCTAGAGTCCAAATTAGTGCGGAGTGTAAGCGGTTTACAGCCAGAGTTGGCATGACACCAGCTAGAAAAGAGGTTTTTTTTCCTTTTTTTTCTCCAGTGACCTCTATCAAGTGATACTCTACTAAGACTCCATCACACTAGTTCAGGTGGACCATTGATACAAGACTGCCTACAGTCATTGCAAGCCTGGGATCATTGCTCTGATTTTTCAGTGGCACCATGGGAATCACAATATAATTGAATACCCAGTGTCTCCTCAAATCCCTTGTTACTTGTTATTGAAAAAAGAGAAAGAGAAAGAAAAAAGAAAAAGAAAAAGAACCCTATGGTAGGAAAACCTAAACAACAGCATCACATCTTGCCATTTAAAATATTTATCGGTAAAATGATTTCATGTCCTGAGATAGAACAAGAACATAATGCTGTGAAGTACCTTGACAAAGTTCAGTGTGAATTATACACCTCTATATCCATAAAGAAGGGCAATTAATTTTCTCAGTATAGAAACGATATACATTATTTTTCAGCCTTTAAAAGCTCCCTCATACAATAATTGATAAACTTCAGTATTCATTTCATTATCAACATGCTTTCTCATGTCATGGCTATGGACTAATACATTAAAAAAGCAGAGAGGGAATTCCCAGGGCTCACGCTGTCTTTACAAATTTTAATGGATTTAATGAGCCCCTCCACAATACTCTCTGTTTCTTCATAATCACTCAATTCCTCACTGCAAGGACTCTCTGGAAAATGTGAGTCATGCCTTCAGGTCCTTTGGGATTTGACCCTGCTGTCACACTGACAGAAACTTCCTTATTTCATTTCATGGAACAATATATTTCAAAGCATAATCCCAGCCTTCTGGGATGCTTTCACTTCCAGGATGCCTGGCTGACTGCTGCAAAAGTTTGAATTTCATGAGGGAAGGCATAACATAAATGGGCATTGTCAGTGCTTTCTTTTACATTGACCACATACAACACTGCTGACTCTGATGAGCATCCTTCTTTTTTTTTCTTTTTTCTTTTTTAGCAGAGGCTGTGGAAACATTAGCTGATTACACAGCGCCTGTAAACACCCCTGGGCTCAGTTGCAGCCTGTGCCAACTAGTGCTTTCCCAAACAGCTCCTAGGCGTGATCTGGGGGTTGGAGCACCTCAAGGCCCATTCCCCGTACACAGTTTGCAAGCAGGTCCACAAGTAAGGAGACCAAAAGGGTTACTAGCAGAGACATCAGCCACCTCATGCTAGTTGGCCTCCAGAGCCCAGAAAAGTCCCTGGAGGGAGGTGTTTGGGCAGGGATGGAGTCAGAGAGCCCGGGAGCTGCCTGGAGTTCCAGCATTTGGCTCTGTGGGAGCCTCGGGAGCTGCCGGGCAGGTCACTGCTGCTGCTGCGGGTGGGCATCGCACTGCAGGGACTGTGCTTCCTGCTGGAAATCCATTGTGGTCTAGATTATCTCTGGCCAGTTTAAACTGGAAAACTCTTTGACAACTTCCAAGCAGACCAAAATACAGGCCATAATAGGAAGCGCTTCACTGATCAGCTATCCACAAACTTAATTTTACAACCTTCTTGCCATCAGGAGAAGGGCAAGTGATAGAATGCAGCCTGGAGAATAGTCTCATGGGAAGTCAGGCTGCTTGGAACCCCAGCTGATAAAAAGCCATTTCGGGTCCTCCCCCAAATAATGTTTTTGAGGCGTTATTCTCCTGCAGTGCTTCCTAGAATTTTTGATTTATTTTTTTACTTTTTTAGCCTGCTTCATAATTAAACATAATGATGTTATTTTGTTGTGTTATGTGTTTTGTTATAATATGTACTTTCTGCAAGAGAGAAAAAAATGTACCAGCCAGTTCTGTTCTTACTGACATCAATGGGTTTTGGCTCACACACTCTGTGCAGGGTTTTCTTTCTTCTTATCAAGGGTTCCATATTTTCACACAGTCCAATTTTTTATTTCTTCTGGGCATCCTTTTTATTTTGATATTTCCTTTCTCTTTGCTCTCAGAGTAATTCATTTTTACCTCTAAATTAAGCAATTTGCTTTTAACCAGTTGGCATTTTCATCAGTCAGCATATCCAAATGTTCATCTGTACCTTCCTTAATTTCATGTACTATATCAGCATTTCCTGTAACAGTAATGGCTTTCTGCAATGAGACTTACACCTCAGATTGCCCTGCTGGTTTTTCAGGCAATTATCTACTGCCTGTCCTTCTGGCAGGCACATTGCTATCTTCACTGTATTATGGTTTTGAGAGAAACATCAACCCACAGTAAGTGCCTAATACAGACTTCTCTATGGAAATTTTAAGCTTGTCATATTGTTTAAGAGAGAAGGAGGTCTTAATGCCTGCTCTCCATGCTGAGAATATCAGGAAAACTCCAGTCATTTATTAGCTGGGGCTTTAGTGCTTCCTGCTTTTCCCACTTGGTTCATACAGAGTCCATAGGGTAGCCAGCAGTACTGGTCCCCCATCATCCAGGTTAGAGTGCTTCTTCAGCCAGCACTGCTCAGTTTCTGCCACAGAAAAACCCAGGACATGAGGTGGGATGGCACACATGCAGGCTTCAGCCCAGCACAGTATCTGGATGCATAAAAGGTTGCCAGAATATGGCCCCCAGCTATGGACATAACTATAAGGATCTCTGCAACAAAGCATCAATACAAAGTCCTTCAGCTCTGACTGTCCAGCCTACAAGAGAATTAAATGGCTTGACACTTGTCAGCACCTACAGCCTGCTCCAGTTTTACTCCCCAAAACCCAGATGAAGACTGATGCTCTGCTGAGGTTTGGAACAGGTGCTGCTGGGGAAAGAGATGAAAATCGATGTGCAACTTGGGATGTCCCTGCAGCTACTACCTGATGATGCCTGTGTCTTTGGCTTCATCTCACTGCATGAGAGAAGAGCAAGCAGGGGAGATGTGCTGGGAAGAAACAAGGAAGAGGAAAAGAAAAGCCTGTTGGAAAGCAATAGAGAAGACTGGAGAACCAAGGTCATATAAGCTGGGGGAGGCTGAAGGGCACAGGACAAACGTAGTGTTGGGGTACCCAGGGCACATGGGTTTGGGGGAAATCAGGCACAGGTGGCACAGGATAGGTGTTAGGATGAAAAGGACCCTATGGCACAGTGTGGATGTGGTGGTCAGAGAGCAAGAAGCTGCAGCACAAGAATTTGGAGGGTTTGGGGGCCTGACTCCTGGGTGAGGCAGTGGTGGGGATGGGATTTTGAAAGACTTCAAGAAAATGGTAACATGAGGTGGTCATTAATCTGTAAGGGCTGCACTTCCAGCCTTGCCATGCTGTTTATTAGGGGCTTACAAATCTATTGGGAAGTAACAGGGAGAAAGAGTACATGGGATGTGAGGAAGGAGCGGGACAGAGGGGGGTGGGAGGTGAGACTCCAGGGAGAGAGGAAACCTCTTCAGTGAGGACAAAGAAAAAGAGACAGGAAGAAACACAGCTGCAACCTCAGCATCCACAGTGCTGCACCTGTCAGAGAGAACCCTTTTCTTACATTTGCATATGCACATTTTTGCATCTGCTAATGAACCACACTTTCCTCCCTCATTTCCAGTGCCAAAGATTATTAATTCCTGAAGTCTTGCTCTTACCTATTTCTTCCTGGCTGTCCTATATGCATTTTCTAATATGTATTTATTTAGGAAGGTTAGTTTCTTGCTACACAGCAGAAATAGTTGTGTTAAATCTACCCTATGAAGGCCCTAAAAACATGAAAAATGCTCTGGAAGCAGAAAAGAAATAGGAGGAAGGAAAGGAGGCACTGCAGGAAAACTCATTTGCTGAAAAATGCAGCTTATGTCTTATCAATTTAATTCCAGATAAGTCTTCATTTTGCTGTGAAGACAGATGCGATAAATATGTTAATGGAAGATTTCGATAGTTCAGTTTGTAGAATTGCAAAGCCAGATGGAAGTGATAATTTTTCTTTCATTTTAATTTTGAAATACAAAGCAAGAAAGCAAGAAAGTTCCTGATATCGTAACACTGTAATGACTTTTTGAAGGATAATAGACCTTAGCACAGAATGACTATTAACTATCATGCTCTGATACTTGCCATTTTATTGAATTCCTGTTTCCCTGGCTGGAATTCTCTCAGCTTTCTTGCCAGCGCCGAGCAGGTTACTGTCTGTGACTGACTTTCCTAGTTCCACATTCATAAAGATATTTAGCAGCAATCCTAACTTGAAGCTGGTGAGTATTTTACTGATTCTACTGTTGCTCAGGCTGGATACGTGCCTAAGCAGGCCACTGAAAATAGCATTGGAGGGAGCTAACCTGTTTTCCTGTTGATCAGGAGCCAAAACCTGCCTTTTTTTCATTCCTTAAGCAGTGCACTTAGTGCCCTCAGGGTATTAGGAGTAGCAGGACTGAACTGTGGCCTTCCATGCCTTGATTACGGTCCCCCCAGTATTAACATGCACTGAGCAATATTTGGCACGAGCCCTTGTTTGATTGTTTCAATTTAAAGCAAAGCCATCGAGGGACATATATTACCTTAAATCTGTAGGATATTTACTGCTTGAAGTGATAGGCAAAAATAAAGCTAGAAAACTTTTGCTGCTTTATTCCCCTGGAAGGGTAAGAAACAGTAGATAGCAGTTAAAAAGCCTAAGGAAATTTTAGAAAAAAAATTTCATGCCTCTCTCGTTCAGGGTCCCACCTGAAACATTACTCTGGAGTTACTAAGTGGAAACTTAGTTTGTTATATTCACCATGGTGGTTCTAACTGTGGAAAGAACAGGCACTTCTGGCTTGTTTTAAAAATAATTTTAATTTCAAGAAGGTCCTGACTGGTTCCTCCCACCCGAGCTTCTCTCCAGGAACAATTTGGCAAGAGAGTGAGGCGCTCCATTATCAAGTCAGTAGCATTAACTTCTAGGGTTTTATTAGGTCTTTCTCACTTTCTAGCTAAGCTCACAAATCAGAAACTGAATGGCTTAAGCTATTTAATTCAACATGGCAGTTAGAGCCCCCTGAGGACTTTATTCCAATGATTCCAGTGAGGAAAATGTGGATTTCTTGTGAATGACTGCTTTTATCCTACATTTTACCATTAGACAAAGGGTACAATTGTTTTGTCATTACTGTCCTCAGCTGAGGGTGCCTGTGGGTACAGGTGGTATTGGTTATTAGACAGATATCTGCCATCTGGTCTTGATATTAGATAGATATCTGATATCTGAAATAGCAGATTAATTTCATCATTTGATACATACTATTTTGTTTTATTTGTTTAGTTTGCATATAGTTTCTTGGGGTTTGTCTTTGTTTATTTAATTAGTAAATAATACAAAATTGCAAACATATGTGGTCTGGAGGTTTCTTACCCAAACAAAATGATCAGATGAGAGGGAAAGTCTACAGTGTACTGTGGAGGAAAGAGGAGAGATCCCCAGGCTGTGGAAGTGAAAGCTGTGTCAGCAGGAGCCAAGACAACTTAATTAGCCCTGTGAAGAGACTGGGCAGAGTGCTTGGTTCATGCAGCTATATTATATTTGAGAATTCATCTGTTGTCTCTGGACTTTGCTGAACTGTGCAAATATCCATGTCTCTGCAGCATTGCACCTTGCATGCAAGCGGAGGCCATTCTTACACTCATCTGAGGTTCCAGTCCGTGCTGGCTGCTAATCTCATACAATTCAGTGACTAACATGACCAGAAGTACACAGTGGAACATAAGTCTTGCTCCTGGCCCTAGCGTTCCCTTTTACCAAGGTCAGAGAACAGCAGGCAGAGACAGCTGGAGCCTCTCTGCCCTCACAGCCTTGCTGTGAGCAAAGAGGCGATCAAAGCACAAGCTGTAGCTAGAGGTGACCCACCCTTGCAGAGCATCCTCAGGTATTGGCATAAACCAGCCAGATCTTAGCCCTCTGTGGACTCATGCAGCAGCAGCAGCATTTAATCCTGGAGCACCAAGCCAAGCAGAGCTTCCCAAGTATTGGGCAAGGAAGACATTCACCATCCTCCAGCAAGCAGCCAGAGTCCCTAAGCACCAGGCAGGGAGCTGCCTGCAGGAGGAGCATGGGCATTCATGCAGCACTAAAGCTTATTCCAGGCTGCCACCTTGTCAGGCTTAAGTTCAGCTCATTAGGACATTCGTCTGTTATTTATGCAAATAAGTCTATGCATAGTCACAAAATACGCAAAGAGGACCATTTATCATTTTGGCACAATTTCCAATTTTCTGAACCCTTCAGACATCCCTGATACATGTAGAAGAAAATGCAGTCTTCCCTGTCACTACTGCTGGCAAAGAGGCCAAGGCAAAGCCTATCTGCTACCATCCACATCCTCTCAGAGGATTCATGGTGCTTGGGCTAGAAAAGATAATGCGTTCTGTGCAACTTTAAACCTGTTATGTTACAGCTCAGGATGTTTAATCTTATGAATAAGGGATCTCTACTTGTGTCACCTTTCCAGGGAAGGAGATTTACAAATCTGTGTAACTAAGCAGTTTATTACTTATTTATAACAAGCATGTGACAAAAAAAATGTCTTCTGGAACAGGCTACTTAAATGTGCTTCTTGTCTGGACAGCTGCAGTCTAAGGTTGCTCTGGCTCATTGATGTGCAAAGGAACCTCAGATCATCCCTCTTCTGCCCTTATTGTTCCCTCCTCACTTCAGGAAAATAATATCTTTTGCATGTCTAGTCTAGAGTGAGCATCTACCTGTTGTTCTCCACACAGCTATCAGTAACTGCAGGAGGTCTGAGTCCTCCTGACTAGGGTATGGGTTCACCTGAAACACAACTTTAGGGAATTCTTCCCCAGTTCTGTACCCCAGGCCAGTACCAGGCTGACAGCTTGCCTGTTAGCTCCAGGAGCCAGTTTATTGCATATCCTCCCTAGCCTAACAGGATGGCTTAAAAGCTGCCGCAAAGTTCACTGTACAAATTAGCAGAAAAGAAGTTTCCACAGTACACGTAAAGACACAAGAAAATTATGCAGCTTTTTGCTGTATTACCCTTATCTGAGTGACCTGCCTTACCCATTCACTCCTCCTATGGTCTATTGTAACCATCTCCCAGACTATGTGGAGCTGCGGGCCCACGTGTAGGCTTGGAATTGGCACTCAGGGGAGGAACACCTTCAGCAGGCAAGGAGGGGTACTCACAAAAGCTCCCCTTCCAGGGTAGCTACAACTGGAACTTAATTTGATAGCAACACAAAAAAATAACTTTTCCTGAACTCCCCAAAATATAATTCCATTACTTACATTGCAATTAAAGTGCAGCAAAATCACAGTACAGAGACCTGAAAGTATTTCCAATGTTTTTCCTTCTTCCCCTGTAGGGAATTTGTATTTGCACATGACCGCAACTGCAACCCAAATTAAATATCTCCTGATCTCTCATTAAAGTCCATCAAGATGCTTTTCTTTGATTCTTTCAATGTATGCAAGAAAATTGTGGTGGGTTGACCCCAGTCAGCAGCTAAGCACCCATCCAGGTGTTTGCTCACTCCCCCTTGACATCAAGTTGATGATCTCTTCAGAGTGAAAATAGTAAAAGCAAAAGCCAGAAAACTCATGGGTTGAGATAAAGGCAGTTTAGTAAATGAAGGAAAAAGGGGACCCCCCCCGCCCCAGTGATGCAAGGGCAGTCAGTCACCACCTCCCACAAACAGACTGATGTCCAGCCAGCCTCTGAGCTATGGCCACCTTCCCATACCAACCACCCCCTCAGTTTTTATTGCTGAGCATGGCATGGTACATCATGGAATATCCTTTTGTTCTGCTGGGGTCAACTGTCCCATCTATGTCCCTTCCCAACCCCTTTTCCACCCCTAGCCTACTGGCTAGGAGTGGGGCAGCCTGGGAAAAAGAGGAGGCCCTGACACTGTGAGTAAGCTGCTGTGCAACAGCCAAAACACTACTCTGTTATCAAAGCTGGTTTAGCCACAAATCCAAAACACAATATCTTACAGGTTGCTGTGAAGAAAATCAACTCCATCTCAGCCAGATCCAACACAAAAATTTATGAACAAATGCATTGTGTTAGGTTAACCACAAAGAAAATTGTCCTAGAAGGGGCACTTCTTTCTTCACATCAAGTGCTATTCTAAAACAGCTGCCCTTTTTGCTTCCGATCTGTTTGCCACTTGGGTAAGTGCAAAACCATATAGTCAAAAATATCTATACAACCTGACTTTCTGTGAATTTAATTCTACTGTTTCCAGCTGAGCAATATTATCTTTACAATATGAAAACATATGCTTTCTCTTAATAAAGATTTGAACATGGCCACTTCAAGTCTCTCCCCTTCACTTTTGCGTTGGTGCAGTAAAGGATTATCCACACAAAACTATACGGCCAAGCTTTCTGCTGTGAGTTGGCATGGTTCCGTTGTTTTTCATGGATCAATTAACACACACTGGAGATTTTAGCCATTGTTGTCTATAATGGCTAATTTGCCTATTAAAGAGAACTGAGAGCCATCTGTGTACATGCCATAGGGATACGCCAGTGAAATGGAGACTGTAAACCCACAGAACATGACCTATGCTTGTAAGACATTTGAAGACAAGGTGTGATACCTTACCTTTGGAGCCTGTAGTACATCAGACACACCTTGCCTAGGCACTGCAAAAACAGGTTTTGGTGCAAGTGTTGTTGGCTTTTTGGGAGGCCTGGGTGGTGGATGAAGGGTTTGGTTTTCATATCTTCGCACCATATAGTATTGCTCGTCGCTGATTTCTTCCACTGTTGTCTTAGTCACAGGTGGGACGACTGTCTGGACATCTTTGCTGAGCAAATGGACTGACATGTTTAAACGATATACAGGAATCTCCCAGCTTTCCACCGGACTGCTGGCACTACTGATCAGCAGATAAGAGTCTGTGATTTCTTCTTCTAACTGCAGACCCGGCACGGCAGCCAAGATATCTTCCTCAACAGAAAGGTCCCTCACGGACACTTTGACATTAAAAGGCAGACGAAATTCTTTGCAAATCTCAGAAAGCTGGTACCGTTTCTTGTCATGAATCACTTCCACAAAGCCACCTTCCATGTACATAGGGAGGAGCACTTTCTTGTATGTATCACTCAGTATTTGTTCACAAGCTAAAACATCTATGAGTTTCTTTCTTCCTTCATACAGAACTTCACTAGTCTGGCATTGCTGGACTAAAAATTGATCTCCAACAGAAACAGAATAAAGCTCTTTATGAGGGGAATCAAAGGCTTTAGTTGCTACAACATGAAGCTGTTCCTTTTCACTTTTTGCTATCTCTAAGTCATAGGCTGTTGGAAACTCCCGAGGTCTTCTCTTAAACTTTCCTTTGTAGCTCATAGGGATTAAAAAATGTCTTTTCGGGGAATTGCTTCTGATCTCAGAGGCTAGGACTCTTGTTGCCTGGTACTTTTTGTAGATGACGATCTCTTTCCCTGTATGCAGTAAGTTACAAGGTTTTTGGCTTCCTGAAGGCCCGTCCATTATTTCAGCAGTCATAGGAAATTCCTTGCTTGTTCTCTCAAATACATCTTCCAAAGACAGTGGCTGAAGGAAAGAGCTAATATCATAACAGTCTGTTATATCCTTGACCTCGATATCTAGATCTGAGAGGATATGAACTATGTCCTTTCGAACTGAAAAGAAAAAGAAATACATGAATTTTTATTTTCAAACTGACGTTGGAATAAAATACACATGGCCTGTTGGCCAGATACTAAAAATACCTTCCCTGGGGCATGCACGTTCATATGTAAACCAGCACAATTAATAGGGCCAATCAAAATATAATTTTTAACTTGAGATATATGGCTATCAGATATGCAGGAGACCTCACAAAGGAAAGGAGAAACAAGATAAGAATAATGTGTGCAAGTGAATAAAATTTAAAAAAAGAGGAGAGGGTAAAATATCAAGTTCACTATCTTTCTCACAGCACCTCCAAGTTTAATCAGCTGTTTATTGTATCAACTTTTACTTGAGTACAAGATGTAGTTCTGTTCCTTTATTTCACAGTAATTTATGGTTTCTCCAAAGAAATGGGGGGGGGGAACATTTTTAACAAATAAATAGCTTTTGAACCGGTTGTTAACAGATGTTGTTGCTGTGGCCAGTCTGGGAGAAATAAGTTATTCTGATATCTAATAATGAAAACATTTATAATTATTAATGTCACAGAGTCACAGATCAGTCAGGGTTGGAAGGCACCTCTGGAGATCATCTAGTCCAACCTCCTGCAAAAGCAGATTCACCTGCAGCAGGTTGAATAGAGTTATGTCCAGGTGGGTTTTGAATATCTCCAGAGGAGGCTCCACAGACTCTCTGTCACCCTCAAAGTAAAGAAGTTTTTCCTCCTGTTCAGGTGGAACTTCATGTGCTGCAGTTTGTGCCCGTTGCCCCTTGTCCTGTCACTGGGCACCACTGAAAAGAGCCCAGCCCCGTCCTCTTGATATACTTGTCCTTAAGATACTGGTATGCATTGATAAGGTCCCCCTGAGCCTTTTATTCTCCAGGCTAAACAGGCCCTGCTCTCTCAGCCTTTCCTCATAAGAAAGAGGAAATAATATCACTTTAGAAAAAAAGGCAAAACCTTTGTATAACAAAGCATAAGCTTATTGTTAATGAATGAAGAAATTTCTGCTATGATGGCCCTCTGTGGAAGTCTTACATCTTTTTCTGTGGCACCTGGTTTTATTCACTATCAGAACCATGCCATTGCATTTAACAGTCTGACAGGGAGCAACAACTTTTTTATCACAACCAAACCTGCAAAATTTTGTATGTAAAACTTCCAAGCACAAATCTGACTATGCAATTAAGACTTGTTTAAGAATCTGGCTCCAAATCAGTGACATCACAGATCACTGACCAGGGCAGTAAGATTTAACAAGCAAATAATATTTAAGGACTCTCTTCAGTTAGACTTATTCTGCATAGACCCGCGCACAAGGATAGTATATCCTGGATTCACACTTCTTTGTAGCAGGACATACCAATATTTTACGCTTAAAAGTCAGTATCAGTTGTATTTTATGACAGATTTTTATAAGTGATTCAGGATCTGTTTATTCCAGCTCTGCTTTTATCCTATTGGACACCTTCAGGTGACAAGCATCTTTAGTACACAAGGGAAGCCAATAAAGGAGGAATAACTAGTGAAAATGAAAGTTTTCTATGGGTGTTTGAGGGAGTTTCACACACATAATTTGTGCATTATTAAGAATGAGAAGTATAGAGGCTTCCTGCACACAGCCTGTGAAAATGTAGTTTGCTATCCCTCTTATCAGGAATCTTTTTTATTGAATCATGGATAGTATTTCTTATACTTTTGCTTGTGTCTATTTATAGGTCTTCTAAAAATGGTGAAAATCTGTTTTTCATGGTCCACAAGAAAATAGTTAATGATGTACCATGAAGCCTACTTTTCAAGTTTGCATTAAATAATTATTTAGGACATATTTAATGCTGCTTAAATGTTGAACGCACTGTGAAACAGAAAATGAAATCAACAAATGCAACTTTTACTGGAATATCTGGAAGACAAGTGAATACCAAACATTTCTGAACCTTCAGAAAGCTTTTTAGAAACATTGAATTCTTATTGATTCTACACAGATATCTAAGTAGGCATAGGAATACACACCTAAGTGAACCCAGCTTCAGGAGATGGGCTAGATTCCTGAATGTAGCTAGTGTTGTAGAAAACAAAGTATTTTATCTTGCAAGGTATACTTTCCGAACTCATACATTAAATCGCATAGCAAGCACAGCTGAATGTCTCATGATAAGCATTTAACAGCTATAGTGTATTGTGCTAACAGTCTTTATCCACTTTTACTTCTTTCTCTTTTATCCATTTACTTACAACAATCATCAGAGAAAGCTCGACTGTGAAAAGATTTCTTGCTTGATATCCCCATGAATGGCATATTTCTGTTAGGATTTCACTTCTATGGAGCTCATTGGTTTGCTTCTAGTAAATGTAACAGACAACAAAACCTTCCCAAGAGTTAAGCTCCTATCCTGCAAACTTTTAACAGGATGGTTGCATCACAAGTAGAATTGCATCACATTTCCAGCTACTGCCTAGGCTGTCCTCAAGCAAGGTCAAACATTTTAGCTTAAGTTTTTTTGCTTAGGTAGATATCTCAGTTCAGAGAGGGTTATGCTACACATGCACACACGGGTTATTACTGCAGCTCGGCTATTCAAGCCACCATAACTCAGGAGCCTTCCACTGTGTATCTTTACTCTTGCACACCTTCTAATTTTATTCCCATGACTAATTTCACAACCAGGTTTAAAGTAAGACATAGTTATAGACATTGTTAAGAACAGTATCCAGCAGGTTCAATGTTTTGGTGGAACAACCAGAACAGTGTTAATGTGACATGGAAAAAATAATTTATTTACATATTAATCAAAACCGATAACACAAATTACACCTTTTAAATATATTGGTTTTCTAATATCTTCCTGTTTCCTCAAACCTAGGAGTTTCAGAAATTATCCATGAGTCTTTTCTGTTTATATTCTATCGCTATTTTTTTCTGCAATAGAGTAAAAAAAATATGAGTTTGCTTTCTCCTGAAAAATAAACAGTAGTTGAGTGTGTTACAACATGTATATCTATATGCTTTTTCTACCTCCTAGCCATAACCATAAATGATCAAGTGGCTTTTCTGTGGCCAAAGTCTGAGAAACAGAATCTGAGAACTGAACAGAATTCCTAAGCTGCACTTTTTCACTATGCAATATATTTTATTTGCAATAATGACTTAAATGTAGTGGTTAATAAAATGGCAACAGAAAGAAATGCAAGGTAACTATATGAATTAACAGATGATAAAGGAATAAAAAAGGGAATATTATTTTTCTTTTTCTTCATCTTGAAACTAGCATCAGTGGCAAATACAGATCAGGAATCCTTGACCAAACCGAATCCTTCCTGACTATTTTAAGCAAGTTTTGTGTCTTTAAGGGGACTTTGTTATACTGAGTTTAACAGAACATTGACTTTGATTCCTACTTACATTTCATTACTGCCTGCACTTCATAGACAGGTGTGAGAATCAAGCAGCCATCAAAATTCTCAGGAAGTGGATTAGAGGAGTCCCATATGTGTAAAGTATTGGAAAGTTTGACAATCCGGTCTCTGGACTTAGGGATTTTCCATTCTGCAATCTCTTTTAGGGTGTATATCTGGTCATCTTCACACTCATAGAATTTTCCTTCTTGTGAAAGGGGCAAAGTAAATGAATGAGACTGGTTATTTCTGACTATGCCACAGTTCACAGACATCGTTCCATTGACCTCTTCCACTGAGTTGAAGGTGATCTGCTCACCGTGTTTGATAGTGAGGTTTGTCAGTTTTATATCCTCAGGGCTGTAGAAACACGGATGGCCAAATCTTGTTGGCCCAATAAAGACTTTTGTTGTAATTTCTTCAATGCTGACATATGGAGTTTTATCTGCCACAACTTTATAAAGACCTAAGAACAGAAAACTTGCATTATAAAAAGGGAAACATACAAAGCAAGCCATGACAAATTTTTAGACTGTGAATGCAATAAAAATGGGGAGCAAAGCACATCAAACAATTCATAGCTGATAGTTTGGTTGCTAGAAATGTGACTCTACGAAGATAAAATCAACTATGTGATACAATGTATAGGTGGCTGGAATTAGCCCTTTCTACTCTGCATCTAATTTCTGACATCCAACACTTTTATGTCCACGTTAACATTTTTCTTTACCACACAAAAAAGAAAAATCATCTTAAATTCTTACCTGTTCCTCTCAGGAAAACAACCCTTAAGAAATAATTGCAGACATGGTATGAAGAAGAGCAAGACTACTGTTATCAGTGAAATGCAGGATGTTTCTGCCTAAACATCAGTGCTATATATCTTCCACACACAAGACTGGGGATTCCTAGACCAAGTATATTTAAATATACACCACAAAAGAAAAAGTAGCACCTACAGATAAGAATGAGCAAAAGAAGTAGTTTTTAGCATATCTGATAGTCCAGACCACCAGATGGAGTAATTCAAAGTTTGGGTGTTGTAGCACTCTGGCCATCGCAAGGCAATTAAGGTGGTCAAGTTCTACAAGGCAGAAGCTGCATCTGAGCTTCCCTATCCCCTAGGGACATGATTATTTCATGTTAATCATGCCCCTTGGAGCTGTCTCATTAGGAGTTCACATCACAAGAAAAACGTGTACATTTCTACGTTTGCGTAAGTGTTTTCATAGCAGAAGATGAAGTGGATGGTTTAGAGGACTAAACAGTAGGGTTTAGCTGAACTGTGTGATTCAGCTGTCTTCTTCCCAAGGCACAGCAGTGTGAATGCTGCCTCAAGGAATTACGCGCAGTTTCCTGGGATAGGCATTGACTAAGGCTTGCTTCCCAGTGAACGTAACTGAATGTAGAGGTTATTTTTAGGCCAGGTTTGCTAGCCACAAATTAATCAGTAGCTACAGTGGCAAAGAAGCCAAGCTCCCTGGGAGATACAATGCCTTTTCGCCTTCCTTCCCCTGAAGCCAACTAGCAGAAATCCTACGTCCCTGCTGTCCCACACTCCTGCCTCCCCTGGCCCACACAAAGGGCACTGTGTCTCTGTGGTAAAGGAATACTCCCACCTTGCCAGTTATGGAGAAGGCACGGGATAGACACGCAAGGAGTGCTGCTTGGCAGCACTAGAAACTCTTTCATGGCAGCTCCGCTTCCCATGAGTGGTTCCTGCCATGTCTGCAGGGGTTTATGTGTCCCATTCAACTTCCCCCAGTGATTCAGTGTGGGAACCAAGCCCACACTGGCTATGGCTCTCTTCTTGTGGGAACCAGACTGTAAGGAAGACCCAGCAGATACCCGGCTCTCAGGAAGGTGGGATTCTGCCAGAACACAGTTCCTGCTGGATGCTGAAAAGACACTCACTCCCTTCTCTAGGCCTCCCCTGACTGTGGGATTGTTTAACAAATTAGAGTGGGGGATTGCTTCCATTAAAAATAACCTCCAAATTGCTTATTTTCTCCTATACCTTTTCCCTTACTAACTTTCACCACTGACCACAATCAACACAACGGAGGGGCCTGCATGGAAGCAGGGGTTCCTTAAGATTGTATCCTTTAAAAAGTATATATCAAAGCATTCCCCTCTCCACAAAGCCATATTTTTTTTGGCCACAGATTACTGTGGTTCTGGCTTCACTGTAACACAACCTGCTGCTTTAACTTCACAGCTTTAACACCCTTCTTGTTACAGGAGATATTATTAAGATTCTGTCTGTTGAGTAGCTTTTTACTGAATTTATCACCAGATTATGCATGTTTGGTTCTAGGTATCCTGTAATGCCACTAGTAACTGTGGGAACTAACAGCTCTGAGGGCTTGTCAGCAGCCTAAACAGTAATAGTCTATTTGATCTACTGCAGAAATAGTCACTAGTTGTGCCTATGTAACTGCTTTCTGCAGTCTGTTCCTTCACAGTTGTGCATATGACAGCTAGCTTTTCCTCTGTGAAATTAGTACCTTTTTGCAAATACATCCTCTATGTATTATGTCCTCACTGCAGCACTGTGGGAAAGTCTCCAGGCTTTTTTTCTTGTCTGCAAGGAAGCCACATCCATGAATGTAGCTGCTCAAGTACAAAGTACAATTTCAACGCACCTCTTATTTACTAGTATTTACAATGTTCCTCACAGCCCTTTCTAACACAATTATTAAGGAAGTTAGCTACCGCAGTCCTAATCACCACTGGAGCTGTCAGTGCAGATCAAGACAAACTGGTTCACCAGCATTTAGAAAACATCACAGTGACAAGGCAGCAACGACAAACTGAAATTGCGGAAAAGACAGCATCCCCCAAACAGCATTCTGGTGTCATGCTTTGCAAGCACAAGATGGGCATCGTCTTCTGGCAGTGCTGGGAAAAAGCAAATAGGAATATTCTTCATTAAAAAATGTATTCAAACTACATATGATGTATCCCAAGGGCAATAACTATGTTTACCCATCTGTGACACAGGAGCACATGTACTGCCCCTAGAAAACATCCAGAACTGCATTAAAAAGCCTTCATAAACTATGTCAAAAAAGCCTTCTTAGTTGAAAATACAACAAAATGGCAATGTACAGCTATGATAAATATTCTTCTCTTCTATGAGTTTGACAGTAGACTCAGGCTCTACTAATTTTGTTGGGACTATGGAGCTATCTGAAAGCCAGTTATTGCGGCAACAAACTGATGAGCATCCTGTGTTGGAAAGCAGGTTTTACATGGAAGCATAATTACAAGATCTCATACAAAATGAGACAACTGATTTTCCCCATGGGCCCAGGCAGACTGATTTTGTCGGAGTTGGGAGCAGAAAAGTCTTCACCTTCCATTCTGCTGGTTTTCTTAATTTCGGTAACAGAATGCTTGCATAGCCAACTAAAAAGCCATGTGGCCTTGCGTGCTTAGCTTCTGTATTGATGATACTCGAAGCAGGGGCATGCTTATGAGTATGTTAAGTTCCATATGCTTCTTTCTATACAGAAAATAGGTGAATATATAAAAAGTTGTTTTGGTATGATGGGTGAAAACCACTGTGGGTCCTATTTAACTGCCATAATCTGCCATGGTATTTTCTCATAAATGGTCTCCTTGCTATGATATATATTTAAAAGAACCCAAAAAAGAAAACCCAAAACACAAACCCCAAACAATATTTTCTGGAACCATTCAGAACCTTACTAAAATCAATATGAATCAAGTTACAAACCCAAATGTTTTCCAAACCTAAGACAGCAAGGAAATATCTAGAGTAGGAGACGTATGGTAAGTTTGAGATGCTAAAGTTTGGACATTTTGAGGTCAAACACAAATATTTTTGTACTTTTTCATAAATCATAAAGTGACTGATTTAAATTCACTCAGACTTCTCTAAAAGAGCTTGATGGACTACTGGGGAGAAAGACAGATGGCAATAGCAAACCTGGAAAAAAGTCCATCTGGTTTACTGAGAGCTGGCATTATGGCTCATAGATGCACTTTCTAAGTGTAATCTGGTCTACAACCAAAGGGCACTGATGCCCAATAGTTTTGGGGAAAATTTCAGATAGAGACAAGAATAACTATGCATACATAATTATTACAGGAATGTATAATACTTGTCACACTCAATGAACCCTCTGCACCTAGGGGTATATCTCTAGGTGAAGTGTCTACCTAGCCATAATTTGGTAATTAGTAAGCCCCAAGCCTAATCAGCCCATCATTTCCAAGAAAAGTTTGAGGCATTGACATACACATTGCTAGAGAGAGAGGATTTGGGACTCTGAATCGTTATGGGCGAAAAAATATAGCCCAAGGATCACCCATTTAATGCTGAGGAAAGCATGTTTTGACAGATGTTTTTACCACCTTTTTACAGAACAGTATATTCAGCTCTCTTTTTTTAACGGTTATGGACTGATAAAGTATACTTCCCTGTAGCTTTATAAACTGTGCATTGTTAGTCTTAAGAGTCCTGAAGGAAAGGAGTATCCTTTTCATTATTATTTTTTTCCTCTTTTCCCCACAGAAAACTGAGAAAGCCGGTAGTTAGGCTCACCTAGTATACCAGCAAGTAGCCTTCAAGGAAGAAAAACAGCAGAAAGATCTTGTCCTGGTTTACAGCTGAGATAGAGTTAATTTTCTTCTCAGTAGCTGGTACAATGCTGTGTTTTGGATTTAGTACAAGAATAATATTGATAACACACTGACATTTTAGTTGTTGCTAAGTAGTACTTACTCTAGATCAAGGACTTTTCAGTTTCCCATGCTCTGCCAGTGAGAAGGGAGGGAACAGATCCAGGACAGCTGACCTCAACTACCAAAGGGATATTCCATACCACAGAATGTCATGCTCAGTATATAATCTGGGGGAGTTTGCCAGGTGTAGAGGAATTGTAGAGGACTGAAGGCAGGTTAATTAACAGTGATAATATACAGCTGTGGGCTGGCATCAGGGGCAGTGGGTTGGCTGACGTGGATAAGGTGCAGCTGTGGCTGGTTCCTGCTAAGTAGTTAAATGGCTCTAAGGGGCATGAAAAAGGAGCACTGGATGAAGAAAGGCCTGGGGGAAGCAGAGGGAGCCCACACCCTGGACGAAGGAGAGGCTGTGGGAGAAGAAGGAGGCCTGGATGAGGAGAGGCTGGCTGGAAGAGGAGCCTGGAGAAGAAGAATCCAGATGCAACAGAGGCAAGAAGCAGGGTGGACTGGCCTGAAGAGGATGAAGAAACAGCATGGACAGTAGATGAACTTTTGAAACCTTATGGGGTATTGGTGGCTGCACTGAGGCAAGGTGTGGGAGCTACTTATTGAAGTTAACCTGGTGTGGGATGGTAAAAGCCTTGTTGTAGCTGGGTAGTTTTGATAGTGCTGTGACAGCCGGGAGCTGCTGATTGCTTCTTGGGTGACTGGCTGGGCATTGGTCAGCAGGTGGTGAGAAACTGTATTGTACATCCCTTGGGTCTTTTCCCCTTGGGTTTTATTCCTATCTCTTTCTCTTCCCTTTTCATTACAATTACTTTTGTTATTATTACTGTTATATTTTTTCAATTATTAAATTGGTCTTATCTTAATGCATGAGTCTTACCTTTTTCCCTGATTCTCCTCCCCAGCCCACTGAGGGGGCTGGGGAGAGTAAACAAGCAGCTGCATGGTACTTAGTTACCAGCTGGGGTTAAACCATGACAACCTTCTGTCCCTGACTAGCAGTTTCTGTTCCCCAAAGTAATGCAAAAGACTGGGAAGAGCTCAGTTCCCAACTTCTTTGGAGCTGACTAGATTGCTACTCTTCTTTTTCCCTTACCTGTACCATGCACTCTGCTACCTCCTCTGCTCCAGCATCCTCCTCTCCCCACCCTGCCCCAAAGGCCCTCTCTCCATCTCCTATCCTGATGAGCCTTCTAGCACTTAACCCCTATTCCTCCATGTATGTGCTGCATGGCCACAGGCAAGTGTCTTGTCTTGTGGCTCGCAGAGGCTGAGATCTCAAAGGGACAGTTGTGCTCAGCTATGTGTCTGTCAGACCATGTAGGAATGAGCAGCAGCAGCTGCCAGGGACCCCCTGAGAACAGGGACAGTCCAGCAATACTTTGGCAGAAGAAGGAATATAACAGAGCAACATGAAAAACTGTGCTGGCACACAGTTCAGGTGTTGTGCAAATTATCTGTCTGCTAACTTGTTAGTGAAAATTGTGGTTCAAAAGGCTGTTACACGTAGCCATTTTACCCAGTGTATGAGCATAGAAAGAACAGCCTGGCCCTCCGAGGCATGAAAAAGAACAAATTAGAATGAGGATCAAATGAAATAATACAGTGAACTTGCGGTTGCAGTGGTTTCTCTAATGCAAAGGGCAGATTAGGCTTTTATCAAGGATGTGATTTGCCAGAGCAGGAAAAAAAAGAATTCTGTAGACTGCAAATGCATTCAAAAAGACAAAGGGTAAGGCTCATTTAAAGCCAGTGAGCCCAGTTCTTCACTTGCAGAGATGCTGTCCCCAGAGTAACCTAAATAGAAGCGTTACTTACTTATGCCAGTATGCACATGGTGAAAGGATACATGAGCCCATCACATGCAAATGATAACTCACAAGAGAGAAAATGGAAAATAACATCAAAGCAACAGATTTCTTTGCATCAATGCTGACAAGAGAGTGCTGTACATGCAATGTAAATACAGTGCCAGCCTCCTAGAGACCTGTGAATATTTTTATTGAAGTAAGTCAATGGCAGTGTGAAAAAGATCATCTGCGGTTTGGTTCTGTGCTTTGTTCTGGAGACAGGGGCAAACCAGCAATGCTCTAATATGATGTTTCATTCAGAGCTTAGCAAGTGTATGTAATAAAGTGAAAAGGAAGAAGGTTGAGAAAAAGCAGACAGGGACATCTTGACTTTTTGTAAAGCAGAATCATTCTTTGCTAAGAACTGAATTAGAGAAATGACATTTACATCTTACAAAAAAGCTCTGGAATGTGTAAGAGTACATAAAAAGAGAGAAACGAGAGTAGTGGTCCCTGTTGGGCTAATAAGAAGTGTTGTTATGCCCCTTTTCAGTGCTGATGTGCAGTAATACATGTCATATAGAGGATGATAATGATAAATTTCAGTGAAATGAACTCCGAGTTTATTTTTCTAGTGAAAAAACCCTAGTTTTCTAGAACAGTGGTTGGGAAAGTTCATAAGAATGCATACAAATTGTAGCAATTAGACCGAATTTGAAAATGTGTTCAGTAGGGCAACAACATTCACGTGCCAGGTTGTAAAACTGATCACTTGAATACAAACAAATCCAGATTCAAGCACCCGAAATCACAAGTCATTGTGTTTTAAAAATCAGGAGATTCAACATTAATAAATATAGGATTATTTTTATCACTCAGTTGTGTTGGATATTTTAGGCTTAAAATGTTAAGTCATCTGCCAATCAAGATTTAGAATATTACTTCCTATATGTGTAAATATTTTAGAGGTAGAAGAAATTTTAATAATAGCAAAGAAGCTTGGATTTCAAGAAAAATACCAAGTATCTTGAGAGTTCACAGTACAGCAGTACTTCAATATCTCTAGATAGCCATAGATAATTAAAATGTCTTTGATCGCTACATTTGGGCCCTACTAGCACTTGAAAATGGCATTCCAAAAAAGTCTTTTAATAAGTGGTCATACAAATGGTTCTGATTCAGTGAGTAAGAAAAACATGAAAGTAAATTGAGGATCTTCTGGGGAAAAGAAAAAGATATATAGGACTGTTTCAGAGAGAAATCTGTATTTTGGAGATGGAAAATGAAGGCATGGTAGAAGGTATTTTCCTGTGGAATTCAGATGAAACATCGCATTCCCATGTGCTTTGACATTTTATTTGCTTCAAGAAGTGTGTCTTGTCTCCCTCTGCAGAAAAAGCACGTACCAGTTTGGGCAGTGGTATAACCTAATATATATTTTATGCATGTGCACAGATTCTCACATGCCCAGCAATATGTTAGAAGAACATCTATGAGGTTACTAAGTCAAGCACTCAAACACTAGAAAACACTCATATTATGTTTCCCTGTGCAGTGTCATTTTAACCTCCCATGTGCTTACAGTACAATACAGTGTCAATTAAGTGTTTACATTCTGCTTTATCTACAAAACTGTAGTCTCATTCAGTGCATTAGCTAGACTGCTGGCCAAAGTGAGTTCTGGATGCAGTCTCTTGAGGGCTGCTGTGTCCTGTGTGTGCTCTGTCCCAGTGTTTCCTACTGTACAGGCTCCCTCCCACATCCCACTGGCCTCCTCATGCTATTTTCCAGCCCGCTCCTCTCCTTTCCCTGAGGGGCTCCCATTACCTCTGCTGCCTGCAAGAATCCCAGCATAGGAATTGCCCTACGTATTTATTTCTGTGTGAGTGTAGTCCTGCTCTGGTGCCAGTAACCACCTCCACCAACAACTCCAGTCCCTGATCTTTGCATGTCAAATCTTCATGCTTCTGCCCTGCTCTGAGGTCCAGTCTTTTTCTATCAGTTTCCTAACCTAGACATGGATAATCACAGTCCAGCACTTTTCCCTCTGCACTCCAATCACTTCCCTATTTAACACAGCTGGGCCCTAACAGCAGAGGAATTGAGATGAGAGCAGAACTGAAAAATGAATAAATATGACATGTGATGAACTAGGTACAGTGCTTGGTAAGCTCTCCCTAACAAGGCCACACGAACAGAGGAAGATCTGTTTCAAATAACAAGTCAGTACCACACGCCAGGTTTCAAGACCAATATAAGAATATTTTTGGACTTCTCTGTGGAACAACTGAAGTGTTTTTTAATCAGAAAACCACATCCATTTTCCTCTAATACTTCTTCCAGGCACAGAGCAGCCACTTTGGCCACTGGAATGAAAATAAATCATTAAAATAAAAACAAAATGTAAGAAAGCATTAAAAATGTTTTATAACCAAAATAATAAAATAAAAATATAGTAATAATAAAGAAATTTTAGTCTGTGCACACAGAAAGGAAGATTTCAGCTCAGACAAGGTTCTGCAAAGTCGTAAGAACTGAAAAGAAGATTTTTGTAGTAATTCTTACACAGTGACCTCAAATATAGAAAGCATTACTACCAAACACTATAACATTAATAATTTCTATCCAGGCTTGAAAAGAACCGTAAAAGTTGAAATTTACGAATGAGTTCATTGTGTCCTGTGCCATCTGATAAAGTTGTATCCTTGACAGCTGAGTTGTAACGTCGAAAAAATATAAATCAAGACAGCAAATCAGTATAATTAACAAAGGTGATTACTCAGGGTTATGATTCCTCAAAAACATGTATTGATGAAATACTGTACCAGGA
The DNA here is from genome assembly GCF_015220075.1 of Falco rusticolus. Classification (NCBI taxonomy): domain Eukaryota; kingdom Metazoa; phylum Chordata; class Aves; order Falconiformes; family Falconidae; genus Falco; species Falco rusticolus. Next base: position 34,083,932 of record NC_051192.1, read on the forward strand.
AAATTTAGTGGTAATTCCACTTTGGCTGAAAACCGGCTGACTTCATTATTCTCACAGATACTTGCTATGAGCTTATTAATTTTGAAGCCAATAACTTTAATGACTTCTCCTGTTGACAGGCAGCATTCATTTCCAAACATTTCATAGATGGAGCCTGAAAAGGAATACAAAAGGAAAGAAAAGCATTATTTGGCTTTTTCTCACTTTGTCAAGTGTCTTTACCTCTTTGAATGAAAGCAAAAAATACTTAAAATAAGTTATGTGAAATAATATTTATCTGTGATAACTAACCTAATTTTCATTTCTTCCTTAGTGTCATGAGAAAATCCATCTTGTGGCTTCAGTGATCTCTAGGTCAGCTCTGTGTGTACACTGTTCTTTGATTCATGTAAGGAGAAAGTCTGAAAAACCTGCATTTCCAAGCTTTAGACCAAAACAGAATGAGGTAGAGCATAGGTTCACCTGGGTCATCAGGAGCTGCCTCCTGAAATCAGCAGGCAGTGGAACTTGGGCAGGAAAGGTGCAGGGCATAATATATCCCATAGGAAACAACAGACTGTATCAGAAGACAAAAACCAATAGACCTTAGAAGGTGCCCAGGGAGAAGCCAGGAGGCATCAAAGTGCAACCAGCATTTGAGCTTTCTGTAGGAACAGAAAACCTGAAGAATTGAAAACCTGAAGAATAAGAAATTGGAAAACTGGCAAATTAACAGTGGTAATCCCTGCCCCATACTGAAACAAGCCTACTGATTCTGACCCAGCAGCAAAAAAATTTGGGTTTTGTCTGTGATGTTCAGAAGTTTGAGAGCAGGAACAAGGCAATCCAATCAAGTATTTCAGAGCTTCCCCAGCAAAACCTGGGACTGCAGCTTGCCCTGCCAAAAAGAACTCTCCCTTCTCCATTCTAGCTGTGGTTAGTCTCTGCTGTTTCGGAAGTGGGGGCAGGGGGAGAAGAACAAAGCAAAACCAAACCAAAAGCCAAGCTGTGCAGAAGGAAAATGCATCCTGGTTGCTGCAGGAGGTTAGCAGCAGCTTTGAGGCATGGGATCAACTAACTATATATAAAGGCAGAGCAGCCTACAAATGGTGTTCCATTTGTAGGTAGAATTGCATTGAGCCCAGAAAATCAGAATGTTGATTTTAATGATAGCTGCTGCTCTTGCAATACCGTGCAGTTCATTCCAAGAACTTATCGAGCCTGGTCCTGAAGTGACGTGGAAGTACAGAAGTACCCTTTCTGGAATCCCGTCTCAGAATTTCATTTCCCTTGTGGTGAGAAACCTTATTCTCATTTCCTCTCCCAGTGTATTGGTGGGTGTATTCATTTGCTCTGCTACTAATGTTGCTCTGCTACTGAAAATGCTCTTTTTCTCATTTTCATTTCTCCCTTTCCCAAAGGGTTTGCAAGGTTAGTTTTGCCCTTCTCTGGTCACATTTTTGACAAAAATTTAGAAGAAACGTATTCCTTTCACCTGCTAAGAAGACCAATTTCCCTTCTCACAATACCTTTAGTAGTCCTCTCTCAAATCTTGTTCAGTTTGAAGTCTTTTCTTATTATTTTCCTTTTAACGTAAGTAACCAGAACAGTCTCAGGCAATGAAATATTTAAAACCTGACCTCTGGTTGTGTAGTAGCAACTAATAGTTGAGATGGCCTGTACTGAAGTATTGCCACTGCCTGCAGAACTCACTTCCCACAGAAAGTAACATTCTTTACCTCACAGCTCTCCTTGAGTTGGTGGGGAGAAAAAAAAAGGCACCTTTTTTTTTTTTTTTTTCCAAGTGTCATATCAGAAATGCAACTAATAGCTGAATGATTTTCCTAATGCTTACTCAAGATTAGATCAATTCCACTCATGACCACAGCTTGGGCTAATAAGCATCTCCTACTGAGTCTGGGATATATTTATCAATTCTGCTGCAGCACTTGCAGGTGACAACCACTTGGTTACCATCTCAGCCTCACTGGAAGTCACTGGGAGTCTGACCTGAGCATAAGTTGCTCTGGTTTTAGGCTAAACTCAAAGCATCAGTAGGGCACCACAGAACAATGGGTTTGTGTCAGGACAGGAAGGTGAAGGAGGGTAACAATGATCAACAGGTTGTGTAGTCTGTTGTGAAGACATGCCAAGGCAAACCTGTCTGTTACTTGTGCGATGCTCTCACAAATGAGACGGATGCCAGGAAATCCCCAGCTGCTCCCCTGTAGAAGACAGGTACTGATGTAGGTTTGAAACCCTGTGTCGAAGGAATCCCAGTTAATTTTTTTTTTTTTTAAATATCGTGTGGCAGATGCTTTTGGCAGGCTGGATGTGACAACATTGCCTGGTTTCACTTGCTGAGAACCCTACATAGGATCAAGGGGACTTCTGTACTTAGGCTCTGAACTCCCACACCAGGCTACTGACTTTCTGTTGCACAGCAGGATGATGATTAGCACAGAGGTATTCTGGATTATAGTGCCACGCAAATATTAACCACAGCCAGGTGAAGAAATACGCTGTTTATCCATGCTTCCAACCAATCTGGTACCTCAGCAGAAGACAAGATTGCTGCTTCCCTTTAACTAAAAAAGAACAGCCTGGTTTTCTTATTGTAAAGATAGTGCATAGTTGTTTGCTCTCCCTTTGGTCCCTGAGCAATTCAACATTGAGTAACTCAGATGTCTCCACTGGATATTGCTGCAGCTCCCATCAGTAGGCTGGCTGCTGCTCTAATAAACACATGAGGAATTATCATAGCTCTCATTGCTTTAGCTGAGCTCTGTAGGATATTTTATGACAGTCAGAAAAGTGTATGTGCAATACTGATTTCATATTAGAGTGAGAGGGAGATAAAGATTGAGCAGCCGTGAAGAGGGTAATATTCCTTTTGTGCTGAACCACCTCGCTCCTCACATCAGACACAGTAGAGATCACAAGCAACCATATTATTAGGGAATCCCAGAGGACCCAGCGCAATGAGCTCTGCATTATAGAAACATGGAGAGATGAGCAAAGAATTCCAATATTCTCACCTCTGAAAAAACATTTGTGAAAATCTAGTCAAAATGGGAGCTCATGGCTTCTAGAGGCTTTTTTTCTTCAGTGCAGGTTTAGATGCAGTTTCTCCAGATCACCTCACTTGAAAATAGACCCCTAGAAATCATTTAACATGTGACAGTAGCTACGCTAATTATGGGTTTTGGGCACGTTTGCTTTCATCTCTGCTAGACAGACTTTGCAAGCTTTCCCCTTGATGCAGCTGGGTGCAGGCGGTGCTGCTCCATACCACACAGGCACTGAGCCAGGCGGGTTCCCCACCTCCCTGCTCTGGCTGATTTCCAAATAACATGGTAATTGGAGCAGAGCAACCCAAGCAACGGCCCCGAGGGGAAGAAGGGAGCAGTTAAGAGGCTGCACCACTCAAAACAATGGTGTGATTGAAGAATACTTAGCCACTACTTCAGTCTATACCTGCAGCAGAGTGGTCATCTCTATATAGACTCCTCTAAATAGAGAAATCAGAGGAGTACCCTGTCTCTGATCATGGATGGTTCTGAAGGACTTACTGCTTCTATCAGATTTACTTTTCCTCAGACACAATAGCTTAACTACAAATTGTACGGCAGAGAGTTTGAGTAGTCCTGCTCTCCATTGCAAATTAAAAAGTATAAATGGAGTTTGCAGAAAAGTAAAAACACTGATCAGTTAGTGACAGGTCCAAGACTGAAGATCCAGCCTGGCAATACACATGAGAAGAGACTAGCTCTGCTAAACGCTCAAAAATAGATGATTGGATGACACCAAAATTAGCTTTTGACAAAGCAATCCAAATTTGCGAACCATGAGAAATGCAGGTAACAACCTACACAGGGTAAACAGTAGCCTAGCACTGTACAGATGATGGGGAATCTAAAACACTACAAGAAAAGGGTAAAATACACAAGAAAAGAAAATCTGCACTCATAAAAGAGAGAAAGTACCTGAGGCAGGCAAGCATATGGAGTGCAAGCTGGAGTCTACAAAAAGCATTACATGGAGCTGCAGGCTCTGTTTGAAACATCAAGGGCCAAGATAATGCATTCAGAAAAAAGATGGATTATAAATGCCACACTGCAAGCCACAGAAGAGTGTGCACAGAATAGACACACAAGGCTGTCACAGCACCTTAACTCTCAGGGTCTTTCATGAGAACAAAACATAACATTGTTGAGGAAAACAAATGGATCATATATCTAAAAGTATCAGTTCTAGGAAAAAGTGAGATAAAATTAGAACTTACAAAAGAAAGTCATGGTTTTGATTAAAATGAAACAAAAAAAGTAAATCGAGGGAGCTGGTTGTCTTACCGTCAAAGAAATTACATTGCAAACTATTATATGGGTACATAATGCACTGGCTGAGATAATGCTTTGTAATAATACCAAGGAAAGTGAACGCCTTCTAGAATTAAAAGAAGAAGAAGAAAGAAAAAAAATATGCATATTTTGGCATCATCAAGAAGGGAAATGGTATTAAGCAGCTAGGAAGGATGTTTTAAGTCTTCTAGCAGAGAGGAAAGCTTTTAGCAGAATACAAACGGAGAGTGCCCAAGAATCCCAGGACTCATGGCCATAGGATGGTAATTTTCATCCCAGAAGAGAAATTGGACAAATTATTCATATAACCACTGAGTAACAGAGGTATGCCACCACATTTTTCATCCAATTAAAGGAGTCAGAGACCAACCTCCAACAGCTTATCAGAAGTAAAACATACATATGAGTGGACAGACAGACAGATAGATGTATATATATATACACGTAGATAGATATCTACCTAGATGACCATTTTCATGGGCAATTTGTAGTGTTTTAATTACCTCCTCCTTTATTAGATTCATTTGAAATAGACCAAAAGTTTGAAAGATTATGAGGGTGCGAGATTGGGAGGAGGATGGCTAATGGCCTGAGACCGTGACTGCAGAAGCCTCATTTTTAACCATACCAGGATAACAAAACAACAATGACAAAAAAAACCAACACACACACACCCCCCCCATTAAAAAATGAAACTCTGCTAGCCATACTAGAACAGATTCATTTTTTGGGGTGCAATTTCACTTACATTATTGATTGTAATTATGTATTTTTCTGCAGCTAGCTTGTCTTAGCCCTTATTTTAGCCATTGCTTGGCGGTTTGCCTGGAATAGTACAATGAAGATTACATTCAGACAAGAAAAATGTTACCTGTGTGATTTGTCATCTAGGCATTTGCAGCAGATATTTCTGCTGATAAAAGAGAAGGAGGGAAATTGCATGATTTTCAAAAGAGACAATAAAAATTCTTTTTCCTTTAAGAACCATGATAATTAGTCTTAAAACATTGTGAAAATACCCACTGTGTGACAATGTGACCCTGAAAGATTTTACTTCAGCTGTGTGACGTGGACTGATAAACACAATATAATGAAAAATAAAATTAAAATCAAAACGGACCTTTTAGCACATATATTTGTTGTTGCACAATGGTAACTGTTGTTTTTCCCACTCAAGCCACAAAGAAAGTGTAAGATGTTGAAAATGTAAATCGAGTAACCTTAAGGACTGAATCTTTTTGATTTGAGAAAGAGGTATGCAATGTAATGCAAAAAAAACATCTTAGCAGAACCCAGAATAAAGCAGCTTATTTACAATGATCAAGCAATGCCCCTGAAGGCTGTAATTAAAGAGTTTGTTGCCTTTGAAACCACCTTTTCTGGATTGCTACTTTGTTCAATAAAAAACACATTTCTATCCCTTCATAAGCTCATCTCTACTTTGACAATCCATATTAGCAACTGCTGTGATCACATCAAAGCAACCATAACAATTTGTTCAATACTTTTTTCCTCCATCTTTCCTAAAATGCTAAGCAGCCATACCACCATGCTCCCTAACATGAGCCCTAACATGAGCCTTTATTTCTCATTATAGGTACGAGAAGGGTCTTTCTGTATTAAAAACAACAATATAAAACAAAAATACAGTGAAAGCCTGAGATGGAGAATGTCATTCTTCATGTCAGGGCGGATGACAGTACCATTGAAAGAAATATTTTATAATGGTTGATAGAACAGCAAATATATCAGTCATATGGCCCTTTTCCTTTGCAGAAGCTTAGAGGCCCATTCGGTGACTGCTCTCAGAGTGAACGCTTCACTGATGCTGATAGCAAGTATGGCTCAAAATCAGGCCCATGACTAAACAGCAATAATATATCCCTCTCGCGCTGCACGCCTCTGGGCAGTTTAGCGAGGAGGGCTGGGGAGAGCAATGCAAACAAGACAAAAGGCTTGACTAAGGTGGCACAGAGGATCATTCAGCAGGGCTGGAGCAGCTCAAGCCCAGGCTGGCTGACTCCCAGTCTAACCATCTGTCTGCTACAGGGTACTGCTAATCACTTCCAAATATCCCCCGTTCTCTTTTTCTTTTTTAACAAAGACCAAGCTTTTCTCCTAACAAAAACAAATGACTTTGCAGGCCAAACACTAGGCATTGACTCCCTAGCCCCGTGAGCTTGAATCCTTGAAGGAGAAAATTCTCCCTTTCATCTCTCGGTAGCACCCACTGAATTCATTGCAGCTGGCAGGCTGAGCGGTCTTTGAAAAAAGATCCAAAGAATCGGGAACCTGGCTGCTTTGCAGGGAGATGAAAGATCTCCCTCTGTGTCCTGAAAGAGTAGAACTTTGTCCCAACATCCGTTTCCCAGTGCTCCTTTCTCCACTATTAAGTTGTCATCGGTTGCCCATATGGGTGCTGTATTCCCAGATCAGAGATGGCTTTGTTTCAGGGGCTGGTGAAATGGTTCTGCTTTGGCATAAAGGCACGACCCACTGGTGCAGCCATTCAGCCAGAATTGCAATAGCATGCTTTCCCCTACGACGTAGCTCAGCTGAAATCACAGTTTTATTGAGGCTGCTGCAGGCTCCCAAAGTAATATGAAGGGCATAATGTATCTATAATTAGCGTCAATAAAAAAGATATCATTCTTTATGGACATTATTTGGGGGTTAGCCAGTTGTTCAGAGTTTATGCTCTTTGGCAAGAAGAGAGACCTATTTTAAAGTTTCAGGGAGGAGAGTTTTGCTTAATAACTTTAATCATATTATCCTGTGATTAAGCAGTAGGGAAAAGCAACCGATGTCTGATGGTGAGAAGTTAGGTGTCCTTGTTTTTCAGTCAGATACCTCCTGCGAACCAAAGATGCTAATCAGCACACTGGCCTTTCCCCACTAAACTTGAATGAACTAACACCTTGTGGGGAAGATACAAAGAAGCTGACTATCACACGCACAAGGCAGGCAAAGCAGGAAGCATGCCCTAGCTTCTTTCTCCAATTCCAGGCTGTGAGGGTGGCTGCAAATAGTATAAAGTACGTGTATGGCTCTTATCCACCCCTTCCTCCCTACTCCTAGAAGGTGCACCCATCCAGACCCCAGTAAGCCCAGCTGCCCCATGCCCACATGGTGCTCCAGAGGCCCAGGGCTAGCAGTGGTCATGAAGTCGGTAGGAATCTGCGTCAAGATCCTCGATCAAGTGACAGAGCAACTTACTGGGGTTTGTAACAGCTCTCCTCTCTCTAACATGTCCTAAGCAACAAAAATGTGCAGGTTTGGTCAGTCTGGGACACAAATCCTCCGAGGAGTTCAGCTGCTGAATTGCCATGGGGGTAAACTCCCTTCAAAAGGCTCTGCGCAAAGAAGGCATCTTGTCTTGATCATATCTAATTAGGCTGCAGAGGGTCTGATTTTTGCCAGCACGAAACCATCAAAAAACAAAAGCTGTAAGATTTATCTTTAGCCATATAGAGTCAAACTTTAAATGTCAAGTGCTTTAAGCCATTTCAATCATAATGGAATTTTTTAAAAAATTACTTCTGCAGTTTCTGATTTATTGCTTTCCTGATAGGTTTATGCTTTTTTTTTTTTATACTTCCTTCTGATTCTCATCTATCCAGAGGGCTCACACTCTGCATGTGGCAGCAGAACTCTGTGCGTGCAGCACCCACTATAATAGAAAGAGCAAGTGAAACCACAACTCCAAATGCAACACCCTTGACCTTTTGTTTGGGTTTACCCACACAAGTCAGAATTACTGCAGCAGACAAGAGAATGCTAAAAGCTGATTTTGAACAGCATTAGTCACTGTTTTCACTGTTTGTGATTTATTTAGTTTTCTTCATTTTCATTGCAGCGTTGATTACTTTGACCTAAAGGATGTTTATTGAAGTATATGTTTAACAGAAAATCTGTGATTTGTTGTACTAGGTTTAAGAAGACTGCTTAAATTAAGTTGCAGGATCAGACCAGAGTGTTGAGCACTTCACACGTGAAGCCCAGAACTGGAAATATATTTAAGCATCTTGCCCTTCTGAGGTCACAGCATGCTGCCTCTTGTACCATTACTGTGCGTCCAACAGAGCTAACCAGAAACAGTGAACCTGGATTAATGCCATGTTCCAATGTGCATAGATCTCCAGGTAACGGAAGAAAAAAATACCCTACAAAAAGCCCTGAGACTCAGAAATGGTGCATGGTCATAGGCTTGTGTATCATGAGATGTTTATCCCAGGATCTTCCCTACTCTGTCATTTGATATAGTTGTCCCCTTATCTTCCTAGAGCCCAAGTCTGTGAAAATTGTCTTGGTGGTTTTATAGAATAGCAGGTTCATGTGTAGGAAAACATGGCTCCTCCTGCTGCAGACCTCTTCCTTGCATCCCTGGAGGCCAAAGTGCAACAGCTGGGGAGCCGTCTGCACTGCAGGAACCCAGGACATTGAGGGCAGCTTCAGTAAGCCAAGGCAGAGGATTGACCCCTGCTTTGAGGCAAGCCAGGCAGTTTGGGTATTCTGCCCATCTCCTATGCTATCCACAGAAAGGCCCAAAGTTTAATGTCACAGAAAGGAAATCCCCACAAGGAGATCCTCGAAACAGCTTTGCCCTCAGCACCAGCTACCCAGGGTCAGATTTTTCTCACTGTGTCTGGATGAGTCATCCATTGAGGGCAGCGGCATGAATAAAACGAGCAATATTTGACCCATAAAAGTCAGGTTTTGTTCTCATATTGCATTCACTGAAGGGCACTTTCCTTCTTGTTCAGAATAAAACATGTTTTTGAATCAGCCTGAAAAAGTGCAGGAGAGTTTCAGTGGTACATATTAATAGAGAAAATTTACCAATATGTTCCAGCTGCTGACCGCAAAAAAGAATCCAAACTATCTGTTACTCTGACTGTACCTAGAACTCTTGCTCCTAACTGCTCAATCAAGAGGAAGGGAAACAACTATGTTCAAGGGAAAAACCCTTTCATTTTTACAGACACATTTGGCTTCTGTCTCTAAAAAAATGAGACAAATTAGCAAGTGCAAACATTGTATCACAAATGTCACCAATTTCATGTGCAATTCTCCCTTTGGCATGCATTCAGCTGAGAGTTCCCCCAGTAAATGCATAGGTCATTTTTACTGATCTTCCACCTCTAAGGAATATAACCCTAACTATCTTCATCAAAGCCATTCAAAGTTGTCCATGCCTTAGCCTATATTTAAATTATCTTGTTGCTTTTTATAAGTAAAAGTGCCTTTATTAATCCTAAAGAGGCAGCTTGCTTGTTATATTCGTATGTATTACAGAGTGCATATTCTAGCTGTCATTGACTCACTGGCTTTTCACACTGATAAGGGAGCAGAATTTGTTCCCTTCAGGTTGTCTTAAAAACAGTAAAACATCATTCCATCGTATGTGGGTAACTGGCTAGCTGAAAAGGGTCACATAGACATAGTCCAGCTGGCTGGGCAAAAATGCACATCGCTCTCAGCTTATCTGAAGTAAAGCAAAAATACACTATCCCTGGCTGTTCTTGTTACACAGTAACAGGAAGATTGCGGTGGGAAAAGAATGTTGCAGGTGGGAACAGATAACTACAGAAGAGAAACTAGGGGCGGTCTTGGTATTTAGGCAACTAACCAATAATGAGCTTAACTTTTGTAATATGTATGAGCTAATTATAACAAGGCATAAAAGGTGACTGTAAGAGACAATAAACGAAGTCTGCTGATCACTCATATTGAGTGACTGTGTCTTCCCTCCGTCGCAACAATCGTACATGATCGTTTTCTAGTGTTGAGAGCTATTCTTGTCTAAATTAGGACTTGGGCAGCTGGGACCTGATATACAAGTGTTCTTCTATTCAGTTTGCCTAGCTGCAGTCACAGGGTTAACAGGACTTTCGCAAGTGGTTCCTGCAGTCTGCTGATGGCCAGCAGAACCCATCACTCCCCTGAAAGGCTCACAGAAGCACATGCTGGAAAGATGCCATTTCCCAGTAACAGAAGCAGAAAGAGTGAAATTGAAACTGCAGAGAGGGTGAGCAGACATGGATACACAGCCAGCAAAGGAGAGTCAAGAGGAACCACGAGCCTAAGCATGTTCATGTTCTTTATGGTTCACCAAAGGGAGTTTTGAAATGGAACTGTTCATTGTTACCAAAGAAGGAGAAAATACCAAGCGGTTTTGTTTGGCATTGCCCCTCACGCAGCTGTCAGAGAGCACCAAGCAGCTGCCCAGAGGGGGGATCCCCACCTGGCAATACTAAGCATCTTTAACTCCCTTAGGTCTGGAAGGTCATTAACCAGAGGTGTGCATGTGACCCCACTGTTGCCTCTTCCCACCATTTTCTCCCTGTGTGGAGAGACCTGGCACTTTCCAGAGCCCCAGGAGATGCAGCAGAGAGGGGAACACCACATTCGCAGCATGCTGCTTCACTGCACTCCCAACCTGCAGAGGTGGAGCATGCTGGCTTAGAGTTCCCTTCTCCTCAGAGAACGAGGGCAGAGCGTACGCCTTCCTGATGTGCTTCACGGGGCTGTCATAAGGACATGTCCTGGCACTGGGATTTACACAACACATGCTGGTTTTGAACAGCTGAACTGCAGAGAGGAGCTACCAAATCTTGCTGTACTCTGGCAAGCCCCAGTCCTTGGGGCCCTAATCCCATTGCTGATGTGTGCATTTAGCTTTAGGGGAATAAAAAAAGGCAATGTGGGATTTCTATTTAGGTGGAGCAAAAATGGGAAGGCTGTGGGTAGGGAACATGGCTAATGGCAAGAAACACCAACAGAATAGGTACCTTGAGCAGTTTTGCATTTTTCACGATTAAAATCTGACACTCTTTACTGTCCTGCCACTGGTTAAATTAAGCCTGCATAATATTAAATTCAATTACCCATAAAATAATTATATCAGTATTAAAACAGACATAATTTTTGCAACATAAAGATGAAAGCCTATATTTGCATGCTATCTGTAAAAATCAGTGGTCATACAGTACTCAGCTCACTAAGCATCAATATTTACTAAAATGTTCAAAGAAAGATATTCAATCAATCAAATCAGTTTCCAATGGATTTTCAGTAGTTTAATTTTTTTAATAATATATTCTAATGAGCTATTAAATTGTCACGTACTTCAGTCTGCACTGTAGTTCTTTTCTAATCAGTGCTGATTACCAAGATATTTGTATCTGGCAAACTAGCTCTCATTTTATAATCAGACTCCCTATTCCCTCCAGAAATTCAACAGTCCAGTTTCTGTAGCAATGATGTTATGACTGCAAAGTCCTAAACAACTGCTCTGAGAGGCATCCCTGGTGTTTGCAGAACCACCCTATTCTTTCACCCATGTTTCTGCTTTCAAACCAGAGATGACAATAATTTCTCTACTTCTGTATGGTCCTTTGAGTGTGATGAATGAAAAGCACTTCAGAAGAACTTGGGGCTATTACTAACCTTCCATGCTCCTGACTCTGCATAGTGTCAGACAGTTGTAGGTGGTGACTGCAGGCTGGGGCACTGACTATGCAGCCACACACCGCTGGATGGAAAGGGGAGGAGGAACATGGGAGTATGAAGAAGCTTCTCAAACCTTGACTATCCTGCCTGAGACAAGGATAAGGATTTAACCAACCCCCAAAGTCCAGGCATAGCTTGAAAAACACTGATGTCATCCTAGAGAAACCCTTTCCTCTGTTTCAGGGCAGGAACAGCGAGGTGAACAGGAACAGAACTTCCTCAGGAAGGTGTCTTGGTCATAGTATTCACTACCAACAGCAAAAGGTCAATTGCCTGCAGCTTCTCTAGCTGAAAGTGTTTTGAATGGAAACAAGTCCTGTGCATTTGCAGTTTGGGGAGCTACAGTTAAATATATCACAATTCCATTAATAGCAGCAGGAACATAATTTTTTGTTGGCCAGTAGATTAATGGTGGAATGGGTGCATGCAGCAATATGTTTTCAACTTACTCTCCACCAGGAACTGCATCAGGAAGACTTGGGTCTCAAAACAGAGTCCTGGATTACATTTGGTGTAACATGGGTATGAAGGAAGAATAGGATCTTTTAGACCTTTCACCTTGCCCAAAGCAAGCAAATTCCCACTCTTTCCCTAGAGCTTGACTTTGCAGCTTCTAATAAAAATACCTCACCACACGGAAAAAGATGCATCCATCCTTACAAAGACTTCCAGCATTATGCTTTCCTTATGCTTCCAGAGGTACTGAAAAACTGTCAAGAAAAGTGTGGCTAATTTGCAGGTCCTATATTTGCAAATTCATTTAGACCTAAGTGCAGCGTGTGCAAAATGTTGCTTCCAGATAGAGTAAATGAAGAGTTTCATCCCCACAGGACATAGTCCACCACAGAAGACCAGTGAATGAATTACACTGCTGTCATCTTACCACATAATTACTATAGCTTTCTTTGGTTGGCTGTACAACTTTGACGTGACAGCTCTAATGGATTTAGTAGACCGTTATTTACTCCATTAGCCATTCTATGGACCTGGTTAAGCTGACATTAAGAAACCTAGCACTTTTTTTCTGGGGTTGTTGAGAGGGGAATATACATAGCATGTACATATGTAAAAATTCTCGCTATTTTAAATTCTTACACCAGAAAATTAATTATCTCTTGTGACTGACCAGTTTCAAAAAATCCCATGTAATGCTTTAAAAATGAATATTCTCCCTCACTATCTGCCTGTTGTGCTAAGAATGGTTAAAGATTCCTATGAAATCCAACTTGATAAAACCACTAATCCAAGTAGGACTCAGCTGACAAGGCTGACTTTGTAGCTGTGTGGGAGCTACTACAATCAGTGCACAAATGCTCTGATTTGGTCCCTGCAACCATAGCAATAAACCTGTGTTCTCTGTCAATAGACCTGCCATTACCCGCAATGTGATTGCCGGTGTACTGCATGTGGTAAGAGAAATCAAAAGGGTTGTTGGGGGCACAGGAGGATCTGCCTGAGGAAGGACCAAAGAATGGTCCTAATGGAAATTCAAAGTGCACAAAGTGGTCCACTCTGCTGTTTAGCAATATAACAGGAGTTACCTCAGACTCTGTCTGAAGTACTACTCTCGCTTCAGCAAATGCAACATAAATCATAATGCAATCACAGAACAGTGTGTTCACCCCTGCTGCCAGGTATGGAGGGGAGAAAAGTGTTCGGGAGAGGTCTGACATGGACAGAGATCTCAGGGAAGGAGGAAGGGAGGAAAAGGGAGAGTTTGGCCTGAGAAGGTCTTCTGCAGCCCTAGATCCTGCAAACTTATCAGGCACAGTGCCTCAAGCATCTCAAGCTTCCTCTGAAGCAAAGAAGAAGAGAGAGGAACCAACACAACCTGCTAGTGGATGTTGGTGTTTCTAGGTACTTGCAAGCATTCTGGGGATACACAGACTGTGAGGGCAAAGGCCCAAGTGACATGTCTGATTCAGCCTTACTCGTTGTATAAGCAAGAAACACTTGCATGTATGTTAGTGCTGCATCTAGCCTGCTGGTGAAAACACCTAGGAGCACAGCTGAGAGGAAGCCACCAGGAGCAGAGGACAGGAAGAGGTGTGCTGCTGAAGACTGAAGAAGCATCGGGGCAGCACAATGGCTCTGGCTTTTAGTGCAAACTTTCCTGGCTCTAGAGCACATACCACCCCCTCCCAGGGCTGTGCAGGCTCTTTTATTGTAGACATTCATCAGCTGTCTCTCACATGCAAGGACATTGCTGCAGAATGATCTGTGGGCTGTCTTCACTGGGGGTTTTTTTTGGCTTGTGTGTAAGGGTTTACACAGTAAATTGAACCACAAGCTGAATACCCTGGCTCCACAGATGCACTGGTATGAGTTTTACCATCCACTAGCAGTAGGATGCAGACTGTAGGAACTCAGAAACCTGACGACAGCTGGGCTACCATAATTTTGTCATAGCATTTTGTATATACATATATATCTCACAGTATTTTGTGTACACATATACACATATATACATGTACATATACATACAGTCTCTATTTATATTACCTCTGCTTCCTAGGTGTGTGGAAAGAGACAAATATGGTGGCTACTCTAACTTAAGGAGGTGATCTTCCTATTTTTTAAATTCCCCTCTTCATCACTGAGGTAATAGCCTCCTTACCAAGAACTTAATTCTGTTCAAGTTCTCGGGCCAGTTTAAAATGTAAAATTTAGACAGGCCACATGTCAAAGGTTGGGAAAAGCATATTTTCAAAAGTTTTTGGTAATTTTGGCTGTTTATTTCCCAGAATGTATTTTTGTGTATCAGTACTATTCGTGCATCCTAGGCAGTTTCCAGAGCAGCCAGGATGGGCAATCAGGAGAACATGGACAGTACGCTACCATCTCAGCTTAATTCTGCCCATTCCCATTTTCTTTCCATCCCAAGAGGTTGTTCTTATACAGGGAAGAATCACCCACTCCGGCCACAGCTGCTGATCACAGCTCAAACCTTCCACGGCCACAGCGAACAGCGGCCACCTCCTCTCTTTTCCTACTATGAGGCACTATGGGGATTTTTAGACTAATGTAAAGATAGATATTGTGGATCCTGAAGTGGGTATTTGGCTGAAGCTGAAACAGGCTTCAGTTCATTTCATGAAGCCCTCTCTGTTTTATTTAATGTGACCCCACATTTTCCCTTGCCATGGCAGGGAGGTAACTTTCTTTTCATAGGTTGGTACATGGGCTTGACATGCTGTTTTCACTGTCATTAAACAAAGTCCATGCCCTGACCGAGTGCAGAACTTTTCCCTCCAGTGCAAGCCTCTTTACCACCCTTCCACTGTGTTTTGAGCACAAGGAAAGCCTAGAACTAAAAACATCAGAAAAAGATTCACAGCAGGAAAACCCTGTCTGGCTCATACCCATCCCTTTGTATTGTTGCACCGCTTGAAGTATCCCCAAATGCAGGGCAGAACTTCAGGAAAACGTTATGGTCCCTCACAGTCACTTTCCAGACTCCCTGGTTCTTTATTTCTGAGACAGCACCTCTCCATGCCAACCCCAGAAGAGCAGAGCTAGGCTTAAGCAATTAACCTCTGTGAGGTGATTTGTGATTGCTGGACTGATGGCTCTGCATGAGTGCAAACCAAATTCATGACTCATTCCAGTATTCTTTCCAGGATATGATGAGGACTAATTACAGCTCCTTGCTCACTGCCTGTGACAAAACCAGATGCACACCATACCAAAGATATTTTCAAAGCCATTGATCATTATGCTAGTTCTTCACAGGGAAAATTGCAGCTGGTGGGAAACTGCTGGGAGACAGCTCTGTCACCATCCTCCTGCTGCCCCCCCCATCCCAGTCCCAATGGAGACCTGTTGTCAGAGGGACTTGCAAAGCCCTGCCAGAAAGTACCCAATGCTCACCTTGGAAATAGATGCCTGCCTGGATTTGGAGGACCCTGGGAAGGGCTCTGGGGTCCAGAGAATGAATGAACTTCTCCAGAGTAGATGCCATGGTCTGCAGCAAGGCAGCATGTGGGTTTGGCACATAAAGACGAGTGAAAAGCTTTCGAAGCAGCAACTCTTGCAGCCTGGTGCATGCTGCACCCGGGGGGAGTGGCACGGGGCGGTACTTCTGCTTTTTCCCCTTAATGGCCACTTCCTCCCACGGCTGCAGCTGGAGTGGGGTGAGGCAGGGGGATGCTGAGCAGGTGGCCCTGCCACCAGGTTGGGGTACCCGTACCCGCTGAGGGTCTGTGCCAAGCTGGGAGAGGTGTAGGGGGTGCTGTGGTGCTGGGCTTCGGAGGGGGCCAGAGGATCTGTCACAAAACTCCATCTCATTGGTGATGGTTATTGACCCTGTGAAAAGAAGATATTTCATGAATATCAGCCCTGCCTAAAGAGGGGGAAGACATTATGTCTGGGTGGGGGGTGGGTTTTTCTTTTTTTCCCTTGGAGCACAGCAAAATAGTTTGGTGTCTGTTCTCTTCAAAACCACAAACAACCTTGGAAGAAAAGAAATTAAACCATTTTGTTCTGATGTTTTTTGCTGTCTTAAAAATTGTACCTGGATTTAAGACATAGAAATAGAATACAAATTACTTCATCATGTAAATGGACATTAAACCACCATGGTGTTATGCAAAACGGCCAAGATCTGTTAATGTCACCAGTGGAGATTTGAATTTGAGATGCTGCAACTGGGAATGAATTTCAAGAGGCTACTGCATGGTACCAAGTGAAAATCAGATTGTGCTGAGGGCAGATCCCCAGCACTGGTCCCAACTCTGCTGTTCTGAGCCTGATCAAGTGCTGTTATTGCAGCAGCAGTCTTCTGAAAAGCAAGACCAAAGAGCAAACAAGCAGCAGACTCAGATCACCAGGAAAACTGAAGTGACTGTGATTTCATGTTCCCTTACACTGGTCTTGTGCTTCCCTAAGGTGTCAGGAAAAGTAGGAAGCATGATGCTGGGACAAAACAGTGAGTGAGATAACCAAGTGTTTGTTTTCAAAAAGCATGGTAGCTGCATTTCATCTGTATTTATTAATTTACAGGAGACAATATAACTCACATATTAAAATTCAAAATGGAGTGGGTGTCCAGGCTTTTGAGGTGCCAGGCTAGCTATGGGGTTTGAAGAGTTTGTTAGCTTGGGCTTAACAAATATTGCTCTAGGGAATGTGAAATAGGTTTTATAAGGGGGGAGCCTGCAGGTGCAGAGCTCACTATTACCTTTTGTTAATGTTGCAGGTGCTGCAGGCAAGCTGAATAACAGGACTTTGGGTCTCAGTGTGACAGGTGTTATTGAAAGCCATACTAGAGAACATGCACAGCCAACGACTCATCAAGTATTTTAATATAAAAGATCCTTCCTTCTCTACTCCCAACAACACATACTTGAAACTAAGCAAATATGATTGATCTGGGAGAGAGCTGGGGAAATCACATGCATTCAGTGGTAATCAAAAGAGCCATATTGTAAAAAGCTGGTTCTTACAGGGCACAGAGCATTGAAATGTGTGAGTGGTTCCAGCTATTTCAGTGGGACATCTTTATACATTTTAAAATGATGTGTGTTACTCTAGGAAATCACAGCAAATTTTCTTCATGTACCAGCTCCCCAAATTATCAGGTATTGTGTTGGTGATGGCAGCTGGACTTTACCTGTCCACATTGGTTTGGTCATTTTGGCCTATGGATAAAAAGCCTTTAAGCCCATTTCTACTGCTCCTGAATTCACTTGTATTTGGCTCTTCACTTTGATAAGGTTGCCAGGAACAGTACCACAAAAAACATTTAACATAAACTGCAAACACACATAAAAATTAATAACTGCTTTCAAATTTGCTTGAATCCAACCAGGCGTGGATTTCATACAAGAAAAATCAGAACAAAACTTGTTTTATGTTGCTGAATGCAGCAGCCCAACAGCATGGAGAAGGCAGCTGCAGCTCCATGTTCCCAGGGTCAACCAGCAGCATGTGTTCCCTATAGGCACGGATGCACACGCACGTATACAGCACCTATACACATAAATCAGCTCAACCTATGGAGAAACCACAGCACTTACACAACCACCAACAGCCTCATCCTGTGCCCCCCTCTGGCTGATCTGGATGAGTCTGTTAGTGGGAAACATACACATATGTATAGATGCGGTGGGGATCCTTCCAGGAGCTGGGCTTAGGCACAGTGCACCTGGTAACTGGCCTCTCATCCTCCTGCCACTGGGCATGTCAGCAGCCCTCAGGGCCCAGAGCCCCATGACCGTGGCTGGTACAAAGTCCCCTAGCACACGTAAGCACCCTTCCCCACCCCACACCCCCTGGCTCCCAAGCCACTTGCCCTGCTGGCACCCACATGGCCCTGTGACCCATCATCCCACTCCAGCTGCTGGCACTCAGACCCCCATACACACAGCGTGCATGTGCACACAGGAAAATAATCAGGAATGGAGCTGAATAAGAAGCCAGGGTGGGCTGTGCTGATGTGGCACAGGGCATGGCCAGACAAGCGTACTGACCCCCAGCCTGCTTATGTGTGACAAGCTCCTTTTATCCCCTTAAGCCCTTAAGGTATTTTCCCACCCTCGTTCCTCCCAAAACTATCATCATCCCTCCCTTTTCCCATCTTTGGTTCATCTCCCAAACATCCCATAGCAAGTCTTATACTTGGCTATAGCCCTGCATCCCATAATGAGTCCCATAACTCTAAGTATAGTCCCTGTCAGTCTGTAAGGTGCTCTGGAAAGCCTCTCCCCTCAACTCATGTGCTGGGTGTCATGGCCAGCTCAAGATGTGATCACCCTTCTGCAATGCCCTGGGGGGCTCTGGGAAGGGCCCCTTTCTCTGATGGGTTATCGGGGTGCCCTGCTGGTGCCATGCCTCTGTGCTTCCTCAGATGAGCCATTAATGGGCTGATGGCTCTCCTGTAACGTGCCTGGAAGTACCCTGGGCAGGGTACCTCTGGGGTTCCCCCACCTGCTGTTGTTCCTTTGAGCCCCTCTGTGTGTGCAGAGATCAGCTTTTTATCACACAACCCAGCAAAACCAGTCGTCTTAGGTGCAATGAAGGAGCATTATATGCAGTTGTCTGAAATTGCAGTCCAAATCAGGAATGCTACCCGCTGCTCACATGTTATCAGAGCCATCCGTGTCTCTGCTAGCACCTAGACTGGTAAGTGAGAACCACTGATTTGTTCTCCCAAATGCTCTGCAGGAGCTTTTTCCAGTTTGATGTGCAATGCTAAGTGCAGAGAAAAATAATTTGCCATCTCCAAACCATCCTTAATCCCGTAATGGAAGATTAACACACCCCATCATGGACTGCTGGTAATAAGGGACCATTTGCGGGGATTATTCTATTGGAGATTAAATCCTCAGGAGGATCTTGACTTGGAAAAATTCCCTTTGCTTCCTCCAAGTTTCAGTATTGAAGATGAAGACAAGCTGCTGAAAAATGCATGTATACTGTACTAAAAGGATGCGGTATCTGAGCTTGTTCTTCCCATACTGAAACACCAGAGACCACAAACCTCTCCTTACCACACCTCCATTTCTGAGTTACTGTGTTATTGACAGAGAGCTTACCGGGACCTCCACATTACCTATGCCCTGCAGGAGTCTGCAGGCAGCATTTGGTTTGGCCACCGCACCTCCTACCGCCAACAACGGGCTGAAGGTGAAGCCAGGCAGGGAAATCTGCAAAAGCCAAAGCGGCCATAAGCCCTCATGCAGCCATGGTGCCAGCAGCTCCAGCTGCTCTGAAAGACGTGCACAAACAGGGACCCACATCTCCCCACGTGGAAAAGCCCCTGCGCATTCCCCCACGGGGGTGGCCAGGGAGCAGCTGTAGGGGAATGTGCCTGAAAAGTGACATCAGCTAATTCAGAAGAATGGATGAATGGCAAAACAGAGAATTCTGAAAACTATTTCTAAGAATATTTTTCTACCATGCTGATGAATACTCACTTGTTTTACTCACTGGTTTTCAGGAAGCCAATAAAGTGTTTCAAGTTTCCAAATAAGCCTGTGAAGGTTTGTTGGGTTTTTTTTAAGCTCAGACCATTCTCCAGATAAATGCAGCCATTAGTTGCGCTGGTTGAAGGGACTTTTTAAAACGATCTTGTAAATATGAAACCAAGCATTATGTCTACAGGAAGACACGCCCCATTTATTGAGCTTATATACACAAGGGAAATATATTTGATGCTTGAGCTGGCAGAACTGTAATTCCAGAGAGGAAGATGCTTTAGGGAAACTGGGAACAATGAAGCCCTGGAAGGCGGGTGTGAGTGAGGTTTATATTGAATGGTTATGCTGTCTTTGAATCAAACTCAAGGTACTGCAGGAAGTTCAATTCACTTACATATTTTTTCCAGTGTAAGGTGGGAACTCCACCTGTCATTAAAAATAAAGTCAGGCTAAACTGTAGGGAATCCTCCCTGACACAGGTGCATTGAGCTGTGAAATAATCTCCCAGGGGAACAAGTGGACACTTGGGATGTTTAGGCTCTGAATAAATATAGGACTATAGGACACATCAAGAACAATTATGATAAAGAAAGGGAGATAGGTCATCTATTCCTATAGGTGATGGGCTGTAATGTCACCCTTCATTATAGGAATCTACTGGCTCAATAACTAAGTCAGGTGAACAGTGTTATACTGAAACTGCTCCAGAGGTGAACCCTAGCATGAAAAGAAGCTGTGAAGACTTCAGGAGCTGGGATCTTCCTCTCCTAGTCAGCACCAGTTCTAGTAGCGCAGGGGTCCTCAAACTATGGCCCACGGGCCGGATACGGCCCCCCAGGGTCCTCAATCTGGCCCCCGGTATTTACAGATCCCCCCGCCGGGGGTTGGGGGGGGGGGAAAACCAAGCAGCCGCAGATGGCTGCCTGCCACTGCATCCGCGCGCCGGCCCCCTGGTTAAAAAGTTTGAGGACCCCTGTAGTAGCGTCACTCAGGTTTTGGACAACTCACTCAAGAAGCACCTGACCCTCTGCTGACAACCATGCATTTTCATTGGCCTTTGGGATGTAAACTGATGGTCTCAGCAGCTTGAACAAGTTGTCCCATCACGAGCAAAAAAATCCAACCCCTACAATAGTACCCCTGGATTTATCTCCACAGAGACAGGGTTTCAATTGGCCAAAGACCTAAATGAAACAAAACATGAGTTGCAATGTGATGGGTAGATCTTTGTGTAAAAGCTTGTTTTACTGCTATAGGTGGATGGGATCAATTGCCCAGTAAAGCCAAAATGATCACCTCTTAAACATTGAAATCATTCCTTCCAAAGGAACCTAGCTTTGTTAGCCTAATATTTGCATAACTTATCCTCCAGCACCTGCAACAATTTCTTCTAATGTCACCTGAAAATAGAAAGCACTAATTGCACAGCATATTTCAATAACCCCCTAAAGATGGGGTTTTTTTAGCATTCTGGCTTCCATGGGCAGCCTCTGCTCAAACTCCCCCTAGTATGAGTCAGTGTGGTTAGACGACTTTTTAATCCTGCAGACAAAAGCATAGCAAGATTCTGCTGAAATTTAAAATAAGGAGCTGTGTTAAAAAGTAAGGATGATTACCCACAGATATTTATACTATTTCACCATCCGCTGAAGCCCATAGATAAAGATAAAATCTGCCCTTCTAAAGATATTATCTTGCTCAGCTCCAAGTTTTTGGACCTGGTACAAAAATGATTGGGTTGAAAATCCTAACACCCTCACAAAGCAGGCGCTCACCCCAGTGAATTGTGATAGCTCCTGGCTTTAAAATCTTGGAACATTTTAATGCCCTGTGATTGTACTGTGAACTTTCCTTTACGTTTCCAGGAACTACGTTTTGGGTTCTTTGACATTTCGTTACAGCTCGGCAGAGAGATCTTAGACGTGCTCTTCATATGAAATTTAAATGGCTTAGCAGGTGTGAACAAAAGGCTGTTAGTAAAAAGCTCCTGAGCCCAGAGGGTTGTTTGCCAGTGTTTGACTCGAGTGAATGGTCTATTGAAGAACCAGGATCCCCTAGTGCTTTTAAAAGAACCGAAGCATATGTACACACATCAGATTTTGAAAAACAGTAAGTTTTTGGCTGACTTTTTATGGACTAAACAATAACCTGTGGGGATTTTCTACATTTTATTGAGCAGTTCTGTACCTGTTGGAGTCAGAAAGGTCCCTCCATTGATTTTAACAGGGGTTGGAGTAGGCTTTTAATAAGGAAGAGTTATGGCTTTCGGTTGGTTGTGGCTTCCCATATAAACACTGTGCTGATAATGGCATTTTAAGTTACAGTCTTGCAAAGAATATTGACATGCATCTTTCCCAAACTTCTTCAAGAAAGAGTAATAGGTTTACATACAGCAGTAAACTATAGGAAATGTATTTCCAGAACTCTCTCTCCAGCTGCCGGTAAGTGGGATTAACACCATGGCCTTAATAAATACATTTAAAGTTTTGGTACTGTGTATGAATTGGACATTCAAAGCCCTGAAAGGTTCAAGTGCTGCTGTTTTGTTCAACCACAGAGAAAAGGACATGATCTGAGATTTCTAAGTTCTGCACTAGTATAGACTCAAAAGCTCAAGCTAAAAATTCCTCCGTCTGTTGACAGGTATTAATTAATGGCACCTATCTTTATAAATATATTAAGATGATTGATCCTTAAATGTTTATAAAATATTTTGAAAGTAAAGCCAGTTGCAAATGTTTAATACAGTAGGAGCTCTGGGCCTTTACAATACAAAGAGGAACCTGTCAAAATGGGTGCTTATACAAAATGAGCCATCCTGGTGATCCTCAGCTGGTGTTAAGGCTTTTAATTTAACAGCACAGAACATGAATTCAGTATTCCCATGAGAATATTAATATCTCTGTACATGGTGTCACACTGTAAAGTCAATCCAGGCAGTTGACCAACCTGGAGCATTCCAATAGCTAAGCGAATATTAAGCAATTTCGGTCTCTATCTTCCATCATTTTGCCAAAGCAGACTGAAAGCAGAGAATTTACAATTTATCCAGGGCTACATGGATTATCTATGGCAAAGCCCTGGCTTAGGTCCAAATCTCCAAAGCCCAACTTGACTACTCCTAGCACAGAACTATCTACTCTCTCTGAAAAAAAAAAAGAAAAAGTAAAAGAAAAAAGTCAAACCTAACCATCTCTGCAGATTTCATTAAATACCTAGTTTCTGTGGGTTGTTGGTTTCTTTGAGGAGGTAAAAGAAAGGAAGGCAGGGACACAAAAAAAAAAAAAAAAAAAAAAGAAATCCCACAGTTTTAGGGAGAAGTACAGGTCCATTAAAGATTTACTTTGGGAGTCAAAATTACTTGAGATATCTTCAAATTACAAAAAGTGTTTTGAAATATGGTTGGCATATCTTCAGTGCATTTTTGACAGTTGAAGACATGTTGCAGATTTTTTTTGAATTAATTTTAAATATCACTTTCTCCCTTTGTGATTTCTTGAGTGGGGTGTGCTGTAATTTATTTTTAAAGAGGCAATGTAGGTTTCTAGATGCTGTTAAAGGAATCCAAAATAATTTTTTTTTGCACCATGCCACTGTTCAAAGAATAGGACACTGAATTAATTTAAATATATTTTGGAAAGATTGATTCCCCCAATGGAATTTACACATCTACTTTCACTAATTATTCCTGAAGTTTCACCTATCAACTCACAATTTTCTACATAAGAGAAGCAAAACAGTTTGACTTTCCCTGACAGCAAAGAGCTTTAACAGAACTAGAATTAAAACTGGCATCTTGCACTCCTTAACTCTCTAATGTCTACGTTACCAGAAGAACGAGCACTAATAATCCCTTTTTATGTGAGCATTAGAACCCAGAGTTTAGTCTAAGCAGCTGGGAAAAGAAATCAACAAAACATTTATTTTAATAATGGTTACCTTGAATTTTTTTGTCATCCTTAATATTTATTTTAAATGACAGATATGTTGTCTGACTTTCAAATTAATGATAAAGCAGTGGCACTGAATATGTTTTCCTGTTCTTATTGCAACTGAAATATCAGCTGTCATTTTAAAATACATACAGAACCAAGCATTCCTCTCTTTTTTTTTTTTTTTTTTGTTGCTTTTTTTAAAACCATTAATAGGAACCTTTCTAAAAAGGTACACAGAAAGATAGTCTGCCAAGCACACAATCCAATTGGCCTGATTTTCAGAAACAGCTTCAGAAAGTTTGAGAACAAACTTAATTGCAGTTACTTCTACTCAGTGTATGAAGTTGAATCTATATGCAAAGTGTTTCTGCAGGAAAATTGAGTTTCTTCAAAGAATAAAGACTCCAGATGAAATGCAGTTAACACTTGCCAACATATCAGTTAAATTGATTCTGATTTCCTACCTTTTTCAAGGCATTGATATTACCTTGCTGCAAGGCATTTTGGTTATCATTGTTATTTTCCTATATGAAAGCTTAGATGCATTTGCTGCTTAAGGGATCTGCGTTTATGGGCTTGTTCCAGGTGTCCCTTGCTTTTTCTTAAGGAGAAGCAGTATAAAGATTTCAGTAATTGGACCTCTTTCTTGGAGGGTTGTGGGTATTTTTTGGAAATACACAGGAGAATTGAACTTAGATGAAGGGATTTGAAAAAGTCTGAGCAAGCTGTGGGAAAGCTAAGATCTGAAATAAAGGGTCATTTTATTTGCAGAGGCAGCCAGACTCCTGGGCTGGCACCCGCCAGAGTTTCAGCCCGTGGGAGAAGACGGTGCCCAGGGAGTTCTCAGCCTTCCCTCATGATCCCTCATCCCTAGGGATGGTGGGGTTGGAGGCCAGTACACATCTGCATTTCATCACAGGCAAAGATACAACTAGTGCACTATTTATGTTGTTGGATTTTTTTTTTATTTGTTTGTTTGTTTTTACTTACTAGCCATAAAGTTATTTGGTTCCAGGAAAGTGCAATTTAAATAGAGATTGGTTTTGTTGATTAATGCAGAATCTGGTACACTTGGCCATAAAAAATTCTGTGAGCAGCATAAGCAATGTACATTTGCTTCATATGAAGCAAAGATAAGCATCCCACTCTTTTCCTCTTCCAGTCCTATTTCTCCTTTCCCAAGAGCAGAGTGTTGCCTTTTGCACCATGCCTGGTATCATGAACATAAACAGGGTGGTCACCAAGATCCCTCTAATGCCCTTGAGGGCAGCACACGTCCCATCCTCTACCTCACACAAGAGACAAATGCAGTACTTTCAGTAGCTGCTGGCCAACATCTATTTTGAATCCTCCACACCCTTCACCATCTTTGTGGTAGACTGCAACAAACAGTGAGATCACTAAGAGCATGCAGCACACTTCCCACTCTGACAAGCTATGCCTTTAGAGACTTGCTTTGGAAAAGTGCTGGAAAACAACTGTATTTCTTTATCAATTTGGTCAATAAGCCTGTCTTCCCAGCTGTGGAGGAGGAAAGAGCACAGGAGCTCTTCTCCAGAACAACCTGTAAAAACACTGCAAAAGAAGAACCTATAGGTAGCATTTATTTTATTTTTTCTAGTGTGTATTTTAGCCCTTTCCTGTTAAAATGCTCAATCCAGAAGCTTCACCATGTGTTTTCTTACCTATTTTGTCTGCTTTTTCAAAGCTAAATAAATCTCGTTACTTCTCATGTAGAGTGGTAACACTGAGCATCCATTTCTTCTTGTAGGCAGCCTGGCAGTATGGAACATGTGCTATGATCCAGCCAAGGCTCTTTAAACTTGTCCTTCTCTGCAAACTTAATTTAAATTATCTAAGATATCAAAGAGTCTGTAAGAAACATCCTTGGGTTCTCACTTCGGAGTTTAAGTCCTTCTGCCAGCCTTTCATCTTTTTTTCAGTTTGTTGCATCTACATTTATTTGACATACAAGAGCATTTGTGTCCCTTGGGCATCTCCTTCAATGTGTTCCTAGCACATGTTCTCCTGGGTGAAGCATACAGTGCAGCAGTTAGACCCTTCTCCTTCCTTCTCCTCACCATACTGCCAGAGACCCCAAGCCAGAGGGTGTTGAGAGCCTGTGGGGGCACTACAGCATCCTGGACCTTCTGGTGCTGAGCACATTGTGAGATCTAACAATCAGCCAGCATGAATAGACAGATACATTTTGAAAAATGAAAGTTTACAGCTCCCTTCACATCTATCTGAGGAATGTATTTATAAGTGTTCTTGCAGAATTATGTCAACAAATTAATTCAAACAGACTTGCCATGGCTAGAGGATGAAATCTGCAATCTGCAAAGCCATCACTTGCACCAAAGTCAGTTTCACAAACATATTTTGCTTATTTCTTCTTCTGCATTCTGCTCTCTGCTCACCTACAAAACCCGGGAACACAGTATGCTTGCCAAAGAAGATTTAATACAACATATAACAGAAAGGACTTTAAAAAGGGGGAAAAAACCACATCCAATCCAAATACTCAAAGTCTTCATAGAAAAGAGAACAAAATCAAATCAAAGCAAGTAGAGCAGCAGCAAAAAACAGCACAAAGATTGAACAAAAATGCTGGAGAAAATTTGCTGATTCTTGTTTTAACACGCAGCTGAGGATGCTGTACAGCATCCTAAAACTAGCAGATAACGAGAGCCCCTTGCTCATCCAAGCCTGCCCTAGGACAGGCATTCATCAAGATGCTGCTTCCTGGACTTGTTCTTTCTTCTTGCTTGCAAAAATAAGAACTGGCTCAAGAGATGCTTGTAACTTGGGGTGCTTAACCTCAATTTGCTCGGTTCTGGTCTTCTCAGAACATTGTATTTCTGAATACTGTCCCTAGGCCATGTGTTTTAACCCAGCTTCATGCCAAAGAGTCAAGAGCATGCCTCCCCACTTCTATGTGGACATCAGCTATGGTAATGTTATTGGAAGTTGGGTGTGGGAAAACTGATTTTTGCCATTCTTCCTTTACTAGTGCATGTTTAAGTCTCATTTCAAATTCACATCATGGTAGCACATTTCAGGACCTGCCACGACAGAAAGTCAGTTACACCAAACACACGGGTGTACATACTATACACCCAGATATTCCTATTTCCCTTCCCTTAACACCTAGGACCTTCTACTAAGTTAACCAACCCCTCCCATACATTGTTGTGTTAATCTTTCACAAATCAAACACGCCTAAACACATCACTAACCAAATCTCTTCCTGTGCTGTTTCACATTGCTTTTAAGGCCCACAGACCTTGAAAGAATTGGAAGGGAGCAGGTTTTTCACCTCCTCCCCACCCCAGAGAAGCACTGGAAGGAACAAAAGAGCAGTTGCAGTTGTTTCACTTTGTAACTAAGTCACTGTCATCCTGCTTAACGCACTCAGCAGACTTTGAGTGACAAACAGCAATAAGCTTGCTTTCAGAGATGCCAGCTGATCCTGGCTCAGGCGAGATCAGAGGGCGGGATGTGCTGGTCCAGCCATTTAGTGTGAATTTGAAACTACTCCTTGAGGTCCGTTCTGCTGAAAAGTTGAAATGTGTTATGGAAATAATACCACATCCCATCCCTGCCTGCTTAGCTTCAGCCTGTGCTAAGATGTAGAAGATGAAAGAGTAGAGGAAAAAAATGTGGGTGAAAACAAGAATTAAAAAATCCCAATGAAAACAACAAAACTGCACAATCTGTACTGTGTTTTGGAAAGGGAAAGACCACTGGAAGAAGAAGAAAAATAATCAGGTAAGAGTAGAGCGTCTAATCTGAACAACACAGTCCTGAAAAAAGATGAGTATCTGTCTTCCTTAAATGTTTGTGTGGCCTGTGCCAAGTCCAGAATAGACACCTCACCAGCAAACTCTAAGTAATGAGCAAGATCAGGACATCACGATACCGTGATGAGACTTTTCATGACCAAGTAAGTGTGTTACTTAAAGCCTTACAAGTGAAGAATGTGGAAAATGCATGCTTGAATGTGTGTATTATCAAAGTAATTGTCATGTTTTGTTCTCTGATTTTCCCAAGCCCATCTGCTAATTCAATTTTTGTTTTGCCACGCTGGATTGTAAACACAGATAAAAGCTTGCAGGGCATGTGCTCTTCTCCCACCCATTTTTTGCAGTTTTCCCCAAACACTAAATGGTGTAGGACTCTGAAGCTATTTCATTTGTCAAGTTGACTTACATTTTCAAGACACTCAGAACTCTTTTCAGTCTTCAAAATCTTCCTTTACAGTGGCTCCCCTTGGCCATAGCCAGGCAGCTGCCCCTCACACTGTCCCACAATGCTTCTCATTTCACCCCCACAATGTCTAACGTTGCTTTTCTCAGTATAAATTTTCTTCTTCTAAGAAAGGAAAACCAAAACCAAACCATAATTTCAAAAACCAAGCATCAGAAAGAAATCTGCAAAGTAGCATTTGGCTCTCGATTAACAGTGGAGTGGGGGCTGAGATGCCTGTGAAATCACACCTGTCACTTACTGTCACATTTACTTTACTTCTCATTTGTTGCTTGTCCTCAAAACTAAGATAAGGACTATCTGAATGATCATGTTCAGCACTGCAGCAGTATTGTTCTCATTTTCTTGATCAGCAATGATAAATATGGTACCACCAAAGCTGCACTTCTTGGGCTTTGAGGCAGCTAACTGCTGGAGTCCAAAAATCAAGTGGAGTTTAGAGGTCATAAAATGAGGTAAGTGAGCTGATCCTAAGTCTCTTGCCTGTACTAAGCCTGGTTTTGAGGGATTATAATTTTTTAAATCTTTCATGAGACCTACTCATAGTTATATCTCTCCTTTATTGAAGGAGCTGCTCACATAAACTGCCCAGTTCTTTGACACTGGCCCTTGCTCAGTTTCTTTCATCCTCAGTGGCCTAAACCATCTATTCAACAACCTTGCTTGACCACAGGCACGACATATACTCAATATTTGAAACTATTTCACTGACTGGGGCTTTTAGGATTTTTATTTCCTTCCATATATTTCATAACTGCATGCTTTTTTGGGAAGTTCCCATCTTGCCTAGATTTTTTGTACTGTCCATCCTGCCTATTCTTACATCCAAAGCCTGTTCTTTCTATGTTGTTGCCCAAATAACCAGCAAACAAGATTCCTATCTTCATGCTGGTCCCAGTCAGTTCACTGAGTGTTTCATTCTCTTTCTCTTGCACAAAGTTTATAAATCCCCCTGTGCAAAAGCAAGAGGCGTATTCCTCAGGCCTCTGCCCTTTGCAGTTCCCCTACCTTAATGCACTATAGCATCCATCGTACCTGTACCTGCTACCTTTAACCCACATACCAACAGTTTACTTGTATTTAAGGCCAGAGAGTGCTGCAGGCTGTGACTGACTGCTGGAAGGACTATCACCTTCGAAAGGGTCTGTGTTAAGCAGGGCTATTATTTGAAGTAAACAAGTGCCTGAAAGGAAGACACACTGAAGCAGAAACAAAGCCCGCACTTCTTCCCAGTTTTTTTAAAAGGCATTTTTAAAAGCCTTTGCCACAGACAGAACCACACTGCTATTTTCTCACAGCTGTAATTACAGCTCATTGTCACACTAGCTGAACCAGCTTGTCATGCTGGAGAGGAAATATTAGAAAAACCTATACTGTGCCTAGTGCTTTTATGCTCCATTTTTATCCCCATCCCTGAAGCTGTCTGACCTGTGAGAACTACTGCTCAAACACTGTTGTGTTTCTTAATACAAGGTAAGCTGGAAACCTTGATCGTTTCAGAAGATGAAACTAGGCAGCAACCTATTTGTACAGGTTAAACTGCATCAACTGAAGCTTCAATGATACGATTTTGTGCAACAGAAAAGGTTGCAGCAGTGCCACAGCTTCCTAAGTCTATGATTTCTACCTCACACAAAATGAAGGCACACACTGCTTCAGCAGGTGGTTTCAACCATTTTCAGTAAATAGAGGCAATTTTGTGTTGCTAATCTGTATCATCAGCAAGTTTCATAACTTCATCCTGAAGCTGGAGGAAAAGACTACAGCAGCAGGTTCTGTGCTGAAGGGAGTTTGGACTGTGAGTCCAAATGGGCTATTTGTGCCCACTCATGGACACAGCAAGTGGATCAGAAAGAATAACAACACACGAGCAGCGAGACTTATTGTTCTTGGCTGCAAATGGACTGGGATTTCACCTGCTGGGACTTCAGCAAAAGAAATATCTTTCAAGCCTTTTCTGAAACTTACCAGTTTGGCTTTATGGCCACTACAGAAAACAACTCGCTCTGTTTACTTTGAGAGAGAAACTCTATGGACACTAAAATCTTTGGTTTCGTGTTTGCTATAGGAGTGCAAAAAGACAGCAACTTTCTTCAAAATGTTGGGACTTGGAAAAATACCGTGCCCTTTCAGTTACCAGTCTACAAAAGATTAGATACACAAAAGAGAGACAAAAGTTTTCCACCATGAAATGGAAAGAGCTCGCACTGGTTTGCACCTGGCAGGAAAATATTATCACATAGTATCACAATCTGGAGATATCGTGTTTTGCCAGATGCCATTTTTGTGCTCATTACCAAAAAGCTCCAGGGTATTCCAAAGCTTGCAGAAAGATCATGTTTTGGTTCCATGTCCAGGAAAGAGGTTTTTTTTTTGTTTGTTTGTTTCTTTTTTTTTAACATAGACTTAATTTTTTTCTGCTTGCTTAGTGGACATTGAAAAATCTCTGAGCATATGAGGATTTCAAATTTATCTTGATGTAATTTGTGAAGTCAGGACTATTTTCTGATCCAGATGGAAGCTAGATGGGGTTACAAAAGACTGTTGAAATCAAGCTTTTGTATATCAACAAGGCACAAAAACATCTGTTCATTGTTGGCCAAGGCACAGTTAATAAACATTATTATTAGGTAAGCATCCTATTGTGCCTGTCATCATACATGTCAATCTCTGCATAAATTAGGACTCTAAACCCAACAGCAGGGAAAGCATTAATTTCTGAGAAGTATGGGCCAAAACAATGCTTATGCCTGTCAACCACCACCACATCTCACAGCATTCTTTTACTCAGTCTTAAAGAAAAAGCATCCAGCAAGCTTAAAATAATTTAGAAACACTTCTATATTATCAGCATCTCAAATTTTGCTCAAACACAGCCTCTAGTTAAAAAATAAACAAAGACAAGGTTTTGCTGCCTAAAGTTGAGGGGACATTTATGGGACTAAACCTCTGCATATTCTGAAAGTCTCATCCTCAGTATACACATTCTGTTCCTAGCAGGTTATTCACCCCAGAAGGGAAAGACATAAGTGAAAATTCACAGATATCCTTGACTATCCTGGATCTGCAGAGGTTACAAGACCTTTGACTGTTTAACAAAGCAAGAGCACTAGCAATAAACCACCACAAAGGTTCCTTTGTGAGATTAGGATCACTTAACTCAATTCAGACTTCTAGGTGACACAGGAAAGTGCAGCAGAAAATGAGTTACTTTTCTTTTCAGTACAGAAGCAGGGCACTATAAAAGCAGCTTTTACATTTATTTCAAGATCTCAGGGTTTCATCTGACACAGCAGCAGAATGAAGCTTAAAAGAGGCCCTTTATGCAGTCATTTGTCAGTCCAGGTGGCCTGGCCACGCAATGATTCTGCAACATTTTTTCTCGGGCTGCTCCTTCCTTGTCCTTTAACATTTCAATTTGCATCGGAGTCTCAAACACATAGCACTTGCCTACCATTGCTTCCCCACTTTGCTTTTTCAGACCTTTGATTTTGGAAATTGTTAACTCCTTTGCAAGAGCACACTCCTGCAGTAGCTTTTGCTTTCACGTTCCTCTAAGGAATGTTGTGTTTCTTAATGTAGCACATTGTGCAAGGCTAGGATGTACCATAAACTACATAATTCTATTATCTGAGCAACTTCTTGAGTGAAATAAATACCAGTAACTGCTTGCATATACTGAGGATACTAAGCTTCGAGCTTCACTCATGTCTGTGACTTACCCAGGAAGGCAAAGCCTCTTTCAAAGCTGTTGTTTCCTGACAGCAGAATTAGCCCAAGAAGCAGGAAACATAAATTCTAGAATCTCATCGACCAGCTAGGGTCTGATCTCTCAGGACCCAGATAAAAGTTCAAAAACTGGGTCTCTTCACACCTCCATCTGCTGGAGCTGGATCACTATGAACAGGGAAGGCAGATTCCAGGTCTAAAAAAAAAAAAAAAAAAAAAAAAAAAAAAGAGCATGCAACCTCTCTCCATACAGGGTGCTGAGGTTTAGTAGCTCTTGTTTTAGCAAACTTCAGTCTCCATGATATTGCTTTAGACACTTCCAAGGATTTAAGGTGATTCCAAGGATATCAGGGTCTGATACAGTCATTCAGTGTTGGATCCTAAGCTCTGTTTATTTAGAGAAAATTTAGATAGTTCGAACACATCTGTAAGGTACCTCTTTGATTACTGTTCTATAGAAAATGAACTAAAGCCATCAAAGCGACACTTGGAACTCCTTCCACTAGTGGCTATGGAGACTAGGACATGAGTCATCACTTCTCAGTTTTAGAGCACAGAGCTCTAAAAAACTTTTGGAAATTTTTACACTCCTTTAGTTCCTTTCATTATGTGACATTAGACCAGTTTCAACTTAATTCATTCCAAATTTGAATCATCTCACACTCCTCCATGGATGAACTCTTTCACACTTCTTTGTATTCTGACTTGATGCCCATTTGCTCTCTCTGTATTTACTGCTTCTGTTGGTCCAGTTTATGTTTATGCTGCTGAGGAAGGCAGAACCTGTGTACCTTGCAGGCTGAAGCCACTTGACTGAGTCTGTGCTAATATTTCAGCAAGGGTGGTAGCCAGCAGAAAGATTTTGAGGAGTCTGGAAACAACTATGGACTGCTCCAGGGCCGGAGCTGGAGCTGACACATTGCAATACTGGTGCCGGTGGTTTTTCACTTCCTCAGGGAGTAAAATATTTCCCTCTTTGAGTGCCCAAGGTTGGGAATACTTCTCTCCCTCCACTGCACACTCTCTTTATGAGAAATACCTCTGGGGCAGGTTTTCATAGTCCCTCCACTTCTCTTTCTTTGTGCACAAGTGTAAGGAAAGGACACTAGGGCAGCACCTATTAAGGGGAACAGAGCTAGTGCTCCCAGAAAACAAAGCTGGCATTTGCTGCCACGGGATGAGGTAAGGGAGGGGAAAGAGCTGCCACAAGGAAAGCCAACTGTCTCTTCCTGACTTTATACTAAAAAGCTGGTTCTGTTATTGTCTTTTGCCTAAGAGATCCCCAAGGTATACCATTACTGGAGAATGATATTTCTGATCTGCTTCTTACACATCACATTCCCTCTGCATACTTTTCCCTGGCCTTGCAAGAACTTCCCACAAGCTTTTTCAGTCATGAGCTATTGCAAAAACTCATTAGGTCAGCACAGTCAGCTACGTGAACAACAGGCAGAGTAGTTCCCATTTGCAGAATAACCACCGGCAGCTACAATACCTTCTAGCTGCAGGGGATGCTCAGGCACAGTGTGCTGCAATGCCAGGATTCATACCGGCATTTGCACCAGTCATACTTACCGCATAGGGGAAACAGGACATAAAGATCTTACCAAGGATTATGAAATACTGATGGGGATGAACCCCACTGCCACCAGCACAGCAGCCCTCCCTGAAAATAACTATTAATTCAGCCTAATGGTAATGATACATTTTTGATCAGGAAAAAGCCCCCACAAACCCCACATTAAAATCACTCTGGTCAGAATGGAATGTGGCTTTCAAATTCTACAACTCTAAGAGCTACTCATCTGTCAAAAATTGTATCTAGATTTCTAGACTAATCTTCCAAACACCCCTTATGGACAACAGAGTAAGGCTCTTCCAGAGTCCAATCCATTTCGTCCCAGACACAGGTCTAACAGGCAGGACGCATCAGTCTGTGGAGATGGTGTGTTGTTTCCATAAAACATGGTGACCAGATAGTGAGCTGTAGATGATGCACGCCAGAGGTAGCTGAATGCCATGACCTCACAGAGAAATCTGGGAATGTTGCAGTGCTGTTGCATGCAGCTTACAATCCCTTTTCCAACGTGGCAAAAGGAAAAAAGAGCAATTTTGAGTATTAAGAATCCAGACCCAGTGAACATTTTTAAACTTGATTTGTTTACCTTGCTGCTCATAGGTAGAAACTAACAATGGGTGACAAAAGAAAAACACTTTTTTAAAATCTGGAAGAGGTGGAGCTATGCAATATGGATGGAGGCACTCAAAAAAGTCTGAG
The DNA here is from genome assembly GCF_015220075.1 of Falco rusticolus. Classification (NCBI taxonomy): domain Eukaryota; kingdom Metazoa; phylum Chordata; class Aves; order Falconiformes; family Falconidae; genus Falco; species Falco rusticolus. The sequence goes on from NC_051192.1 coordinate 34,117,914, forward strand.
AAGCAGAATTTCTTTAAACGTTTCTGTCATTTATAGTGATGGATGGGTAATTCCATGTGTCTGACGGAAGAAACTAGAGCATGCAGATGACATGGAACCTTCACAAACAATATCCTTTTGAGATTTTCCTTACCCAAATATATCAGTCTTCCAGACAAGAATGACTCCCTAACAAGGACAGTAAGTGAGAGGGTATCAAAATAGGAAATAATATAAATTAATCTTTAAATAAAAGTTTAATTCACTCTTACTTTACAGAATGTTTAAAAGCACCTTATCATTTTACTGTCAGTTCTAAAAAAGACCAAGTGACCAGAATATGATTTTAGCTGGTAAAATCTAGGAAACCTTCCGAACAAATGGATACAAGCTAAGTGAAAGCACAGTAGTATTTTGTAGACCACAACTATAGTCAGAATCTGGCATTGGTTTATTCAAATTTTGCTTTCTTGGAAGCAAAGCTTACATGTCCGTAAACATAAAAGTAAACATTGCTTAATTGTACAATTTGCTAAACAAATACTTTTTTACCCTGAAGGGCATACGCAGAGCCATCTATATGTCTTACAGTTCTCCTGTTGACCTGTGCTTCAATATTTTTGAAAACAATTGGTTCCTTTACCTTTTTAATGGTGCTTAAGAATTTCTTCCAATATTGTGCAAGTCATAGGCAAGGCCATTCTGATGTGTGCCCTTCCTTACATATTTTTTTGATCAGTACATAACTAATGCAACTGTGAAAAACTATACATTTTCAGGAAAATGTTTTGATTTTGGTCTTGTAGTTAAAGACCTTCTATAACTGAGTTGTTTACATGGATTTGAATCACAAGCATGTACACAACAAAACCACTATACCAATGTTTCTTGGTCTATGCATAAAAAGTATGTCTTCTACTTACACTAAAACATACAAAAAATAAACTACAAAAATTGTTTACACTTGATTTCAGCAAAAAAAGCTTTCTTCAAGAAAAATGATTCTTCTTTTTTCAGCCATCAAAAAAGGAATGCAAGTAAACAATAAATACATGTGCTTTCTCCATATAGACATATTTACACTTGAGTCTTTGGCTTATGTTTAAGTTTCTTTATAAAGACCTTTATGTGATCCAGCCATCATTGCACATTAAAACAAAATAAGCCAGTTTGTTTTACTATATATAGTATATATATGCAACACTTGAAACGTATAAAGAATGAACCTTACTATCAATTTGCACTGTTATTGTACTTCAACAATGTATCAAAAGAAAAAAAAAAGAAAAATTAATACCATATAGGAAATATTGATACATGCAACAGATGGTCGCTTTACTGTAATTGAGAGACGGCTGCATATACAAACACTGAAAAGTCCTAATTTGCGCAAATCTCTTCTGACTCTGGTTTTCATTAAATAGTATTTCTGTGGCACTAAATGTTGATACTGTATACAAGCATAGAAACAGATTGAGTTATTTTATTAAGATACACAACTTCATAAGAAAAATACTTTGCATTTAAAATTTAAAATCCCTCCCACCCCCCTTTTCCCCTAAAATCTTTCTTCACAGGATCAAGAACTGTTGTCAAAACAGCTTATTGAGATTCATGTATTTGGTGAACTTTGTCACATCCATGCCGACTAAGAGGATTCCAGGTACTCCAGTGCAACATCATAGCAGAAGCGATATTGCTCCTGTAAAGGCAAAAGGGGGTTGGGGACAGGAAGAGAAGTTAAACTACGATTCTAAAGTCTTAGCAGCAATATCTACAAACAAGAATAGTAGTTGCTAACTACTACGCAATTTTAACCTCAAGCCTGACATGCTTTGGGTTTTGTTTCTGTTTGTTTTTTTTTTTTTCCTACTACACAAGTAAAATATATTACCAGCTCTGATTTAAAATCTCATCCTAACCAATGAACTGGAAAAAAACTCTGACCATGAAATGCAATGATTTGATTCTCTGATTTTTTCAGCTTCTGAACAAACTGGTTTATCAAACATGAAAAGTTCTGTCAGTCAGAGCATTCTTGCAGTGAAAGCACCTTGACTCTGATATAACATTTATATTTAAGTTAGCTGATACTGAGCAGTTAACTCGCGCCTGCTGCTCGGACAGCCAGTGAATGCCTCAGGAATACTGAGCTGTGACACAAAGCTGCTCTGGGCTCACAGCCCATTTGTACAGTCATGTCGATGCAATGTCCAAGAGATCAGATGCACATTTAAAAGAGACGTTAAAGCTCAAACTCCATCGTGGTTAGTATTTCTCCGTAACAAGGCTGCTGTTCAGAGCTGATACTGGGGGAGAAGGAGGAGGAAGGAGGAGAGGGCAAGAAGAGGAAACAACAAAACTAATTCGATCTCTATTGTCCTTGTAACCTAACAAAACAAATTTGCTTTTGTGATTTATTTTTGTTCGCAAAGGAAGCCAGCGTGATCCATTAGCAGGAAGTGGTGGGGATATCTTAAAGGCTTTATTGCGCTGCTCATTTTTGTTATCTGATCATGTTGCTGAATGTAGGGCACATGACAGTGTTATATATTGGTTTTCCTGGTTTGTGCTCTAACTAACGACTCAACAGCTGCTGCTGTTCAAGAGTTCTGAATAAAAACCCACACAACAGAAACACAGAACTATGGAAATTCAGTAATTGCAGATTAAAGCTACAATGGAATTCAGGGGCATTTTGAAATGAAATGTAAGTTTACAGCCCATTTATCAGAAACACACACAATCTACCTTGGCCTCCCTTTACAGTGACACAAGTAATTTTCCATGTGATCTGACCTGTTTTCTTCACAGCAGTGAACTGAAATCCAGGCAGCAATTCAATATGTTGTGTCTCAGACATCTATGGCACAGCAGACTGCAAAGTACTTGCGGCAAAACCAGCAATACATAGCCCCATGTCACTGCTGCTACAGGATGCTCTATCTATTAATATTTTAACCATCTTCCTAATTTATGTGGTCGCAAGGGATGGAAGCGAGGCACAATAATTAGGCAAATCATGCCACAGAAGCTCCTTGATCCTAAGCAAACACTGACACCTGGAAAAAAGGGCAATATGGGAAGAGGCAGCTACAGCCATTTTGCTCAATACGCAAGTTCACAAGGTCGGAAGCAATTTTCACTGTGCATACACTGCAAAACGTTTTTAATTTCAATTGGCATCCCTGATTTTTATGCTGTAGGCAGCCATCTGGCTGAAAAGTGACACTGGCTGCTGGCAGTGTGAGAGTCAAGTGGCAGAAACTCCCTAACAGTGTCTAACCTGCTTTCACATTCACCTACAGAAAGGAAAAAAAAAAATCCACTTGGGAGAATTTTTTTAAGGACTTCCCACAATATTCAGCTTTCATGACAGATCACTCAAATGGATATGCGCTCATACTGTACACATAAAGACTGACCAGAAGAGTGAAGGTTATTTTAAGTTCTGGCAATGTACGTGCAAATATTTGGTCTTGTAGTTTTGCTAACTCAGGCTCATATAGTTTATATTAGTTTATTTTTTATATTGCTTTATTATTTAGGTTAACTGTTGGACTCAATGATCTTAATGTTTTTTTCCAACCCAAATGGTTCTATGATACTATGTGTTAATATGCAACATACTAGATCCAAGTCTTTGATTTTTAAAGTTCTGAGGTATCATTTTGATTACTACAAGTCTGAATAACAAACATTATCATTATTCAGTACAGCTTCCAAAGCAGCAGTTGTTATTAAGAAGCAAAATGTTCACATCTCCAGCTACTAATCTGGACTTCATAGCTTATTCCTACCAAGATCTGCCTTGCTCTGTAAAATTTCAGGATGGTTTGTGTGAACACAACCTGCTGCAACTTCTCTTCAAATAGATAGGTTATTTTTGGAGTTTAAAGTGCATTCTGTTCACTCAGAACGTTTTCTGTGAAAAGCCACAGTACTTCTACAAGAAAAGTAGCATAAAATGCTTAGCCTGGCCTCTCACAATGCTGATGTGTGTGACTCAAAAGTGTCCCTTTCCTCTTGTGGCACAACATCAGTTTGCTCTGTTTTGTGGGCTCAGGACTGAGAATGCAACTCACACAAGAGAGCCTCTGGCTCCCTGGTTGTTTGCAGTAGCCCCAAAGGGCTCATGCTTACCGGAGTTTCTACCATGTTGGGCTTACTGTTCCGCAAAGTCTTGACGGCGTGGAAAACATCCACCACGTTCTGCCTTTTCACCATCTCAACCACAATGCCGATGGCACAGAACATCCCGCTACGGCCACCGCCATTTCTGTGTGCAAGAAAAAGAGCTGGTTAAATGTCACTATGGTGTATGAGAGCATCCAAAATGTGTTTCTGTTCTTTCACTCTGTGAGCACGACTGATTCCCGAGTCCCACGGGGAGACCAGGCTTTAGCAATCTCCTTGCAGCTCCAGTGGGTTTGGTCTGAGATGTTTGCTGTTCCTGACCTTCCTCTCAATTACTTCTTTTGAATTCTGCCCTTACAGCCCACCACGCCACCCAGCTATGCTATAGCTTAATTTACATAGGCATTAGAAATAAAACCCTAAGTTCAATGGCAATTACAACATTAGAAATAAAAAAATAAGTTGAAATGCAAGTAAAATAATTTCCACTTAGTTCTGGAAAGAGACTCGAGTTATCCTACAGTATGAGGATTATCTAAGCCAGAGTAATGCCAAGGCATCACTGATTTGATATCTTGTTGACCTCTGGGGACACTTCTGAAGTATTTTAATCTTCATTTCAAAGAAATTAAGGCAGGCATTTCTTCTTATTAAGTGTAAATTAGGCAGAAGGTTCCATGGATAATGAGGAGGGGTGGGCAGAAAGGGGCCAAAAGTTAATCCTGAACATTTAAACAGAAGCTTTTTTAAAAAGTAAGGAGAAATGATAATTAAATTTCTAAGTTTTAAATTTTATATTTAAATAAGGTAGGATAGAGGTTGGTCATTCTCTGCTTACGGAGACAAAGATGCTGCCTTTGCAAAACTCACAAACCAGCTCCAATTTAAATATCAGGCTCAGATAAGCAGCCAGCGGTCATTTATCAACAAGTTTTAGGATCATGTACTGTATCACAGAACTTTTATCTGATTTCCTATATCCATAGTTTTCAATCTAAAACATTCAAAATATAGTAGACCTTCTGGAAAAAAATGCAACACACGACATGCAAGAGATACATAGGAAATAATTATTTGGCAGCCAGCATAAAAGACTTCCTTACTGAAACCATACAGAAGAAATTGATCTGTACATATTTTCTACCTGGAAAACATGCTATTATGTACAGAGGGAGACAATACGCTGTATCACTGTAGTATCATGCCCAAAATGCTCGTTCCCATGGTACCTTGACCCAACAGAGACAAATCAGAAAGTTGACCAAAAGCCAACCCACAGTAGAAGTGGTACATTTTGTTTGGTTGGTTTTTATAAAAGAAACAAGGACATGTGCAAAAGAATGTAGCTGTAAGAATGCTGCTTCAACTTAGAACAAGAGTTTATAAGCATTTATTTGAAATAACAACAATTTGACTTTCTCCCAGTTACTCACAGGCAATGGATGATGGTCCGGCCCTCCCCCTCTTCACATTCCTCTTGCCATTTTTCAACTTGGAGAATCAACTTCAAAAATGATCTCTTGGAAGCTGGCACATCTCTGTGAGAAGCCCAACCCAAATACTGGAACTGCTGCACCATCAGATAGCCCTCTTGTGGCTGAGGGAAACCAAAGAGCTTTAGGTAAATATGGCACCTTTACATCTTGGTTTAGAAAACCAAAATATAAAACTGACACAAACCCTAAGTGTTTATGTTATGGACAGATTCCAACATGTATATACATTCCATATAGGTAGGAATGTAGGGTCACCATTAATTTGTATCACTTGAGCTCAAGGAAGGTGTCAAAAAAGGAAAAAAAGGGAGCTACATTGAAGACAACATCAGTTTATCAATCACTAAGGTAACCTATCCTGACTTCTAAATGGACAAATCCCCCAGATTCTACGTGTCAAGGGTTTTTATTCTTAACATCAACTGTCAATTAAAAATATCACTGTTAAATTCTTAGACCTACAGAATGGAAGAGACATAGCTTTGGCTCCCATGCATAAACTGACCCCGTTATAAATAAACAAGTAATATTGGTGGACAAATATGACTATTTTCCTTGAAGTCTTCCTTTTTTGCCAGACTGATAATGAGAGCCTTGCTGCCAGTCTCTGAGTCTTCCATGTGCTAGATGCTACACAGGGAGAGCTTTGAATAGAATTAGACTGTCACAAGAAAGGCCTCAATATTTGGAAGAATGTTTCAGTTTCTTGGAACTGAAGTATTCAAAAAGGAGTAGGAATGTGGATTTTAGAAAAGGAAGAACAGAGCAGAGAGATATTCAGAAGCAAGACATAAAGGTGAAAAGGCATGGGAGGCAAAGAGAAGTAGAGAAGTAGAAAACCAAAACATTGTAAGAAAGGAGAAATGGAAAAAGTGAAAATAAGACATTAGACACAACACTCCCCACACAACCCCCCCAAAAAAAGAGAGGAAGTCTCAAAATACAACAAAAAAAGCACACTATGGTTCAGTGTGCCTACATCTTAGCTTCCTGTAGTTACCAAACAAGGTATGAAGAGTTGAAAATGTTTTTCTTATCTCTGAATATAAGCAAAATAAGTTTGGATAAAATATTCGTCGTATGCAAACTGATCTTTCCCCTTTGAAAAATGAAAATGTGACCAAAGGGAAAGAAAAAATAAATAAATCTTCGTATGCTCTGTAATCCATTTTCCCCACAACTGTTCTTCAGCATTAATGAAAGTTAAACGGACACTCCAAGTAGTACTTGGTGGCGTGGAAGTACAGTATTGCATGAAAGATACAAAGTTGTAAGTAAAACAGGGGCTGCTGCTTAACTGTACATACAATGGTGGCACAAACATCTGTAACTCTTTACACGCAGGCAACATAAATGATTTATAGGGGTGAGCTAAAGGAGGAAACACTGCATGGCAAACAGGGTTTGAGAAGATGCTGTGACCGTGTAAGACGCTACAGAACAGCAAAATGACAAGATGGTGTAAAGTGTGAAAGAGCAGACAAGAGCTCAAGACCGCCACTGCTACTGAAGTTGAGAAAAAGATGAGAAATGTAGGTCGAGGCACAGTGGTGCAGAGCCCTTCAGAGGCAGAGGAGCTTTTGGAGTTTTTTTTCATACCCCGCTTTGCAGGGTGCCATAATCCTCCTTTTATGTTGCGGTTCTTGCACCTTAAGCTGAGAAGGTGCTGGCTGCATAACCAGCCCCAGTGCTCCTGTTTCTGATTCACCACAGAAAATGTCTTACAGAAGCTATGAATTAAATACCTGTCACTATATGTTCCTTACAAGGATATTTCTTTCCCTGCACACAGAGCAAACAGTGTACTTGTCATACATTTTCTACTCATCCGGGAGAACACCACAGAACAACAGCCATTCACCTTACTGCTCTCTGCTTAGTGTGTAGCTATAGAAAAGTACTAGAAATTAGTATTAGATATTGATGCCCGACTGCTTCTTTTCTGGGTAATATCTTAAGAACATTAGTTATTTTACCATTATTCCAAATTAAAACCCACAAGAGCCTAGAGAGCATTAGAAATGACATATTCTTCCACTATATACTGTTATGAAAATGCTCACTCTTGTTAGATTGCATATCCTGAAAATTCGGTTTATGACATCGCAGTCCATTGAACACGACATGCATTCCACTTGGATGGGACCGTACCGCAGTATCCCTTCCTCAGGCCAGTATTGCGGGCAGCCCTGCACCAAAGCAAAACAGGCATAATTAAATGGTATGTTACAACTGGAGCGCTGCCTTATTCCACTGCAGATCTCTCACCTAAACTTTACTGAGCAACTAGTGTTAATTAGTTGCTGTAAAGCAGAGAATAACTGTAAAGTCATGGCACTGCTCTACATTTTGATCATGTAGTGGATCCAGAGTGATTAAAGCATGCGATGGTATGTGGAAAACTCCAGCCCCAAACTAACCTGTGCTAAGTCGACTTCATTTAACATCACAAGAGAAGTACAGCCGTAGTCGTATACTAATCTCCAGAAATCTTTCACAGTGTTTGGTAAAGGATGTTGTGTGACAATAAAAGCTGCTGGCTGCCTGTAGCTCTGTAAACACAAACGATTTTATTAGCACTGGTAGAGGAAGTACTTAATAACTTCCACTCAAACACTGCAACAGAAAAAAACTTAAAAATAAAACAAAGCTGTGACATCAATTGCACAAGATTTCACCAAAGCTGTTGAAGTTAAAAATACATTATCATCTCCGGTAAGAACAAAGAGGTTACTCTGCTCACATCTACCTTCTGCTTTGTCACAGGCCAAGCCCTGTTTCAGTTCAGACATGCACGGGGCACTGAAGATGCTCTTCAGGACTCCATTGACCTGAGGCTCAAGCAACTCCGCTCCAGGCACAATGTCCCAGAGACCGAGCAGGAAGCCTTCTCCCTATGTTGCAGAGAGGGGAGCAGAGGTCTCAGGTCACCCCATCCACAGCAGGTTACACGTGAGCTCTGTAACTGAAGCTGGGACTATGTTCAATCCCAAATTCTTTTTCAGTGCCACGGCCACAAGGTCACCCATGGAACTGACCTTCAGGATTACTGGGGCCCATTTCTAGCTGAAAGGAGAAGTTAAACAGGAAAATAGTATTTCCTGTCATGGCAGGAGATTCCATTTTCTGTGTGCTGTGTTAGACACAACTGCACATAGGGACTTCCAGCCTTTAGGTTAGCTGAGATGCAACTAATAGCAGCGGGGCTAATTCCCTGCAGCACATATGTTATGAGCACCAAGCAGAAAAGAAGATATCAGAAGGTTGTTTTCAGCCAGTTTGCAACTATGCACCGAAGAGTTCTGCGGTGAAGGAATACAGGTATGAACAGGCAAGGAAGCACCAACAGGTTCATCTGAGAAACATAGTAAGATGGTGAATATCCCTGTAGGTGGATGGGATTGTAAGTCACCAGTTTGAAGATGAAGTGCTAGGACTGCTGTATGCAATGCAAAGATCCCTGTGTTTAGCACCCATGCTGGTACCAAAAGCACTTTGGCTGTTTTTTATTGAATTAAGTAAATTATCCTAGGAGAAAGACCTGGTAGCACAGCTAAACCACTTTTGGTATGGAAACTTGCTTGTTTGAAGATTGATATGAGGGATCTTCATGTGCGATATATTGACATACCCTTGAAGAGCATAGTGCGAGGCCCAGAAGGAAAAAATACAATTCTTTTCACCCTTCTACTTGCTGTAAATTGTGAAGATAAAAAAAATGAATGTCTTGAGCATCAGTACTTGTTTGACAACAGAAAAAGGTGGCTGACAAATTTTTAATCTATGTTTGCTATGCTTTTTTAATGTGGGAAGCAGCATATTGGGGTAGTAGTGGCTTGTGTCCTACTTCCTAGATCTGCCCAGGAAGCGAAGAGTAACAACCAATATCGGTTCTTCCCTTGTATTTTTAAGAAATAAATTATGTACTAGTTTTGTACTAGTTTTGTACATGTTTCCTGACCCTCTTCCCCATGATTTCTGGTCTTTTCTGAGATGAGAGAATGTACTGAGTCTGAGATGATGAGGTTTTCAAAAAGAAGAGGCAGGAGACCCACTGTCACACTGGGAAGCAGACACCTTGTGGGAACACAGGGACAAGTACATTGTGGAAAGGGGAAAGTTTCCATTTCTGTTTTGTTATTGAAAGTCCCTTTCCTTGCCCAGCAGTGGGGTCCCCCTCTCTGAATAAATCGGTCTTAAAAATAAAACCAAAAAAAACCCAGAAGAGAAAGGACAAGAAAAAGCTTTTATCCTCCAGTTTTAACGCTGTACTATCAGCCTTGGTACATGACTTCATTGTAGTATATTACTTTTTTTCTGCTGCTTTTTTCCTTTTATTACTACCATTTCTGCCTTTCCTTACTTGCCTCTGACTGCTCATCCATTAATACATTGCTTGGTTCCTGTCGCTGCCTGCCACACGCTGCTACGCACTCAGAGCCCTCCTGCCACCCAGCCGTTCAGCCTGCATCGTCTTCCTTCCTCCCCAAACCACACTCCTCTATGCAGCTGTGTTGGTTGGTCCACAGCACATCAAATTTATCCAGGTGCTTAATGTGATTTTAACTGCAATTCTAAACAATTTTAGTTGCTACCAAAATTCTGCTCACTGCTCTAATTTATCCATTCAGCCCCAGTGACTCCATAATAGATTAGTCTCACACAATGCTAGTCCTCTATTTTTCTGGCACAATAGCTAATTGTGAGATTAGGGACTGCATTTTGCTAGCAGTTCAAATGTTTCCTGCACTAGCTCAGGCAGAGCTCTGGGATGAATACATCATTCAGTCCTGATGATTTGTGCTGCTATTTGCCATTTTATTCCAGCATCTCTTCTTGACACTGCAGTTTCTGACAGTGCTTCATTTTTGAGGAAAGGAGATGGTCCTGAAAATCAGGCTATTTTTTTAATTTAATTTAAATATTTACTGTAAAGGTGGCTTTAGGGGCCTAACTTTGGAAATGCTAATGGCAGGCACAGGCAGGTATATGACAGCACATATGATTAACTGCTTTATCAATCAGACACCTATAAGCAGGTTCACCTGTATTTTTCCCATTAATTCACCTTTTCCCCTGACAGTATATCCGTCGCTCAAACTTCAACTTTAAAGAGCTGCAACTCAAAATATGAACAAAAAAACCCCCAACTCTACCCCCAAATATGCCAAAGAAACATTTTTTTCCTTCATTCTTCCCCTGTCTCTCCTGCTTTGATATATGTAGGCTTTTTCCTAAAATAGCAATAGTAACCTCATGCTCAAGTATGTAACATTCACTTCTCAACAACGAGCAGACTTTTGAGATTCTGCTGAGATTTGGAGGACTGGAGACTAGAGCTTTACATAATGCTGTTGAAAAGGGGAGATTTCCAGTGGGTCCCACAAGGATGCAGAAGACTAAAGATAACAAACCTTCTGAACAAGCAACACAAGCTGGTGGGGTTTCTTACCCATTCGCTCCACCCTTCCTTGTTAGGACAGTTTTACTGGGCACTACACTAAGAAAGAATTACCCTTTCCTAAATCAGCAAGTGCTCTCTCTCATGTTACACAGTTTTTCATAGCACACTATGCAGACAAAGAAGATAGTCTCTTACGTCCATAAGAGCAGCATTGATGTAGTTGCTGCTCTCCCCATCAATAGTAATTAGGAAAGGCAGACATCTGTCAGGTGGCAGCATATCCATGAAGCGGTTCTTGTCATGGTTCCTTGGCAAGCAGGCTATGCTGCAGTCCTCTGCTTGCAGGCGAGGGGTCACAGAATTCAGGGTCTAAGGGAGAGAGGATGCTTGCTTTAGCACACTGAACTAACAAACAATGGACTCTAGATTCCCCACGTTTTCATTTAAAATATTGCAATATGGAAAAACATGAGACATTAGCAAGAAGACATTAGCAAATAAGAGCTCCTATCTATCTGATGGATGTGCTGAGTCTTTTCAAGGCGGGTTAAGCTGCAGGTGTAAAAGGAGCTCCATGTACCACTGAACAGATTCCACATGACACTATCCTCTCCAAAAGGAATAAAACAAAGAGGATACTTTGGACCTCTAAAGAGCTGTGCAAATGAAAACAATACTCTCTGCGGTTCCCAGTTAGTGCTCTTTATTCCAAATATTTACTGCTATTTTATTCAAAGGATGATACTCCATACTTAAAACAACTTTGCAAAGGATGTAAACATGGATGCTTTATTTTGTGGACTAAAAGGGACCAAATGTTATAAATATGATATGAAAACCCTTTCCCTTCAATTAAATTAAATGTATCTAGAGGCAAAAACACTGTTGTCACATGAAGAGTTAGTAGGAACTGTGAATACCTGAAACTCATCTTTGAGATGTGAAGAGTTTGTCTGAGAGTCTATTCTAATCATATCAAAATAAGCAGCTTTGAATTCGCAGACAGGAATGGCAGTTTCTCCACACAGGCAAGCTTCTAGAATGGCATCATGAATAAAGATGTACTGCTCCTACCAAATTAGGCAAAGAAACAGAAATTATAGCCATTTAAAACCAACTGATTTTTCCTTCTTTTAGGATAAACAGATCTCCTGCACACTGTAAGAGTCATTCAAGGTAGTGTCCATCAACCCATTAAGTAACACTTTAGTACAAACACAATCTTGTCCTAATTGGTATGCAGTTAACAAGGATGTTTAGTTCAGAACTAATTTAAATTCAGTAAAACTTAACAGAACAGGCATAGCAATTTATTTAATGGGAGGTTTTCAGTTGTGGTGCTCGAAGGTTTCTGTGTGTATGCCAGTGACTTGTTGGCTTTACTCATTTTGTTCTTTTAAAAATAGCTTTCAGTCTTACAATACTAGCAGAAAGTGTAAATTGCTTCAAGCACTATTAGTGTGATTAGCAATTATTTGGCACACTGCGTTTTCCTTATGCGTGTGCAAGCTAGTACACCAATTGTCTGATAGCGGGCTCCAGGCCAGTAATAAATTCAAGTGCGTCCCAACAGGAACAACATTTTTTCCTATTTTTTTTTTTTTCCTTTGACTTGCCTTGAGATATCCTGAGCCCTAGACAATTGCATTACTATTTCAGTCAGGCCTCCTGTCAATTTTTACACAACGCCTATTATATTTACCCCAAGAGTAATAGATGTAAATTGTGTCTACACAGCAACTTGCGAGAACTGTGCCAGCCTCACCTAGCTATTGTGGATACCAATGAGGTTATTAACAGCACAAAATTTAACATGTGCCTGTAACAACAGCACATGCCCAGGGACCATGGTCATATTCTGGCTTTACAGCCTGTGCCGCCTTACCCTCATAGCTATGGAGCTATTGCCACAGCTATGGAGCTATCGCCATCACTGTTGTCTAGATGAGCATCACAAGAATTTGCTGCAATTACAGCTTTATTTAGCTGCGTGAGTATGAACTCCTGAGAGATGATGAGAGGTAAGAGGCAAAAGTGCGACAAAGAGAAAGGAACTGCAGCAGGGGTGTTAATTCACATGCAAGAGCAAATTAAACTGGGATGGTTGAAGCAGTCGCACTGAAACGCTCCACCACAGGCACTTCCCAAAGGCCCCGTAGTTGATCAGGAACATTGATTTGTTCAACGGCCACAGGCTGCAGCATGGAATAAAACCTGCACCAAATTGCATTGATATGCCTGGCTGCCAGCTGCAGAGATTTCCACATGGTCACAGGTGAAATAACTTCTCAGGCAGATGTCCACATGGAGGACAGGAGAGAGGTCTGGCAAACCACTTCAGGTAACCTGTCTTAATATGTATCAATAAACTATGTTTCTGTGGAAGCTCAATGACTCTCAGGTGGCAGAATGGGAGCTGTTCTAGCTTCATCACTAAGACAATAGTTTTACTGTGGAGTTGCTGAAGGCATGACAAAAGACAAAAAGGATAGAAAAAGGAAAAGGCTTGGTGATGAGGTTAATAAAGCAAATAAAAGCAGAGTTGAAAAGGGAGAGTGAAATGGACATAAAGTTCCACAGGTAAGTGGACAAAGTGATTTGAGACAATCTAAAACCAGTGGCAACTTGTTGAAATTCCAACTTTGGGTCCTTGGAATTGCTGATACCAGAGCTGGAGAGAGACATGCCAGACAGGCCTACTGTAAAAGTATTTTTTTTGCTCCTACCTAAAAAGGAGCACTTTTTAGGTGCTCCCTAAAAAATCACCTTTGCTTTCCTTTTGGTACAAAATTAGGTGAGCACTTGTTTGTGTGAAGAATGAAAGAGCTGGCAGGTTTGTTGCACCATCCTGGTCCTGGGCACTGTCTGCATTGAGCTATGCTCCCCAGTGGACATAACCCCTCAACAGGGCTTTTCGGAGTAACAGTGAAATTCTGACCTCGCACGTTTCAGAAAGCATCAGGCGCTTTGAAGGTAAACTTCCATACCTCTGTCTGTACCATGTTGATGCGACGGGACCGTAAGGCTTTGACACAGTTGTAGATATCCACAACACCTTCTCTTTCTGCCATATCTAACATGATATCAATCACAATATAACAACCTGTCCGTCCAGCACCAGCACTACAAAAAATTAGTGAATACTGTTAGGAATAGACTCAAACTTTCAAAACTCATTACTGACAGCATTTTTATAAAGTCACTCAGTTCTTTCATCACAACCATCATCTAATTTTTATCTTCTTTCCTCTTCGTAATGTCCTTTAAACCTTTCAATGTGCCCCAAACAACTTTTTCCCATCAGATCTGACCTACTAACAGCAAAAAAACCCAATAAATTTCTTTCCTCCTTTTATCACCCTTCATGTGATCAATACTTCAAGTAAAACAGAAAAGTTAAACTGAAATCTGGAGGAAGATTAAGCTTACGCACTTCAAAATAAAGACAGATCTTGTTTTTTTTTTTTTTTTAAATAAGATTAAAGATGTTTTTTAAGTGATATATTACAGTAAGAAACTGAAGCGTATGTTACCAGCCAAGCTTTAAGCTGGTTCAGGCAGCACATTCAACAGTATCCAGAAGAATCTTTCTTGATTTATTTCATTTTTAAATAAAGCCATGGACAGGTTTTGCACAGTGAATTCTTAAAATCTGTAAAGGCCGAATATCTACAGAATACAATTAAACATTTGATGATGCTGAAAGGAAATTTTATTTTTTAAGGGACTGTGTCCCAACAACGCAAACCTTGCAAAACTTGCAGAGGAAAACCAACATTCTGTATTTACTTGCTTACTTTGATTTAAATTAATAATCTGAACAGATTTTCATAATTAATAATCTGAACAGACATTATATGCAACACCAAGCTGTCAAAGCAGCTGTAACTACACTTATTCTCGAATGCTGTCACAAAATGTTGTAGGCTACCTAAAATGATAACTTGAAGTATCATATGATTTAGCTGGTGCTGCTCTTGCAGGAAAAAGAAAATCTCTGCCTATTCTATTTAGGAAAAGTGCACTAGAATCTGGTTATTTCCAAACACTGCTGTAGACAGGCAAATTCTACCGCAGTGTGAATTAGGCAATTCAAAAAGGGAACAACAAAACCAAAACACTTCAAAGTGATGGATGTTTCACAAGAGACTACTGTAAATAATCACCTACATAGTTGTGGAAAAAAACAATCTACCTCTTTTGTACACACCTGCAATGGACAACAATAGGCCCTGCACTAGGAGGGTTGGATAATTTGACTCTCCGTATAAAGGAAAGCAGGCCTGTGGCATTGTAAGGAACTCCATGATCTGGCCAGCCAGTAAAATGAAACTGTTTAACTTCACGGATTTCGTTGTAGCCCCTCTGTAAAAGGAAAAAATAAATAACTTATGAAATTCAAATATTTCATAGACTAGATATTCTCTGAGTCAAATCATTATCACACTGATAGGATCTACATGCTGGTTTCATCATTTCACCAATTATTTAAAGCAATGAATGTACGAAGCTTAAAGATGTCATTCTGGGTTTTTTTCCCTTTTGAATTTTGTAAGTTTTACTTTTATCATTAAGTATGCTAGTTTTGCCTCTAATTTTTTTTCATAGTCTTAGATGCAATTTGCATCAACTTTCAGAAGTTTTGCTAATTAAGGCAATGGCCTGCTACATTTACAGGCAAGTATAATGATTTTCCAGAAGACCACAACTGTATCGCATATATTGCATTCACAGACTTTATTCTTTAAGTGAGATTGACTTAGCGGCATTCAGGACGGAGTGAACAGAGATGAATGCCAGCCATGATTCATAATCCAGTGTTTGAGTCAGCTCAGAAGTGTGGCTACAGAGAAGAGGTGACAGAGAGGGGAGGGTAGCAGTCAATAACATTTCTGGGGAAATTCGAAATCCCACAGTCAGACACATGCTTGGGTAGTGCTGATGCAATGCATCACTCCCATGGTGAGGTAAGGCTGCCTACACACTGTGGACCTGCTAACCAGAAAGAGGCATTTGGTATTGTACAGCAACACGTGCGAGCACAGCCTCCTCCATACCCCTTGGTACCAGGGAATAGTGTTTTGCTGAGCCCTTTCAAAATGTACTCACCCTTCCGAGAGTGAAGGTCCTGACGACATACTCTGCAAGGGGTTCCATCTCTACACAAGTCACTTTGAAGTCCCCATAAACTTCTGTGTCATCAGGCCAGTACTTGTAACACTTGACCTAAATACAAAACGGAAATGCATTTTACACCAAAGGAAAATAAAAGCTTGAGGATACACTACTGCACGTACTGCATTACACCACATTTACTTCCAGAATGACCAGGCACTCATGTACCTTGTCATGGCTAATGGCTGTGCTGTCAAGTTAAGCGCTAGCTAAAAGGAGTTTTCACTGCTTTACACAGCTGTACTTAGAAGTCAAATTCATTTCTAAATGAGCATTTATATTTTTTTTAGTGCTGAGCTAGGAATACATTTCCACTTATGTTAAACTGGGATGCATTTCATATCAGCAATCAAACTGTTGCAAGTAATCCCAGACACTTTATATTTCTCCCTGAGGGATGTGTTACTGCTAAACTGTAAATAATTTGCTGATTTCTAGCCACCGATATAGAAGGATATTTGCTCACTAGTCCACTTACTCTGCTCATTTGAGTGACAATATAAAAATCTATTTTGCTGAAATATGAATTTTGGATTCAGACAATTTGTCACTACTCATGAAAGCAACACAGCACCAGTCTATTTCAGAAGTTAGCTTTGGTTTTATACAATACTGCGACTGCAACAATGTCTAGACTGTCCCCCTTCCCCTGCTCTCAGGATGCAGGGTTGTCTTTCAGCAAGACTCTTCTACATTCTGCTGATAGTGTGTCTTGGCAACAGGTTTTTTAGGTTTGTAGCTTTAAAAGAAAATCAAACCAAAAACTTACTCTCCCAACTTCCACTAAATTTGTGACCATGACAACACAAGCTGATTGCTCCTGCCATATCATTCTCCAAAAGTCATACACAGTTTCATGAACTGGACCTGTAAGAAAAGATTCCAGGTAATGCTCTGCAAAAGAATAACAGTCAAAGCAAACACAAAAAATAAAATCCAGTGCTTTACAGAGCTGATACACACTTGCTTAAAGATGAAAGCTTCATGAAACCACATCATCATTCCATTATGCAAGTTTCCAGACTATTGTTATTGCTAACCAATGCTGAATCTTCTTAGTTTAACAGAATTGCCACTTGAAATAAATTAATAGCACGTGTTTCATGTAGCGAAATGCCAGATTGCTTGAAAACTACAAGGACACAGCAATGTGTGACTACAACTGTAGTCACATTTCTAGGTTTGTTTTACATTTGTTAAATATAATGCGTTGAGCTTGAGTTTCTTCAGATGTTCACTGAGGAGATGCCCACACTGGGGTGAAGCATCAGTCAGGAGGGCCGGTGGTACAGATCCGGCACACTTACCATCTAGCTCCCATCAAATTGCACAAGCATGAATAGGTGCTGAGCCATAAACTTCCCACTGAAGGACATTTAAACTAAACTACTTTTCTGTGAAGCAGACAAGAAGCACTTGTTTAAGCTTTGCCTCCTGCTCTTCTGCAGAGATGAGACACATTCCATTGAGTAACAGAGGCTTTTACCCTGTTACATTCATCTCAGAAACAGCTCCCTGACCATGGTCCAGCAGCAGCATAAATATTACTGTATATAACACACATCTGAAGACTCAACCATATTCCTTATGCTTGATCGAAGGCTGCATACAAAAGCAGCAATACATTTTTGCGTCCTTTACGCACTATTATGTGCAATGATTTACATAGTAAACCAGAAATAAAATACAAATGTGGACTTAACTGCCACAGAGAGACCTGTTTAGACAGCTCTTACACAAAAATAAAAAAAACGTGGACAGAAATTCGAGCATCCTGCTTTAAAACAAGCCTTTAGTTTGTCTTTCCTGTGTGCAGCTACAATCAACCAAGGGCACAAATAACTGGATGTTTCCAGCCAGCTGTCTGATTATACTCACAGATCAAATAATGACACATCTAAATCTAGTTATTTTTACTTTAATTCATGGCCTTTGATATTTCAGTGCAATCTTAGACTAATCTATTTGTTTTTCCTCAGTGAGGAGTTTTATCAGAAATACACAATGAATAATTTCCATAGAAATTCAATTTTTTCCTCTAACTCCCCTTTTTATTAGCAAGATGTTATATGATAAAGATTTTCCACACCTCTTCCTACAAAGAGGCTTTGTCTTTCTCTGGCCTTACTTTACCCAGATTTTCTCAGATAGCATTTAATTTATCATTACTATCTTCACTGTCTGCATCCCGGACTAAACCCTAACAATACTCTAACATATTGTAATATGGAAAGAAAAATGCCTCAAGGCAGCTTGAAACTGTTCTCTTCTCTGTCCACACGCCACTTTTCTCTATTCATCTTCATAACTGGAAATCATGGTAGTAGCTTCTGTCTTTTTCAGCTGAATTTATCACTGAAAGAATTGCTCAATAGCTAATCAACATGACAAATTAGTGCTATTTTTGCATTTATTCACATTCCACCTGAACATGCTATGTTAATTTACCATAACACAAGATGACAACTCACAATATTGGATATGCTTTATTTTCATCTACTTCCATTTTACAAAAACACTGCTGGACACTACCGAGAATACTTCACGCTGGCAGATTCTTACCTTGGGTTGCGATGTAGTGACTTGGTCTCTGATATCCCTAAAACAGCAATGTAAGTTGGTTTGAGTACCATATTACTAACAGAAAGGGGAAAATACAAGCATAACGGTACTACAGAATTCTTATCTCTAGACAAAATTTTTAGAACAAACCAATATTTAAGAGCAGCATGAAGCTCAAAACCTAAAAAAACGGTTAATACTGAAAAGGTTTGAATGATAACAGATAAAATGGAAATAAGAACATCTGACTTGAACAGACATTGCAGTGTACCGGGAAGGAGTATTCTAGAGGGGTCCCTTGGCCTAAAAATTAGTTCTCTATTGATATTCTCCCCCCAGCCAAATACATTATTTGAGATTTTGTAAAACTTGTCTTTGCCACCAAATTATCTCAATAGTTCATCTGTGTTCCCAGCTTATTTGATATGGAAAAGTACACACCGTTTGTTTTCTTCTAAACAGAGCAATTGCAAGGCACAAAGAGGTATGTACTCGAGCCATAACTAATGGGAACAGAGCTGGACACTGCGGTGTGCGTACAGAATCGAGGTCCTACCGCAGTGGATTCTTCTGAAAATATTTTGTGCTACTGCACAAAGTGCACATCAGTTATACTGGACATGATGCACAGAAGTATATACACATACATATATAGATAGATTACTCTACACAACTAAACCTTTCCAGTTAGTTGGGTCTCTAGTAGTGCTATCGGTACTGTACAGCATTACTTGTCTGCATGCAAACTACAAGACACAAAGCTGCTGCCCTTGAGGAAATAATTCAGAATATATTTTGACCAGTGCCAGCAACATTAGCTACAAAGAGGAAGGAAACTTGAGTATTGCTGGTGGGAAGACAATACAGAATTCAACAATGTGCAAATAGTGAAGAAATAACTCCAATTATTTTCTAGGTTACAGTTTTATTAGGCCACTTGATTCAAGTATCATATTACAGGGGAGCACAAGTCCTTGGATTCCTGGTATTCACAGGGCGCTATTAAAGTGAAGGATTTCGATGTACCCAAGGAGTTTATATCCTTTTCCACAGACTGCTTCATTATCCTATCTAGAGTGAGAGCACCTTCCTCTGGGGCTTATGAAAAAAACTTCTGAGTATCTCACTCTTGGCTTTACAAGAGACCAAAATTGTATCAGATGGCTCAAAAATTTCTCCTGGAGTCCTTAATATCAAGTCCCAGCTTCAAATTATGCAAGTGGAACCTGTGCTACACTGTTTTAAACTCAGTAATGCTTTCCAGAAGAAGGTAAAAGTGTCACTTTAAAATTGCAAAGTGCCAGTTTTAACTTGTAGCTTTCCTGTCTGGTTATAATGAGATTAAATTCACTCCTAAATAAGAGAAACAACATCCTCAAGGTACTGGATATATTACAAATCTGGGAGAGTTTTCTTTTTTAAGGCCCCAGGCAAAGTATCACAGGCCTAACACTTCACACAGACGGCCATGTTAAAATATCAAAATAAAAAGAAAGCAATATACCTGGAGCTAAATCCTTATATCCTGGAAAGTTGAGAGGGTCTTAAATAATTTAACAACTAACAGTGGACAGGAAAAATTAGTAAGGTGTAATTATAAGGAAAGGTAACCAAAGCCATGTATTTTAGAAATGCTTGTACTGGCTATTCCAGTATCTTTCAAATTACTTTGAATACAACAATTTATTTATTTCTATGGTGTTAATTAGGTAAAAGTTGTATTTTGTTAATCAAAACACCTGGCAGAATTTGTTCAGATTTCCTGTTTATACCAATTTTTTTTAAGTTTATAATTTAATTTCTATTTTAATCAAAGTCTGGAGTTTCAAACTTTAGAGGCTTTCTGCAGTAATGAGGAAATTTCTACTAAATTAAAATATTTTTATCTATCTATATACGTGTATATACTTTGTAATACCTAAATTAGCACCTGAAGAGAAACGTCAGCTAAATATTGTTTGTCTAAATCATTGTTAAAAACAAACACCACCCCCCTGCCAAAGGCCATCATCCTTCCCTTTTTGCCAAACATATATTAAGACTACTTCACAGGTACATTTTCAGACAACTACAGTACAGCACACTATCCAGCTTCTCACATATAAATGAGAAGGGGAAAAGAAAAGCTAGTCGCCAAAATCATCATAAAAAAAAAAAAAAGCAAACAGCAAATTCTCTTTAACAGACAGGTTCATCTGAGGTATGTAACAATATCTAATAATATTCAGAGCTATGTTAAAAGGCTAAATTATTTTTTCAAAACAGATACAAAAAATATTCACACAAAAGGAAATTTTTAAAGGAACAGATGAGAGAAATTAGATGAGGCATGCATAGTTATCAACTGATAAAAATAGAAGAGGAAATTAATTAATTACAATATCTATATTACATATTTACAATAGGATGCTGTTATTCACATATAGTGGTACTTACATCCCTGTACAGCCAAATCTACAGCCCAAACCAAAGTCAGATGTGAAAGAAAGCACAACAATGTCAGTGAGTACTAGGACGTAGAACAAGGAAAGTGTACATTTTGTTCTTAATAAAAGAAAGCTTTCAATAACTTTGTAGGCATAACATGCAATAGTTTCACATAGAGAAGCTGGTAAATTGAGAGGGAGAAAGCTGTGCAATCCACTCACATCTATGTAGTTGGCATTAATGTAATCTGAAGATGGGTCATCTTCAACAGGTTGCAAAATCACCCTGGAGTGGTCATCTGTAAAAACCAAGTGGTTACGGTGCCTTTTTGAAGTGTGATTTTAAGTAAGATTTTACGGTAAGTCATCTAGAAAAGCAAAATCGGCTGGCACAAGCACCTCACCATTTACAACCCTTAAGTAGTAAGCGTTTACACAGAATTACAAAGAACCAGTTTGTCTGAGGTCTCCAATTACTTCAAAAACATTCACTAAACTTCATTAAGTTACCTGAAAGGTATCACACTGTTACACATGGTTAAAAAGACACAAAGAAACCAGGTTACTTGCTCAAAGTCCCTTTTAACATCAGCTCCACTGATGGTAATCTAGAAAAACAAAAATCCTGATTACTGTTTCCTTATTTCTGACCCAGCCTGCATAAGTTCATACTGAGACAATAAGAAAACCAAGGAAGTCACAACATAGAGGTTAACAATGCACTTGGGATTTGATGAAGAGGTAACTCTACACGCACTTCTCCGGTAGCTTCATTCCTGCGTGTTCAATTGCATTTGTAAAACAGTAACAAATTGCGAATTACAGAATTAACATCCAAATGAGTGCTAGCTTGTCGCTGTTAACATGCTTACCACAGCTTGCACAACAGAGATGCAAATGTGAAATTCAGTCTGAGTTATAAAAGGAAGAAAGTTGAACTGTGAAGGACAAAAACATGCTGGAAAAGGCACTGTCCTCCTCGTCCGCTTGGGGTATTAAGCAGCACGCCACTGGAGACTTGTAAAGAAAGAGAGAACACGGCACAAGTAACACATGACTACAGCTATATCGCTCAAACCAAGCACACCGATACTCACATGCTATAATGTTTCCATAGCGGTTCTTTGTTCTGTTTTGATCCTTCTTAGCGACATCCCAAGAAGCTGACTGCCCCTCAAAGAAACTCTATAAATAAAAATGTTCCGAAAGAAAACATTCTGACCATTAATTTATCTCCAAAAATAACAGTTTAAAAGAACTGCCCTACCACAAAGTCAGCTCAGCTTTGCTCGTCCACTCTGGTCACCCAGGCGGGACCATGGTGCAGAAACGTATCTAGAGAAGAAGGGAGGCCCTCTCCCTCTGACTGCTACAGGTCAAATGGGCATGTCACTGAGGGACTCCAGAGGGATTTCAAATCCTGGAAACGCTGGAAGGCTAAACTTGCTTGGACATACTTGCTATGGAGGAACAACAGTAAGCTGTGAAAGCACAGGGAGACCGACCACCTTTCTTACAAGGCACCATAATATACAGCCTGCTTACTACAGCATTACATTGCTTTCCTCATATTGCTTAGTAAAATGGCTTTTCTTCCTACAGAACCCTCAGGAAGCCTACTCTGCCAATGTTTATTGTTAATGTTAGTTTTCCTCATATCCCTCCCTCTGGCCACTAGCAAAATTATTCTACATTTTTAAACCCTTCTTAAGAGTTTGAAGTCTCAGAAGTGATAGAAGCAGCTTTTATTCCTCCTCGGCTTTTTCTTCATTGCCCGTAGATATTGTACAGCTGTTGCATGTCTATGCTATTCTTTCCTTCCAGATGCTCTCTTATCCTGATCTGGGTAAGTTACCTCCAGAAAGTACACAGTAGCCATGGAAACAAAACTTTAATGTACATTCAGAAGCCCAAGCCCGGGCAAAGATGTCGTATATGGTAATAGAAGCAGCAGCAAGCAGGAAAGCACCTGATGTGGCACCAGGGACCACCCTCCCCCCAGCACTGGTTGACACTTGGGCTCAGCCCTGAAGTTAGGCAGAGCATAACAAAGCGTATTTAAGTAAAAGAGAGGAAAAGAGAATATTCTTTTAAAAACCACACATTTATTTATTCCAGTGATTATGTTACAGTAGAGACAGCTGCAGAAAGGAGAGAAGGTTGAAAACTGAGTCAGAAGAGATTACTTACTCAGAGAAAACTCATTTTAAACCTAGCTGTATTGCAAGTGACCTTGCCATTACCATTCCCATCTTTACTGTGTGTCCTGCCTGATACTCTAATCCCAAAGAATCACAACAGATTCAGAGATCAGAAGCAAAATGAATCTGTACTCATCTTCTACATCCCGTGCAGGGAATTTTTTGCTTCATTTTAACATTAAAGTTGTAAGTAGACATGCTCAGGCAGGTCTAATTAGAACTTCCAAGATGTTACTACCCTCAGCATGTTTTCACTACTTCTTAGCTGGAGTTTAGTCCCAGTATTGTCCTACTGGGATGCTATAATAAATCATGAGAGTGCTTCCAGTCAGTGCTTTGCGCAAAACCAGCCAGGTTAAATCTTTAACCTAATCCAGGATATCTGCACTGAAGGTGGCTCAGAAAGCTCACATAACTAATTACAGCATTTCAACTAAAAAGCAGCAATAAAAGGGTGGCAACTTCTTACAGTATGTTGAAAAAATTCAGCAGGGCACATGTTCTTATACCCTAGGGAACATACGTAGTTCTTTCTCCAGGCATTTGTAAAGGCTCAGACCATTAGACTACTTCACTATTTCACTTTTGGGTTACATGCATAGGAATCTTATGCCTGCTTATTTTTCTCTGTTTTTCACTTAAAACCATGACATTTAGTTGCATCCTTTTGCAATGCAATGCAAACAAAAGGATGCCCCTTTCAAAGGGATTTTTCCTAGCAAAAATCCACCACTGAAGATCTCACCTCATACTCCTCTTTAAATCCATAGCTGTCAGAGGTCTTCATCAGGTTAATATGCTGCAGGAGATCAGCCACCCTGATGGCAGGGTGCAGCTGCCCAGTCTGGTATGGGGATTCTGTGCCTTCGCAGAGGTAACGAGGGACATCCAGGAGCCGGCTGGACTCTGCTGTTGCACTGTGGTTTTCATCTGTATTCACAAGAAATCAATGCGTTAGGTACCTGCAGAGCAATAACACCTGCTGCTACACATATCACCATCTATTTTCAACGTCTTCCTTCAAAAACATGTCTAATTTCTGAGAATGCAGAGCACTTACTCTCAAGCACATAAACACTGTGAAGTACATAAAGGAATTTAACTGCAAACACATACAAAAGTTTGCAATCCTTCATCCCGCAATAAAGATGTCTGAAGGGCATTTTATTTGAAGCTACAAAACTTTATGACGTTAATGTACATGGGAACTCCAGCCTCTATCACCTAAAGTAACTCTTTTAATAGCTAATATGTATCAACAGCAATACTACACCTTAAACAATAAATTAGAATAACTCTGTAGTGGTATCAGCACATCATTTGTCTGAAGCCAACAAACAGTAAATTGAGATCCCAGTAAAAAAGAGAAGCAATTGCGTTACTGCTTCAGAACACCACCTCCATTTAGGAAGACGAATCAGCACTTCAGAGTGGTCATTTTAACCCAGGTATTTTAGTAGAGAAATGAAAATGTTGAGTGTGCTGATTTCAGCTGCAGTTTTTGCTCTGTATAAACAAAGAAGTATCTACTAATGCCCTATGCTACACCAATCCTGTTATCAAAACCAAATGTCAAAACGGCATGAAGTGATTACATTTTGTCAATCCTTTCTGTGAAACAGTGTTTGTTTGTGGTTTTTTTTGGTTGGTTTTTTTTTTTTTTGGGGGTGGGGGGGTGGGGGTGTTGTTTGTTTGTTTAAATTAGCAATCAGCAGTTCAAATGAACTTAAAGAGATAAAAAAAAAATCTAATTGAAGCCTTTTTGGAAAGTACCTACTGAAATTAGAATTGGATAGCTGACCCCTCCTACACTTCTTTGAAATCAGTCTACCGTCTTCCTTGCAAAGGATTCAGATTAGGAAGTAAAACACTCTAGGAAAAAAATGAACACCTCAAGGGTTGTGTTTTCTACAGTTCGCCAAATGCAAACCCCATTAATGCTTTCTGAAATGAGATCTCCTAGTAAAGACTAGGAGTAAAGACTCTTTAAGCTGTCACACAAGTTGCTAATTTCAGTACATGCATGCCTCACTAAACTGCTTAATAATGTGAGTGGCATGCAGCAGTCACTTTTTATTGTAGTGTAACCCATATTAAAACATACACATTCTAAACTACTTCAGGATTTGCAGTTCTCCCCATTCCTCGCAGAATACTTACCAGTAATAGGCACTTTAACCCATTGAAGCAGCAAAAAACAGTGAGTGAACAGAACATAAGAAATTTATTTCAGGACTATATTAGAAAATGACTAAAAAAAATGTCATTAAAAATTGTTAAAGCTTCACAATAGGTAACAATGAAAGCCATTTTAAAAATATAAGGGCCACATTATTATGCCATCACTGAAATGACAGGGAGTTGAGAAAAACAAAATTGTCATACTAACTTAGTGCTAATGTACACAGAATGGAAAGTAGCATTAATAACCTATACAGGAAGAAAAAGGAACCTGGTACAGCTACAAATAAGAGCTTCATATAAATAACATGTTCTACAATGTAGTGCCCATAAAATTTTGTTCATCTCTAAATAAAACAGAGGAAAACTGTTTGGTGATGCTGGGCCAAGTGAGAGCTATGTGGAGATAGAGTAGGCTGAATGGTCTAGTTCCAATGGAACAAGATTGCAGGTGGGTACCCAACCCCTTCTCTGTGGTGTGTCCAAAAGCTCATCTACTTCTCTCCACTATTTCAGTCCATGCCATGAAAAATATTACTTCTTCCAACTAGCATTGTTCTGCTTATTCCAGGAGACTGTCATGCCCAAAACACCATTACCAGTAGATGGAAATGCAGACAGGAACTATTAAAATGTTCTTCAATTAATTCCTTGCCCTTGCTGTGCACAGCTGCCTGTATCTGCATCTGCCACAATGTAGTGGCAACACACTGACCTTTGGAATATGCTTATAGCCTGAATGAGCTATTAGGAATAGCTTGACAAGTATCACCAGATAGTATCTCTGTAGCTTGTAAGTGCCTGAAATGAAGCTAAAAGAGACAAGAAGATCTTAGAAGAACTTCAGGAAAACATCCATTTTTTATAAATCCATTGATTTACTTTCAGTAAGTATTCAGAATTACTGAGTCTAACCCTTTGCTCTTTCAGAGTCATCTATTCCACCACCCCTCATAAACTTCTTAAACCACCTGGTTAGGCTTCCTTGGACCCAAAGTGGAAGGCTCCAGCATCTAACTGCTCTGATGGTTATAAACTTTCTAAGACACTACTGTAGTCAAGAGAATGGCATTTGCAACATTATCAAAAGGAAATGGGCAGAATATGACTTGATAAATCTCTTACATGCTGAGTATACCCAGCCTGACAAAGACCAAAGACTACTCACAAATAGCAATTTGCTGTTGGTCTCAGAGGACGCTTTACATGAAGATCTGCAAAGACTCCTCCTGGGTATATTTTTATCAATATTTTTACCCACAGCTCGCACAGTGGGATAGAAAATGCCCTGACAGTACGGGCAGAGGGCACTGAGTGGTAAAGCCTCACACGCACTTCACAAGTACAGGATCAGATTTCAAAGTTATCATGATTATTTGGGAGACAATGCAAAACTCAACAAGGTGCATTAAACAGTGAATGCAACATACTGTATGTAGGAAAGGGAAGTCAAATACATAACTACAAAATGGAGTAATGGACTGAGTAATGATAACTGGGATTTTAGCGGGTAACTCAATACAAATCAGCAATATGAGTGCAATAAAAAGGACAAAATACAGTTCAGGTAGCAGGAACGCTACAAGTAGGGCATGGAGGTACCTATTCCATTCATCTCAGCATTGAAACAACTTCTAAGAACTGTATGTGATTTGGGGCACCACTATTTAAAAATTCAACCTATGAGTTGGAAAGTGTTTAGAGGAAAAGAATGATAACAAGTTTAGAAAATGTCAGCTACAAGACGCGAGTGAAAGAACTCAGTTAAACTCAACTAGAAGAGAGACAACTGAGGACACATAAGCCTTTTGATGGTTAAAAGACTGTTTTAAAAGGACAAGAGTGACTCAGTTCTCCATATTTTCTATGAGTGTCTCAAAAGCAAATGTCTCAATCCATAGCAAAGAAGATTTAGTCTAGATTAGTCTAGTTAGGAAAAACTAGGAGTGAGCAGTGCTAATACTCAGTCGTAACACCCACTTAGTAGTAATTAATATTCAGAAAATTGAGCTTTGGGTCCCCATTAACACTAATATGCATGTGAATTTTATTTTTACTTAGGAGAAGTAAGGCACTGGAACATACCACTGCAAGAACAGAATTCTCTTCACTATGAATTTTTAAAACACAATAGACAATCAACTGCCGGAAGAGTCCGCATTATACATATAATGTCTCATCTCAAAAAAAGAGGAGGGATTAAATTGCCTCAGGTCCCTTTAAGCTTTACTTCTAGGAATCTAATTTTCAGCTTTAGTTTATATTTATGTCCACTTCTTGATACTTGTCTTTTATCCTAAACCAACCTCAGCAACTGACTGAAACTCAGTACTGCACATTGTGTTTCTCAAACCAAGAACTCGGGCACAAATGATACTTTTATCTTTGTATTTATTTTTTTTTTTTAAACCCCACCCAATACATGCATTTAGTGTAGATGCAACAGAAATAAGCAGCTTGGCCACTCCCAACATCGGTTCTTTTTAAAGTAGGCACAAGCTGAAAAACTTACTAGTTAAGGTCAATTGAAATATGTAATTAATATAGGTATATGGGAATATTTGTACAGAATTTACAAAGTTGTTTCTTCTTGGATATTATGGAATTTTTTCACTTTTCTATTTTTCTTTTAATTCTTGTTACTTCATTAGAAAATTGAGCTTTCTGTGTCAAATAATGCTAATAAGGATCTGAATTTTATTTTTATGTATCTCAACAGAGGTCTAGTTTCACATGTCAGTTCATTGGAACTCAGTTTGAACGCTCTAGGGAGAAAAGTTTTAGTATTTTCCATTTACCTATTTCCTTATTTACTCTTCAGTTAGCATGGACTAGGAAAAACTTCCTAATGAGAACATAAAATAATTTTTATTCTAAAAGCAGTGTCAGTTTAATTCTGAATTGATAAACTGAGTGTAGAGTTATTTCCTGACAACAGCATAGCTATCTCTTACATAAAAAAAAAAGCTGTTTCAACGTTCAGCCATGCAAGGAGATGAAACTCATGCAGGAATGGATAATGAAGGACTAGGGTCCTCACCTAACACAGCTGTCGGCACAAGTGGATCATTGGGCACTGTAGGAAAACAAAGCTCATGAAGAAATACATTACCCTCAATTTGTGTATTTTTATGAATAAAACCAATATACTTCACAATATAACCAAATGATAACTAAAACCCATTAATTTTGTTACAACAGAAAACAGAATGAATACACAGTTCCAGAAAGCATCCTGAATAAAAGAGGAATGAAAGGCAATGATTTTGGACTTCAGAAATGTAATGATAAAGGCAAAGAGATTCTTACTGAAATGAAATAAAGAATCCATTACATGCAATTTAGTTTATGAAAGGGCTCCTCTTTCACTATAGTTCGGTTGCTTCACAGTAAAGATTCACTTTCATAGAACCAACTCTTTATTTTTAAACCCATTCTCTCATGTACTTGAATAGCTCATCTCAAAAGAGAATGGTATTTCTTTAAAGTCTTCAGGTAATTAAAAAAATATACATATTTACAGTTAATAGCTTTTTTATGTGCAGTGCCAAAGATATTACTCTTAATGAGTAGAGCAAAATTACAGATATAGAGATGCAGATGTTCAAATGAAATTAATAGAATTAATAGAATTAAGTTATCACTAGAACTGTGCAGAGACAAATGTAGTTTTGGGCAGGAAATGGCAGAATCCAAAATTTGTTTTTGTTCCAACCTGGAACATAAATTTAAAATATCAACAGCTCTGTGACAAAACTGAGCTCCCGTTCTCAAGCAATCTGTCTAGAAGTTTGTTGCATAGCAGGAAACTCCGTAAGCTTGGAAGGTTCTTTGCTTCAGCACAGATGATGGTCAGGACTGAATCCTCCAACACCCAAAAAATCAGATACTGGAAAACAGTGATGCCATACTTCTTTGCCAACCAACTAGGACAGCTGTGGTGGCTGGGGCTCATGGGCTCTTGACATCACGTCAGGCTACTTGGAAAACTGTCCAAGTGCCTGGCAGCCAGGGCTCACTAATAGCCCTGTAGGTTCCTGATGGGTACTTTCCCTGGGATTCACCATAACTTAGTCCAAAACAAGCTGTCTTTGCAAACCTGCCTCCACAAATTTCAACACCAATAAGACATCAAACTTCGGAGAACTTTCAAATGACTCCAGCCAAAACTGTGGAGAAAAACTCACCGGCTGATATTAAACTCCTATTTATAATTGGTTACGAGACACTTAAAATGTTAGCGCACCACAGTTTGGTAAGCTTCAATAAACTGAGCAATAAATCCTCCTCCAAAATCCATTTCCCTTATAACAATCAGGAAAGAACTTAAGAGCCTTAAGGGGTTTATTTTGCTCAAGCATGGTAAGCAGTATTGGGAGGCAAGAGAAGGGAGATGGAGTGCCATTCCCAAAAGATGGCAATTCAGAAGCGGCTCAAGCTGCCCAGATCTGTTCGAAGCCAAGCCACAAGGCCATGTGGCTCTGAGAAGGTCAGCTTCCCGCCAGCTCCATGGCAGAACTGTGTCCCTTTGTTAAATCAAAACACACTAGTTTTGAGATATTTAGAGTCTGCCAGTGGAGTATCTTGTCTTTGTGCAAGGCACAGTGCAGATGCTAGCAGGCAAGCATACTGGACAGTGCTAGTTATAATTCAGACACTTAACAGTCAGCAATCCAAACTGCCAAACTTTGTAAAAACCAGACAGTTGGAAAATCTACAAAAAAGGGATACAAATATAGAGCAAATTTGCAGATACATTAACAAGCTTGTTCCTAAACTTCACAAACAGCAATGAAAATTGTCAATGTTTCCTTCTGTTATAACATTCTTACTGCCAAAAGAAAGAAATTAATTTGGACTTCATATTATTATTCATTGCAGACATGGTGTTATGTTGTAATATTTCACATGTTGGTATTAAAAATCCTCATGATGGAAAACTCAATTTCAGATTTTAATTGAGATACTCTAGAGGTGTAATATTTTCCCTAGGACATGTATCAATGCATACTGAAGTACATGTAAACATTTAAATAATTGGTCACATACCAATAAGGATAACATAAGAACATCTCTACTCAACCTGTGGGTTTACCAGTGTTTCTAGAAAACCTGGAGCTTACAATAATTTTCCTTAAAGAGTATAATTGTTTTCCATGTTTCCAAATTCACCTGCACTCCAGAAAATCTGCCACTGTCATACTTACATCTGGGGCTGAAGTTATGAGAGTCCATAAATGTGATTGAAAGGGGATCCTCTGCATGCAGGGTGCTCTGGTCAGCGTAACTCCGATCCATTGCATTCACCATGTGTGTCATCTCCTGGCGGGTGGTCCCCATGGCATCCTTGCGCTTCTTTGCAAGTTTGCTGCCCAGCCAAAAAAAAACAAACACCCAAACCACCTTAATATTTGATGAACATTGATGTCTACAGTAATCATTATCTACAATCCTGAGTGACTGAAAAATTTGGCTGATTTTCCTGTGTACAACTTTTCCAGAGTGAAATTGATAAAACTCCGCACCCTGCTATGAAAAAGTCACAATTGTGTGTTTTCTGTACATACACAAATGCTGTAATAGAAGTGCTAGCTTCTGTACCCTGGTGATATTTTTTTTTCCTGCAGTGTAATTACACTAATATAAACAAATTACAGAATATAATTACATTTTAACTGAAATGATAAATAACAAGCATCTGCGCATGCAGTTTTATCAACCATCTCCATTTAAATCGTGTTTTGATTTCATAAATGGATAATTCATTCCCCTTGCTTGCCTTGTTAGGAAGAAATTATTTAACCTTCTGAATTACTTTGTTAGGCAAAACCTCTATGAAATAACAAAAGAAACATAATTATTTAATACGGATTCATATTACCTTTTATGTTAAAAGTTGTTCTTCCCATTCAGTACACAAGATACAACATGATACCATACTTTGTTCCCGACACTAAACTTTGGTTCTTTAAAAAATGAACACACACCTCCTCACTACTCCATCCTTGCATGCAGTTGGGAACATCTTAAATTTTGACATTAACAGTCTTACACTCTGAATGTATCACAGTTAAACAGCAACCTAATCTGTATGACTAAATCCCCAAATTAACAGCCAATGCCCTTAAAGTGCACGCTTCAGAAATATATCTTTATGCTTTCCTTTTGACAAAGAACTTGAAGTGATTTTCACTGTCTCCAAAAGTCAGACGGAAGCAGATAATATATTTTAATTATCAGTTAAAGTCTACTCCTCTTAAAGCATATATCTCAAGTAATAAGAAGTATGCAGAGCAGCATGAAGTGCACCTTGGTTCTGCAGGAACCTCTGACATATATTAGACTGTTCTGAAATCTCCTTGTTTTCATCTGAAGTTGTGACTGCAATATAGTAGGTAGCCAACCTGCTTATTTGGATAAATCTGACACCAAGTGGGAGAGGCACAATCATCATTGAAAATACCGGGTTCTTGAAAATGTATGTTTAAACCATAGCTTAGCTTCACAAGCTTTTTCTGCATAAAATATCATCAAATGTCCTGTTAACTCTTTAGACAGTTTTTATCTTACGTTTTTCTGACTAAACAGACTGCTTGTTCTTCCTCTATTCTCCAATAACTTTTGATATTCTGTACTGCATTCTAATAGTAGATAAGAGGAATATTAGTGTAAATTACCCATCCATTTACCTGTTAAGTCTTGGGAACATCTACCAGAAAAGACCTACACCACTCTCTAGGGCAGGAACACTTCATGTTGTTTCATATTTAAGAAAATGTTAGAGGACTGTTTCTTAATAGTCTTGGCTCACAGTAAGGGACCACAAAGTTGGATATAGAGGGACAAAGCACTTTGGAAAATAACAAAGATTCTTTCACCAGACTCATCTCCTTATGTTGTTGTCCTGTCTACTGTCCACTCCACCCCCCACTTCCCCCCCCTCCCCATTTACAAATTGATTAGTTGGAAAATTACTACTCAATAATGCCCTCACTACAAAAATCCCAAAGGTGGTCTCTATAACTATCTTTTTTTTTTATCAAACCCTTGTGGTATGCATGAGGGTTCTGTGTGTATCAGCTGTTCAGTAAGAACTGAAAAAAAACCAACAGTGACAGTGGGATGCCCTCACTAAAATGCTTTATTTTATAAACTTACTCCAAAGATTACTTAAGAAAAGCTGGTTTAAAACAATACTCTGGTCAAACAAATGAAGACCATCAGAACTTCCAGAAGTGAAACTGCTTGAGCTTTATAACTCGTTCCCAATACTATCAAAGCTTTCACAAAACCGGCATTGCTAGTTCAAACTGGTTTTTTAAGTTTCAAAGCCTTTCAGTCACTATACTTCAAAGTATTTCAGTCTCTATACACTAAAGATCACCTTTTTCTAGCCACCTCAGAAATGGAACAAAAGACTATTACATCTCATCTCTTGACTATATTAAGCCTTACTTTGAAGCATCAATTTGTAATCGAACTTGCTAGCTATGCTAAATAGATCAACAGCTATTAAGACTTTCAAGCGATTAGCTTATTACAGTAGCTAGTTTCTTATGCTCTGCTTCAACTCCTAAAAGGGCCCATTGTGCTGTAGCACCGCAACCCAAAGCTGCTGCGAAATGGGAGGACAGCTTTATTGTTCAACAGCACCAGGCTCCCTCGGGGTTTGACTTCTTTTTCCTTTCCTCACTCAGCCAAAGGCACATACAATCTATGCTTCATGATAGTTAAGCAAATGGTTAGGTTAAAGTACTCGAGGCTGACAGAAAGCTTAAATGATTCTCATTATCTGCTAAAGGATCCAGTTGGGTGAACCTGTGCAGGTGGGTGTTTCAGTGGGAGCTGGAGGGGAAAAGTGCTCCATCATAGGATGAAACCGTGCGGTTAATTATCTTGAGCTGAAGCAAATTTAACAAGGAAATTATAATTTATCACAATAAGCTGGAGAATGGCAGATAGCTAAGCCAGCTTAGCTTTTTTTTTTAAAATATTTTATTTTAAGTTTGTTTAAAGAAGTCAACTAATCTGCTTAAAAATGTGGAAAAGCATCATCAGACACCACCAGTTCATCAAGGCACTTGAGTACACTCTTAGATCCCCTCTGAAGTCAAGGGCTTTATGCATTTATTTAAAATTAAGAACGTGTGTAACTCCTTTGCTCAAGCACAGCCAAAACTGCTGCAGACCTCACAAAAACTCACTTGGTCAAGATGTATAAAAAAAAGTCAGTTTTGCTCGTGCAAACCAATGTCATAAAGATCCACACTTTAAAATGTATATGCAAAGCACCTCACAAACAACAAATGCAGACCACTTCACAAAAAATATTTCTCTGAATAAAAAAAAAGGTTGGTAGTGCAGAGGCAGATGGGTTGCTCTGTCACTTGTAGGGCACAGACCTATTTTTTAAAGGTTTGGCATCTGTCTACGATCCGCGTAGGAGAAGTAGTGCATAGGATCACTCCTGAGCTGATATGTTAGGAAAGAACAATTTGTGATTTACGAGCACAGTTCCCTAGCCAGGAAATGGGAAAAGAGTTTTTTTCTGTAGTGTGATGTGTCACTGTGAATCATAACGCAAATAAATTATGATTACAATAAAGTAAAATGATAGTTATGGGAAGAACTGTAGCAAAAAGCAAAAGTCTCAATATACAGTTAGAAATACAATATCCCTTTAAAAAAAAACAGGGTAAGAATAACATGAACAATGATACAAGCAATTTTTCAAGCCTGAGGATAAAGAAAAGTATCAATAAAAGTTCAGGAAAATTATAGAGACTGTTTTTTCTTTTTTAAAAAGGGATACTGCATCTTTAAAACATGTAAAATAGTAAGTCACCCATATTCTACTTACAGATAGTAGGAGTAAGAATAGTAGCTCCTCCTGGCAAGCAAATCACAGACAGTGGAAAAAGAGAAGCAATGGTGAATGAAAAGCGTGACTCTGTCACATTCAATAAAGCAGAGAAATGTGCATTTAAAAAAAAAAAAAATTGAAAAAATTATGTTTCTTTGGTTAGCATTTCAACTTGCTCATGCACAAACTAGCCTTACTTTGCCATGCAATTAAAAAAAAATACACTAGCATATAAAAATGATTTGTTTTTTAGAAAGATCACTTGAGAAAATTACATGCTGAGATTTCATTTATTGCAAAAAATTTTGAAAATTAAATGGATTGTGTATTTTCAACATGCACTTCAGCATAATATAGTGATTACCACCTAGATGTCATGACAAATGAACAGCTGTGTACAAATCTTGTGCAGTAAATAGGCTTTTTACTTTTCAGTTACAAAAACTAAAGATTCCATTAATAAATACGTTTAATCAGGAAACAAATTTTAGGTCATTCATTTTAACATCTTTATCGGTACACAGGTGTATACATATATGTTTGTATGTGTACTATGTGTAGCTATATGAGTACACACATTTTAAAGAATGCACATTTACAACAGATATGTGTGTACTGACATATATACCACACATTTCCTGAATGCAAACATATGCTTTCTATTTTAAAATCTTACAATTGGAAATGCTGATGTAGTCATGCTAAGCATTAAAAACATGGAACGTAAACAAATGGAAGGAAATGAAGGACATTTGGCAATAGTCCAACAATGACTTTGAAAATAAAAATGGCATTGCTTGTTAAAGATGCAGTATCCCTTTTCTTAGCTGGTTTGATTACTCCAGTAAAACTCTGTAAGAGCTGTTAAGAGCTTCATTTGGGAAAACTTCAAACCAATTTGTACAAAATGATCAGGCAAAGCCTAAAACATCTCAAGCTCATGAACAAAACTGCTTAGCACTCCATTTTTCAATAAAATGTAATGTTGGCATTTAATCAGTTTGAGATAGTGATGGCTGTGCATACGTTTTAATAAACCAATGAAAATGCGGAAACCATTGTTTTATCGACTTTTCCATGTAATAAGCTGTGGTCAATTCAGATACCAAAAGGGATACTACATAATGGATCACTAAATATGTACACTACAGAAGATGATTCAAACGGATCGGTTTTCAGTCCCACCACAACTAAGTGAAGTGTGCTTATGTATGTGTGAATGT
This sequence comes from Falco rusticolus, assembly GCF_015220075.1. Classification (NCBI taxonomy): domain Eukaryota; kingdom Metazoa; phylum Chordata; class Aves; order Falconiformes; family Falconidae; genus Falco; species Falco rusticolus. The sequence continues at coordinate 34,153,561 of NC_051192.1, forward strand.
GTCAGGGTTTTTACAGCTGTTCCTGGCTTTGTGACATGAATTGCCCTGATTCACTAGATGGACTGAATTAACTCGGGTATACAAAGGTTTTCTACGCTTTTTGTAAGAGACCTTGACTAAACCTGATATTAAAAAAAACAAACTTGCCCACTTCCCCTAAGTGGAGGGAGGTGAGGAAGGGAGAATGGCACACCTATAACATACGCAATAGACAACCAATTAAACTATCATGATGAAAAATTGCCAAACATTAAAGATTCATTAAACAGGTTAATTTCTGACCTATTTTGAATATAAAATAGTACAGGAGTTTAGAAATGTTATCTGCTTTAGAATGGTGATCAAGTATCATTCCTAAGAGGGTACTGCCTTCACAGGTTCAGGAGGGAAGGGGGAAAAAGGGGAAATTTTAAAATATCATTTCATGGACGTCATTAACTTACTTACATCAAACAATTCAATAGTGAAAGTACGAGTATAAAGGACTCTGAATGCAAGAGGTAAAAAGGATAGGAAAAATGAACACATTGAATTTAAAGCTTTTGTTGTTGTTGTTGCCTGCAAAACTAGTCAATCCCATCTGGAAGTGACCGACATTACGTAGTGGTAGACAGTCTCTCTCTCACACACACATACGTGCACACACACAGAGTCTTCTATTAAAAATAACGGGACCACTGCAACACGCACTGAGAAGATGGTACTTCCCAGCACATATCTTGCAATAAAGCTATAAAATAGAGATTTCTTCCTAAAAGCTGAAAACCATTTTTTTTGTTGTTTTTCAAAAATTGTGTAAATAAAGAAAATTGTCTGACTGTATGTCTTTTTTGTATATGATGAGTTGGACCTTTTGCATATGTGTTAATTCTCAATCACAGAGGTAAACAACAGAGAAAAGTAAAAGCACTTTTGGGAAAAATCACATATGTAGCTAACTAACACAGAACACTATAAGCATACCTAATGTTTCTAATGCAGACGTTTCTCCTCCAAGTTATATATCTCCAGGAATAATTGTAAAGAGGCAATAAATTAAAAAAATCTAATGCAAACCAGTAATTATAACATATAGAATGATCTTAGGCACAATTCTAATTTTTTTTTTAATCTTTAAAAATACTAGCGAGCTGCGTTTCAGAGGAACATTTGCAACATTTACAAATACACTTTTCATTAAGACTTCTGCAAAAGGCAAGGGAACGCAATGCACACACCACTGGAAGACAAAGATCTCATTCTACCCAAGAGAAAGCAGCTTGTGCTCTGTGAAGGGGACCCGTCAGGGAGGGGAGGGCACAGAAAGAGACGAATTGGTTTCAGTGCTATAACTACGGATTTATGGAGCCATATGATGAACTTTCATGCCAGGTTAAAAGAGTTGCAACCACTGAGAAGTCGAGACTTAAAAACTGAGCAATAGGGTTGCACAATTTACTATAGGTAGGAGCATTGGCATGCGGAGTTAGCATTGTACAACGCCAGAAGATGGCGATATTGCTTACTGTCTAAGAAAGCACTGAAAAAATTAAAATTCATTCAAATTAATATACTTCCAAACAATTTCATGCACTAAGGAGTCGCTAGATAATTTTACAGTGATGTGGTATGACTTTTAAGGAAAAACTCCAGGTTTACAAGAGCATAAATAGAGGTATAAAATTACATTATTTTGCAAGTTGGATAACATACAGATACAAATGACTTGTTAGAGCTGCATATAGAAAATCAAATTCATTAAATTGATTACAACATGAAAAGTGCCATAAGTTATTCTTTCTTGCTTTGCTTTAAAAAAAAAAACAAACAAAAAACAACCAAACAACTCCATGAATTTCAACACCACCCACTTTAATATTCTGTATATTCTTCCAACTGCAACTTAAAACTACTTGGAAATAAGTCAGTATGAGAAAATGTATTGCTACTGGAGCCCAAACACAAAGAAATCCTCTCTTTAAATCCATCATAAGAATCACAGCAAAACCAACATGAAACACAAAGAACTCATACAAAAACTGATGTAAGCTACCGGATCTGAAACTTTTATTTTTAAAGACCTGTAAAAAATACCCATTTAGTTATTGTTTGATATGGAGGGGAAAAAAAAAAAAAAAAAAGAGGGATCAGCACAGATCATTTTCTTACCTTTTTTTGACGATCAATACAACAACAAGGAGAAGTAGGATGAATACCAGAATTCCAGCACTTATTCCTGCTATTTTCACCACTCGATCCGTTTGTTTAGCTGGATCTGGAATCACCTCAGGTTCTTCTGTTGCTGCTGCTAAACGAATCAAAAAAGAAATTGCTTAAATGTGTAAGCACTAGAGACAAGAATATCATAATTGGTGATAATTTCCAGATAATTTCCAAACACATGGGTGTTTTAATACAGTAGCCAGGATACAGATACATATATCATGTGTTTATACATGTACACATATGTATATAGACACACTATAAATTTCAATCTGTGCCATACATTTTCAACACCAAGTATATGACTACATATGTGTGTATACAGGTGCATATACATATATATAAAACTTCATGAACGCAGGTGTATATGCACCTGCATTTCCAAACAAGTTACTGTATTACAAAGCAGAAGACAAAGCAGATACTATCAACTAAATCACCATTACTTCCTTTAATGTTATTTTTTCACATACTAAATACCGAGTATTTAACACTGACTAGTGAAATTAACTCACAAACAGTAAATTAAACTCTCTTTTCCAAGCCACAGCCGGCACTCTAAACTTTAGTCCTTCTCTCCTTCACTCAGTTTCAGCCCACCCTTGTATATTAATTCACCTCACAGCATCTGGCCTGAGATTTGCATTCTACTGGGAATTTTGATTCTCCAAATAAGGTTATCCACAACGCCAAGCCTAAAGTCAGCAGTAGTTTTATTTCTGGTTATAGGCCCTGAAAAAAAAAAAAAAATTAAAAATTGCTGTTCTACACAGAGATGGAACCACTCCGCAACACAGCTGAGTGGGCTGAGGCCACAGGTTACAGCAGAGAGGAAAACAGAATATTTATGGAATATTTATGGAAACGCACAGCCGTTCAGTCTGCACCTCTCTGCATCACAGCCTGGTGTACAAAGGATCAGGAACATGGGGGTTTCCAGGCCTGGCAAAAACATCAGAAAATATAAATAGGTTTCAGCCGGGGGTAAAATCACATGAGTTGTTTACTTGTAAGACAGGAAACGGCTCTTCAGTTCTCTAGTTCTTACTTTCTAAGGCTGTGGCTTAGCATTTTGCCTTTCCCCTGCTCACAAGCATAGATGGGTACATGTGCTTGCTTTCCCTCTGACCCTTCTCCCCTCACTTTCCACCAGCATGCAGCACATGCCACTTAACCTCTCCCCCCTCACAGCAGCTGCATGTGGAGTAGCTACAAGATGTTGGTATCATCCTGCCTATGTCGTTACACAGAAAATGTCCTTTACTCTGAAACTAGGATGCTTCTGAACAGACCACCAAAAAAATGCAGAACAAAAACTGAGGTGAAGCCACACCATAGAAACACACTACTGATCCCCTGAAAACCTGTTCCATAGGCCTTTCAGAAAGCCAGTGTAGTCAGTACCAGCGGTAACTGGTATCTAATACATTCTGGTTTTAACTGTGTTACTCAGACTGTTTCTATTCAGGTTCCATATGCAGGAACCCATATCATCTTTTGAGGAAAGGATCATGCTACTGTTTAAAAATCACTCTTTATTACTTGTTTCTGTACCTCTCATCTCAGCAGTGTCTGAACCACTTACTAACAATTTACCCACAGAACAACCTTCTGAGTCAGGAACGTGCTCTCTTCCAGACACCCATGCAAGAGCTAGGCAGACAGTGAGAGATCAGGCAGTGCTTTAATCATAAAACTTAATCATCATCATAAGACTTCATCATCATAATCATCCCTCTCCACTAAGGCTTGAACTATCTGCTGAGAAATAGTAAATGCTTCCTCCTTTGTGTAAATATGTGCCTGCACACACACTTGCATACATAACATGCATGGATTCAATACTATATATATTATTATTATTTTTAATTATTATTATGTGTGTTGTTAAAATGTCTAGGGGTAAGCGTCAGGATCAGGTAAGTGGTGTGTGCATGTGTAGTTGCATACACACCACACATTCACACATAAGCCACAATTAATGTAAAGATACACATATGACACTAACAAAGGAAATGAGGGGGATGACTTTTGAGATGGAACTGGAAGAAGAAGGTGTTTGAGATTCCTAATGCTTAAAAAATGAATCAACTCCCAGTCTACTATTAGCTGGGCTGGATGTGACAAATACGAATGAACATTTGATGAGCAGTAAAGCCAAAAGGCCAATCAGTCAAGTCAAAAGACCAGTCGAAGCTAAAATATAAATGGCTTTATATGCCAATGGGAAAAAAACCTCACATTTGCTACATGGGGTACTGAGAAAAAGCAAGGACAAGGAAGGGTGGAGAGGGGAACATGCAGGAGTGGGATAGTCACTGTGTGGAATCACCATGAGTACAATGTGAGCACAGTTGGGTAGCTCTGACCTAGCAAAGGTAAGAACTGCTCAAGCTGCAAAATAACTAAGGCTCAAGCAAGAGATTTAGTTGAGTGGATGGAGATTTAAGGCCAGGTCTTTGAGAGACTTCAAAATACAAATCACAAGGATTGGATGTGACCTGAAGATGCGCTTCAAAAGTTGAAAACTCAAAAATACATCCAAAAGTACAGCCTTTGAGCCTTGATCAGGACGGTGGTATTTTCACAGGAGCATTAGTGAGAGATGGGAGCAGAAAGGAAAGAATGAGAGACCTGTCTCTCACTTCCCGGGAGAAAAATAGGACCCTACTACTTGATAGAGCAAGCTGCAATGCAAGTGCTTCTCAGAGTCGTGTTTAAAATTATTGCTTGGCTACTCACAATCTTATTTCATTCAGAAAAGTTACTTTAGAGGAACAACTATACACTTCTCAGAAAATCTGAAGGAAAGGTTACTGAGGGAGTTATTCACCTAACTTAGGCACTGGTGCTTTATCATGTATTCTGTGAGAAATTATTGAGTTTGCATTACCAGTAACTGTTCAAAATGCAGCGCTCTGACCAAGTTTTTAGAACAACGGTGAAAAGACAGGAGGATATAACCTGCTTGTCCATTTTTGCTCGGTTCCTTACAAGAGACAGTAACTCATTCTATGAACTTTAATGTTGCTTATGAGATAAAGCTGGTGCCCACTAGAAACATACCATAGAGTCCTAAATTAGTGGAGAAAAATTATATTGAGTAGTCATAGACTAAGCAAGTGCATAACCAGTAGTTGAGCCTCCTATATCTGAAATGCTAAACTCTATGGGCAAAACACTACCACTCTCCCTACTAGCAACAGAAAAATTGTTGTTGACTTAAATGAAGCCAGGATTATTGTATGTATGTTTCCAGCAACCGATAATATATGCATTCTCTAGACTAAATGTTACATATGGGGACTATACAACAGCAATTACAGGTATAAATCACACTGTAATCTATTATTTATGTATATGTGCACTGTATGCAATAAAGTATATTATCTTGAGGAAGCCATTGAATGTAGCACAGAACCATTTAACAAAACTTATGAATTTGAAAGTATCTGATATTACTTGTGTTTTAATTTTGATAGTTCAAAGTGTATTGTAGTATGCAGGTGTGAGCTTACACATACATGATGAAAGAACAAAACCACAGAAACCTTGAACCTATGGGTTAAACTTATGTGCGTAAACCAGTGTCTCCTGGTTGCTGATTGCACAAGGACTGCAGTAGCAAGCAAAATTCTGCTTACTCTAAGAATATGCCTTTTCTATCCTCTAGACTACAAGATTGTCAGGATGTTTCTTTCTCTGAATTGGTTCTTCTATAGGCTGAACTGCTGGTTTTGCCAAAGCTAGCAACTCAACTAACCAAGGCTTCAGCAATGGCAAACCTTTCCTAACCAGCCTAGTGGCCTTCTATGATGGAGTGACTACATCAGCGGACAAAGGAAGAGCTTCTGATGTAATCTGCCTTGACTTCTCTAAGTCTTTGACATGGTCCCCCTCAATATCCTTTTCTCTAAATTGGAGAGCTACAGTAATTAAAAAAGTAAAAGGTAATTTACTGATTTGAAGAACCACCTTGTGTGGTAACAGAATGATGATCGTATGAAAATGGACTCTGTTGGCTGTTCATTCCTCTGGCCAGTTCTTACTCTAATAGATGTTCAATTAAGTGTTAATTTTTACAATATCCATGCATATTACTATGTTTTTCACAATTTGTTCCTGTAAGTCTAAGAGATAATTCTACAGTTTTCAACCAGTGCAAACCAATTTTGCATAAAATTTGCAAGAAGAGTTTCTCATCTGAAACTGAGAGTTAACTACATTTTTTACCCCCATAAAAATAGCTGCATACACAGAAGATTTATGAGCTAGATTTGTAGAACACTGGATTTAGCAACTTATCCACTCCCCTTTCTTCTGAACTAATGAGCAGTAACAGCAATCATATTCCACAGTCCCATTCACAAAGTTCATAAAACAACTCAATCCAGTGATTCTGGCTCTGCACATTGCCAGTAACAGGTACCATATATAAACTTGTTTTCCTTGTTTTCATAGAAACTAAAGGACAATATTCAACCAGTTGACTTCTATGATCAATAGCATGAAGTTCAGCTGTGAACAGCTCTAAATTAGGCTAGGATTGCTAACACTCTCAGGGACAGTAATAACCTAAACAGTTAGTGAGGTAGATTCTATCTTATTCTCACAGTTTCCTGATGTACTTAATTCCTCTTTTTTATTATTGTTTTTAATCAAATACACCTAAAAATCCAACACCCACTTCTAATTTGAGTGTATGCATAGTATTCATACTTAATTCTTAATAGACTGTGGCATAAGGAATCCAGTAGTGGCACATACTGCTTTCCTGTCTTCTTCCTTCTGTGGTTCAGAATTTACACACAACCTTGCAAAATTGTCAGAGAATTTATGAGATTCAGCACAAAATTTATTCACCTATACTTTCCTAAGGAGATGGTGTTGGAATCAAGATAATCACATTCTACTCGCTCATCCAAACAAAATTCTTCAAGCAGAAGATTCTGATAGGATTTCACAGGGCTGCTTGTATGGTACCACTTAGAGAACAGCCAGCCTTCTAAAACACAGCTTTTAGATCAGAAGTCCTGAACACGATATTATACGTAACCTTCTCACCACACCATTTGACTCTCTTAACATTCACAGCATTTTATGCTGGGTTTCCTTTGTGTGAGCAAGGGAAGAAGCTGTTTTATGCATGATTAAAGCTGCTATTTTATTATACTGCATTTTCTTTGAACGTTAATTTCTGTTTATGGCAAATCTTTGAATTCTCACAAACTGATGTTATTGCTGCATAGCTTGATATTCAAAATAGCTCTGCTCAAGATAATCTGTTCTGCACCTTTGTTATGTGGCATTCAAAAACTTTTAATTAAAACCTGGAATGATGTCTGAATGAGCTAAGCAAAGTAACATCAGGATAACATCAAATGAAACTGGAGTTCCAGCCAGCTCTGGAGATATGTCAGTCTACCACCTGAGAAAAGGGCTCTTTGAGAAACTAAGCAAGATTCTCTGATGAATATTTTCTTTTAGACTGGTCTGCCCTGTGTTTTAATCATCTACCCAGAAAGACCATTCCATCTCCATCAGTTTTGTTACTGCTTTGCTAGAATGATAATCATTGTGCAATTAAGGAAATTTTTAGAAGTCTGAAAGTTAATTAATTCAAGTTCAGAGAGAGAAGATCCGTAACCCCTTTTAGCTTAATTATGTTAAAAACCCCCAAATTCTCTGCTGATTCTATTTGATGAAAACACTTGAATGTGCTTTTGCAGGGATGGGGGAGAGGAGATGTGCAACTTGTCCCAGCAAGCAATGCACATGATTCATGAGGTCTTAGAGATGTCCGCATGTGAGTCACGTTGGTATGCTGCTGGCCTCTCTAAGATTTTCTTTTTGAGCTTGAAAGCTGGAGATACATTTACAGGGAAAGGAATCCCCACAATTCTCCCTTCTCTACATCTTCCAGAAGAGCTTCTTCTCTCGGAGTACAGCTTCTGGGAGATGAAGGCACGCCAGAAATTCACTAGAGTTTGGGTAATCTAAGCTGTTGCTTCCAAGACTCTAAATTACAGCTTTTTAGGGTAGCATTATTAAAAAGAAAACTTCTATTTGATTATGAACCGAAAACGTGATTGCCTGAGCTGTGCTTTGAAGTGTCAGGTGCATCCCTGTCGCCATGGTAACCAGGGTCCGCAGCTGCCCCAAGGAACAGCATTTAACAGGCTCTGCTGGTGAAAAGCAGGCTGCCCGGCACCACCAGCCTCTTCTGCACACCCGTCCTAAAAGAGGAGGGTAGTGAGGTGATGCGTAGGTAAAATCTGCTGCCTCACTTTGTGTTGCAACATACTGCACCCATCTTTGTCCTCATGTGTGTCCCTCGCTGGAGGAAATGGGGAGACATCACAGATACTACCAGCTATGCCTAACAGGGGGGGGTCCTCCATGCCCCAGAGCTTTGTGTTATTACAAGTTAAGCCCTTGTACGAAAAAAATTAGTTCTCTACATAAAAGGTCGTTGCCACAGAAATGGATAGAGACCTGTTTCATGGGCCCCTACAGCTCCTTCTGAAAGAGCTTCTGAAAGAGCATCCCTCTCAAAGGATGGCTTATGTACCAAAATGAAATAAATATAGCTTCAGGCTAACCTCTAGTCAGATTTGGGATGGTCTGAGATGCTATGGAAGTTAAGCACAGGAAGTCCCACAGGTGGCTCTGCATGCAGATATGGTACCAGGTAAACAGCTTATACTGTGAACACCTGCTCACAGATCCTGCTTCCAGATAGCACAGAAAAATATCCTGAGCTTATGCTACTGGATGTTTTTTTAAATTATGAAAATGCAGCTTATAAATATTCATATGCATTTTAATTAATTAAGCCAACTAGCACAGCATATCTTGCCATATAATAATGAGAATGCTACCTGGAAATTCCAGTATATTATATACATTTATATAAAATCATCAGTTCCTGAGTGGTATTGTTAAGCCTTCACAAGTGTACCTAAATCATATATAATAAAAAAAAATCAACCCCATCTTTACTACTCTCCGGAACTTTCAAATCAGTCCATTGAGTGGTACTACTTTGGTAGGAAACTACAAGGAAAACAGAATCAGGTGAACCAAGTGTCTGCTGCTACTAGGGACCGAAACTGAAATTAATGAGGACTTTTGCAATGTTCCACTGAGAAGCAATTTAAATTCACAACGACTACTCTGCAAGCAGTAACATCCATGAATTTATAACCAATTATAAAAGAGTTGACCTTAAAAGATTCAGAAGTATCAAGTGAAGAAATTGCTGAATCCGTTTACCTCACTAGCTGTGAGACCTTGGACATGTGCAGAAGAAGAAAGCCAAAGCAGGAACAATGCTGAGGAGACAATGTTCCAGCAGCACTCTGCCCTGCTGTCCACAGGTCACACTGAAAGAGCAGACTAGGGCCTTCAGTGCATTTCTCCTGCCACTAAGATGTTCTACTTGTGTGTGTACTTTGTAGGCACTTCACTGTCTTTCAAAGTATGGCAAGGATAGGATTCAGCTATAGGGAATGTGCATCTTATAATCTACAGCTGTTGTACGGCTTTTGATTTGCAAGTTACCATCGTCATGCAAGAAACAGCTGTTTAGGTAGAGATAACTAAGCTAGCTTTAAGTGTGCTAGCTCAGTGATGCAACTGTGCCCCCAGGACACAAAAAGCTCTGGGTGAATGCGGATGGCGACAGTGACGAAGTATTTTACACAGGGGTGTAAGCTGAAGTTACACTGTCAGCTTCCAGTTTAGCTGTTTTAACCACAACAGGACACAAATTAAAAATGTGGGCTAAGGCTTCTGAAAAGGCACCTCTCCAAGCAAAGAGCAAACTGCAAGGCCAGAGGAACATGTCCCTTCCCCGTGTTGCAGCAGCACTGCCCAAGGGAGAGGAGACTCCTCCTGGCTGTGGCCCATGACAGGTCCAGGTAGCAGAGCTGTGCTTGCCTCGGGAACCATCAACTCCAAAAAGCACAGAACAAATGATGTTGTTTGGTTTATGCACCGGAAATATATTCCATGGATAATTAGTGTCTATACATTAGTCTGTTTGAGACTTAAAAATCCATGACAACTTTTTTTCTCCCCTCTCCCTCTGGCCTCCCTTATCTTCAAAACAAATGAGAAATATTTGACAGGAATTGGAATACTGTATTTCAAGGGTTTGGCACTGTGTTTTTAAAATATTACAAGTTCCCTCTCAGGTCACCATTTCAAAATTGTCACCAACAGTGCAAAAGTTAGAGACTTACCCTGAAAAAATCCTAATCTGTGTGAGAACTCAGGTTTTAGAAAGCTACAGGATCCCTCAAAATATAAATAGTGGACAATACTATATACTTGTTTCAAAACACCACATCTCATCCCATAACAGGTGAACGTTTGAAATGTTGGAAAAATTGAGAGAAATACCTAATGCAATCTACTTTTATTTTGAAATCTGGTTAATTTTCTATGTCTTGGAAAAAAAATCAGTTTTCACAGTAAGACTTTCTTGGAGCCACTTGATGCACTTCTTTCAGTAGCCAATATGGAAGAAAAGATCTAAAGACTCAAACCAAGTTTTTCATTGCATGTGCACTAACAGACCCTGAAAGGGTATGTAAAAAAAAAAAAAAAAGTTGCAGAAATACATAACATGCATGCTGTAAAGTATGAACTGAAACAACGATATCTAAGCCACTTTCTCCCTGATCTTCTGGAAATGGCTATTGGTTGAGAATGGTCCCCTAACCCTCTGAGCCACCTGATCACAACCATTTAGCAATGACCTGTTGGATGGACTGTTACCATTTCTCAAAGTCACTGCGATTACTTCCTAAGTACAATGGGTCTGTTGTCAGACCTGTTGTAGTATATTTTCCTGAGAACATATAAAGCCAGCCAGCCTTTTGGTAATGAGATCATTTATGAAGTTTTTTTAGGGAGAGGAAAAAAAGTGTTACTTTTTGGCCACATTACAAATTAATCAACTTTCAAGTTTTAGTCTGAACAAACAGCCTGCTTTTGAAAACATGCATTTTAAAAAATAAATTCTCACTTCATGTTAGTTATAAAATTTCAGCTATGCAGAACACTGCATTAAGAAATACTCTGGTTTTGACAATGACTCCTATATGGCTTGTTAGCTCAGAATTAAACCTGAAAAGAAAATTACTATCAGTGTTTGGTAAGAAATATACAAAATACTTCATCTTTATGTGCCTTTCCACCAGGTAACAGTTAAGAAGTTTAGCAGACAAAGTACATTATAATGAGCGTTCTCATTTATATATGCACACAACATGGTTTATGGGCAAAAATATTACTCTCAAATGTCTGAAGTTCCATTTTGCTATATTTATTGAAAATAATATTCTGTGAATAACTTCTGCTAATTTAAGCAACTATAAAATCATAAGTGAGAATTTACTGGTAGCGTAGGAGTTGCAGAGTTATTGCAGACCTGTGCAATTACACTGAAGGAAGCAACTCTCCTCCACCACAAAACTGCAAACGCAACCCAAACTACACTCACACTAGCTCAAAACACAGAAACTCCCAAGATGAAAAATTATCTTAGATGAAATGCAGTGCTAATAACACTGAGGACAGAATCAAAAGACAAAGGCAATGAGGAGGAACTGAAATAATTTTTCCTTCATCCTTACACAGTGCTAAAACTAGTCTTTAATAGCACCCATCACTTATTATTTGCCCTTCAGAATGGCAAAAGTTGAGAAAATACACAGAATCCCCTACAAGAAAACAAATGGTTAATTCTTCCTTTGGAGTTAGGTCCCAGTTTTTCCAAACCCATGTAGATAAGAGTTTGTAACAGTGCAAAACCTAGTCTTTAACAGCACCCATCAGCTGTTATTAGTATCCCAGATTCTTACTGTCATGACTGCCAGTCTTCAATATTTTGTTTACTGTAAAATTTGGTCCTTTTTCAAATAAAGTGAAAGAGTAAAAATATATATATATATCTCCCAAAAGAAGAAAAAAGCTTTCTCATGAACTCTACTCTTCCATCTAGAGAATTTTTTTGCAACTTCTTCAGGTATATCATACTTTCCTGACATGATTCTGTGTCTCCAGGAGTCCGCTGGACTAGCTGGGCACCAACACAGAATACACTAGTGTGCAACACCCATGGCAGAAAACTTTCCTTCTCTTTAAAATCTTCCCATCTGAAGAGCATCCACTCTCAGAAAGCTACATGGGTCAACACTCTCGAGGTTCTCCTGAACTCCTTAGCTCTAATAGGTATCCAAACAACTGGAGATCTGGGAGCATGAAGGAAAGGCAAATATCCTCTTCCAAACCAGCTGGGTATCACCCAGCCACACACTGCAGTGGGCTGCAAGTACTGTCTCAGTCATTACCCTAATTTTGCAGTCGCTCCTAAATCTACTTATCCAAATACATCTGAAAGGTCTTATGGCAGCGCTTTAAGCTAGGCCACCCGATTTTGCATTGAAACATCAAAGCGGCGGTGCTTATCCATGTTAGTCTACCAGCTGCGAGATGAAGGCAACAGCCTTTAGCTGACTGAAAGCTTTGACATCTTCTGCTACACCAACCATTTGCAACACAAATACATTACCTAAGCCTTAAACCCTGTGTAAGTCACGAGCCTGTTTATAGGCTTGTTTACCACATCTGACATCTAGAAACACAGCTGTAATGGCACTGCAACAACATGCAGCTAATGCAATGACAATGGTAGGAAAAAACCACATTGATGTTCGCAGCTCTGGGTTGATTGCCATTGACTACCGAGTTCAAATCAGGACCTGTAATGACATTAAAAGCCTTTCATATTGTGTCATTGCCTCTCTTTCTACATATTCCTATATTACTAGTATTTCAAAGAAACTTTAAGGCAGGAGGCAGAGGTGGCAGCCCTGCAGACTACAGGATGAAACATGCCTGCAAGAAAGACTGTTAATGTGTATTGCCACTTTCTGAACATTTGTCTTCGCTTTTTCACATTTTTCTCTTTTCATACAGAAGTCTTGTTGCTTTCAAACCTTAAACTCTAATCAGTTTCTCTCTTCTCAGAGAAATAAAGGACTTGCTGTTATTTCCATTATTCAAGTAAATACACAAAACTGTGATGGGGGAACGAGATGTAATACAAATCCTCCATGATTAAAGTTAGATGAACTTTTTATATCTGGTATTACAGTGGTTCATAAAAAGTAAAGATGAATCTGTTTTTACTTGCAAAAAGCTTTACTCTGACAGAAGGAAGCCAGGCTGTAGGAAAAGTAGTATGCAGAACTAAAAAGTATCAGTTTAAAAGTGGATTTGTGGCCCCCCTTGGCTGCATGTTTTGTGGGTAGTGAAGCATCTACTTGGTTTTATCCAGAGGATGAAATCAGTTGCTCTGTATTGGATATGCCTTGGGCTGTTGCTTTCCCAGCTAGCTTCTCCAGGAAAATACAACTGTACCAAAGGAAAAAAAGAATACTACTAACAAAGGTTCAAATTCACATGGAAGTCAAAATAAATGAAGCCAACTATAACATGCAAATGTTGTATTATGATTTATGTAATGGGTTGCTGGCAAAGAAGATTACTGTACTGGTATTTATGCTTTAAATCCGGTTTTAAGGTTTTGAGTCAGTTGTGATCTGATTAAAATGTGACTGATTTGGAAGAGAAAATCACCTTAAACTGAAGGAGTGCCAAGAACTCTTGCAGATGAGGTGGCAAAAATATCTACACAAGCTTTGCCTAACAACAAGCAAAAACAAATTTGCATTTTAAAATAAGAAAAAAATTGAACTAAACATTGACTGACATGAAAACAAAGTGCTCTATTGTTCAGAGACACAGGCTAAGACACATCTGTATGTTATCTCATTTAAATTGCCCCTTCGGCAAAATGTGAATTGCAATTTGAAACACACAGGCTACTCCACAGCGCAAGCTCCCATTTATAAGCAGGTATTCCTGACTGTCCACAGTGAAAATGGCCTTTCTTCTCTTCAAATAAAGCCATTTTTCACCTCCTTGGTGACTAACTTGATATGACTTTAATGAATGACTCACTTCAGCTTCGTATTCCTTAAAACTCAGGCAGTTTTATCCATCAGCTTTCTTAGAGACAGCTAGCCAAAATTTTCAAACTTGGGTAGAGGAAGTCACCCTGACATATTCAGGCAGCACCAATACGGATGAATTTCAGATGGAATGAGCACCTCTCATAAATCAAAAGTACTGTTAAAGTGCTTGAAAAGAAACATTAGCCCATCAATGCAATGACAATGTCTCCAGATAAGATGTCCTCTTGCCTGATTCTGTGTAATAACAAGGCTAGAAATTATTGCATGAAAACATAAAGCAATCCTGTATCGTCATGTCTACTACTTACAAAAAATCCCCAAAGTAAAGTTAAATACAAAACTATTTGCATACCTCCAGCATTTAAGAAACAAAGTGGAGAATAATAAAGTATTTCTGAACCAAAATTAAAAAACCTTGGTATTACATTAAACTTCATAAGAAAACTATAAAGGTGTTTTTTGATCACTAAAACACTTCAGAAGGTAAATATTTATCACTTTTTTAGCAGGTAAAAATGCTGAAAAGGAAAAGCAAGAAACAGAATATAATTTGATCTAAAATCACACATAACACTAACTTGTTTTACCATGCAATAAACATAAATATTAGAAAATCTGAAGTATTAAGGGTCAACAGTCTCTGTTATCTCAATGATCACTTAGGGGTAAATACACCTACCACTACCGCACTGAGAAAGGAGAAGGGACCTAGTCATGCAATTTTGTAGACCATAGGGTGTTTACTGGTAAAAATAAATGTTTGATTCTGTGCTCTCAATCTTGCACTGGGGCTGATATAATTCCACTCAGCTACATATGACATTCTCTGGAAAATAACTCTACCTTCTTTCACCTACAAAGACAAGTGCAACACCCTGTACTTGGCATGGTAATACCATAACACAGTACAGCCTGGGTGCAGAAAGCAGCTTTGCAGAAAACGAGGAAGGAGAGAATTGATGTTGTTGCCATCTTCAGCTGCCTCATGGATGGATGGATGTAGAGAAGGCACAGCCAGACTCTGCTTGGAAAGATACACAGGAAAAGGACTAGGGGCAACAGACACAACTTGCAACGAGGGAAATCACAAAGCAGATAGCATAGGGGTGCACAAAAAAAAAAAAAAAAAAATCACAATGAAAAATCACAATGAGGGTGGTCAAATGCCGGGACAGGTGCCCAAAGAGGAATCTCTGTCCTTGGAGACATTAAAAACTCTGCTTCACAAGG
The DNA here is from genome assembly GCF_015220075.1 of Falco rusticolus. NCBI lineage: Eukaryota > Metazoa > Chordata > Aves > Falconiformes > Falconidae > Falco > Falco rusticolus. The sequence continues at coordinate 34,169,043 of NC_051192.1, forward strand.
CCCTGAACAACCTAATTTAACTTGCAATTTAGATCCAACTAAGCTGCACCTGCTCTGAGTAAGAGTGTGACCAGGTAATCTCCAGACGTCCCTTTCAACCTGAATTATTCCAAGATTCCTACTTCATACATGAAGACACCAACTAAGACTCTGTTAATCTCATCACTCTAAGTAGTTATTATTGCCTTGTTCTCATAAGTCAATAAATTCATGAAGCAGTATTTTCTGAAATGCAAGGAATGCAGTTTTAACTCTGTATTTCTTCCGGTTTCAGTATTTCACTGAGATTCACGTTTGAGGCTTTTTTTCTAAGGCTATTGCAATTTCAAAAACACCCCCCTGAGATTCAACTGGAGCTGGCTCCCAAGCACTTTTTAGAGTTGATTTAGCTTTAAGCACATGGCCCTGAGTATTTAAGAAAAAAGCTCATGCTCTGCTTCGCTGAAAGAATCTCAGCGACCACTGATTGCCTATAAAAATGAAGACTGCTTTTCAGGTACTGCCTCTCAACCCAGTGGAGAAGAGACATTAGATGAGCCAGTCCTTGCTTACCAGAAAGCATCTGGATCAGCTGACGTTTCATTAACTGAGAGAAGGGATAAAGAGCACCCTTTCAAGCTGCTATTAATATGGCTACATACTGGGTAAACAAACGTACTGCCTATAGCATGTGATTGCTTTCCTCCCTGAAACACTCCCCTCATTTGCTTGTGGCCCTCTCCCCAGCCCCCCACCAGGGCTGGAGAAACCCTGCTGTAAGAAAGAGTGCGGATATAGAAGAGGGATGATTCAGGGTTTAGCAGCAGAAAGACAGCTTGTCTTAAAAGAGCTGCCCTAGGTCTGACAGGAGAATCAAAATACAGAGACGTGGCAAGGAAAATGAGAAATGAAAAGCAAAAGGGTCTGGAAAACAGACATGCAGAGAACAGGAAAAACACAATGAAAAAAGACTTGGAGTATTAGGAAAACAAAAATTGAAAAAAAAACCCAGCAAAAAAGAAAATAAAAAAAAGGGAGCATAAAATACATAAAAAAAAGAAGAAATCATTATGGTTGATATAGAAAGTGTTTAAAATTATCACTGAAAATAAATGACTTTTTATGAAATCAATAATTTTTGCTTGTAAATGTCAATTTACATTGGACTTGAATTCTGCTCCCTTGCTGCATGAATCTGAGTGATACATGCCAACAAAAAGTGGAGCAAACCCAAATGTGGATCTTTGTGAGCAAAAGAGATGGCTTCATTCCTTCCTTCTTTCCAAAGGCAGAATCCCAGACCTCTTACAAACACTACTTTGCGCACTCTAGAAAGGCCATTCCCTGTGCTGGTCAGCAATGGAACTCCTACATGTGCTGCCACCACACAAAAGTACCATATAACTCTGCATAAACTGCCTGCCTTTTTGTGAGATGGGCAGAACGAGAACGTAAATAGCATTACAAATCATGACTGAAATGCACTGTCAAATCTGCACGGAGTGATTTACAGATCAACCTCCTTGTGATATATATTATCTTGGGTCAGTGATACTAAGTCTTCAACTCTAGTTGTAGCAAATACGTTCCTTTTGATTTCTTACTGTGCAGGTAAAAACAAACTAACCAACGTCACTGAAGTGAGGGAAGTGGTGTCACCTACTTGACAGAAAAATACCAGTGCAAACATCATCATTCAACTGCCTTCCCCCCCTCCAAATCAATCAATTCCTGTTTCAAACTATTGCGCTGTTTCTATACTCTTAATGCTTCTTATAAGATTTTTAAGCCTGAAATTTTTCCTAAGCATAAAGAATTACTTCTTAAAGTAATCTTCACTGACCATATAAATGACTTGAAATCAGATTAAGCCTAAATATAAGCAAAGCAAGGACCAAATTTCAGAGTCCATTTCTTCCTTTTAATTTTTTTTGTTATTAGTACTGTTAACACAGGTGTTTTTTAGAAAGCGTGAACAGATTTTTAAACTAAAAATGTTTTCGTTTGCTTCAAATCTTCTGTACCTTCAGCTACTGTTGAGACCTGCAAAATCAAAGAACTCCATATGCATCTGAGAGCGGACCTGCAGGTGAAATCAGCAGGGCTAGCCCGGATGGACAAACGGAATAGTAGTTCAACCAATCTTAATACAAACTACTGAAAGAAAACCCTTATTTCAAGTCTCTTTGTCTTCTGCTTCATGAACCGTAGTGAATAAAGATGACAATTTAAGGACTTTCAGTTTACATAAAAGCAATACCTACTGGAAAATTTTCCAACAATTTGTTAGATGTATTGGCTCTAAGCTCCCAGCAGAACAATACACACACATAAAAAAACTTATTTTCATTCATTTACAGCAAAATGTATTTATGCCTACTAACAAAACCCCACTTTATTAAATATTCATAGATATTGCAGGTATTTATTAAATCAGTTCCATCACCAAAAGATTTTTTTATATAATATCAATTTTCTATCTGTTTATTGAGTGCTTATAAAACCCTTTTCAGGAAACAGCAGGATACATGAAATGTTTTACTGCATAGCAATACACTAACTAAATTTCATTCTTACTCAGCTCATTGACTTAATGTTTACTTAGTGACTGTAAATTCAAAAGAAGTTTCATTGCATTGAACCATCTTACACTGATCTTGACTTTTTGGTAAAAAGTGCCATTAATATTTAGGAAACTTTAATTACAATTGCTGATTGAAAACCCAGTGACAGCAACAGCCCAATTAAAACTATTTTTTTTTTATTTTTTAAGCCGCCACATATTCCTCATCCTGTAGCCCTAGAAGAATTAGTTTTTTAGCTGATTCTCTTCCCTGTTTTGCTGGTGGGCAGTGAGTGAGTGGCTGGGTGGGTGCTTGGTTGCTGGCCAGGGTCAATGTCCCCACCCTCCAAAAAGTATACAGAAAGGGGAAAAAAAAAGCAACAATGAGAACTACCTGAAATCTTAAAAAACAAAACAAAACAAAAGAAGAAACAACTTACACCATTGGCCATTTTTATTCAGGTTGGTCAACTAAAACCAAGTAAATTATTTCTTCTTCTCCAATTAAGAAAACATATTTATGCTGCTCTATTCAGTTAATTACTACACTGTAATTTGCATGCCATCTCTCCTTCTAGCTAAGCCTTTACAAGTCTTTTCAGGTATTAATTTGAAACAGAACACTCCTATCTTACAGCTGAAAAAAGCTGAAACAGAAAATAAACAAGCCTAGGGGTAACAAGGACCTCACAGTTGAGCTATAAATGTTTGCAGATAAAGGCAATGTTTGGCATAACTTACTTTCTGCAGTGTCTTCTTCCCCCTCCTCACTCTGCTGGTTTTACAGTAAAGTAAGATAAGGTCATACCAGGTCTAGAAATCTTAAAACCTACACTTACTGGCACTTCCCCCACACATTTCTTTTCACTGTACCTATCCTTCCTCCTTACTTCTCCCTGCCTTGATTTTTTTACACAGTATTTCAGGCAGCTTAAGATTAAATGATTTGAATGACAGAGTTGAAAGGTAAAGCACTCCAGTTTACCACTACTTTTTTTTCTCTATAGCAACAAAGGATGAATGAAAAGGGAATAAATGACACAGTAGTCCTTTCATACCCCCTTCTTCTTCCAAGAGCATTCTTTTTTATTCCCCTCACTTTCAATTCAATCCATTCACAAAGGATTAGCATAACACATCTTTTTATGCTTGTAAGGGTTACAGCTGTAATCGCTTCACCTCATCACTTCACTTAGAAATCCTGTCTCCAGAGGAGTAATTTGATTACTCACGATAATCCAACTTTTGCCTAACCAAATAGAAATTCATTATAATGCTGTGCTGGTGCATCAGTTTACTATGAGTGGATGGGAAAACAAAACCCAGCAACATGAATAGTTGCTGTGAAAGGAGGAAAGCAATTGTCACTTAACAAAAGGCTACCAACAAAAGATAGGCCGACTAGCAGAATTTCTTGGTCCCACGGGCAGGGTAGCCTCCGAACTAGTAATGACCCCTAGCTTTTAAAAGTCTTGGGTTTCAAATGGGCATGGAAAGTCTATACATTGATGAAAGCCTCCAATTGCTTCTGCCTGATTAATCTTTGGCAGGTATGGGGCAAGTGTGTGTAAAACCCTGAGACAGAGCTTTTGCACAGGCTGAGGAATCAACTCTCTATTCTGTTGGTGGAAGATACCTGTATATGCACACACGCTCGTCCTTAGAATGGCTTTGTCTTGCTCTCTGCTTCTGAAATTCAAAACCACACATGAAGCAATCGGAGTGCATACTGCTTTGGAGTAAAACTAGCAGCATCCTTAGCAATTCACAGTGGATAAGGGTAAAAGAAAAAAAAAAAAAAAAAAGAAAAGAGGACAACTGACATCTCCAAATGACTTCCAGTTGTCCATATGCCCACAAGCATAAACCTAAGAACAGCTCATGCTGATTGTGGCACAGAAGGACAGCACTTGGGGCAGAAGCACAGATGCCAGATCATGCCTTCTAAATAGAAGTAGAGCATTTTATTTTGTTTTATTTTATATTTTTTCTGTGGAGTGATTTAAGATGCCCAGATATAATGGGATAAGTTCTCAAACGCAGCATTTGTTATGCTAAAGGTTTAGGAGCATTAGGATCCAGCTGACAAATCTTTAGCTGTTAGACTGGCTTAGGTCTGTTTTCAGCTTTCAGAGTCCATAACTATCTTCTTGATTTTTATTTTTACAGATTCCTAAGGATTTCAGCACAACATATGGGCAGCATTAAAGGCATTAAGGATTTATAAATTTGTATCATCGTTATAAAAACACACAAAGTCTGAAATATATTTGGGGTTAAAAGCAAAAAATATACTGTTTGTGGTCAAATTAAATATTGATGCATTCATGTCTGCATTAAGAAGAAAAAGAGAAAACATCCTGTTTACAGTAGCCGTATAAGAAAACATTCCAGACTTACTCATAAAGAAAGTAGTTCACTGCATTTACTTTAATCTGATTTCTTTTTAATCTGGAATTTCTTTTTACTTAAAGTCTCTGCTCTTTTACATTCTTCTAGGCACTTAACCTTTATTGTGATGTGTGTGTACTTTACAGTGACTGGAAATCAATAATAATTCTGATACCTAGTCCTTTTTGTCTTGAAAAACTTAGAATATCCCTAAGACAGCATCTTCCTTCAACACTACTCATGGGAATTTACTAATAATCACATTTTTAGAGGATAGTAGAGAAATTGAGTATGTGGAATAAAAGCCAGTCTTTAAAATGAAAAAAAGTCCTCAGAACATAGAAAAAAAACATTTGGTTATTCTTTTTTTTGCAAGTTACTCTTTAACAAACATATACACAACTGCAATAACTATGCTTACTCTATACAGATGAAATATCTGCATTTCTTCCCTTTACTCCATAGTTAAAAAACAGAGGAGAGCAATCCTCCAACCAAAATCTCACACTCTGATCCCAATGAGATGCCTGGTTCCAAGACAGAAATCTATAGCTACACAGAGAAATGGGGCAAGATTTGTGAATTGAACACTTGTTCATTTGCCATTGTTTGCTTGCTGAAAGTTAAAATATTAATTTTTGTATGACTGTGCTGCTAAAGAAATGAGCTATGCTGTTTGCAGAAAAGCAGCTCTGATACACTATGCAGACAGCACAGGCACAACTAGCAAAGGCAATGCTGTACATCACAGAGGAACCAAGACCTTTCTCCTTAAAAAAGGTCTCCCCACCAGAAAAGTTGGAATACCTCATATTAAACTGGACAGTAATAATAACAAAATGGAAGAGACAGTGGAAAGGCCTCAGCACGAACATGAAAGCACGCATTCATATTTCATATGCCCTACCCCAAACCGGAAACAAGTTCTCAAAGTTTTTTTAACCAAGGTAAAAATTGCGAGACTGTAAATTTCACAAGCTACCCATTATGCTTACAGATGAAGTATTTTTCAGTGTTCATGATGATGATATCTTTTTTTCACTTTGCTGTAAAACCTCTAGTTAGACATTCAATCAGGAGACAAAGATCACATAGTTCTCAAAATTAATGTTATACAAACACCAGCAGGATAGGAAAATGACTGACAGTATTTGTTCTCATAAAAAATGAGAAGCTTATGGTTTAGGGATGTTTCGTATATGTTTCTGTCTCATACACTTATACCGTCGTACAAATTGGTTCCAACTACCTTAACTGTGTTCAAACAGGGAGTAGCTATGTTTTGAGAAGGGAGAGAAAAAGATAAAAGACTTACAGTCAGCTTATCCTCCATGAATATATTTCCCCTTTAGCCTAACAAGTGTTAAGATGATTTGTTGCAAATCTTGCATTTCTTCTTATATCATGGCCATGTATGGCAATGACAAAATTTAGCCTGATTAAACACTTCTGTGTTGGGTAGGGCTCAAGGAGCCTCCATACACCAGTGAATGGAGTATGCCATACAGCTGATGTGTTTTGCTTTGAAGAGAGGTTGAGCAAAAACCTCAAATGTGGAAGGAGTAATATTTTAAGAAATTTTATCACTTGATAAAAAGCAGCTGTCACTTGGTTTTATAGTTTTGACATACTAGCGAAGTGTCTTGATCAGCATATGGATACATTCTAATTTCCCCAGATCTCAGAACGAGCAATTGTAGCAATCAGGGCTCTATTGCTCTGGCAGCATGACCCCACCTCAGCAGTGACAGGGGCCATATCCTGCGGTCGGGTCCCTGACCGGGGCCCAACTACCTACAACGTGCTGCATATCTGCCCAGTCTGTCCCCTCTACGGGCTGGCTGGCAGCAGGCGAGGCAGCACACACTTGCTGTAGGCTCAGGCAGCAACAGTACCCAGGTGGCTGCTCCTCTTCTCCTCCAAGTTCTAGGCATTAGTTCATATGAAAGTCCATCAGGTTCTTGTCCAACAGCTGGGTCGGCAGTCAGCCGTTATATCCAGAAGTGCCAGATCCTCAGACTGCACTCGAAACACAATGCAGCTGTGCTGTCTCCGAAGAACAAAGGTTCTGCTGAGCTTTTCTGATCACAAACAGAAGACGACTCAGGAGGCCTGCCATGAACAACTAAACAGGCTTTCTTTCAGCTGAGCTTCTGAAAGTCAACCCACTGTCCTCCAAGCACTGCAGCACTCCATACCTCCCATCTATTACGCCACACTATGATCTACCCAAGCACTGCAGATCTCCTCCTCCAGCAAACCAAATTGTTTCACCTAATTGTTTGCATTCATCCAAAACGATTCCTTGAATGAGTTACTAAAAATAAAGTATAAAAGATGTCTGCTTCCTGAAATGATCTGGAAAAGTACTTTCAGCTGGTTCTGTTCCAAGGGTATAAAATGAATAAATTTCACCACCACTGCTCAGAAGGGGACGCCCAGGAAGTTATGGCTTCTGTTGCTCAATTCTCATGCACAAATCTATTTCACTTTCCGAGTCCGAGAAAACTCTTCAGTTCAGTATGAATTCAATCCATATGAGTAAAGCTACTTGATTTGGCTAAGTAGCATCATGCTTCAGAGCTTACGCCGAGTAAGCAATATCCTTTTAGACAAAGGCAACCAGATTACCAGCTTTCATGTTTGGACAAGCATATAATGAGATTCAGTTTGCCATCTCTCAGTCCCTAAACTGCCAGCTACTTACAGACAATGAGGGCTTCTAAATTCTGTTCAAAAGCAAAAATAAGAACTTGGTAGATTTACAAATAGGTAGTGACTGCTGCAAATAGCCACCAGCCTTTCCCATTTTAGTGCATGATCTAGGCTGAATCACGCAAGCGGTTGGTAACAGCAATGGCATGCTCTGCAGTACAAGTTACTGATCACAAATCCATTCTAACCCTGATGGTTAATATCTGATGGCTATTTGTGGGGACTTGTGACATATATTCCTCAATAAACACAGTAATCAGAAAAAAAAAATCAACCTTCCTATCTGATATCTATAGCAACATTTTCTGTAAATGTGTGAGTAGAAAATTAAATGCATTCTTACATACAGCAATCATCATCTTTGATCACATCTGAGATACAGAGGACAGAAGCTTCTTCTAGAGGTTTCACAGAGCAGACGAAGCACCCGGTGGCCAAATTTCACAGTCCAGTATCTTAAAAAACTTTACAACCAGAGCAAGGAATGGTACCCCTTTTCCATTAGGTGTACAAAAGGAAGTACTACAAAAGATGAACACATGGATGTAAATTCATGTATAAACATTATGGCTCAGTGATTTCAAACAGAATGGGAACTAGCTGACAACCTTTCCAAATTTTGGAATAATATCAGATACTAAGCCCTTCAGGATTACATCTTTATGAACTAGCAGAAGTGAAAAACACTAAAGAACTATGAAAAAATCTGTTTACATCTGCAGAAAATAATGTCAGCATATTGAATTACCAGTCCTTATAAAATCTGTTACAAAATTCTAGGGAATGCAGCCCTGTCATTTCAAAACAGGAACGACAGTCTGAATTCAGCAAAATCTGAGAAATTAGAAACAGATCAGGGATTAATTTGAGATTTGCTTCACTACATATTTTCTATTGTAATGGGTCAACAAAACAAGCAGGCAATTCAGACAATCTGGATGGTGTTAGTGCACATAAAAATTAAGGTTCACATTAAAAAATGCCTCTACTTGTGCAAATCAACTGCCTTCCATATGTTGAGGCAATTTGAATGCCAATTACAGTAATTGTAGAATCCTACCCTCTCTCTCATACGGAAAAAGACTCATCCTTTCACTGTTGTTAAAAACATGGATATAATAGCAAAAACTCCTGCAACAGTTCCAGCAAATAGTCAACAATTGTTTCTCCTGTCACTATCTAATGGTCCCAACAATAAGATGTAAAAAAGATGTACCAAAAAATGTATCTTCATATCATCAAATAGTTTGGGTTGGAAGGGACCTTTAAAGGTCAGCTAGTCCAACCCCCCTGCAATGAGCACGGACACCTTCAGTGAGATCAGGTTGCTCAAAGCCTTGTCCAACACATTCTAATTTCCCCAGATCTCAGAACGAGCAATTGTAGCAATCAAGGCTCTATTGCTCTGGCAGCATGACCCCACCTCAGCAGTGACAGGGGCCATATCCTGCGGTCCTTGAATAAACCTTGAATGTTCCCAGGGATGGGGCATCTACCACCTCTCTGGGCAACCTGTGCCAGTATTTACAAAATATATGATTTACATCTTCCATAAGTAGCCCTTTAAAATGGCGAAGTCAGAAATATAATTGCACCAAGGATGGAAAGAGAGTGATTATGACACCTGTTTTCCACTAGTATATCAGGACTTGGTTTTACTGTCCCAGAAAGATGCCCATTTTCACGATACTGTGAGGCACGCTTATAATTTGTTTTGCTACCATATTCACTTATACCAGGGGTCCTCAAACTTTTTAACCAGGGGGCCGGCGCGCGGATGCAGTGGCAGGCAGCCATCTGCGGCTGCTTGGTTTCCCCCCCAATCCCCGGCGGGGGCGGGGCAGGGGGGTCTGTAAATACCGGGGGCCGGATTGAGGACCCTCGGGGGCTGTATCCGGCCCACGGGCTGTAGTTTGAGGACCCCTCACTTATACCATATAGCACCATTCTGACTTTATATGCATGTTATGATGGCATAAGCACCTATTCTTTGCCGGAGCAGAAAATCTTATATAACTGAGGATTTGCCTTAAACTTGCCCATTAACCACCTCATTATGCTACCTCTGAGCTTTTCTCTGCATTTCAACTGCCCATAGAAAACCTGCTTTTGGCAGTATGTTGTCCAACATAAGAACTAGGTCTGGCATAACTGGGCATCCTGTAATCCTGCTTCATTGCTGACAATGTGACAGCAATGTAGGATTGCAGCATTCAAGGTAACATCCTGTAGTTTTATGGCAGCAAGGGCATGAAAGTAGTGTGTTGGAAATGGTTTGGATGCTTGATGTGGAGACCATAAACAGTCCAAGTTTTGTAGCCTTACAAAGAGTGGCAACAACTAATGCACAATAGATGTTTACTTTTATTTGAATCCAGATGTCTCTTATTTCAGACATGCTGCTTTAATGTCCTAAATACTGTATTGGCTTTTGCTGTTCCCTGCATGACTTCGCTATTAACTGTGGCATTTTGGAAAAAGTATGTTGCTGAAGTAGCATTGCTGTTCTCACAAATTTCAGTAGTGTATTGTCAGTGCAGACTACTGCCTCAGGCTATTTTCCACCACAGCAAGGTTAGAGCAGGACCTCTTTTTCCTCTATGCTAATGGTCTGGCCAAACCACTTGGCAGAGGGGCTGAAACAGTCAATAATATGTAGTCTGCTTACATATATATGAATAACCAATACTCAGTCATCAGCAAAGAGCAAGTAACACAAGTCAGCAGATATGGGACCTCTGATTTAATGTTCAGGTTAAACATTCTGGCATCTATATGGTATTGAATGTGGTTACCTTTCCTGTTGACTCAACAAAGTAAATGTTAATCAGAAGCGGCAAAGGATGCAATCTGTTTCATGACCTCTTTGACAGCAAAGCTTTCTGGGAGTCCATCCTGATCGAGAACCTTCATCATGTGAAGCACGGAGAATATTCCCAGTCCTTTTCAGACTGCTGAATTTGCACTAGAGCCTCCACACCCTTCCAAAGGCAATAGTGTTGAAAACCACACACAGGGTTGTAATTCTGTTCCCTATGCTTTGAATTTACCTGGCTACAAAAATCTCTTTAACAGTGTCTGTAACTACCTCCTGCTCTGACAGACAGATGTACGATAACCACATGATTTTTAGAAAAGTTGTCCCTCCTGCAATGTCTGTCTGCATACCCTTCTGGCCAGGATCTTTCCAGAAATAGAGTGGTTCACACAAACCTTCCCATCAGAGCAGAAAGCAGTTTGTGTTCCTAAACTTCAGAGCCCTTGTCTCCTTACACAGCTGACAAAGCATCAATCTCTGTATTCGAGTGATTTGGCAGCAGTGCCAATCAACCATACTGGCTTGCTCTGCAACACATTTGACAGTGTTTGGAAAGTGCTACTATGCTTGGCAATGCTGCTCCTTGTTTCTAGATGACTAGCTGTAGAACTTCACTTAGCATGCTGTCAGAGATGACAAGCAAATGGTTTAATAAACCCTTGTAATGTTCAAGACAATGAGGTGGAACTTCTTTTCATTTAGTTAAAAGCATTTGATTACATACAGAGAAACACAGTGATGCTGATTTTAGGGCCATAAATGATTTTCATAAAAATCAATAAGCACATTCCTGATTTAGATGTTGCTGAAGTCCTTCTGTGTTCCTTGGGCATCATTCTTTTCTGAGATAAATTCCTGCTTGTCCTTCCTGTCCAGGTAAACCGTGAGCAGCTTTATTGCTCAAAAGCATGCCAAGATGCTGACCCTTCACTTAGAGCAGGTAACTTACCAACATTCATTCTCTAATATTTAAATGGAATCCTCTACCTAAATTCTTACTTTTAAAATTCTTATTCTGTAGGAATTCTTTAAGGTTCTTAAGATTTCAATCTGCTTATAGCATCTGCACAAAATAATCTGTTAATTATCTAGGCCAAAAGACATATCGAACCATTTCAAAATCAAGAAAAGCTAATATTTATTATATCTTTGCCCTCAAAATTTCGTCATTCCAATGGCTGATTTTTTTAAAAACACTGAAACATACCTATCATTACCATTTCCTCTTAAAAACTTATGAATTTTAAAATAGCCAACTTTCAGAACCAAACTGAATTTAATAAGAATATTTGCATGTAATAAACTTATTCATTAAGCCATGTATTTAAAAATAAAGTTCTTTAGTAAAGCAATTAGATTTACTCATTTTATTTACTAGATTTACTCATCCATGAAACTTTTCTTTTCAAAAGCAGTCAACTACTCTTTCAAAACATAGTAATAAACCTGAAATCCTGAAGACTTAGGAAAGGGGCTAGAAACTGGAAAATACTTCTGATCAAAATTATCTTCAGATATAGTTAAAAAAAAATGATTCAGCTCAGGCCATGTCTTAAACATAAAAAAATACTAGGTAATTCAGAGTTTTTTACTGTTACTCTGAGATACCCCTTATTTCTTAGACATGCCAAGCAACAAGGAGAAAAGGGTACTTCTCTTTGGTGCCTTATAATACAGAATGGGAAACACGTCCTCTGAAAATTGTTGTCCCATGCATATCAATCAGGTAGCTTCACCTAATAAATTATGTTGTTACCTTGAATTCCTTTTTACTCAAATCAAATTTCTGTAATTGAATTCCATGACTTTGTTACTCTCTGCACATATACAGAAATACCCACATTATAGGTTTTGTGTCTGGAAATATGGAGGTGTTCCTCAGCAAACTGCTTTTTTTACAACCATCATCAAATATTCCATCAAAAGATCATTCAATTTTTTACTTACAACCAAAGGTATCACTTATCGGAACTAGCAGATGTGGTTGCTCAGTGAGCTACTGCAATTTCACATACAAAAGAGGAAAATATGCCATGCTAATATCCTGTTGCCACCTTTGGAAAGCTCAGCAAGTCAGTTAACATCTCCTCTCTGTGAGATAAAAGACGTTACGCAAAAGACCACTGAAGTTTAAACATATTAATAGCTTTTTCCTGTGAATGAGTGAAAAGATAGATGTGACTTAGGCAACTCTTGCATTCTTCTCTGAATTTATATTGCCACTTAGGCCTCCAGTGCCTATTATGATGGTATGGCTAAAAGACCTTGTAGGAGCATTGATCCAAACATAAAAACAACATAAGAGAAAGTTTGTTTCATATACATTTAACATCTGACATCTTCCCTTCATTTGTGCATTAATCAGTAGCAGACATATTTGAGCATCCTGCTACAGGAGGTGATTTGACTTTCACAAATTTCCCTAAAGCAGAAACATCATCAGGAACAATTTCAAGGAAATAATTATGGTCTAGACAGATTTACGACTTCTAAAGACCTAATCCAAAGCACATTAATGTCAGTGGAAGGACTTCCATTGACATCAAAGGCCTTTGGATCAATCCCCAACTGCTGTGGGAATGAATTCAGAGCAATAATGATGGTGGACTAAATGCACACTTGCAGTTGAAATGTTACCACCCAGACCTTTTTATTCCTCAAATCAGATTAAAAAGTCATTTTCTGCTATTTCACAATTACTTCCAGATGCGCATCATCTCAAATGGCATTTTCATCCATCTGTATGAACCAAACGTGCACAGAGACACAGAGGTTCTACACTGCCTGAACTAATCATACAAATGAAAACCACAAGGGAAAATAATTTTGGAGGTGATGAAGTTCATGTTTTAAATGCAGAATGAGAAACCTTGGACTTCATTTATTCCTTCCAACTACTCTGGGACAGAGCTGCCAGGCCCACCACTTCTTTATTTACTGCCACAGTAGATTACTTCTAATTAAATTTTCAGTATTTTTCTCTGGTCTCCTAAACAAAACAAAAGAATACATGTAAATCAGCATTAGCCCCAAACTTGGCAGCCTAAAAACTGTCAGAAATGTCAGCTTCATATACTCACTGCTTAATAACAGCTCTGCTGTCCCTTCTGTCCTCTTAAATGTCTATTTACATGCTAAATAATTTGAAGCATCACTCTTCTCTGACCATGTTAATCTAGTTTCATTCCCTCAGCAGTTGATAACATTTTAGACTGTAAAATGAAATGCCAATGTTGTGTGCAAGTGGAAAGCCATTCAGAATTTTACACAGTCAAAGTCGACTCCAAGATGTGACTGATCAGTCACCAACATCGTGTGTTACTCTGAAGTACATGCTATAGAAACTGTGCATCTTTTACACACTCCTGTGTCAATACTTTTCTTGGGCAGGTTACGTTATCATGTATTCACCGTTACATGAGAATGTTATGGATTGGTTGAACTTTGCCTTCCCAAATCACTTTTCAGGAAGTTTGAGAACTTTCTTTAGGAAATTATATGTAACACGTTTTTGTCAAAAACCCACATTTTCTAGCATAATGCCTTCTTCCCATTCCTAATGGAAATCTGACCTATTACCTCAGCCCCTGTACTCTTCTCTGCACTTCAGAAAACGACTTTTTTTCCCTTCTTCAGTTACTATGTGTGGGAAGCCAGATTATTATTGACTGGGTAAAGCTACTACCTAGACTCGAAAAATAATGAGGTAGAGAAAGTTAACTGTTTGTTGTTGGTTGTTTTTTTGTTTTTTTTTTTAAATTGATACTGATCACTGGTTACTAAGAGGATCTGAATGGGAAGGGAATTCAGGTTGACAGAGGAAGGCAATATTGGTTAAAAGTATCCAAGGAATAACTGTGACAAGCAGTTATTTTTAACCTGGTTTCCTCAAGAATCAAAGCTTATGTGAACAGACTGTGTATATGTGTGCAACTTTCATACCCTCTCGCCACATTAAATAACTTGGGATGCTCTTGGCCAATTCAGTCCAATCTGCAGAAGGGCAAATGCCATTAAACTATTACAAGCTTTGTGCAACTGGGTGTCCAGATAAAGAAGGAATCCTATTATTACACTAAAACAGGGCCATCAAAGAATCACTCTGACATTCATCCTTCAGCTGCAAGTATGCAGGAACTGTTCAGGAGACTACTTTTTAATATGGTGCTGTTCCAATATTCGCTTCCATGAAGAATTTACTCTGTGTATTTTAATATACTAGACATTAGTAAGCATCTCAGCTTACTCTAAAAACATTTTTTCAAAACGCACCAAAAGCAGCAACATACTTTAGTCATGATTTGGCACGATCTCTTAGATGAGTTCACACTTCAGTGCATTTTGTTACCAAAAGTGCATGAGAAGATTGCACCTGGAGTACACAGACTGGAAAGTATGAGTGCTTCAATTTAAATTTGCTGACTTTCATTACCTTGACACCAATAAACAAACTATTCCATCAGTTCTCAAAAGTAGAAGGCAACCCATGGGAATGATATGTTCAAAACCCCTTAAGCATTAAAATACATTTAAATTATGTTAATAGGGAACTGTCCAAGCAAACAAAAAATTAGTCAGGGAAATAATGCATCTAAGAAAGTTAAGTTATCAAGGTTATGCTTTCAAGGACATGAACTTCTCAAGCACCAAACCATGACATTACTACCATATCTTTTTCTATCTTTACATCTTAGCGGTGTGAATATATGTAGTAGATAACACCAGACCCTTGAATAAGACAAAAATGAGAGAATACTTTTGCTGGTAATACTGAACTTCACTACCAGGGAAATTTCTTCTTGCTTTTACATGCGCCTTTAATGTTGTTACCTCACCCCCTTCCCTGCCAGGTCTTTATGGTTTTTAATGCCTTTTCAACGTGTTCATGACAAGATTCAGTTTGGCCAGCTGTAGGCTGCTTCAGGTCACAGAAGATGACACAGAACTACACACTACTTTTATAACTGAATACATAGTTTAGACAATTCGCTGGATTTTAAAAGGTTATGTTTGCTTTACTGGGATGCATTAGGTAAGGTAAGACAGTCCTCTTTTCCCTTATGAATATATTACAAATGTAACCAGATGTCTCCTAGGTCAAAGCAAACGTACACGCTATGAAAAAACGCCAGCATAACCAGATGAACACATACATAAACCAATATATGCAGTATACTTTTCTTCAAGCACAACAAATTGTGGTATTATTTTTACAATGAAAACATGGGAGAAAATTTCAGTATCAGGTTTTAAAAAATTATTCAGAATACCAGTATAACTCGTTTAAAAGACATGAATGTATCTCTATGACTTTGAAGCGATGATGTCCTATTAAATGCATTCCTTCAGAGCAACAGAAAGCATTTGCTCCTAATGTTGCCTCCCTCCACATTTCCCACCTATCAATTAAAATAAAGTTAGAGAAAATATTTCAGGTTTTAGTTCCAAATTCAAGGAGTATAGCACTGATACATCAGGCAATGCAGTTACTTCAGGAAAGCCCGTCTTTAGCCAGAGTGGTAAAGACAAGATTTATGGCACGGTGGTAAGAAACCGGCTACTCATTTCCCCCTTCCTTCAGACTACAGCCACTGGAGTGAACTTGACTGTTACAGCAGAGGAAGGCATACAAACAATCACCCACGGGACTATTGCTCTTGTGAACATTACTTCGAGATCAATGGACTGAGTATAGTTAAGTAAAAAATTATTTCCTCATAAGCCAGGTGAATTCCTTCCCTGTTTGGTTATTACTATGCAGAAAATTTATGATGAGAGACCACTGCTTTCCACTTCCTCATTCCTGTAATATTTTAAGTAATTTCTGAGCCTTTCAAGACTCTCCCTTGACTCAAATCCTAGCAATACAGGCTTGTGGTACATAAATATTTGTTTATGCAAATATATTTTAATTCAAACATTTAATCTTGCCAGGTAAACATAAGGAAGATAATGCTGATGTACTTTTCACAGAAGACTTAGCTCACGGTTTTAAGTTCCGTTTTTTTATTAGCTTACCTCACTTGACGAAAATGTTAACACATCTTGAGAACTACATTTTATTTTCTGGTTTCTCAAGAAAACGTTTGGTTGCTACTACCTCATTAGAGGCATCAGCTTTTAATTGGAACAAGTTTTAAATTGAAAGAAGCAATTGAAAAAATGGTGCTGATGTGCCACTGCAGTCTTTAAATGCCTGCTTGCTCATATCTAAAGTTGTTTTTACACTGAATATCAACATGCAATTAGAAAGAGACAATGTAAGTAGTGCTGGGCCTCTGCAGAGTACCCTTTCAGCATTTGTAAGCTCCCTTCTTGTTTATGCTGCCAGAGACTATCAAACAACTCTCATGATGACACAATCAAGCAACCAAAATGAATGGCTACAACTACAGTCAAAGCAAGAGATAACAACAAGCAGAACAACTAAGTCCTAATTTCAAGATGAAACAGCATATTTGAGTGAGTGGTATGTGATTAACCTGCTGTATGTAGGGTCAATATGATTTATTCTCACAGCTATGCAGTCAGCCTTAGCCCTGGGCCTTGCTTGCTATCAAAGACACGTGCCTTCCTCAAATCATCCCTCCCCTATGTCTAGCTAACATTCAGAGCTCTTAGGAAAATTAACTGTCATGTCCTTCATTTAAATTATTTCCACTTCTGCTTGGAAATAATTGTTAGGATAACAGACGGTTTAACCAAGTGTGCTTTCTAGTCTCAAGTCCATCTATCCGCCACCTGCAACGCTCCAGCAGCCTAAAACAGAGCTTGAAAATGACAGGGGAACAAAAAAAGCTTTACTTATTTTGTCCAAATTCTAAGTATTGCTAGAACAGTACTCTCTTAGCCAAATATCAAAGAATAAAAGGCAGTAGCCCATTACATTATAAGACAATCAAATGGTTCAAAATAGAGGGATTGTACTGGCTTTGGTTCAGACATTTAATAGAAATGCCACATTTCATCAGAAAAACTACTTTGCATGAAGGGATGAACCTCTTACCTTTTGTAGCTATTCGGACACACTGAGTTTTGGTTTCCTGTTGAGAGCAAAGTAAAGAAACCAGTCAGACCAGATTGCTTTTTCTTGTCCTCCCCGCTCCATAAATTCATCTAGATCTGCTGATCAGCTGGGGCAACCCAACAAGGTGGCTCAGGGCTCTGGGTTTAGCAGGGGTGGAGGCTGTGTGATTTTGCCTTTAAAAAAGCTGGATGAAACCTAGATATTGGTCTGTACTACCCAGGATAACAATGAGGAGAAAAAGTGCAGGACAGCCCAAATGCAGAAAAATTTCAGATTATTCAAATCAAATGGGAAGCATGCCATTAGAATGCAGACAGAGGGTGTACTGGAAGAAAAGGGGAGGACTGCTGCTCCTATTTATGTCACGGCACAGAAATCCTGAGCTAGTTGAGCTCCAACAGCACTGTGCAGCAAAGAAGGTACATTTGCTCAGCACTGTCTCCAAACTTATCTCTTGCTGCATCCTGACAGTCTTGAACAGTCACCTGAAGCACATCAGCAATGCGCTCCCTCATGCTTCTGAGCGTGGAATGAGCACCAAAGCCGCTCAGGTATCCCTTCACACGTGACACACACAGATAAACCTACATAATCTGCCCAGGTAAGACAGTGATTTGACAGTGATGTGCTTCAGAAGGAGTCGCACAAGCAAAGCCAATTTACATGTATTTTACTCCCCCCATCCCCCAAGCTCCTTCAGAAGTTTGGTCAGCAATTGAAAGAAATGAACAGAAAAATGACTTGGTTAGGCACAGTTTGGACATCTTGAACAGACGAGGGTCAGTCATAAATAGTTTTTCTGACCTTTTTGTACAATGTGCAGTCATTTTAAAGGCAAACATATTGAAACAGCATAAGGTTGCATGAGAGGATGCAGCTGCTGTTGTATTAATTAGATCACTCTAAACAATATTAGAATATAATTAGAAAATATAATAATGACAGTTTCATTTTTAAAATATGCTCCCTCTAGTCCTGCACCCACCAGCACGCCATCCCCAAATACATCCCCTGGGATCTCTCTCCTCCTGAAGATTCCCGAGCAACCTGTAAAATATGTCGATGCTATTTTGTAAACACAGCTTGTAAAGAATGAGCAAAGCTGTGAGTTGAGGCTTCCCATAAGTGTTCCATGAGGACAATTTTTCAAATTAAATGAAAGCTTCACAAAGTTTATCGATATAATCTTACCTAATTAGCATTCTCCCCAGTTACCGGTTTTACTTCTCCACTTTCATATTCAAAATGTCTGTGAGGATCACAAAGTAACCCTCAACCCAACCCTACAGTGTATTTCAGAGCATACTTAACTTTCCCTCGACTATTTTGGTGATCCCACTAGTTTATAGTAAAACACCTGTTTAAATATTCTGCAGCTCAGAGGTTCTCTTACAACCATGAGATCTCTGTTCCAGCAGAATGCAGTGTAGTCCTCCCAAAACTTCCCCCAAAATCCCTCTAGGAACAGAAATTTGATCCAAAGTTTTAAATCATACCAGAAAAAAACACTGTAGGATTAAACTCTCTCACAAACTGAAATCAAGGTAAAGTAAAAAACAATGTGTTCTACCCTCAACTACTTATCTGTCAAAATGTAAAAGCTAAATTAAAGATGTATTTTTCTATTTAATATTTTTATTTTACTTTTCCCTCCCACTTATTTCTTTGGGTATGAAACAAATTTCCTTACAATTTAGTCTGCTGGAAGCCAACAAAAGCAAAAGGAATTATTTGTAGCAGGTGACGGAAATATGAATGAGTGCCTAGCAGTTACATTTATTTTGCTTTGTTTGCTTCATAGCAGTCTTTAGATAAGAACTAAAAAGAGGGAATGGGCCCTTCATCAGAAAAAGCATCCAGTTCTCAAGCAGCTCCAATGCAGTTTCATTAGCTCCTGCTTTGTCCCCATTCAGACTCGATGCATATGCAATTTTCAAAACCATAGGTAGAAGGTGAGATTTTCTTCAAAAGGCTCTAAGGCAAGGCTACCTGTTCGCTAGGATTTGTTTACTCACTGCAGAGACCCAAATGTAAGGAAGGGTAAACAGCTTCTGCTCCTTTCTGATGGCTCTGGTTCATCTCAGCATCTATCAGACTGTCCTTTCTGGTTCCTTTCTGACCTGACTGAACATTTTGTATGGACACTCCTACAGACATAATCCTGCAATTTCCTTCCATTTTCTAAACTAGAAATCAAAATTTTAAATGTTTAAACATCTGAATCATCTGTGTCTACCACGTTTTCCCTCCTCACTGAACATTTCCCCGTCCCTCATTTTTCATTTGGAAGAGGAAGATCCACTCAAGAGCAACAGCACAGGACTTGCAGAGCCACAGTTCTTCCCACCTGGAACCTTCCTCCCTGGTGCTTTTCCCTCTTTCATATGCATACAGAGCCAGCAGCAGTAGTCAGTGATGGAGTTAAAAATGAAACACCAAGGAGGTAATAAAGGTGACCGAGACCCATACTTCTACTACTGCACAGCAGTGGAGCAAGCCTGAGGTCCACCTTTACACAAGGGCTCTGGTAAACACAGCACGGGCCTGGGGTTACTTTTGCTCAAGCAAACTTTTGTTTTTTATTCAACGTTCAGTGTGAGAGTCTCAAAAAGTTTGGGATGTTTTTTTATTAGCCTGCTGAGCAGCCCGCATTCTGTTTATCCTACGGTAATTTAATCTTCTGAAGTGTACAAGTACTGAGAACTGGGGAAAGGACTGTGGATGTTATTTACTGAGGAGGCAGAGTCACAGCACTGAAATTACTTTGCTCAGACAATTACTACGAGATGTATTGAACTCTCATCTAGTAGCAGTTACTATGATACAAGGGCGGTGTGAAATGTGAATGGCGTACTGCCATGCTGTCACAGCATGGAAGGCATCACAGCCATGCCATTGCCAACATCCACTACATCCAACCCCGACAGTCCTAATTGTCACCATGGCCACGTCTTTGACTCCTTCCAGGAAAAAGGTGTGGTTGGCACTTACCTTCTCGACGCTGCTCATGGCCTGGAAATAGATGTTGTAGCCTTTCCGAGGAGCCAGTGGCGGGTTCCAGAAACCCTGGTATGTCCTGTTGTCACCCACAGTAAAGGGGGCTGGCTCCGGCAGGTTTCCTGGGGGCAGCTCAGCAGCAAAGTAATACGGTGACCCTCCGCTAAGAGCGGTCTGATAGGTGACAGGGATTTGGTAGCACTCCATGGCACCTGTTTCTCGCTTTGTTCGGTGTGGATGCAGCTCCTCAACAACAATCTGGTAAGCACTAGAGACAAATGAAAACCAGCATAACTTTGAAGTCACCTGCTAGGGTCAAATCTCTAGTCTCATAAAAATATGAACCCAATTGCAATTCTTAACAAGAAAACAAAGAAAAGAAAAAAAGGAAAAGACAGCAAATGCATGGATGTAGTGAAGAAACAAAGGCTTGAAATACAGCAAAGCTATCTAATTCAGCCACTGGAAAGAAGCAGCACCCATTTTTTTCAGGAAAAACAAACAATACAAACCTATACACAATCTAACTATTATTATTTTTCCCCCCAGGCTTTTTTCTTTTGACAAAACACAGGAATGGATCTGACTTTAAACTACAATAAATTAAACTCTTGGCTAATCGGAAGCATCTGAAGTTAGCGTTTTCCTTGAAATGGTATTAGAGAAAGCTGAGCTTCAAGGCCCAATGTAATGACTGCCTCCAGGCTGTGCTTGAAGCACCAATTTGCAGTTGTCATATCATTAGAGACAGAATGTGCTGACAGGCTTCTCCACCTCTTGACCTTGCTGTGGCTTCTATCTTGGCTCAGAGCTATGCAGATCTAAAGTACAAGTGACATGCTGTAATACAAGCACAGATGGACAGAAATCTGTCCATTCCACTAAAATAGACTGCCTCATTCCTCTACAGTTGTCAATGATAGAACATTACAAATTGCTGAAGCAGATGGCATTCGGCCTATTAAAACCCTATCCCAACCTCCCAATACCTCTCTTGAAATGGTCCATGGCTTGGTCACTTTTCAAAATCACCTGCTCAAAATAGAACAGGTAATTATAATTCTTCTTTCTCCTTTAGGGGAACTACCTAACTGCAGGATGCTACCAACTCATTATCAGCTTCCTCTGCTCTGCAGAAGTACAGAACTTACATACTGAGAGCAGGATGCAACTCTTCGGTTTATAAAAAAAAGAGAGTTTTTTAAGTTTTAAGAACTATATGTATGCATATGCATGTATACACACACATGTTTACATGTACACAATTTTTCGTTTATATGCAGATACGTTTCATGACCTTATGAAAGGTTAGCAAAAAAATATGCCTATGCATATAAGCAAGACCTGAAGTTATTCAACTAGACTGGCAGAATTGCCTGTCTTGATTTCATTTTAAAGCTTTCTGAACAGAAAAAGTAAAATTGAATGGAGCTCTTGAAGAGCCATTGCATTGCTGCAGGGACTTCAAAAGGCAAAGACAAAGACAATCCTCCTTCTTTCAGAACTTATGGGGCAGCTTTAAAACATTTTCTCTGCAACTACTACCCAGAAAACACAGTAACTGTATTGGCAGAGATGAAGTACGATACTGGGGAAAAGAAGAAAGGAGAGATGAAAAAATACAAAATTGGTTTCACATTTTTCTTGAGCTGAACAAAAAAGTTAGCATCCCCTTTTCCTAGCACCTAAATACTTGAGGAAAGCCTCTTCCCTTTCAAAGTGTCCAAGAGGAATATACAAAGTCACCTCATTTTTGAAACTCCAGGTAAAAAGAAGAATGTAAACAACAAAAATGATGAGTTAGTTCCAGGGATCTCTGTTTCTCGTAAACCATCTGTGAACTGAGCTTGGTTATAAATCACCTTCTGTGGCAAACTCTGTTTATTAATCATGTCCAGTTAACGTGACCTGCACCAACAAATCACTTCCACAAGACCCCTGTGCACCCAGAATCTTTCTTTATGCTTCACAATTAATGTACTAGCAAAAAACCCTAAAAGCATCGATATTTTACAAACTTGAAAGGATATAAAAATATTTAAAATAATTTTTGTTTATACTGTCCCAAGGGATGAAATTACTATGGGCACTCATTCCCCACCCGCGGTGTGGCCCTGGCCCCAGGCAGGGTTAACCCCACCACTCCTGAGCTGGGCAGCCAACCACAGAGACTGGGTCTCTGCTCCCTCCATCCTGCAGTCTTCTCTCACGAGCTGCCAAAGGACTGTGACCGACACAAGTTCTGCTCTCCAAAGTGCCAGGAAAGCAGGAAGCTTGTCATCCATGACACCCTGCCATCTAAGGAGAAGAAAGCCAGCAGGGAGAGCAGAAGGATAATGCAACGCCTGCAACCATCCTCTAGAACAGCACAATTTGTCACCCAGCTCACAAGCTGAGTCCACCACAGTTATCAAATTAACTCCCCTCTACCCCATGTTATAGAAGAAGAGGTAAATGAGGTATCTATTTTTTAAGGCACATATCTTTTGTAAGGGTCAAGTCTCTCTGAAGACAAAATCAACCAAAAATCAAAGGTTAATAGCATGAGAGTTAAATATTAGGAAAGTCTCTTCTCATAGTATTCTTTAAAAACACAGTAATTTTTGAATGTAATATAAAAGGTAAGGCAAAATTTTAAGCATATCACAATAAAATGTGACAGTTCTGAAAAATTTTCAAATACACTAATTTGCATAAAATGTGCTTTCAAAATAAATGCTTTTTGGGCCCCTACATCTGAAAAGCTACAAAATGTGGCAATAAGAAACAGATACACACATTGTAGCCATCTGCATTTATACAATTACTTTTAGCTAAAGAAAAAATAGCAAATAACAGAAAATCTTTAGTCTCCAACGAGGTTCTATTTCTTATAGACATATATTTATTTATATATAATTTTTCACAAAGTATTTTTTAAAATAAAAGATGTGCCTCCTACCCACTTTGGAAAGGGGATCTGGCAGTATTTTTTGTGCAACATTATAGGCTAACAAGACACGGAGGAAGACAGTCATTTACCTCTGGGCCCTTTGTGATACCATCTGTTTAAACCCATTTACGGAACAACATAGAGGCTCCACAGCAGCACTGTTACTCTATGTACACATAATAGCATTCGGAAAGGACACCCAGCTGTAAGATGTGAACAAAGCAGCAAAAGTTAAATTTGCAACTTGTTAAGCAGGGTGTTCACTGGCTGCAAATGTGGTTTGGTATCAGGCCATAAGTGACAAATTAAAGACTATGTACTCTGCTTATCCTTGCATTTTTACATATTACTAATCCTAGTTTCAATTATCTTATGTTTTCTGCACGTTTTTTATGTAATGGTGGGAATTCAATTACTGAGAGAGCCTTCTTGTGACCAGAGCTGACGGAATTCCTGCAATAGCAATTTTTTTCCAGTCTTCGCATACAACGAAGTAGTAATAAAAGAGAGAAATAAATAGAGAGAAGTGAAAAACCTAGATGACAATATCCCTTCTCCCTGACAACTAAAATAAATTCTAAGCTATTCTGAAGTGTAATACAAATTTCAGAACCTGCTACGTAAGTCATCAGGATCATAAAGGCCAAACAGTTGCCTAAGACAGCCAGGTAAGCAGACAAAGTGTTGAAGATAGCAGGTGAAGAGCTCCTCAGCTAATATTTTGCATGAAGAAATTACTTTTCAGGTCTGAAAATATTTTTTATGTTTTGTTTTGGTTTTTGTTTGGTTGGTTTTTACCTAAGAAACCATCACAGTACCTCCCTATTGACCAAGACAATCATAAACAGCCAAAGGAGGCACGTGCCAACAGATCTGCCTTTTCACCTCTCCCTAAAAATTCAGGCTCCCAGAGAGGTATGGCAGTCATGAACATGTTGTTCATACTTCAGTGCTATTCTGACTAGGCTGCAATACCAGCTAGAGATTTCCTTCTATACATCTCGTGGAGACACAGAGTCCTCTGACAGGTGCCAGCCGGACTGACAGCCCAAGTCACAAACCCAGCTCTTGGAATTCTGACTGACAACGAAGTCTTAGCTGCTCCCTGCCATGTTTCACTTAATTATCCTTGTTGCAAACCAAAACCAACCTGATTTTGCATATGGCAGTATAAGAAAAACAATTTAGCAGTCAAATAAAATAAATTTTATCATTAAAAAGTTGTCTATGCCGATTCTGACATATGCTCTCTCTAATCCTCATCTGCAGTAGGATTTCAAAAACAAGACTGTTTTGCTGGTGCTCAGTTAGGATCCTTCAGAAAAACTACAGTAACAAATCACATCTCCCAGTGAATCACTGAAGCACCGTCGATTCTACTGACTGGGATCTCAGCCATGAGGTTGATGGTGACACGGTATGCGCTTCACAGTGAGCCCGAGCCATCCAGCCCTGTCTTCCTCTGCATTTCTAGTTTGCAATTTGGTTTAAAACTCCAGGAGGCCATAAAGAATGCTAGAGATTATACAATAACACTTGACAGGGAAGATATGATTAGAATCATGTTTAAATTGTGATGACTATGGCATCCAGTGTCTTAAAGAAATGATTGACAGCCACATGTAGATTATACTTGAGTTAAGGAACACCTGTTTCCTGGGGGTGTGCGCTGATGGAGAGGCTGATCATAGTAAAATTCTGTTTGTAAAAGCAAAAGAGTATCAGACTAAGTTGTCTTCTTTGTTTGTGTTTTGTTTGTTTTTAAATCATGGATCTACTGCTATTAATTAAAATTATTTTTTTGACCATCGACAGCTCCAGGGATTAGAGGACTGGGTGCAAACAGACTTTTTCAAAAAGAAAATTGTATTCTTCAGTGTCAGGCTAAGGGACAGCATTTGAACATCTGTTCTACTCAATCACAGCTGCAGGCATGGTGATGCATTTTTTCCCACCTACATTGTAACATTCATTACGGCAGCAAGCCAGCTTGCAGCGGAAACACAACTGCAGCATGGAAGGAGTGAAGCTTCACTAAAACACATCATAACGTTTAGCGGAATGCATTCATTCAATTCAGAATTTCAGTGTGCTACATTTATCTCTCCTATTAAGAAGCTGCTGAAAAATACCTGACTGCAATACACATAACTTTGGGAAAGGGAACAGGACCCTGTCTTCTGCATTCCCCTGGAGAATGCTCCTCACTCCCATTAAAGAATAAAACACCTGGTTCGTTTTAAGAATAAAACCCAGCTTTCCGGTTATGGTGAAGGACTTATTTCCTTGGCCTCTAGATGTTAGAAATTTAATGAAATCTCTTAGGTTTTAGAAATCAATTAAAGTGGAGTGGGAAGGTGGGAGACAGGAAGCCAGACATACACTTTTTTGAGAACATACTGAAACAATAGTTACTAATACTTTATCAAACTGTCCCTATCAAACTGTCTATTAACATTTAGTACATACATCCTTTTTGCCACCTTCATAGGCCACAGTGGCAAGCTCATGCCATAGAACTGAGGATGCTGTAAGGAAAACTGAGAGAATAAATGTGAGGGGTGCGGTGCAGATCTACTCCACAGCAAGTTACTCACTTGCCAGTACAGTGCAGAGGAACAAGAGCTCCCTGAGCTAGCTACCAGTAATCCTCTAGCCACATCCCATCACACTACCAGTTCACGGAAGAGAACCCCCAGGAGAGAATCCCAGCACGTGAGACTGACCCCCGTCAGGGTCAGTGGCAGGACCCTGCTGCTGTCTACATGGATGTAGCTGCCCTGTGACAGCTGCTGTAAAGCAGATGTGCACCACTGTCAGCAGATCCCAGTGGTGTCTGGCAGGCGTGCTCTGGGCCAGCCTACGCGTCAGCCTCCTTGGGGGACCAAGCACAAACTGAAAGGATTTGGCATGGATTAGATGAGAGATGGGTATCACATTTCTCCAACAGGGAGCTTTGAGCATGGCCAGCAGCAGGATGCCTGGAAGGCTTTAAAAGCACCTGCAAAGGTGTATAGTGAGGTTAAGCACCTGAATAACTTGGGAGCATTTTCAGATCACAGGTCTGGCTTCTACTGTATTAATTCAACAAACCCCCTATTTTAGGAATCCATGTCTTGTACTAAATGTAGTCCTGTACATTTTACCACTCTTCACACCCCAAAAAATCCAAAATTTTCTCCAGGGCAATCATTCAGAAACTAATGATATATGGGGGTACAATTTTATTTGTGAATATAAACCATTAATATCTCCTATAAAGGGGACAAATCTGGATTCTATGACGGAAGATAAATAAATAATTAGATCATATCAATCATAAGGGTAACTATGTGATAAGCATATATAAATGCTTATAGGTACGTGACTCATCCCCACAACATCCATGTCAAACATACATTCCTCTTAATGGAAACAGGCTTAAATAATAGTTATTTTTTCTCTACTTTTTGGGCTCGGGTATATTACTTGACATCAGCTGAGCCACTGTAACTGACCTAATGTAGCACAGAATGAAATGCATTAGCTCGTATTTCTCTAAAATATCACAAGGCTAAGTGCATGAAAACGTTCTGATGCTCAGCAGCTAATTAACCACCAACTAGTCAACCCTGTCCCTGAATATTGCTGATGCAGCCACATCATTAAAACACAAATGGAAGAAAATAATATCACAGAATTTTTGCACTAACAAGTGAAGAGCAGGATGTGGACTAATCTTTGCAAACAGAATTAAATTATCTCTTGATGGAGAGCAAAAAGGGAAAGACCCCTTCAAGTTAACATAAATGAAACATTTTAATATGATTATGGGACATGCCAAATAAAATTTAATAGCTTGCTACATGATTTCTAGTAAGAAGCACTCTGAGAGGAAAAAGGTCAAATAGTTTGTATTCATCACTATTATTCTCCCATTTCCTCTGAGCTTCCAATTTTCCAATCATACATATATGCTATAGAATAGCTGATTTGAAGCACTGGAGAGGAAGAGTTATTTTCAAATCCACTTTCTGACAAACAACTCTCAAACTCTTATTTCAAAGACACTATGAGAAAGTAAAATGAAATCATAACGGACAGGAGGTGGTCCTTGGGACCCTAAATCAAACAGGACAGACAGCTGGATGATTCAGGTCATGACTACCATTAAAAAACCACAAAACAAAACCACAATAAAATAAACCAAAGATTATTTTCTTTTTAATTACAGATCTATTGGCAAGCTCAGTCTAGCTAAGAGAAACAGTAGCAATGTCAAATGAATATCGCTTGCAAATTAACAGCTCTATGAGCTGCGAGATGGCATATAATCAACTCTAAAACATCTTCTTGATTTTTTGTTGATTTTGGGTTTTGGGTTTTTGTTGTTTTGTTTTTTACCTGATAGGTGCACCTTTGGCCTGTGCCGGTCTCAAGAGTACAGTTATTGTAGTAGCAGTTTCATTGAGAGATGCATCAACTCCTTCGTAGTCCGGTAAAGTGGGAGCTGATTAATGTTTAGTGAGAAGGAAAAGAACGAGAAACAAATCAGTGAAAACATTCTGAATATTCATGAGATTGTGGCTGCTTGCAGTATAGTACAAACCCACAATCTTCATCAGCTACATGAGTCTGTCTGAATGATTTTCCAGTCAGGCACAATCTTTTACCAGAGCATCAATGGAACTTCAATAGAAATTGGTAACTCCACCCCTAACTGCTCCCCCTCAAATCATGATACCTATCAAGTTAAACAGGTTTATTCAAGAAGGACAGAAATAGAGGGAGGAGGTGACTGCCAAGAAACCCTAAGACTACAAAAACCCATTTTGGCTTTGCTTTTTCGACCTTACAACTATATTCACCATCTTGAAGACCCAACCTCTACTACCTCTATTCTTCCTCCTCTAACAATTTAAGAACCTTCCACATTTCCTTTTAAACATAATGAGAGACCTTGCCAATACTAATGATGGTGCAGGAAAATTGGGTTTGGATAGACATACATCTGTGGGCTAGAACTGGATAGGAGAGTCTATTCCCATGTCCATTCCTCCTTCCATTTCTAAAAACGGATGGCCAAGCTGCTCATTAATCAGTTTCTGAACAACAGTAGTTTTCAGCCCAGGGTATTAAGAAAATACAAAATCTAAGTCAAAACTATATGAAGTTCAGGAACTGATTCACTACTGGACTGGCTGTCAGGCCTTCATGGCAGCAATGTTTGTTGTGGGTTGGATGCCTGGTGGTGGCGATTGCTTCAACCACCCCACTTCAGTCTGCTGCCACAAACCTGTCACAGTCCTCACTGGAATACTGTTGCTGACTTCAACTCTAGTGCAAAGAAAGAAAAAGGATTTTCTGTGATTCAGAAAATAGTAATTCCTGTTAATTACTAATCTTTAAGCTTGAAAACTATCTGTGTGGGATTTTTTTATATGTGGCTGTACCTTTATAAAATCATTAATGACGCCTGTATATTTCAAAATGTACTTTCACAATAAAGATGTTTCCTAGCAGGATGTCAATCATTTAAGTGGCAATAATTTTACAAGAATATATCAATTGAAGGACACTGTAAGATTCATCCTAGATCCTAGATGAATGCAAAAATTGCTCTTATTTCTGGAAATATTATTTTATAGAAATAATGTTCATTTAATGTTCATTTATAAATTACTGTTTACACCATATTCCACAGGATTACAGCAACCACTTGTAAGCTTGGTTAAAAGGAATAATTTCACTCCATTAAAATAAAGCTAGCATTTCCTGAAACATAGGCATTGCTTCGTACAAAGTATCAGTTATGCTGAGCAAAACTAGACAACAATTCAGCATAAAGCAAGATGAAAAAAACCCACAGAACACCAGGCGGAATTTCAGACACAAGAGGTGTCACAGCCTGCCTTTAAGCTATCCCAGTATTAACTGTGTTTTGCCAACTAAGAGACCCATACTGTGTATAGAAAGTGTGGTAGACTGGATTCTGGGTGAAATTCCCAGAATTTCTGGGTGGAAAAAGAGGACATATCTGAAGAAGCTTGAACACACTGTAGTCCTAAATAATCCGGACACGTTGAGGTACTTATTTCTCAAAATATTGAAATGTCCGGGGGGTAGACATACTAGCAAGATATTACATAGTTACACCTTTTTTTTCCTCCTGCAAAGAAGTTAGAAGACAAGAATGCAAGTGCTACATCACCTTTATCCCTGAAAATTTATGAACTGGAATTTCTAGTGAAAGGACCTTAAATCAACCTGAGTAAAATATTAGACTTAAAAACAACCTCATATTTAGGCAAACAGAATGGGACATGTCGGTTGGGGGTTTTTGGCGGTTTGGTTGGTTTTTTTTGAAGGGGCTGCGGTATGAGCAGTGCTAGTGCTTATGTGCTGGAATGGAATTCAACCAATTGTTCCAGTTAACTATGACTACAGCGTTTCATTTGCTACATAATTCAAAGAGTTTTGCCTTGAATTCATGCATATTTTGATTTATGTGCACATTTTTGAGAATGGGGTGAGGAGAATGTGTGAGTAGGTCTCCATAGAAATGGTAGGTGCATTCCAAATATACTTTTAACTTCCCTTTACAGGACAATTTAAGTTTCATTATGGCAGATAATAAGGAAAATAGCTTGCTTGGTGCTTTTTAAATTTCTAAATGACTGATTTCTTTGATCTCCGCCAAGCTCTGAAGTCGCCATGTCATAAAATCAGCAGCCTCTCTAGATATAGCATCAACTTATCTTCTGCTACCAACTGTATAAGCTACTATCTTATCTTTCAACATTAATACTGAAATTTAAGAAAATAAAAATACTAAAGCATTCCATTTGATGTTACTTTCTTCTAGAGTTTGCAGTGCATTATTAAGACAAATACTGTCAATCTTGGTGCATTGCAGTAAGTGAAGAAAGGCACAAGAAAGCAGACCTATATGAATCTGGCAAAAGAAATTCACACTTGCTCTCAACCACTCCAATTCTGTTATAGCTAAGTGATGTCACCTTGAGTAAGTCAGTTAATTTTCTGCATCTGCCTTTAGTAATCTGCAAAACAAATACAGTACTTAGTGACCTATAGAGTGCTGTAAGGCTTAATTAGTTAAGGTTTATACAGCACTTCAAAACCTTTTGATGAAAGTACAAGATTACACAAAACCAAACAGTTAACAACTACAGGTATGCAATTTCCACCTCATGCAAGGATTTACCCCTGAGTTTATGCTACTGTTTGGCAAATACACTCAAAAGCATTTTCAGTAATAGTTTCACAACATGATAGGATTTTTTTTTTTTTTTTTGGGGGGGGGGGGGGGTTCTTTCCCATTTCATGATTTTCCAAGTTTTAAAAAAAAAAAATTGAAAAAACATTCCTGCCCTTTTAATTTTTTGCAGTTGTTGTTTTGTTGGTTTTACCTGAGATGTTGGTTGTTACATTGATTGTGGTTGCTGGTCCAAACCCTTTAACAGTGCTTGCACGTATAAAGAACTGGTAAGTAGTACCAGGATGCAAGTGTGAGAAGACGTGGTGCGTGCTGTTCCACAGCTTCGACACGGTTTGTGGAGGCCCTGCGACTGGAACTGCAGGATCAAACGACCGTATACTGCTATAGCTGACCTGTGAAAACAATTATTTTTGTAACAATTGTTACAGGTTTTGGCACTAGGGTATTAGATTAGCTTGACTGGAAAGGAAACAAAAGACACATGCTCATCTAGTTACCCAGTTATCTTGGCGATACCATGAGGACTTGATGTGTATTATGGTATATATATATTATTACATATATATATATATTATTAAAAGGCTATTCAGGTGCTCTTCACCTCTCTTTCTTTGTGATTTTAGTTCACATATGGAAAACGTCACTATTCAATTTAAAGGTAGGGCTCCCCCACCATCCTCCCCATCTCCACCAAAACCATTTATTTTTAATTTTCTGTAATACATTACCCTTTCCTCTTCTAAAGTTCATATTCAAATGCTGTCCAAACCGAACTAATATATTTAAAGCCAGCAACGATATCTTAATGTACTGGGTTTGATTGGGATGGAGTTAATTTTCTTCATAGCAGCTTGTATAGTGCTGTGTTTTATTAGATTTGTGATTAAAACACAAAAGCTCACACATTTGCCCTTTCGATTCTCCCCCCATCCCACTGCAGGGGAGTGAGCAAGTCGCTGGGTGGGGCTCAGCTGCCCACCAGGGTTAACCCACACTATTTAAAGAACTTTTTTAGTGTTAACTAGATAAAAAATACTGGTTTCAGGGGTTTTGTTTGCTTAGTTGGTTTGTCTTTGTCCTATAATTCACTATAGCACACAAAATTATACCCTCTGTTCCTTTAAAAAAGGAGTGCTGGAGAGGGTGGCATTTGTTCCTAAATCAGCCTTTGTTTCCTGCCAACCTCCTGGGGAGGTCCCCAGAAAGCTCTTATATTAAATACATTTTAAACAGAATATGTATGGAGGTTTCCTTGAAGGGTGATATCTAAAGATCTGACAAAGCTAAAAAACACTGCTCCAAATTTAAATAACTGCCTTACTTTTCATGTAACCTCTACTTCCAACAAGGAAGATTTCATAGATCATGGCTGTCATGGCCTTGGAAGGGTGTATAGTAATGATGCAAGGTTTTTAAAACTAGCACCTCCCATGTGGACTGCAGTATTGTTATGCTCCTGCAGTATTGTTATACTCGCATGCCAAAGCCACTTGACAGGGCCAACCAGCCAACAACATACACATCACAATTATGATTTTTGATATCTAATCAATACACAAAACCTTGTGTGCTGTAAATGAAAGCAGCATATAATTGAATAGCTGCCTACAGAGGCTAAATATTCACCATCAACCACCCCTCTTGCCGTACTTCCCTTGCCCTACCCTATGCTTGTTACCTGCTTAATAATTACCTCATACTGAGTGATGATGCCATTTGGATCCACAGGTTCCTTCCAGTTGAGGAAGATCTTATCTTCAAAAGGAGTGCCTTTCACTGACTTGGCAGGTATAGGGCCTGGCACTACAAACAAAATAAAACTTTTAAAAATATGAAATTCAAGAGACAGAAAAATTAAAGAAATGACAGAACAACCCATTAAAACCAAAAGGGAGCACCGGTCTACTTTTATTAATATTCATTTCCATGCAAAAGGCAGTAGTACAGAGTATGAAAAAGCACTTCAAAGTGTATTTTGTCATTCACAGTGCAAAGAGAGCATGAAGTTGAAACGTTACCCTCACATACGGTTTTCAAAACTTCACGCAAAGTCAAATTGTCTCATAATATAGCCAGGGGAAACAGTTCAAGCTAGACTCTGACTTCAGGGAACATCACTGAACTCTGTAATAAGCCTATCTTAGGACAAGGACTACATGGTTTTAAAATCCTTTTAAAATGAAAAATCAAAGGCAAGGAAGAGCCTCTGTTATACAGCATCTTCCAAACGAGATACATGCTTACAAAATAGTTTTCAGTCACCCCTTCTCATGATTTGTTGTTTCAAAATAAATCCTCATTTAAAGAGGGGGCTGGGCACAGAGCGAACACACCAGCTCAGCTGCCACTTCTTTCCGCCACCGACGTCTTGCTGCTGCAGAGGGATCAAAACTGCTCACTTCAAATCTTTCCAATAAGAGACATTTTCAGACTTTGAACTGAACCACACTGAGATGAACCTACTTTCTTATTTGAAATGGAACCAATATCCCTGGTGTAATAACAAGTCTGAAGCGCCACCTCAGGCCTCTTTACCTGAATGATTCACAGTACCTGGTAATCCCATCAACAGCAGGCAGGAGCGCTTAGTTATCTCCCATTTCAGCTTACAAGATATTTTTGCCTACATATACAGTTCCTTTTTAATCACAGCAGTTCACCTAGATGTGAACACGTACATGCTGAAAGAAGAGGATGAGGATAAGAGAGTGCCTGAAGAAACCCTAAATCCAAAGAAATACCCTCCTCCTTCAAAAAGCCAAAGTTGCCTAAATCTGCAGTCTCTCAAGCTGAAATGTTACTTCTACTTAATGTATTGACATTTATTTCTCTCCCTTCTTAATCAGCCCGTTTTCTTCAACGCAACTTTCTGTGAATCTCATGCATGACATTTCTTGGGTATTCATTACCAAAGCAGACTAAAGTTTTACAAAAAGTAAAAACAAATTAAAATCTGCTGGATCAAAGGAAGTGCCAGGCACTGTGCTAGCAGCACCAAGAAGTGAGTGGTTTGTCCCAACAGTGGGATATATTTCCATCTACATGGAAGCTATAAATGATGGTCTGACCCTTGGTACAAACAACACAATTTGGCACAATAAATTCATGGAGTCAAAAAAGCAAGTAAACAGACAGAGTTTCACAGAAACTGCTCATCCACCCTCAGGGGTCAGTATGGCACTGGTGCTGTTTAACATCTTTGTCGGTGACACAGACAGTGTGATTGAGTGCACCCTCAGCAAGTTTGCCAACAACACCAAGCTGCGTGGTGTGGTCAACACTGGAGGGAAGGGGTGCCATCAAGAGGGACCTTGACAGGCTTGAGAGGTGGGTCCACGTGAATCTCCTGAAGTTCAACAAAGCCAAGTGCAAGGTCCTGCATGCGGGTCAGGGCAATCCCAAGCACAAATACAGGATGGGCAGAGAATGTACTGAGAGCAGCCTGAGGAGAAGGACTTGGGGGTGTTGGTGGACGAGAAGCTCAACATGACCCAGCAACATGTGCTTGCAAGCTCATAAAGCCAACTGTACCCTGGGCTGCATCAGAAGAAGCGTGACCAGCAGGCTGAGGGAGGTGATTTTTGCCCTATACTCCACTCTCATGATATCCCACCCGGAGTACTATGTCCAGGTACGGGGGGCTCAACACAAGAATGACACGGACCTGTCGGAGTGAGTCTAGAGGAGGACCATAAAGATGACCATTGGGCTGGAGCACCTCTCCTATGAAGAGAGAGTTGGCGTTGTTCAGCCTGGAGAAGAGAAGGCTCCAGGGAGACCTTATAGCAGCCTTCTAGTACCTAAAGGGGACCTAAAGAAGCAGCAGAGGAACTTTTTACAAGGGCCTGTAGTGATAGGACAAGGGGGAATGGTTTTAAACTGAAAGAGGGTAGATTTAGATTAGATATTAGGAAGAAATTCTTTCCTGTGAGGGCAGTGAGGCACTGGCGTAGGCTGCCCAGAGGAGCTGTGGATGCCCCATCCCCGGCAGTGTTCCAGGCCAGGCTGGATGGGGCTGTGAGCAACCTGGTCTAGTGGAAGGTGTCCCTGCCCATGGCAGGTGGGTTGGAACTAAATGATCTTTAAGGTCCCTTCCAACCCCAACCATTCTATGATCTGTCAAACATAGACTTAGGAGAAGTTAACTAAAATCACAGACTGTTGCTTTGCTAAAGTGTCCCAATACAGAGGGGGCAATGGATTAAGGCTGACAAATCATGACAGCCCGTGTGATGTTCAAGGCACTGAGAGACTTGCTGTAGGCAACACTTTGTTTTTCATGGGAATGCTCTGCTGTTTTTCTTCTTTGCATCTCAAATGAGGTTTGAATATACCCCTATGCACACATTTTCCCTGTAAAACACATACATCTTTGTGTGTATGCAAGTGAATGTACATGTGTTTGCAGAGAACAGAGGAATGCACCAAAGCAGGTACACAGAATATGACACCTGACATTAAAGCATATTAAAACATGCAAGGTAAGAAGAAAACAGACACAATTACTCAAAAACCTGTGAAATACTTTT
The DNA here is from genome assembly GCF_015220075.1 of Falco rusticolus. Classification (NCBI taxonomy): domain Eukaryota; kingdom Metazoa; phylum Chordata; class Aves; order Falconiformes; family Falconidae; genus Falco; species Falco rusticolus. The sequence continues at coordinate 34,204,213 of NC_051192.1, forward strand.
TATGTGGTGCTTTTAAAAAACGTGTTTCATATTCAATTGCAGCTGGGTGCAGGGCTCTACTTTTGAGGGTTGCAAAAAACCTACATTTTCTGTTAAAATACCCAAGTGGGAGAAGCCTCTAGGCTCATCACGTTGCATGACTGTGTTTTCTTCTGCAATATAAAATTTGTTGCTTGTGGCAGCAGCAGCTGTGTTAAACTGACTAAACTACATGAACCCAGTTAGTTTCATGCTTCTCTTCCCACTGGCATGGGAAGGGCACAAGAGCAGAAGCTCGCAAAGCTATGAGGGGCTTGCTGGGAATCCCAGTAAAAATAAGGTCAGAAAGTAAAGGAGAGCATCTATAAAAAGACAACAGTAATTCCCACAAATCTCACCCACTCCCAGAAATTCACCAAAAATGAAGCCTGGGCTCAGCTTAAAGTATTTGAGAGCTGAACTGGAATAACAACAAAGAAACAAATAAAAGTTCAAATGCCTAGAAAAAGGAAAATAAATTAATTGTAGTTTGAAGGATATGTTTTGAAATTATTTTTTCCCATTTGACAGTTCAACTGCAGTAAAAATGTCTTCTAATTCCATAGTTTTAGCAAATGGGCAAAGGGAAACAAGGAAAGAGAAAAGCAGAAGCAAAGGAATTAAAGAACAGATTATCTGTGAGCAGGCCCATGGATTCATCAGTCAGGTTATTCAAAATAATGCCTAAACATCCTCATTTCTGTTTTTATGTCTTTTTTCCAGGTCACTATTAGTTACAAACAGAAATTTTAAAAGAGATGATATTAGTAAAAAAAAACCCCAACCAAACAAAACCCCAACAACAAAAGAACAAACAGCAAAGTAAACTGTTGATAACACTACTTTGAAGACTCAAACTGCATCTCTCCATGTAGACAGCCGTTGCTGTCTATTCCCTACAACTCCCAGCAGGACTCTAAGGACTTAAGAAATACCTTAAATGTCCTCTTTCCAAAGCAGTGTTCAGAGTCTTCCCTTTTACACAATATTTAGCAAGGACACAGGTGGAAAACAGCCAGGTAAGCATCATCCTTGTGTTCAATAACGGCTTTTGGAAACCTCGTGAACAGCCCCAAAGGCTTTCTTCAGGGTTATGTGCACATCTCCAGAAGCCTCATTGCTCACCACAGTGACTCTCTGCTGTCTTCTCAACTCCCATTGTTCCTATGTGAGCTCTCAGTCTCCCCACTGGATTGATGGACAGTCTACACTCAATCAAAACACTCAAGACTATTACAAGCGTATATTAAGGTAAAGTATGTTATTTAAGATTCTCTATCAATGGCCAAGTATTTGAATAATTCAAAAAGCGTAAGTAGCTGCTAGAGGGGTTGGACTCAGACCTTTTGGCCTCTGCATCCTCTCCTTAGAAAGATTCTGGTCCCATTGATTTTCCTTCCATCTGCTGGCCTTGTGAAGTGTGACCCCACCATCCCTCAGTGATGATAACAGTAAACAGTCTTTCTTTCACATGCACTATTCTACGCTAAAGTTCCAACAAGTCAAGATTTACACTTATCTGCAGAAGTGAAATCATTTAGGTGGGTTTTACTGTATGGGTTTCAGAAGAGATTTTGAACTTCAAGGGGGAAAAAAAAGAAATTTTCCTATAAAAAAGTATAAAAACATAAACCACACATGTATTTAAAAGTAACATAAAACAAATTTGAAGGGAATTTCAGCAAGGTTTTAGTGTGGAAACATCACAAACTCTTCTTTCATGATTTACACGCATCTTCAGAGCCCTTTTAATGAAGCTATATATTCATATAGTGAATAGCTGATAACCTTTTCTTCCACATACGTGTGGAATAGTGGACTTCTATAAATGCTGTGCCTAACAAAAGTACAAACCGTCAATCTGACATCAGACCAATTCATTTTAGAGCAATATTTGCATTAAATTATACCACAGTCACAAATAAATTGTTATTCACAAATAGTGTCACTTAAACCTTGTTCTGCGCTAACTTAATGGGAAATTTATATTACAATACATTACTACTGGAAGAACAATGTATTAACTGACACCAACCACTATAAAAATGAATTTATATTGCTTCAGTTTTCCTGCTACAAAATAATGAAAGTGCATGTAAACAGAGTATTTTTTTTTATTATGTGAAAGCCGTGCACAGTATTCTTATCCTATATAGGTAAAGGCTATGTGCAGATATATGCAGTTCTACTGGGAAGAATTCCTTTGTGGTACTCAAAGTAAAATGTATCAGCAGCAAACTTACAGCCTTTGTCCAAAGGCAGATGCTCATTTTCAGGAGATGGTGACAGTCAATCTCTTCTACTGTTTAAACGTTACAATCAATTAAAATGGCCCACCTTGCCATTGGCTTTTCCTGAGGGATCTACCTTTTTCACTTTATGCTTTGTTACAACTCAAGACTAAGGCTTAAACAGAAGGAAATTTCATATAATAAAAAGGAAAGAAAATATCAGAAGTGCTATTACTAGTCTTTACCGTAAAGGGTATTTATACCAAAGGTGGTGACAAAACCAATTTCTTTGGCAATTGCTCAAGTTGGACCATTTGCAGCCAGGAACAAAATGTTATTGAGTGGTACTGTGAAGAAAACCGATTGCATGCTAACAGTCTCTTTTGACACAGGTGTTCCCCAGGGTGGGCGCTGCGGGAGGTGGCAGGGCTGCTGCCAGGCTGGGTCCTGTGCCCCAGGCAAAAGCCCTGCACAGGTCTGCGTGTCCCCCTGGCCACTGCTGCACTGCACAGGCGCTGACCCGCTCGTGCCTGTGAAGGTCCCCGTACCTTCCAGCCTGTATAAAATTACTAACATAACAAACAAATGCGTACAATCAAGCTATTAAGCAAGCTGACAGAGGCTAATAAGTCTCAGCAGCGGCAGCAATCACTGTAGATATTGGTGCGAATATAAAGTGGGGTTAAATCCACGAGTTCTGGATTTGCTGAATTTCGGGGCTCAGGCACCTAACACTGGTATTTTGTTTAAAGCCTTTTTTACACCAAATGCTGACTTTAGTACTCCTCATTTGTGGGATTTCAAAATGTTTCTCCATGTCAGGATGAAATAACCTCACGTACTCACATACATTTACACCGTTCTAAAAATATGCAAATCAATATTTGAAGAGAGGTTTCAGCTACTGCATGTCTTGGGAATAGTGGAAACTCATGGGGGCCCACATGTAAACCCTCATTCCACGGCAAACTGCTGAAATAGCCACTAATTCTGGCCTATTTGCAGGGATCATTATGTCCAAACACACTGTTTCAACAAAGAATGTCATATGCAATATCACTTTTCAGCTCTAAAGCTTCTAATATAGAGACTGAAAGGGAATCAAAGTAGAAAGTTGTTTCAGCCAGGGTGAATAATTCTGCATTTCAGGGCCAATTTTTCCTGCTTATCTTGCGGCATGAACTTTTCTCCCTATTAACATAAAATCTAGCTTGTATTTCTAATCTCTGCAATACCTTAAAACATCTTACTTCATTTGTCATTTGTTCAGTGTAAGCTTAAAATAGATCTCTGCTAATGATTTCATTTTTTTTCTTACTTTCTCACAAACTAACTTTTCTGATGTCTTTAACAAAAAGTGCTCACATGCCTTTCTGCAACCACTTTTTCTCTCACTCGATGATATGCTGATAGCAAATCTTACCTAGCATCTAAAAAAAAGAATTGGGATTATTTTCACAAGCTGAATGACAAATAGGTTTTTCAAGGCTCCTTTTATCAATGACAGTAGGTCAGTTATAATAATTTTCAGTTCACTGCCACTAAAGACATAAAAATTCCTCCCTTATTTGACTATATTAACACTAAATTTTGCTGCTGCTCATGACACATAGGTCACTAGTCTCACATTCTAGAGTAAGGACTGAGGTCAACCCCTTTAGCAGCAGCATTTATGGGCAACTTCACATTGAAACTTTTATCTTAATCATGGGTTTCTCTTTATTAACTGTAACCATTTTCCTGACAGGATTAGTATACCTGGTTCACTTGACATCTACACATGTGTCACTTAGCTACAGCAGTTACATATTTTTTGAGACAGTTTGACATTTCAGGCAATCTCTGCAGCCCTCCTTTGCTGCATTGGACATAGCGCCTGCTCATCTTGCTGCATGCTCCCAGGTGGGCTATTTTTGTTACTTTAAAAATGCTACTAGAAGAGTTTTATGTGTATGATTTTCAGAGCTCCTTGAAGCATTGTTTGTTTGTTTCCTTTGATGAAGCATATTTTCTACCTTTTCTTCCACCTCCCAGTACTCTCCTAGAGTGCCAGAACAACTTGAAAAAGCACAAAGGAAAAAACGGTTCTCATTGCAAATAACAAGGGAGGGGTGTGTATGTGTAAAGGCAACTAACAGAACATACTACTGTCCATCACAGAAAAACACTAAATGTCAATTATTTCCATAAAATCCTCTCTTGTGAAGTTGGTGGAAGATATTTCCTCTTCACACATTTAGTCAGTACACAAAGTATTTAACTTTTGATTTTTTATATTTTTTTTTTGGTGCTCTAATAACTTTTCCCCTTCCTCGGCTGTTCTGCAGAGTGGTAAGCCTAAGCCTGCTGAAGTTTTCCCAGGAGCATAAGTAATGATGGTTGGACAGTTGGTGCCTCAACCCTGCCTTGTAGCTCCAGGTATCTCTGCATGGAGCTGAGTGAGCCACTCTCTCTGAAGATCAGGGGATCTCATTTGTGCCCAGTGAGCATGTCCTTTGGCTCAGACCAAAGCTTTGGTATACTTTTAGCCCCAAAATGGGTACTTATCCTATTCCAAGTAATCTCTTTAATTATTTGTTTGCCTGCAGTTAGCTGACACACTCACTTACTAGTTACAAAATCACTGAACACTTTGAGCTTCGTGATTTGCTTTCTCTGGGCACTCAGAAGAGCTTTCTTCCAAACCTTAATAACGGTGTGGTCTCTCCCCAAAGTGCATAATGGAGTTTCATCTATAAAACACAAAGTCCCTTGTTTTCATCTTCTTTTTGCTCACCTTGTTTAAGAGCATATTGCTCAAGGGCTTTATTTTTATGTGGAATACAGCTTTATCCAAATTATTAATTCCATCTACCCAAGTTAAATAGAAATACTTAAACCACCAAGTATTCAGATCTAGCTCTGGTCAAAAAAGAGGCTATTTTCCGACTGTTTAATATTCCTGGGCTTTGCTTTCTTGCAGGTACTGAATTACAAGCTATTAAAACCTTCATTTGTTAGTTATGGCTCCAAAGGACTGAAGCATAGCTTCTTGAATCTTACCCCGTTCCTCTACTAATTGTTTCTTCAGTTAATTCTGCTCCTGGTACCATACATGGCTCAGTTAGCTCTTTGGCAGGTCTGGCCATTTCTGGAAGACCCCAATCCATTTGTGCAGCCTTACGTAAGTGTGAGCCTTTGTGAAAGGCAACCAGAAGTCCTCACCGTCTCAAACTAGAGCCTCACAGAAGTCTGAGTTCCTCTGCATTTAGGGAATCCCAGAAGTTCAAAAATGTGTAAAGCTCCTGGCAGAAGGTTGGAGGTGAGACTATAGAAGTAGAGCAGTGAAGAGAAAGATTAAAACAAAACAGCAACAAAAGGGAAGAAAGGGACAGAGTGCTGGAAGCATGAGGAAGATGGATAAAGTGAGGAAGATGAGGGCACAATGGCAGAGAGGAAGAGAAACAAAAAAATGTGGGGTAGACACCTCTAACTCCAACAGTCTATGAAGTTTTTACTTGATTAGCGGATCCTTGTAAGAAAGGATGGTATTGGAAAGAATACTGCACTACAGAAAAGCTATCAAAAAGTCAGTATCTGCTGTCATCTGGAGTTTTCAAAGTTTCTATTTATGAAAAGTGCACAGTTTCCGTTAACCATGTGATTAGTGGCTATTTCCAATTAATGTTATTTTCAAAAATGTAGGAAAATACTGCAATCTGTCTATTTTTCATCTCCTAAATGAATCACTGATAACACTCCCACAACGTAATTAATATGCTTATTCCACAAAACCTGCAAAAATCATGAAGATAATGAGGCTACATCTGACCACACGTGCAATGCGGAGCACAGGATCACGTATCTTAGTGCAGCTCTCATCCTGAGTTCCTGCTTTAGGTTGCGAACCATGTACACTAAAACAGTTTCATCAGATTCTTGGTCACTCGGACATGAGACTAAACTAGCATCATACACATAAGCAGTCAACTACAGAATGACAGCTCAAGGAAAGCCATAGGTGTGAATGCACCTTGGTCCTCCAAGATGGCTGAAAGCCCTCAGTATTGCACATTGCCTGCATGCCCTGTATTTTGGAATACACGACAAAACGGACCTAGACTTTAAAGTAAATCAGTAGCGTATAATTAAAAACCCATCAGTATCACTGGATGGATCTCACAAGAGGCTATTTTCAGGGCACAAGCACTGCTACCAGTAATGTGTCTAAATATAGGTACTTTTAAAAAAGTATTAATGCCTCCTTAAAAACAACATCTGCTTGACATAGTTTGCTTAGCAACTTTTGTTCACTGGATGAGGCTTCTTCTACACTATTGTACCTCTGACACTAAAGCTGAGTCTAAACAAGTTCACTAAGAGTACACTGGTGTGCCACCCTGAGACCAAAACCTATGTTGTGTGCATCATTTTCCAAGAATAATCTTCAACAAAACCAGAAGACAAAATTTATGCACTTGACTTGGCTCCTGACAAGCACTGCTATAGTGACCAGCCACCATCCCTGCATCCCCACATCTAACTAGATAACAGCTATCAGAAACCATAACATTTCTTGAAAACTCAGTTAAAAAGGAAAAGAAATGCATTCTCCACGTACATAACAATATTACTAATATTTTTTTAACCTCAGGGAAAAAAGAGCAATCACAAATATTTCTAATATAAACACAGATACAGAAATAATTAATCATGGATTATATTTATATGTTTTTTAAAAAGTAATGCTAAAATTTGAAGTGCATGAAATATTGTAATTCTGTATGTTAATAAATCTTCACACGATGCATCTATGTTTCTATAGTTTCCTACAGCTCCTTGTATTCTACCTATTTAATACTGTTCTCCTTTATTGCAAGAGTAAGCATATTCCTTTTCTACTTCTTGTACAATTGAAAATACATGAAAAAAAAAAGTGCCTCTAGATTCTGATCTTCACTGCTATCCATATATAAAGCTATACTCCCCAATCCTTTATTTCACAGGTAAACAAACCATTTTACCTTTTTCTGTATCTACAGTCTTACATTAATCCAAGTAGTATTCTTTTTATTTTTGGTTACCTATAGCTGTATCTATTTTCACGTTGTTGTTGTCAATATTTTCATGAAATCTAAATATAAGGAAAGGAGACTAAAATGTCTCTTTACTACCACATTTTAAATACTATTAGGGAAAAATACCTATTTTAATCTCTTTCATACCAAGATTCATAACCTAACCACTGAATGTCACCTTAACACATCTACATCTATTATTTATTTCTTCCCAAGTTAAGTTCAACTGTCTTGTCAATGAAACTTCATCAAAAGCATTTTAAAGAAGGATCATAGAATATCGTGAGTTGGAAAGGACCCATAAGGATGATCAAGTCCAATGCCCAACTTGTCAAAATAATTCTTCAGTCTGACGGGTGGCTTTCACATAATTAACAGATACTATCTACTATAACTTGCAACATAAGTTATTGGGCAAATGTACTTGCCAAGGAGGTTTTAAACCTTGAATAGAGTCTTTAAGCACTGAACTTGGTATTTACATATAATTAACAGTACTGAATTAATTTTCAAATACTACACCTGATACTGTGAAGAAGCCTTCACCTAACATCACCATGTATTTCTCATCACCTGCATTAGCACATTTTTGGGATGACTGAGAAGCCACCCTCCTTTTTCTTGCAAGAGAGAGATTCAGTTTGATTTGTGCTACACGGACAGTTTTGGCTGTATGTGCAGGGTGACAGCTATAATGCTACTATAGCTACCATTTTGGGGGTAATTAATACATGAATAGAAGAGAACTTCCATCCTTTGGGACATACACATATTGTACCACACAAAGTCACTTCCTTCCACCTGTCTACACTGCACTTGGATGTAATTTCCGTAACAGCATTTATGCATACCGTCTTCATCTGTCTGGATAATGGTCTCCTCACTCTCCTTCCTCCCTTCTGGGTTGGTTAGGATCATTTTGAGGCTGACATTTGTGTAGGGAGGCAAGTGATCCACGACATGCTGGGGTGCTTTGGGATCCATGTCCAAGCAGTCCGCCTTGCTCTCATTGTGTCCGCAGAAGTAGTGGTAGCATATAGTGACATTGAAAGTATGGCAACGAGTGATGTTGTAACCCAGAGACTCCCAATCCACAGCAATGTGTCTGGCCTGGATCTCAGCAATCTTCAGTGTTTTCGGTGTTCTCATAGGTTCTAGAAAACAGAGTATAATAAAGAAAAACATCATTAACATTCTTCATTCTTGCACTGAACCATAGCTGGTAGATAATACCTCCAGGAACGTGAAAGTAAAGGAGGCACCCAACAAAGACAGACTTATTACTAGAAGTATCATCATTTGTGCAGGTACCCTACAGGGAAAAAAACCACCAGTCTCTGTTTTTTTACTTCATTCTTCTCTCTGGTTTCTCTCTTTGCAGATTTCAATCAGTGATTAAGACTTCACAACAGTGAGAAAAAGAATTGTTAATTAACAGTTCAGTGATTCAAAGCAATTGAGAATACAGCCAGCAGATGCAAGAAGAGTGACCAAAAGGCCACCCAGCTGTCACCGCTGGCTTCCCTTCCTAATTCCCTCCCCGCCCCCGCCCCCCCCTTTTTTTACCTGCATAAATTAGATAATACATCATAGTGGTAAAGAGTCAACATTCACTACACTATGATTTATCATGCCACCAAGCAATGCTGTATACTAATTACCTTACAAAGCTAGCATTTACAAAAATGATGCAGATATTAATGTTTATTATTTTAGTAATGAAGCTATTCATTCAAGCAAACCCCCTTTGAAATAGTACAACAAGAGCTTTTGGATATTCCCATTGTATCCTACTTCTTTTGGATCCCCAAAACTTTGCCTGGACATTGCTCTGCATGGGTAATCTGTGACCTGCTACCCAAGCTCAGCTGCTCTCCACATATGCATATCCACCAGCACAGTACGTGATGCTCCCCAAGCTGTCATCAATCTTTCATTGTCTCTCTAGTGCATTCATTCCTCATGCAAGACTAACTTTTATTGTTGAACTTAATTAAAATGATTACACAATGAAAATCATGACCATGACTATATATACTAGAGTTTCACTGGAAATATACCAAGGGGATCTTTATACCCTGCTAATACATCCTTCTTCACCAGAGAAAATAAAGTCTGCTGTAGGTACAGCTTCAGCTTTGTGTCCTTGCGGATGTAAGTTCAAAACAATTGAGATTATGCAAGGAAGTGAAATATAGGATTTCTCTTTCTGAGCATAACAGTTCTTTGTAACTTGCATTTATGAAATGATGAGTCCCAACCAGGCTAACACTCAGCCAAAAGCACAGATGGTATATTGAAATAAGGAAATGTGAATCAGTGTAATCTATTCAGCACGCAGTTTGCCAGACAAACTGCAAACAGTTAGTTTCAAACATCAAAACAACCAAATTCTAAATATAACATAAAGGTATTCCTAGTAACATGATGAGTGTTAAGGATTAAACATTGTGCCTATTTGTTGCCATGACCTATACTTCCCTTTCTGGATTTTGAACAACCATGTTCCCTTTGCCCTAAAGTACTGATTTATCATATATATGGCAAAAAATACAAATGAATAAGTAGACTTCCTGGGCAGTAGCTTTCTGAACATATTGTATACTGTGACAATAGAGATCTGAAGCTGAAACGTAGCATTGAAAAGGTTCTTGAGACTTAAGAGACTTGAAGAGAAGGAGGAAAAAAAGGGGTTTTATAGCGTAAACAATGGCTGGTGCTTTAGCAAGTACAGACAGGTGTGAGGCAGTCAAAAAAAAAAAAGTAGCAACACAGTAGATTTACTGAAGGAGCTGGTAAGAGTCTTCAAAGAATCAGTATTTCCTTGGCTGTGTGTGTGTGTGTGTCGCAAAGGAAGAGGCCTGCTAAAAGAGAAAAAATATACATAATATCAGCCTTTTTCTCACATGGGTGACAGTGAAAACACGTACTCTGATTTAGAGTTTGAGGCCTAAAAGAGTAAACATATCTTTCACCAAGGAAGTTTTGTATTATAGGCTTAATTTTAGTTCTAAAATGGAACGCTGCTTCTCATTTTAATAATTTTGTCTTTATTCTACTAATCCAGGTTGTGCCTTCAACCACCCACATCAGAGATGGAACTCAAACCTGAATTTAAAATTTGTTGGAGTCTCTAAAACAAACACAACATAAAAACATAAACACAGACACGTTGTCTGGCCATGAAGGTTGAAACAATTAATGTCTGAAGCTGACTAATCAGTAACAGAAAATGCACTGCATTTGCATCTTGCTTCTTTCATGGCAAGACTTAAACTGCATTCACACTATGCTGTATGGTACTTTCAAAAGAGAAGAAAAAAAAGCGTTGTTAATCTTAAAGAAAAATTATTTTACAATTCTATGCAAATTTTACAAATGTGTCACAGTATCAGAGGAGATACTGAAAAGCATCCTTTATTCACCTGTCAAAAAGAAAAGAATGAAAGACAGAGTGTGATCTCGCTTTCTCACAACTATTCCCTTCTTTGGCAGAAATTAAACAACTTCTGCAATATTGAGATGGTAATTAAAGTCTGCAGAGTCTCTCAACAGCTTTGGCAAATGCTGCCAACTGTCCCCACTGCTCCTAAAATGATGCTTTAAAAACACAATTTTACTCTCGCTTCTGGGCGACATTCATCTCAGCGATCTCTAGAGGTAAAGACCAATTGTTTTAAACTACCACACCACAAAGCCTCCATCTGTAACACCTCAGTAGAAAACAATCTTCAAATAATTATTTTTCTCAGATACAACACTATTGAATTTTTGAGTAGGCTTCCCAAAATTCTCATCATCTTATTAAGAATAACTTTGTTCTCAATGGGGGCAAAAAGAAGTGTTCATCTGCCATTTTTCCCTTTCCCCATCACACTTCAGGGTTTGCATTTCATTAAAACATTTCCTTAATCCTACTGGGATTTAATTTCAGTTTATGCATTCTCTTCTGATCTTTGCATACTTTTTCAGTACTGCTAACCCCAGTTCATCGATTCGCATGTTGTCTTCCCAGTTGTTGTCTTCCCACCTTTTCTCTTTCAGTTACAGCTAGAACTTTTATCCAAAATACATGGACATTAAAGCCCATGACTTCTCAACTCTTAGTTGAATTACTCATGGCCAAATTGACATCCTACGTCAGAGGGAGCAAATAAGGCACTTTCAAAATATCTATTCATTCCTTAACACATGAGCTGGGGTTTCAATAATAATTGCAGAAAGCACTTAATATTTTCCAAATATTAATCTACCAATTACCAATGTGAGACAGGTAAGTGGTGTTAAACTACTTCTGTGAGGAGAAAAAGACACAAAAAGTTTAACAGCTTGTTCAGAGCTACAGGGTGATTTACTGCCAGGGCCACAAGAACACCAAGTGGTAAGCAGCGACCAGGTCACTGGTGCTCTGGCCACCAGACAGCATCAGCTAGCAGCAGCAATTCAGAGAGTTCTTTTATACTATTTGCCAACGCCTCCACCAAAATGCTAACTCTACTTTTCAGCTTCAGTTCTTTTTTGAAAGACTTTTTTGCAGGTTTTCTTAGAAAATGTTTGAAAAAAGCATAACAGTGCCCAGACGCTAAGTGAATATCTGAGCATAAGGACAAGTTGTTTGAAAAACAATAGTGTGGCTTATTCATTTAAAAAGATTTCTTGGTTGAGAGCTTCAAGTTTGAGTGAAACAGTGTGATTTTTGCATTAAATCTTGTATTTAAAGCTAAAATTTTGGGGAGGAGGTATTCATAATTTATTTTTTTAAGCCTTTTTCTTGAGTGGAAAATATATTTAAGACTGCAGGAGTTTCCTTGTGGTGATAGCAGAAAGTACCCAGGGCTTCTGCTTTTGCGCAAAATTCAATATCCTGTGACAGTATCAAGCTCTTAAATGTGAACATCCTGACTGGCAGAGTCACATCATTCAACAGAAATACAAGTCATATGGCGGATTTGGGGGTGGTGGCAGCAAGGTTGACCTTTAGCTACTCCTGAGCCCGTCTGCTGATGGTAGGCTCCCTTCTCCCAGACCCTTTCTGCCCATGGGCTGTTGCTACAACATCCACTCCATTCCCACTTCTGCTTATGGCCACCGGCTTTTCTCTCTGCCTTTTGCTCTCAATGCTTGGCAATACCAAGCTCTGTTATCTTCCTTCTCCTCACCCTCCCTTTATCTCTTGGCAAACGAATAATTCCAAGCACTTGCTGACACAAATCCATCATCTGATCTGACTGCTTTTTACTCTTCACTGAACCAATTAAAACCAGAGGCACAGGGAAAATAACAAAAGAACAGAAAAGATCAGAATAATGAGAGGTGTCTACACTTATGCAGATTATGAAGGCCTCATTCTTTATCTAGAAACTGCACTAAGTAAAAGAATTACATGCACATTCACTCGCAACAGTTTATGGATCAAGAAGATTTAACCTAACTTTATGGGATAAAATAAAGAATAGCTTTAGTAATTCTCCAAAGGTTAATAATCTAGGGATAGATGGCAAAAGAGACAGAACCTGTTGACCCCATACCACCTCCCAACTGCAGGATGATTTAGTAAGACACTCCAGATAACAGATAAAATGAAGCTCAATTTCTTTATTGCTTGATAAGCAACATGTGATATGACAGCTGAATATAGAGCCTCTTTGTAGAGATTATCTTCACTTACACAGAGATGGCAGTGAAAACAAGTCTTCCCATTTGCAGAAGCAGCAAGGTGAGAGAATGCACTTCCTCAGAACCTATTCTTAATGATAATAGGTATGTCAGAAACAAACAGCTGTCCTGAAACTGTGACAAAATATCCCACAGGAGGCAGCTAGTAAGGCATAACAAGTCCTTTGCTTTTGCTGCCTGTATTGGGTCTGGCTGAGCCCCACCGCTGCCCTCACAGTGCTGCACTTGCATTGGCATCTGGAAAGGTGGTGATAACACCCCGGGGGTTTGGCTCCTGCTGAGCAGAGCTCACAGCATCACGGCTGTCTGTAAAACCTTCCTCCTCACCAGCAGCCTGGGGGTGGCAAGGTCTTGGGAAGGGACAGAGCCAGGACAGCTGACCCAAAGCAACCAAAGGGATATTCGATACCATGATGCCTGCTCAGATATTAAACCTAAGAGAAGGAAGGAGGAAGCGGGGCATTAATTATTTATGACAATTGTTTTCTAGAGCAACCGCTACGCATACTGAAGCCCGGCCTCCTGGGAAGCAGCTGAACATCGCCTGCTGATGAGGAGTAGAGAACATCTTTTGTTTTCCTTCACTTCTGCATGCATGGCTTTTGCTATCACTTCATTAAACTGCCTTTACCTTGACCCACAAGTTTGGGGTTTTTACATCTTATTTTCTGCGCCCTAATGCCCCCCACCCCTTCTGCTGAGGAGCGGAGCAATACAGAGGCTTGGTGGGGACCTGGCATCCAGCCAAGGTCAACCCATCACACTGCTTTTCCTTAGATATCCTAAACGTTGATTGCAGGACAGAGTTTCATTTCCATTTTCATTTCCAGGTAAAACCTGATAGGGGAGGGAGAATTGCATCTTCTGATCAGCAGACAGAACACACATTGATTCGCACAAAATGGAAAACAATCAGAGAAACTTTAAAGCACAAACATTACCGATAAAGAGAGTGCTTCTTGAACACCACCATATACTGTCTACTGTTTCTATATACAGTTCTTTAATCGGAGTAGACTTTTGGACCCTTCCCCACCACACCCTTGAACTCTTAGTATGGCATTACACTGAGGAGATTACTTCAAATTTCTGCTTTAACCACGCTGACTGAAATTCATATCAAGTTTAAGAGTGACCCAGGTTGCCTCCATTGGTGACAGAAGGTGAAAACTAACTGGACTTGGAGGGTGAGATAAGGCATAAATTTGCATAAGGTTTTGGGAACTGCAGAGAGATGCTGGGTTTATATTACATAAACCCTCTGATATACAAAAGCAAATGTATATTAAAGAAGTAGAGTAAATTTGGTTTAAGATAGTAATGCTGTAATTTAAAACAGTGTTTCTCGCAGAGGCTCCTTTAATTATCTTACCCTAACATTTTAAAACAAAAGACATGGGGGGGGGGGGGGGGGGGAAGTCCTCATTTTTCTGCTAATATTCTCAGTCTGAACAGCCACTGGAATTCCCCAGACTTTACTTCTATGAGAACATGAACCTCTCTGTCATGTGGCTTTTCCTGACCTTTCCAGAATAGGTCTCTCTTTGGCGTGTGGGAAATAAGAGGATTATTCGAAGATGTTAGTGTGGCTCCTGCTGTTTTGTCAGTTCATACAAGGTCCTACAAAAACAAAGTGTTCCCAAAACTTAAAAAAAAAAAAAAAGTTACAGTCCTGCTGCTGTAAAGAACTCTTCTAAAAAGACCCCTGATAAGCACATGGAAGAATGGAAATAGTGAAGAACACCAAAGAAAGTACAACCAAAATCAGAATAACTGTCAATGTGCAGTAAGAAAAAAATAAACAAAGGTTCCTCACTTGCTCGTTTCAGTTGCATTACTCCCAATTATTACTTCCTTTATTAGTGAACGATGAATCACATAGAAAGGTTTTATATAGATACCAAGTTCCCTCACCATAAACTTGGCTAAGATTGCTGTATATATAAGTGTATCTCTCACTGAAAAGGAGTGGGCTAGAGTTACACATTTCAAAAGAAAACCCAAGTCTGAGCAAGAACTATACACATTATGATCACTTCTGCACTTCTGCAGGTGCTTTGTTGCCTGTCAAAGGAACACCCTATAATTAAGTTATGTTATGAACAAAGGTAACAACGATCCCTAGATGAGGCAAGCTGTCCTAGAATATCCATGATGAAACTCCTGTGTGTCAAGGATTATTAGTCTACAAATCCAAAAGAATTTAGTTCACACTTTCTCCCAGTAAGTCCATTATTTAACAAGATGATGATAATACAGGACTATCCAATTTACTCAGACATCCCAAGAACGATGTGCATTTCAGTCCAATTTCTTTGAACCAATCTGCCTTTATGACAGAACAATTCTTGTAAATCCTACTCAAGTTTCCTGTCTGTAACTGGCAGATTTTTGACCATTTCTAAATAGAGTTAAAGGCCAGCTTAGAGTTAAAGGCAAAAATCAGTTAACAGCACTGGCCTCAATCCTTTAACGACTACTTAATGACAATTCATAACTATTTATCTTCAGTCAGAGACTCTTTCCTCCTACTTATGCACATTGCAAGACAAATCTACACAACATCATATTACCAACTGGATCTGGATCAATATAGACTTTCTGTATGTTACTGGAATAAGTTATTACTCCAGATATTCCAGTGTTGAAGTATCTGCATTCCCTCATACTCAGAACATACAAAAAACAGGACACCTGCCATGTATGTAAAAAGGGGTTGGAAAGTCTGAGGTACTCTTTTTTTGGGGGGTTGGTTTTTTGTTTGTTTTTCCAAATCCATGTCAGCAGTTTAGAGGCCTGACTTCAGGCAGCCAAATTTGAAACCTCAGGCTTCAATCTTTTTAAACATAGAAGCATTAAAAATTAGTGAATATCAAAGAAAGAGAAATCAAATTAAATTGACAGAAGTCACAAAATTTGAAGTCATATCAGCAGTCTGACAGAAAATGAAAAATTACCAGGTACGTATTCCCATAATAAAAATTGAAGGGATTACTGGGAATCTCCTTTTCCACATGCAACACATACAGAATACAAAACAAATTTGGATCCAAACACAAAAAGAACCCAGACTGTGTATGTCCATCTATTTGCAATGTGAAATATGAACCCAGAATAAATGAAACAATGGCATTTATACTGTACTAGCACTACAGATTCATTCTGTTGCAAATGAAGGTTGTAATGCAATTGCATGAAAATCTATGAGCCTTTTCTCTTTTCATTTCATCTAGCAACTGACTTAAGACAGCTTACAAATTTCTTACTGACCACATACCTCAGGGAGCTGAAGAAAACACGTGAATTATGACATAGATAATCAGCTGTACTCTACTAGTTTCAGTAGCAATGTACTTTAGGACGTATCTTTTTGGATGCAAAATATAGCTGTCCCTGCTTCAGAGATATAATGAGGAGATGAATATACCTGCACTACTCACAATTATTTGCCCATTCCCTCTTGATAGTATGTTTATTCTTTTGCCTCCATGCATGATTAACAGTTTGTGTATCCTTAGCATGTAATCAATAGCTGTGAAGTCTTGTATTAGCTTTAGAGATTAGACATCTCTTGATAATAAATTCTACTGATTTCTCCATCTTAGGTTAGCTGCAGAAATACATTTCCCACCCCCCCCCCCCCCCAGTTTAAATTAAAAGGAGATATATTGTCTAGAAGGAGAGAGGAAAAGCTGGCATGACCTCTTCACCCTCATTCCTCTACATGAGCAAAACCTCTCTGGTGGTGTAAAACATGAATCAGCATGTCAACAAGCATCAGAGTGCGCAAGTAAACACAGGGAAAGCCTGACATTACAAAATTCCTAGGAAATCTGTCCAGGACTGCAATGGTGAAGTTTAATTGTGTAGTCAATTACAAAATTAATAGTGATGGGGGGGAAAAAATGAAGCTTTGATTACAGTATTAGTGGCATGGATCTCTTAAGAACAGAAGATCCATAATCAAAACCAGTAACAATTCTATTATAAAGAATATATTAAAAGAGAAACTATAATATGAATTTATACATACATATACACTTTTTATCCACCTTAACAGGGAACCTAACCATTCAATACTACGAAGAGAGCATTTATGAACATTTATTTGAATATAAGTCATCGGTTTGTTGAGATGATACATTTTTCATTTCTCTCCAATGCACATTCATAAACATCTTTTTATGGTGTTGTTTACAAACAATATATTTGGGAGCTTAGGACATTATGAGTATTATGCAGAATGCCTAAGTTGGAGTAGAGTGAATAAGCAAAACAAGGATTTTCTATGGATATCGTTAAAGCTTCAGTTTCTTTTTCCTGTATATAAAAATGTCAGTCCTCCAAGTCAGAAAGTATAAATACCACCATACGAAATAAAGTGACCAAATGTGGAACACAGTCTATAATAAATAAATAGTAAGCACAGAAGAGAGACTCAAACTGTGAATAAAGTTAGGGCCACATTCATCTCTGATGACCAGGAAATGAAAATTGCAAGCAGTAATTATGATACCCACTAAAAACTTTTACATATTCATATGTCCGTGTTTAGGTACACACACATACACACAGATACTTGTGCCCATACAGCCATTTCCCCACATGGAGATAAAATACACATCAAAACGCATCCTCTCTCTTTGCGCAGCTACTGAAATGTTCTCGATGATCTGACTTCCCTCTGTTCCCATTTCAGCCCATCTGGTTTCTGTATCCCCTGGGGCCCTGGCTGAAACCACCTATCCTCCAGTCCTCTCCCCGCAACCAGCAAAGCCTTGCATTTCAACTGGGGTCACACCCCACAGACCTGCCCTTCCAGTGCTGTGTTTGTGTGGTAAAGCCAAGTAATTGCATGTTACAGTGGCTCTGGCTCTGCCCCTTCCACAAACTCAATATATACCATTATATATCATACAATGTATATATTGTATAGTGATATATAATGTATATGATAAACCTTGGCTGAAACACAAATTCATTAAGTGGCTTAAAACCAGAAATGACACTGGATCATACAATGCATCTATTGTATGCCTCTTGACTTGTCAGTGAAAAAATCCTGGTGTTTTATCCCTTTTGTTTTCTTTTTTACTCCAAATGAACAAATCTGTAGCTTCTATTGTACAGAAAAGTCTTCCTTAAGCACTTGGATATTTAATTAGTAAATTGGCTTAATTTTCTTTATTGGTTAATAAAAAGTTAAGAACACAAGCTGAAAAAATAAGCAAGCTTGCTTTCATCAAAAATACAGACAAAAATAACAAAGGTGGGCAAAGAAGAATTCGTCTGACATTAAAATCTTGAAGAAAATCAGAAATCATTTTCAAAGCTACTTAATACTCTGAAAATGCTGGTACAGTACCAACAGGCAAATAATTTTTAATTTGGATATCGGATTACCATAAATTTTTACCACCTTTGAATTTTGATGAAATTCTGTTACTTGTGTCACTCAGCCACCTGCGAAAACCTGACTAAATGTGACTAAAAAAACTTCTCAATCTATAGGTCAATGACCAATGCCATGTAACTATCGAAATGCACTACGTGTCCCAGTATAAAGAATCCTTTGTCCTTATGCTTCTAGCACATCTTAAGCTGGCATTTCTTTACAGATATTTTAACAAAACAAAAAACTTTCTGCGCATTTTTAAGCAGTCCAATTTCCATCCAACTGTCCCTTGACCTAACTATGAGTAAAAAAAAGTATTCTTGGGTAAAGAGGCAAAGCACTGTTTGATTTACTAATGGAACAGTTGTGAAATTGTCATTAGAAACTACAGTCCAAGGTTAACTCCCAAAGACAAGTTTTTTGCTCAGAAGTTCTTTAAAATGCTTGCTTTCAGAAAGGAAAGGCATGATAAGGCATATTTGCTCTTCAGGTCAACTCACCCAGTCTGGGTTGAAAGCACATGCTAGCAATTCTTTTCCCACCACCATCTGACTGTGAAGGTTTGCAAGGCCATTTTGGGAATGGGGACCTAATCCTGCAAACCTTTTGTTCCTGGACTTGCCTTTGCTCAAAAGGAGCAATGCTGCGCAGAAGTGAGCTCACGAGCACCTTTACCATGAAACAGAATCCTTGTGACAAAAAAGGCCTTGCTTGCAAATGGAGGCACTAGGAAGCTGGGAAAGTGCTTTCTAAAATAGACCATGAAATCTAAAGAATACATTTCCATTTAACATTTAGCTACATAACATACTCTAAAGAAATTGCCCTGCTGCTTCACTTTGAGCCAGCTAGTGTTTTGCAAAGCTATTGTTTCCTGTCTAAGCAGAAACTTGGAAAACATAAAATAACTCACCCTACAGTAAAAGAAGGTAATTTATTCTAGAAGCAATTTTCTCTTTGCAA
This sequence comes from Falco rusticolus, assembly GCF_015220075.1. Taxonomy (NCBI): domain Eukaryota; kingdom Metazoa; phylum Chordata; class Aves; order Falconiformes; family Falconidae; genus Falco; species Falco rusticolus. The sequence goes on from NC_051192.1 coordinate 34,223,553, forward strand.
AATTCCTCTGAACGTTTCTGGTTTATTCCATGATTCCAAGACACAAAAATGTGCCTGAAAAATGATCCCATAGTATTTTCAGTCAACAGCAAAGCTGGATGAGTGATAACAGAAAAAGGTGGCAAACCCAGCAGCTTACTGGGAGCAGCAAAAGAAAAAAATAAATTTAGATGTTGTTGATAATAACTTATACTTGTTTTAAAATAAGGTGGGTTTATAAGAAGTGATTAATAATGAGCAATTGATCTTGCCTTACACAGAACAGATGGTGGTGTTAAATGCAAACCCAACAAACCTACTTTTCACTCATGCAAATGTAAAGGATTAGCTCTTCACTTGCAGGAGGCACCACTCTTTACTATGTGTTCTCTTATAGAGATTGATCTAGTTCAAGCTGCCAATCATATTCAATAATTTTACCACATTGTGACTTACAAAAAGATATTGTTCTAGCACAGTTCGCTTGGCTTCACTGTTACTGCAAAGCAACTGCCAACGTGCCTCTACAACCAGCACTACCGTAACAGTCGCCCAAGAGTGTCAATCACACTCGCTGAGTAAGTGGAGCATTAAATTATTTTTTTTATGCCTATGTTGTACATGCTGAATCACTGTCATCATACAATCACAACAGAATACAAAAAGGAAAGGCAGCCAATTAGTCAAGTCAAGGCCACACTGGCAAACACAGTATTAATTTGCAAGTGCAGGCTAATTGCTGGATACCAGCATTAAGTCACTTAAACCAGATTTACTGCCGAGTGTAATAAATGCTTAAAAATACAAAGAACAAACAACCCTTCCTCCTAACTTACTACCAAAGGACTGGTAAAAGTCTATTTTTTTGTTTCCATCCCCCATCTAACTGTTAACCTTTTGGAGAGTGGCTAATGAGCACACATGTAATCTATTACCATCCCTTCTTGTCATCACAACCAACCCACTAGCTCATAACCTTTACTGACAACCATGACAACATGATAGTTTGCAGGATTATGAATCTGCTGTACAATGCCTAGAAATATAAAATTCCTCAGAGTTGAAGACTTTTATGACTGGTAATGAAGCTATTTTTTACTTAAATTCCAAATATACCTGATTCTTGACAGCTTTTGCATTTCCTTTTGTGGTCATTCCATTCATATTCATATTCATTCACAGCAGCTAGTGATGCCAGCCTTAATCTCCCACTGGCCATGTTCTCGATAACCATCTTTTCCCTTTCTCCTTGATTCGAACCTTTAAATTGTAGCAGCTCTTGCCTTCCCAAATTCCCCTGCTACTTTAATATTTAGGCAAAATTCTAATATTTTTATCCATTTGAGCTGCAACAAGGACATGTGCTAACAGGCAAAACCCAAGCAAAACAACCAAGTACATGTTTGCCTTTCCCAGCAGCCCTTCACTTGCTGCTTTTGACTTGGGTATCTGGAAGGCAGGTTGAATCACAGCATCACAGAACAATTCAGCTTGGAAGAAACCTCTGGAGCTCATATAACCCAACCTCCTGCTCAAAGCTATTATATTAGGTTGCTCAGGAACTTGTCCAGCCTATTTCTGGGTATCTCCAAAGAAGGGAATTCTACATCCTCTCAGGACCGCAGGCATGGAAGATATATAGGAGATATACATGCAACTTCAAGTCTTGAGCTGATATCTAATTATTTGGTGTTTGCAACAAGACAGAAAATCAGAGAATGCCACAACTCCCTAAAAAAATTTTTTTCAATTTTGCTTCACAGCATCTGGCACTGACCTCTGTTAGCTGCAAGCACTTCACCTAAATTTCATCTTGCTTCACTTTGTTTGACATACAGCTTTGCAGTTTGCAGAATATCAGAAGCATTGCTTCCTATAAAAATGTATTATTTTTAACTGCAGTATTTAAGTTAAATCTGCAAAAAAAAATAATGTTGAAAAGAGGAATTCAGCTCTGCTCTTTGCAAATCACCTGATGCTAGAGAACAGAACCAACCAATCTACTGTAGTCTGTTCTGCTTATTTCCCACCATCATTTAGAGACAGTTGGCAAGGGGCCGCTGTCTAAACAAAATGGGTTGGGGTTTTCCTGTTTAATGACCCTTAAGTTACTATACGTATCTACTAGAAATTTGTCACTGTTTTGTTTTGTTTAGAGGGACTGGGTTGGATTTTACTTCTACTGGACATTATAATAGAATCCAAGAACAGAACTGAATCATCACAAGTGTGCAGTGATGGATCTAAGTTCATTGCCTTTGCTTCTTAATGAAATTGAAAGAAAGATGGGAAAGGCCAACAGTTTAAATTTGAACGTACATTGCACAGAAGCCAATGTTTTGACATCTAGACAAAATCATGCATATCCAAGTCTTGTAAGAAACTGGCTAACATCCTTACACTTCTGTCATCTGTACTGCCATTGTAATCACCTGTACGATTAATGAAATTAATGCTTTCAGTCTCTGTTCTAACTGCTATAGTACCATGGTAGTGCAGTGCTATTTTCAGCATTACAACAAAATGAGTAATCTGTATTAACTAGCTTTGAGCGAAGGCTTTATGCAGTGATTGAAAAGGCTGATAGAATATATGATTTTCACAGCTAAGCATTTAAATCAAGCCAGTTACTGAGAGGGTGAATTGGTTTATTTAATAATGAGGTCTATCATCAGATATTTCTGCCAGGGCTGCAGGACTAGCTTATCTAAGTGACACACAGTCTGCAGCAAAGGGGGAACATAATCTGAAAAGAAAGAGCACAGGCTGTTTTTCAAGCATAAAACTCCTGAGTGGTTTCAGAGAACGAGTTACCACAACTATAGAAATTTCTAAGCAAAGAATGTAATCCATGCTCTACTTGCAGTTTGGCTTCCGAGGAATGTGTCCCTCAAGAAACCCGCCCAGTAGGCATTCATCCCAAAGGGACAACAGACTGCTTGTCTTCTTTTGGACACAAATGCTACTGCCTAATTAAAGCAGGCCGTACAAAATGAAGTTCCCTTCAGTTGCTAAGGAGTTTGGTGCATTTGTTTTTAAGCTCCTCACGATTTAAATTCAGATATTTTTTTTCTAGACACAAAAATCCTCAAGGAAGTTTATTCGATATGTCTGGTTGGTTTCTTTGTTGTTGCTGGCTCTGAATCCTCATTCTTGCCTAGCTATCTTGATCAGGTCATGACTGAGTAGCATGCTAGGAAAACTGCTATCTTAGAAAGGATCCAAAATATGCTGAGTTAGTTTTAATTATTTTTATCATTATAACAGATCCTACAGAAATGCAAATTTACCTAAATATAAACTATCAGAAGAAGAAGTTATCCATAGACTTGTAAGAAATTAAATCAAATAGCCCACAAATGAAACTATTTTGTCTTTAACAGAACTGGTTGGAAACAGAGTTCTGCGCAGCTTGCTGTTTATACAGTGGATTAAGAGCTCGATTATAACAATCAGCATTTGGCATTTGAGAATGACATGTAATAAAGCCAAAAGAAACCAGATTATATTGACAACAACATGATACTGACTCCTTGCAAAGATAGTAAAGTTGTAAAATTTGTGTTACCCTCATCTTCATTAGAGTATGAAAATCCAACACCTTTCATTTCCTTAATTTTCCTTGAAAAAAGACAAGAGGGTGAGAAATCATGTTAATGATACTGTTATGAAGTAAAAACAAATGATGGAGCTGCAGCTACGATTACAATTATGACTATGCGTTGGTACTGCACAGCTGATAATATCCTAGTGTTACGTGGCTTGTGCTGCTGCTTGAGTTCGATTTCCTTCAGATAAGGTATTTGGATTCCATAATATGCCTCTTTGGTGAAACCAATAACTGAATCCAGTGGTAATTCCTCAGGGAGTTATAATTTATGGCAATTGTCTGTTCCCACCACTTTTCTCAGTAATTTGTTCCAGTGATTAATAGCTTCACTCCTAAAGATAAATAATTGTGCCTTCCTTCTAATTTAAATGAGCCTGACCTCAGCATGCAGCCGTTTGAGGTTCTTACGTTTTTCTTCCTGTAGAGGGAAGAGGCCTTTTGTACCGGGTTTTATTTTTCCCTTACATACGTACTGTATATTCACCTCCCACCTTCCCTCTGATAGACTTAAATGACTGAGATCTTTAAGTCATCTTTTGTAAGACTGCATCTTAAGCCACGACTTTCTGTGGCATTTTTTCTCCAGTTCTCCCAAATCTTCATCAGTGTATTGAAAGCACGGACACCAGATGTGCGTACAGTATATCAATATTGGTCATACTCACAAAATCACATCTTTCCTCCTAGCTATGACCCTGGTTTTTGTCATAGGGCTACACACAAAGAACTACTGCTGATTGCTGGCCTTTGTTCCCTGAATTTTTTTTGTGCTTCTGTACTACTTCTTCCAAATACATGCATTTATTTACATTTGTGTGTAGACAGTCAGCCATATTATCCATATGATCTCTAAACTATCAGAGCAAAAATCAAACCCCAAGTTTAAATCTCAAAGCACGTACAAAATTCTAACAAGTGTAACATCATAAACTTACATATAAGCTATCTCGCCTTTACAGATTCTCACGTCATAGCTCAAAATACAATTTTGATTGCATTTTACAATCAAAAGATGCAAAATTTTAAAGGTAAACACAACAGACTGAAGTGAAGGGCAGTAAACCTCATCTGCAAACATCTTTACTAACTGACTTTGCTCGTTGCCCTAAATGAAGACTATGTACGCATGTGTTTGTCTGAATTAAAGTGACAATTATGTCATATTATCAACTGCAGAGAAAAATAAAACAAAACCAGAAAAGAATGCCAATGCAGCGGGAAAGTGCGTTACACTATCTCCCTATATAAACCATACACACATGTTTTGCTTGACTACAAACAATAATCATACAATTTTTTCTTAAAGACTAGCGTCTTACTGAAAGTCACTGAATCTTCCCCAAGGACAACTCGAATTAGAGTCAGAGGCCAAACATAAAGACACCTCTCAAACTTAAACCTCTTGCCCATTTGAAATGCTCCTGCAGCTTCTGCTCAGGAAAACACACCACTGGGATTGCACAGGCAGTTTTGCTTGGTTTTCTTGAGTGTTTTCAAAACCAACTCACTCAAATATCTGAACAGGTACCAATACACTTAAATCAAAAACAGCTTTTGCCACTCTAGATCAGATTTTTTCCCTTCCAAAATACTATCTTCTGGCACCATCAACATAACAGTATTTAAAAGACAAAAATGCATTGGAAATTTAAGTGTTACTTCTGTGGGTTTATACAAAAGTGGATTCCTAGTTGCTTGCTTTTCCACCATCCTTCTGAGATACTCCTGCCAGGCATGGATTTAGGTATTAAGAATGACCCCCATGTCTTTTCAGACTTAGGCTGAGTCTGAAAGCATAACACATTTGCTGACACTAGTACCCTATAAGACCCAGCCAAATTTGTTCGTAGATTAGTTCTACAGAAAAATTGAAGCAGTAAATAATTAGAGCAAGGAAAGCATTTATACATCATCTGGACAAAACCAAAAAAAGACTTAATTCAGAAAACCATTTTACCAGAGTCTTTGCCCATCACAGAAGAAGGAACTGTTCAGGGTCTTTCTGGACACATCTAATAGCTCACTGGGGTCTCCAGCAGACTCCACGTACCTGATCTCTCTTCACTTTCTCCTTAAACACTCTTCTTTCCCCTGCTCCACCTGGCTCCCTTTATCCCTACACTCCCAAAATGCTCCATCAAAGTCTCAGGTGTGTTGAATTCTCCTACCATAGCTGAAAAAATATTTTCCTGCCCTTGTTTTGCTCCAAATACAGGTACAGCAATTCCAGATACTTGCGTCCCCCACCAAGGCAAAAATCTAAGGTATCTTGCATTTTATTACTTGCAAACAAGAGATACAGAACTGAGGCATTCATTGTGAAGACAAAAATGTCACAAAATGTGCTTATAGACTTCACAACAATAAAAAAAATAAAATTTAAAAATCAGGATTAATATACTTCAGACTCTCTACCTGCTCTCCACCACTGCTAGGACCTCTCCTACCTTCTCTGTGTTGCCCAGGCTTTGACCTGAATGGGGCATCACTAAAAAGCTCATGTCTTGTACAGACAAAAACAGATGGGGTGCAGCACCACCCACAATTCCAACTAGGATGCCAGCCTACCATTCCCTTCTGCCAATCTCCCTTCCACATTAAAATGAGACATGCTAACCGAGAGGAAACATCTTGGGTCCAGCCAGCCTTAGGTCCATGCTGTGTGATGGAGTGGACTGCCTCCTCATCCATTTTCCTTCAGTCTTGCAATTGAATACTATAAATCAATAGACAAGCTGTGAATTTTTTTTTTTGTTTTGGTCAAGACATTAGGTGCTGAATTAACTAAGCCTTCAATAAAACAGAAATCCAGCAGCGGAAATTTCACAGTCTGAATTGAATTAACACAGTGAAAAGGTTCCCCAAATTTTCACTCTCTTACTTTACACTAGAAGCTGAAGTCCAGGTACATCAAGACAAAATCCATAATAATGGCACACTATAAACTTTCCAAGTACCTGAAGGAAAATTCTGTGAGTTGTGGTTATGGCTAAATACATAACACAGCATACAAGTACTTTAAATTATTCGTTGTACTTTATTTCCCCCCTACCTTTGAACTTCATTTGTTGATATACTGATAACAGCTAACCTTTAAAAGTAAGCTTTTACAATTCCTCTGTAGGTAATCAGTGTATTGAACACTTATTATCAAATTTATTAATTAACACATTTCAGAATCAACTTCTTGCTATATAAAGGTGAGGTATATATTTCCATCTGTATCGTTCAGCTGTTAACAGATGTATCTCAAGTCACAGTTATCAAATGTCCTGGAAAGCCTTCTCCAACACACTTCTGCATTTGTCACTGCAATATCAGCCCCCAGTTCTGTACACAAATATTGTACAGTTAGCTTCCTTCTCAGGTGTGATGTACACTAAATAAGGAAAACATGAGAATTACATCTTTCCACCACCTGCCCCCCGACAAACACACAGAACAAAATAATACTTTGCAAAAAGAATGTTTCGGTAAGAAAATGGTAAAGATACTTTCAGAAATGCAAGCAGGTTCTAAATTTCCTAATAGCAATAACGCACAACATAGACAGCAACCCATATTACATAACAGTTATAGAAAATTCATTAATTCCCTGGGATAGTGTCAGAATTAATAAATCACTGTTAAAGCTCTGGTATTGTTTTTCTAAAACCGGTTATGTTTTGCTAGCCAATTCTGTCTCTGAAAACCAGCCCAATAAACTCAGAAGTGAAAGGCTGAATGCTATTTTCTATTGCAAGAGACCTCCACCTAAACTAATTTTAAAACAAAATAATTACTGGAATTATGAAAGAGGTAAAAGTACAATCCATATAAGGCAAAATCTGCAGTTCAGGATATACAGTACTGAAAAGCAGTAAAGTGCTTCCTGACCCTGCAAGCGGGTTCAACAGATGGACTCAATGCTAAAACAGTAGGAAACAATTGGCACACAGCAAGCCAAGTTGCTTAAACCAAGCTTTAACTGGTTAATTCTATCTACCCACTGCATAATGAACCAGCTGCCATCAACAGTTTATCATCACTTATGATAGTAAATGAATAAATTTAAAAAGCAATCCAAATATTTAATTTCATACTTTCTTAATAGAAAACAGGAAAAAAGAGGAAAATGTTTTATACATTTCTTATTTTTACTAAACTTTGGGATGCACATGGCGTATTTTATTTTAAATTAATTTTTTCAGGTTTTCCTTTTATTTCATGTCCTGTATTTTTAGGATTCTTTCCCTTCCCTCAGCCATATAGGATCAAGTCCACAGCATTATTTTATTCTTGCATATATGACACTTCAGTAAGAAAACAGCAAACTATCAACAATCCTGTTTGCCTCCTATGCACAACTAGTAAGTCAAGCAGCATTTGTCAAAACTGTTCCAAGAAGATCTAATTCTGTATGCTCAGGACAGCCTTTCATTTTTGAAGTATGCCATGTTATAAAACCACTTCAGTATAGAACGTCTTTTTGCTGAAATGGTGTATTTCCACACTCTAAATTGAAAAAGAAAAAATTGTTTGAAGGTTATAAAAGAAATTAAGATATAATCAGTGCTCACGTTCAGAGATTTCAAAACTGTCAAAAATACATAATCAGAGATGGGGAGGATGAAAACTCTGCTGCAGCAAGAGGGACTCAAAATGATTGAGTGAGCAAGAGAAATAAAACCACAAAGTGCAAAAAATAAACCTCTTGCATCCCTTTCGCATAGCATTTGTTATTTGATATTTACTTCCCAGCAACTCCATGTGAATTATTATTAAACAAAAGCCTTCACATCTGATACACCATGAAGCTGCTACAATTACTCTCTGATAATTTTGACAGCTACTGTTGACCTTTTGCCATTTGCTGGGATTTTGCATAACAAAAATAATTCATGTGACATTTTTACTACAGGAAAACTTAACGAAAGAGATAAACATTTTATTGATTAGGAAGGTTTCTTTACGCTCCAGGTCTTGAGATTCGAGCACCCATTGAGAAGGACATGACTGTGGCCATGCAACACATACCATGCCCAGCATAGGCAGCAGAGCCCATATCTTGAGCGCTGCACACCACCCAGGCCCTCCCAATTCTTGTAAGCATCACAGCAGGCTTTTTATACTGCACAAATGTATGCAACCTGTGCTACAGAATTCAGCTGGGAGTGCCTAGAGACATTAAAGTTTCCCACTTTATTTCAGTTTATATCAGAGAAAAGTTCCCAGACTTGTTTCTTTCCCCCCTTCAACACTCTTTCTGCTCCTTCTCCCCTAACATGCATCTTCTGGCACCTTGAAAAGAACAACTGGTGTCCCTGACAAATGCAGTGGGTATCCATGACCAGCATCAATACAAGAAGAAAAACTTTGTATATATGACTTTCAATGTGGACATATCAAGCATGATCTTGTAAGCTCATGTTTAAGCTACATTGTTTAACGAAGCACAGTCTTTGATGCCAAACAAAAATAAATTAGGCTACAAACCTAACTGCCCTAATCAAAATAATGCAATGCTGAACTAATAATATTGAAATAAATTTTAGGTTATGATAGTTCTAGGTAGGTGAAAATTAGGGCTTAGCCTTTGCTCTTGATTTCATACCTTAACCCCTTCATCTGTGAAAATGTTAAAATTCTATTAACTTCCTATTTATCTGCCAATGAACAGTATTTCATTTTCCATGGATTCTTTTAGGTTTTTTTTTTAATGCAAATGTTAGATGTAAGGCATAAAACAAAGAACCTTCAAAAAATACAATTTATTGTTTCTGTAATTCTGTATATGCAACTTAACATCTTTGGCAGCACTTGTTATGTAAAGCTTACAGTGAATTAACACTTTTTGGTTCTATTAAAAAAAAATCAGTTACAAAATGAGCATAAACTTACAACCTGCTTATTCCTTTTTGCTCTTCTGGCCACAAGTCATCACAATCTGTACTGGAATCCAATCCAAATTACATGCAATTTACTCTTCTACATATGGGGGAGGAGGGGGGGGGAAGAAGTAATTTTGAAAAAAATCAAAGGAGTTCTTCCTACCGGCTGTCTCTTTCTCCCTGAATGCCTGCCTATCTGGACTTTGGTTCTCTCAAACGTCAAAGTGAATTTTAAACCCATTGTAATGTTTGGTGGCTTTTTCCAGAAATCAGATTATATAACACCTGCTCCTATCTTTCCCTCGACTTTCTTAGGCTTGGTATCAGATCAAGGAGCTCAATTTAGCTTTCCTACATCACATAGTAAAGGTGAGCCATTAACCTCCTTGTAGGTTCATAACCACAAGTCACTTTGCAGAGTACCTCTAGTGTTTAGAGACACCTCGTTTCACGATAAAGGGCAGTTAACACCTGTAAAGTAATTATATCCACCAAATGTTGTTGGCCTGAAATATGAATATATAATTGTTCCTGCCATCTGTTAATTATACTAGTTGAATCGCTTATTTAATCATATACATTTACTTGACATCTACAAACTTTTAAATAGCTTATACAAAAGCTATCCTGGCGCTCAGGCAGAACTAAGTCACTGTTTATGTGTCCCACAAGGAAATGACAGTTATACACGAGGCCAGATTTTGCAGCAGCTCGATGAGATGAGCAGGCAGGCAGTTAGTGCCAGGCATCTCCCCAGCCTGCCCGTGCTGGCGAACAGCTGCAGGGACCAGCGGGGGGGGTTACCAGTGGAAGCGGGGCCATCGTTTGCCAGCAACAAGAATGGCTGGAGTGAAGACCCAGGGGAGAAGGGAAGAAGCTGGCAGGTTGGGATGTGGAGGGAGTGACAGTACAGCCTGGCTTACTAAGAAAGCTGCCCAAGTGTTCTTTAGGTTAATCATTGCTGCTTCTGAACACCGAGAGATAAGGCACCCGTGCAAAACGTTAAGCGGTATGTCCACAACATATGAACCACATCATGGCTTTGGCACTGAGCTCTCTGTCCTCTCTAGTGCTTCTAAAGCACCTACCAGTGTTGTCCAGGTGAGGCTGCTTTAAAACATCACAGAACTGCAGACAAAACTGAATTTTTGCTGTTCTCCAAGGATAAGAGGAGGTACAACTTGCATCACCCTTGCTGTAGCGGTGGAGGGGGCCTTTGGAGGCGATCTCCAATGAGAACACCTCCCTCGGACCTCAGAGCAAGTTCCTTCAGACTTCCTACAGCTTACTGACTTGACACAAGCATCTTCCTATCCTAATAAGCTCCATTCTGCTTCCCTCTGGCTCCCAGTGGTACTAAAAGCATGAGCAAGGTAGGAGGAAGGAAAAGCAGACCCTGACCTGTCTCCCTGTGCTCTGAGTAAGGGAGGGAGAAAGGACACGTAAGCCAAGGTTCCCCCCATTAACACAACTCATGCTCTCAGCCTTGGATAGTAACTGAAGCAAAGGAGGGAATGAAGATAGTAATTCCACAACCACACCAGGTTTCCAAGATGTTTTAGACAGCTTCCTACCCTGCCTGCATCTGCAGCCGTCTTGTCACTAGCAAACTGTCCGGCTACATGAATCTAGCAAAAAAGAAAACAAAACAACTTGCTGGAACATGTAGCATGATTTTCCTGGAAATTGCTTTAATATCAGGGACAGAAGAAAATGGTGCTGTGCATGCATATTTTGGAGATCAGCAGCCTACATTACTCTGAAACTTTTGATGCAAATTTTAATGTCTCCAAGATTACCTCTTAAGAGTTTCTGCTGCAAATACAGAACCATTACAATGCAAACCAAAGCACTGCTGCTTACACAGCACTGCAAGAAAAGGTGTCCCCAAGTAAAAAACAAACAAACAAACAAAACTTAAGGCAGGCTCTTATAATTTACACATTTAAAAAACTATTTTAACAGGTAGTATTTTCATGCATATGCACATATCCTCACTTCTTTCTATCTTGGAGAAAACCCCCTGATCTTTAATTAAGGAAAATACAACTTTTTTAAAAAAACACCTTTGTATCAGTGTATCATTAAAACTAAAAGCAGGTAAGAAACATGCATAAAAATTCATGCAAGCGTGAGGATAGCTGTCATCTCACCAAAATCAATTTATAACCTGGTATAACAAAGTGAGCCCCATCTTATCTCTTCGTCTTCACAGCTGGTTATATTCCACACTGCTCAAAACTGCTGACCTTTCCTAAAGCTGCCTAAAAATTTCCTCTGCTGCTTGAACATTAATCCGGAACTCACAGCTGGACACTGCTGGTGATCAGGTTCAAATAACTGGGACAATGTTTCCATCCTGGTGTGGTGGTGGTGGTGGGATAGCAGCTGCACAGACTCAGGGAATATAACCTGGTTGGCCTCAGAAACCCGGGAGACACTGGGACAGGTACAACTCATGGTCATTGCTACCCTACAAGAGAGCAGCTCTGCCTAACTGGGAAATCGTGGTATATTTGGTGTGACAAATGCAAATACAGCTTGCAGAAAATCAGCAGCACCCTTAGGCTGGACACAAGCCGAGATGTTCTTGTAATGTAAAAGTAGTTTTTTTCTAACAATTCAATTCATAACTACAAGAAACAAGTTCAGAGAAATCTCCTTACTCTAATTTGTGGCTACTTTGCATATCTCCTGATTGATTAATAATATCTGTTGAATCCTCTAGACAGAAAATGCAGCGAGTTATTTTATTGTTCATAATACCCAGAAATGGGCTACAAAAAACAGAATCTTGCTTAGATGAGGACCACAAGTGCATTTTTTGCTTGGAAAGACAGACGACATGTGGTATCTACTTCATTTCTAGTGAGGACCCTGTATTGCTCAAGCTTCCTCACTTCTTCTGGGAAGTAGCAGCAATACGCCATCGCACTTCCCAGGCAGAACAGCAACGCATGGGGCTGGAGCCAAGGGTCAGTTGAAACACACATCCATCCCCCTTCTTCCAGGAGGAGGAAAGGGACTAGAAAAGGCAGGATAGGGGATGTTGTCCTTGAAAAAAGTCAACGAAAACTACCTGTGGTCACATCAGGGTGTTAGGGGGTCTGAGGGCTCAGAGTGGTGGGGAACTCCTGGGGAGGACTGGGCGAGGCCTCACAGGCCCCCAAGCACACAGACGCCATCTTTCTGTGCATGCAGGAGAGACCTCAGATACCTTTGAAAACTTCTTTAGATAGGCAAATGATGTCTCTATAGAAATTAGAAGAAAAATAAGTACATTTTATTTGAATCAGTTATGATTAACTCAAATGTTGCAATTACTAAAGAGGCCAGCAAGTAACTTAAAAAAATGCGTTGAAGGGATGCCTGGGTGTAAAACAAACCCTAGACCATAACTGTCTCTCCCCATTGCTTGGAGGTTCCCTATGTAAAGGCAACCTGCTAAAACATCAACTTTCTCTAGAGAACTGAGAAATAAATCGAAGTCACACACTGTGACTTTTTCAGCAAGGATTAAAAAAATTAAGAGGATTTCATCAGGAGGCATAGATATATCATCAAGAGCTACGGGCTCAAGATCTAATATTCTAGCTATGCCCGTATTGATCTTAGCATTTATTTTTATACTATTTTTCCCTTTTTCTCAAGCAAGTGTCACTTTAAAAGCATGCAAACGGTATTTAGAGAGGACAAGCACTGCCAGGCACTCTGCCAAGGGCTATGAATGCTCAGAGGCAGCTGAGAAAGAGAAAAAGGCAATGGTCTGAACACCGATTCAGAAGGAGAAAAAAGAAAACTGCCTCAAAACTGGAGATTCAGGGAAGGCAGGCAAAAATCAGTGTGGCACGGATAGAACCACAGGATCCATTTAAATATACTTACAGTACACACAAGTAGCTCAAGTGAAAGTAGACAAGTTTTGATCACGAATCACCATGAGTATTTTTCATATTGTTAAAGACAATAAAACTGTAAATGAATTCAAGAAAAGTTATTGAGCTTAGAATTGAACTACTTTCTCTGCTTAGACATCTTGGTAATCAATAACTGAATTTGATGCTAAACTGCTTATTGCCTATTATTTCCTTCCATATGCCAAAGCAGATAACTATGCATTACTCTCACATTTGCAAGTCATGCAGGCACATAACTAACCATATCAATAGTGTATTAAACACACTAGCAATATCACTAATTTTCCACTCAAGAACTCCTTTTTTCCCAGCATACACCTCCCTCACAGCTTGTGTGGGCTGAGCCATGCCTTTTGCCTGGCCTGGCGAGCCGCACGTGGTCCAAGGGCTGTTCTGCAGACAAAGCTGCTCATTTTCAGCATGGGCCTCCATGCCCTAAAGTTTGCTTGCTTTTTTTTCAGGTGCACCACTGACTCTAATAAATTATATCAGTTTCCCCCATAAAGCTACCTCCCTTATATCATTTGCCATCACTAATACAGCAGTGCTACTATTCCTAAATATTTTGCAGAGTAAAGTTCCCATTGACTCCAGTCGTAGCTGAGAAAAACAAGCAGTCTGTAGGTTGCTCCCCAGGACCGCAGTGCAGGGGCCCAGATTAAATTCTATCAATGGCCACTTGTGAAATATCTGGTTTAATAGGACGTACCTAGAAACACTCAGAAATTTCCAGAGAATCAAGGTTTTTGAGAGCAGAGCTCAATTTCTTTCATCAAAAAGGGAGTCTTTCTCTTCCTGAAGTTTTTTGCCTTGTTTGCCAGTGAGTCTCAACTTTCTGCAAATCCAGTAAGGGTTTTTTTGCCAAGAGACCCCTTATTAAATAACTGATTCTTTATGAGACACCCCAGAGCACAACCATCCTCTTCACTGAATGAGCTAAAGATTACTGCTAATGAGACAACTGCACATTATCTCAGTGCATACCTTGAAGAGGAACCAATCAGAGATTGCACTGGCAATCAACACCTGGCATTTCCTAACTAACAAAGGCTTGACTCTGACATCTGTGTGCAACTTCTTTTCCTTCACAGAACAATTTGTGCTATTATGCAGATATCCACCAGAATTATCAATAGCTTTTGAGCTTTCCAGTCCCCAGCAGGGACAACTGCAGCATTGAGGCAATGGGGTAACAGGGAAGGATTGACAACCTAGAGCAGATACATGGAACATCACTTTGGAGGGATGAAATATTTTGTTGTCAGTTTTGCAGGTTTATGCTGGCATTTTAAAAAGTAGTGACATGCAGTGATCCTGGACTACACTTCAGGCTCAATTCTCAGCTTTCTCTAAATCTGGTCCTTTCTTATCTACCCTCTAGGCTGTCCATGACCCACATCTAATTTTCCCCTGACTTCACTCCTCTTACCAGTATTACTTCTTCCACATAGGTTCCTTTGTTTTGATTCCAGGCTTCTCCTCACAGTACTTACTTCCCAGTCTGCCCAACTCACGAAATCACAGGATGGCTGAGGTCAGAAGGCACCTCTGGAGGTCATCTAGTCCAACCTCTCTGGCTGAAGTGGGGTCAGCTGGAGCAGGTTGTTCAGGGCGCTATCCAGTCACGTGTGCAATATCTGCATGTTCAATCCCTCTCACAGTAAAGCTTCTTCTTATGTATTTCCTTTATTGCAGTTTGTGCCTACTGTCTCTTGCACTTTCAATGCACACCACTGAAAAGAGCCTGGCTCCATCATCTTCATTCCCCCCAGCAGGTATTGCTGGTAGACATGGGTAAGACCCCCCTGAACCTTCACTTCTCCAGACTAAATACTGCCTGCTCTCTCAGATACTCCAGTCTTTGTGGCACTAGCCATCCCATGAGCTTCCTCTTTTTACTCTCATCTTTGCTGTCTGCCCCAATTCTATAACCGTTTTTTCTTTCCTAGCAGATCCCACTCCCTTTGGCTCTTGTCCAGCTGTTTCCAGCCCCTACCCCTGGCTGCTTTCCAGATCCTATTCAACCTACACTGTTGAACTGACCTTCAGTCTCTGTTCTCTCCCTCATACACTTTCTGCCAAGTTTTTTTCCCATTTTGCAGGTTCATCTCTTTTTCCTTTTTTCACTCCCTTCCCATGATGCCAGAAAATTACCAGACTATGAAGAGCACAGAGGGGCACACGTGTCCTGCTCTGCTCTGGTGTCTACATGGAAACTGCTTTTAACAGTCCAGAACGACAGCAATAAAGATCTGCTCAGCCTCTTACAGTACTGGTCAGCAATGTGCTAAAGTAGACAGAATCTACAGGGAATTAGACTTTGAGCTCTTAACAAGTCTTTGCTGAGATGTGATATTTCAAAGGCTTACAACTCCTACAGGATTCTCACAGGAATAGAAAAAGCCAATCCCTTGACACAAATTCCTCGTGAAGAGTCAAGTCCTTGCTTGAAAGCTTAGGGACATCACACTGTTTCTGTATTTTTAATGCAGACAAAATATATAACCCTTAGCTGTTGCTTTCAGAAATCTCTGAGATTTTTGTGTTGAGTTTCTTCCCATGCTAAGGACACTTAAAACTCTAATGCCGGGTACTGAAAATTTCAAGTGAATGTTACATGCATCTGAGAACAGGGCAAGCAATACACATTTCTGTAACTAATAGGAAAGGGCAGCAAGCTTGGTAAACACAGCCAATCCCACAGTCTGCACAATTCTACTCTCAGTCTTGTTAAATAAATGGTCTCCATTTATAAAATTGAGTTTTATCAAGTTCAATCAAGACCTGTAACTTCTCACGCGCAGATACTACCACACAGAATTCTAAATCAAGTTTCATGATCTATAGTAAAAACCAGGAATGCTAGGAAAAGTCTGTATATTTTTTCAAGATCTGTTACACCTCTTTTGCCCACACCTATCTTCCCTTTTGTCTTGATGTTTTCTGATGTTAGACAAGTTAGTTGAGTACTTTAATCATGTTCACACTGAAAGAAGAAAAAAACCCCACCATCAAAGACAACCAGTGAAACATTTCTTCATATCTTTTCATGTGTAAGGGTTTACTGAGTGTCATCAGATAATGCCACATCCAGACAATTGTCTTGCCAATCCTGAATATAGAGCTTGACACCAGCTGCCCTGAAAGAGGTTGGAACCATTCAGTAGTACTTTCTCAATGCAGTTTGGTTTTTAACTTAAATTTACGTACCAAGTTTCTTGAGTATATTTAAGAGAATAGGAACTTTTTCATCCACCTGCTTTTTATCACCACTGAGGATCCATTTCTAACTAACTGACATCACAGCCTAAACGCTGCTTTTTGTGAGTATGATTTGATCAGTGGAAAAATACTTTCCAATATCACCATTAAAAAAAGCTGCAGAATGGATTATTCCACAAGTTACTGTCTTAATTTATCATCAGAATAAACTGCAAGAAGCAAGGGAAAGGAAGAAATTTAGAGGTGTGAGAATATACACCTAAGAATTAACAAAGTGTTTATTAATATTTGCCCTCATATAATCTTACAGATTCATAAATCAGTGTTATTCATGGGACTGAAGGTGGAAGTGCTATTTTAGAAGAGCTGTTGCACTAACTTTCACTTTTCAGCTTCCTTCGAGCTTGCATAAATAAATACATTTATACTTTTCACTAAAATGGACCTTAGCAGAATCTTACTCACTCAAGCTACGTTTTGGGGAAGCAGTCCTAAAATTAATGAAGCAGCAGGGGTAATGCATCATAAAATATACTGTTCTCACTGAACAAATACAGCATAGCTTTAAGTTCCAAAGAAAGTTTGTAGAGTATTTTGGAAGAGCCAGAAAATCTTGCAATAATAGGAACTTTCATGTCAGTCATTCACCATTAAATCTTTGCTCAGAGGTAAGGACAGTTTACTGCCCCGCACGGATAAATTAGGAAATACAGTGATGAGTAAAACCTCCTCCTCTTTGGAGAAACTCCATGCTACTTTAAAGTAGAAATCTACAATGGATATGCTATGCAAAAGAACAAGCAATCACAGCACCCTTTGTATAATTAAAAGCAGATCTAATTCTGGCATTCTTTCAAGCACTGGAAGACGAGCAAGTGTCTGTAATTATGGCAGTTTTCCAAATTCGAGCTGTGCCTGACAGGAATAACTCCTTGGCTTGGTAACTAAACTAAACATGAACTAGTAATGGTGGGGTTTTGAAAGGAAACCTGACCTAATGGAGATCAATAGGAAACTTTGGTAGATTAGGTATGCGTTGTGCTCTGTCCTTGTCAGGATGGACAGTCATTTAGATACACGTAATCAATTAGGCAGCACTGTTGAAATTCACTGGTTTTCTCCTGAAAACTTCTTTCAACTCTGACCTCTGTAATAGATAACAGCATTCCTATCTCATTGAAGATACAGTTGAAGAGCTTCCAGTTACTAAGGGATTTAAAAAAAAAAAAAAAAAAGAAAAAAAGGAACTTGACAGGAAGGTGCCACAGCACAATTTTGTGATAAAAATGCCTATATAGTGTATACATAAGCAATATGCATGTAACTGAATTCTGTACAAAGACGACAATTTCCTTCCTCTTCTCTTACAAACAAAGTCTAGTTAACCATTTAAACACAAAGAATTTATCTCTACCACTTCCTCATTACGTCAAATTAGTGGTAACTAATGCTGTGATTCAGAAGTTGTAAGTGCTGTTATTAGCTACTCTTTTTTTTTATTCTGATCTTTTCCCCAAAGTAGATAATTACGCTGTGTAGTTCATACACAAAACATTTAAATAAATCACTCATTTATGCATATGCATCCTTTCTCTAAGGATAAAATTAGGGCTTTTATTCATTCAAAAATGATAAAGCACTTATGTTGTTATAATTTACTATGGTAATTTAAGACAATGCAAAAAACCCCAACAGAATCCCACAACAGAATTTGTGCACAGTTAAAGGACAATGTTACAGATGTTTAAAATCCTTAAAGTGTATTTTTCAAAGGTATATTTCCCCATAGAACTTGAAAAACTAAGGAAAAATAAGCCATGACTACATGATTTTGGATAGGGGTAAGGAAGGACAGAGAGGGATGCTGGCTAATACTTAAGTTCACCCACTGGTTAAACTCTATACATGTGGTTTTCCTGAAAGTTAATGTTTGGCACCAGACTGCTTGAAGTTTTAACATGGATTTATTTTCAGTGTTATTGCATGACTAATGAAGAAGAATCAGGTCTATAACCAGATGCAGAGTCAACATGACAAGAGTGCAGAGAGAAATAACTGAAAAACCCTTTGCTGACATTTACAGTGCAACTATAATGAGTCTGGGCTTGATAGATATGTACAAGTAATATTTGTAATTATTCTGACCAGAGCAGACTTTTTACTTCATTACCTCAACATTCTTGAGTAATAAGGTAGATTTACTTAGAACGGCAATTTCATTTTTACCTTGGAGTCCCACCAATCAGCCAAAAACCTGCCTTATTGCCAAAATAACAAAGACATAGGAAACAGTGATATTAAACAAAGGTCCGTAAGAAAGATGTTAAGATTTGATCCCCTCCCTTGGCCTGTGTTTAAGAGGCAAGTGTAGCATGTGACATTTGAAGTGCCTGCGGAGCTTTCCCTGTTGACAGAAAACATCAACAAAATTATAGAGCTCTACTACATTTTGAGTAAGCAAAATGCTCCCTTCAAAGATCTTGTTACAAAATGATACAAATACAGTTCTTTTTAATGGAAATGTGACCTGCAGAAAAAGGGAACAGCATTTCCTTTATTAACTTTCTTCTCACTTTCTACTCACCAGGGAGGAAGAACTCTTCCAATACAGAACTGACTCACCATAAGGCCAACTATAACATCTAGACAGCTGCTAGGCTTCCAAAAAAGCTAACGCCATATAGTCCAAACAGATTTCCATAGCTGTTCATATCAGCACGTCCACCACAGCAACCCCTAGTAGCTACCAAGGGATACTACAATGAGTCCCTTTTGTTCAAATATCCACCATGTCAGGATTTTTGCTTTCCTCGGGAAAAGTATGTCTCGCCTCTTCAGGGGATAAACATGAGTGCACTGGGGAAAAGCAGAAATCAGACTCATCCTTCTCTTAATTTTCAAAGAATATGCACCATGTTGTACGCATGCTTGTATGGCAGGTAGCAGGGTAGACAACCTGTGATCAGGATTCTTGAATGCCATGGCTGTGCAAATAATACATAACTGCTTGCAACTGCCATCTAGCATTGGCTAATGCAACTTAGTTTTAAATTTAAGTTCACTCTCTCAAAAGCTCTTTGTATTCCCCAAACAGGTGCTTGTGATTTTACTTGAAGGCCACCATTATTTTAGATTCCCTTTCGGTCTAGAAGGAAAATTCTGAGGCATCTTATGTGCAGCCTGCGTCACACCCAATTTATTTTGCCAACAGCTGTGTAATTTGTTCTTCAAATTCTACAGATCTAATATCAGAAGGTACAAGCCACAGTGCTCAGAAAATAAGGGCATAAAAAGAGAGTGACACCAGAAATGTCCAAGAACTAATGCATCATCTTCCTATTTATGTATGGCATGGAAAGCAACTGGTAGCCAGCAGTCAAAAGGAAAGTAGGAGCGGAAAAAAAAAGTAATAAAAAAATCAATGAAAGCACACTACGACTGTGGACAGCTGGAAAGGTCAATATTGGCCACTTGATTTATTTAAACTTTGGAGAATGTTTTGTTTTAAAAACTTGTGCCATTGCAGGGTGCATAGCTATAATCATATCCTATAACCTCTCCGCTTATCTTTCAGCATGCTATGGTTCTGTCTAATCAGGATAAACAATTCACTCTAATGAAACTTAAATGTATTAGTGACAGCTGAACATGTTTTGCATTATATAGCTAGGAAAATTACATCTCTCTCTCATATAGAAATTAACTTCAGTAACCCCATGAACAATAATTATAATCAACTAACATGAAAACACAACATGACAAAATGTACCCTGCAATTTATCTCCTCAACAAAATTATGCTGTACAAAAGGGAAGGTATTCCATCACGTAACTCAGCACCGGTGCACCAAGTTAAAGAAGTTCCTTCAGTTACTGCAGATTCCTTCAATCATTAGCCACTTAAGATGAAACAGACACCATACACATAGCCTCTTTTAGGCATTAACATGAATGTAAACCGATTGATCTCTATCCTATGATTTTGTATCTTTCTAAGTTCTGTAATGTAAAAGAGAAACAGGATAGCTATTATTTGCAGCTCAAATAAAATGGTATAGGTTTCAAATGTGAAGAAAAAAATATCCAACTGCACCTTCAAATACATTAATGGGATTAGGATTAAAACAATAAGAAATATACACAAACCTCCAAGAAGCAAAGTTTAAAAGGGCACCATAAAATGTGTCTACATTTCTTTAACATTTCTTGCTTTCACCTTAACATGACAAAAAAGGAAGAATATCACTAGTTAACATATGCAAGTGTATTGATGAGTGTAAACCAAGTTAAACACTGAAAGAAAAATTGTCTGAGCACCAAGATGAAAAAGAAGGGAAAGATTTAATTTAAGTGAAAACCTCAAAACTACGTCCATAGTAGATAAAAACTGGAGTCAAGAAACAGAAGTAGCGTGGCTCTGTAAGAAAGAATTGATAATAATTGTCAAGAAATGTCATCTTCCACCTTTCCCACAACTACAGGTAAGGAAACAGTTGTATTAATTCCATTAATTCCAACAAAAACATAATTGTTACCCTTCATCATAAGTAGCTTTGGTTATAGTCAGGTCTGTATTTAATAGAGCTTTAGATGTTTTAAGAAACAAATTTAGACAATATAAAACTAAAAATGTATTTCAAAATAATGGATATGTTATTTGAGAAAACTGGAAACAAAGCCATGAATTTTACAGTGTCCAAACATATTGGACAGAATATTTGATGATAAAAATAATTTCTAGTTAAACAAAAAAGCACTTATCTCTACTTCTGTATTTCTTCAAGATATTACAATTTGCTATGAAAAGAACTGGATGCTTACTATGTATCTTTCATTCTCATGGTCTATCTTCTCCCCGTTTCTCTCTGCCCATTGTTTTATAGTGTCTCCTAAGAGTTGATAGAAGTATCTTTTTTTAAGAATCAAAATAAGGGACTACAGAAAATTTTATACTTGAACACCACCCTCCTTTAAGTAACTTAAAATTTCTGTAGGAAGAGAGTCATTGTCTAACCCATAGGAGGAGCAATAGTTTGCAAATGCTTCTTTCAATATTGAAAGGGTGGTGAGACATTGGCACAGGTTGCCCAGAGTTGTGGATACCCCATCCGTGGCTGTGTTCAAGGCCAGGCTGGAAGGGGCTTTGAGAAACCTGACGTAGTGAAAGATGTCCCTGCCCTTGGCAGGGGGGTTGGAATAGATGATCTTTTTAGGTCTCTTTCAACCCAAATCATTCTGTGACTCTATATTCACAGAATAGGTTGACCCAAACAGACAGTGCTATTTGACTGACATTCACTCAATAAGGATCACTCTATATAGCAAACCATACACTAAAAATAATGCTTGCAGCTCAGTTATTAGATTGTAGATGTTGAAGAAGAGCAAAAAAACGTTTTGTAGCAGACTTCTCTCTCCCTTGCTTAGTGCACATTGACTGGAGTGGGAAACCCATTCATGAGCACTAGGAAGCCCATCAGAACAAAAAAGGAAGTACCAGTATTCCAGTTCCTCAAGGACACAAACCCAAGTTCTGGACAACTAGCTAAAAAAGTTAGACACCACTGGAAAACAAACAAAAAGTCTACCGAAAAATCAACCCCCAAAAACCACCATCAAGAACAAGCATCTGCCTTCTATAACTGTCTTTGTAGCTTTAAATTTATGAAGTGAAAGATCAGGATAAATTAGTCGCATTTTCTTAGAAAATACATATTAAAAAAACAACCCGACTCCTTAGTAAAGACAGCGTAACACTGATATTGTCAGGGCAAAGAACAAATATTTTATGAGTCCAATTAAGCCGTATACTTTATATGCAATAAGGTTAGGCAGAAAAAGTCATTTTTAAAAAGAATTGTATGTACTGGTTTGATCAATTATTCCTTTCTTGAAACACCTGATTTACCAGGAAAGGTACTTGTCCACTATATGCTGTAGAATGCTAGAATATATACAACCTCTAGGATGTTTTAAGGAAGATTAGCTTGAGTGGATCATGGTACACTGACAAGTTAAAAAAAAAAAAAAAAAAAAAGATGCATTCATAGATGGAATTTGACTTGATTTTAAAATCTGGTGTTATCGTGACTTTAGATGTGCCTTGTAAAGAAAGTGCATAAACTTAGGCTACCAGTAAGAAATTCCAACAATGTTCAGTAACTTCTTAAACACCTACCTGACTTGGAAGCCAAGTGTGAGTCCACATTTGTCTTACAGGACAATGAAGTATTTACATGGACATTATTTGTACCCTTGGGTCTGGACTTCAATTCTGTCTAAAATGAAAAGTACCAATTGCTCTTGTTCTTTCTGATGTCTTTATTCCAGCTGGCTAATCTCAGACTTTCTCATCAGGGGAAAGATGTGGGGGAGTCCAGAAAAAATAATAGTAGAAGTAGCTGCTGATGAGAATGAAATCACAAACCCTTCAGCCAAAATCAACAACAGCCTGCAAGCTTGATATCCTCCAGTTAACACACCAATAGGAGGGCGCAAGAGCAGCTCTGTGCAGAAGCTCAAGAAGCAACACAAATTCATTCATTTTTAGTTTTAAAATTCAAATTGAACTGCCTGCAGAGAAGCTGATAAGCTCTCTAGTAGAGTATAAAGTGTACACAGACCTTAAGATCTAGCACAGGTGGATTATGTGTAATGAAGTAAAAGGAATAAATACCATCTAGGGTGAACGAATCCATCACAACTCTTACCCATGCAAGCAAAACAAAGCACAAAATGCAGCCAGAGTTATGAATATAAATATCTCAAAGAGTATACAAACATTACATTTACAAGAATTTGCCTTAGAGTTCTGAGTAAAATGGAGTTCTACGGTACACATTATATTTTTAGGAGAACATAAAGCAAAAGGTAAGGAGTCTTCTTCAACTGTTGGGTTAACAAAGACTGACAAGCAGCAGTAAGGAAATTTTTTAAAAGAGGCAAGTTGAGGAGCATAAAATGACACAGTTCTCAGCATTTTTTTAAGGAAAAAAACCCCAAAAACCCAAACATGAGAAAGAGGTGGTCACTCTGTCTTTTTCTACAAGCAGTCTGTTAGCCAATCAGCCATAACAGTCAGTACTCATATAACTTCTGCACAGCATTTATCTTTAGACCAAGATAAATCACTCTTAATTTATTTCAAAACACTGGATTTCTTCAGAATCAGTGCTTACATTCCCACTTTATAGATGAGTTAGTTGAAAAATGAATTAAAAATGTGTTTGATTTTGGGGTTTTGTTTGATGTAGGGTTTGTTGGTGTTTGTTTAGTTTTTGTTTGTTTCTTTTTAATTACAGCTAATAGGCTAAGCTACAGCAATCAACCAAGAAGAAACATTAATATTCATTCTATACAGTTGCCAAGTTGTACACATGACAATCTGACAATGTCCTAAACTTCTTTGCTCCATGAAAATATGAATGTTGAACCAGAGCTTAGATCTGAAAAAGACCCAGTATCCCAGGCACGTGTATCATACTGCGTATGTATATAAACGAAATTTTTAAAATCTGGAAGAACAACTGTTTCAGTATTTGTATTTCCATGTTTGGTTGAGTTTGGGGTTTTTTTCCAGTAACAGATTACAGTTTGACAATAGGAAAATATGTAATGTCCATGGTAAATCCTGCAAAAATTCTGGGGGAATTCTGATTTATCAAGTAACGTGAAGAACGTATTAGTCAAACTCAAGAGTGTCTCACATGGTATTTTTCAAGATCAAAATAGTTTTAATAATGGATTTCTTACTTTAAATCAACAAACGTCATAATAAACACCATTTTTTGTTAATTTGCTGTAGCATGGCAAGAAGACTAAATGTTAACAAATCCAGGTTTTTCTAATATTAAAACAGTGCTATATTTTGCATATTTTTTGCTATTGTATTTCATCTGATCAACACTGGAGTGAAATGCACTACAGCAAATTGCTAACACACCAAAGTGCAATGGAATCAAGGAATGAATAGTCACATTCATCCCTTCTTCCACAAAACTGGAGAGAATTTCTAAAAAGCGCCCTGCAATTACGCCATGTAGAGGTGCTGCTTTGTCTGCTGAACACCAATTATACTGTGAGAGCTTTGGGAACTGGCAATAAAACCAGAGTAATTATAACTCTAAGAAAGTGGTCCAGTCTAATGCGTCAGAAGGATTGGATTGGTGTTTTAATGAAGGTGTACTTCCCTTTGCATCTCTCCTCCTCATCTCATCCTGCCCCTCTACCAATGGCAGCTTGTCCTCTCCAGTCCTTTAACCAGCACCGGTCCATCCTCACTGCACACACTTGAAGCTGCCCCATCTAACCCAGCATCACTGCACTTACCAAGGCCCAGGAGTTATAAAACAGGAGAGGAAGAGGCAGGTGAGGCCTATCCCAAACAGTGAAGCTGCTGTTGCTGCTGTTGAGGGTGGAGGGGGACCAGGAAGGCTCCTGGGACTAGAGAAGCCTGCCCTGATGATCCCAGTTTGTTTGCAGACGCCCCATCTTGTTGCTTGTTGGTCTGCACCTCACTCTTAGGACAACTCCTCCAAACTAACAAAAAACTCCATCTCACTCTGGCCTGCTTGAATAAATGCTTATTTATTGCAACTCGTATACATTCAAGATTGTCATGCACTTTCATGTAACACCTCTGTCTCTGGCAGGACCACAGCCATGATGGAGGTGACAGTGTTATTCAAATTTCTGGGTGCTTTCTCCTGTTGGCTTTGGTCCAGTTCCTCCTGAAGAAATTTACAGCTCTTTAATCCTTATCTAAAAACCTTTCCTGACCACAATGACTAAATAATAATAATAATAATAATAATAATAATAATAATAATAATAATAATAATAATAATAATAAAAATTAAAAATCAACCATTAAGATAAGGTGGCTAATCCAACAATGGCCCATGTTTCCTTGTATTTTGACCTCCATTTCTGTCAGTCCCTTGTTTTAATCTCAGCTTCTAAATTATTTACAGCAAAGATTGCCTTTCCGCCTTCCCACCCCTTACACTGAATACAGCAGAGATGAGCCCTATGCTATTTCAGAGGAAAACTGGTGATTTTGTGCAACATGGATGAGACAATTTTTAAATATCTTAACACTGGAAGCAAATGAGTTAAAAAAGAAAAAATATGTATAATTAGTTGGAATAAACATTAGTGAATGTTGTTCACTGTGATAATTCACAGCATATTAGCAAATACTCTAAAGTATTTTGATACTCTTAAGCCATTTCAAAAATAGGAATACATTTCAGGAAAAAATTATATGGTAAGTGAGTCTGAGTCTAAATTAGCATCGGCTGTAATTCTGTTGCATTAAATTTGTTATTTTGGGCTCACTACATATGGGCAAATTCTCAGAAAACTAGTGCTTCTTTACTGCTGCATTTGCAAATGTGTACTGGAGCAATGGCAAGCTGTAAAATTAATACTTTAATATTCTTTCTTCAGCAGTGAAACTAGTTTCATATCTTATTTACAAAATCTACCTGCAGTGGTGCAATTGCAAATGCAAATGAACATTTTTCAATACAAATGAACAGTTTAAGAAACATTTACCAGAGGGGCAAAATGGAAACATTCTCCCTGTTTTGTTATAATTAGCAAATCACTTACTTTAGCTCAGTACCACTGTTACCTTTTGAGATACAGTTTTTGTGTTCCTTCAATCTAAGCTGAAATTTAACTGTTGCATACAAATGAGCAAATACTCCAGAAGTTCACCAAAAGAGCAGATTTGGGTTTCAGATTCTCAGCTCTGAATCAATTCTGTTTTAGCGTATATTCACAATTTTCATTCGCCTCATAAACTGCCCTTTTCCCTCCCAAATTAGACATAATTAAGTGGAAAGGTATTGGCAATGGAAAGGTATTGGCACTACTTAAAAACACCTGTTCTAAGAATGGCCCAATAGTGAATAGATTTTAAAAAAAGTAATAAACACCAAGATAATTCTTGCATCAGAAAGATGTTGGTGAGTGTGACAGAAAAGACTTTCATGATTATAAGTTGTGGATTGAAGATTTAGATGGAAGGTTAAGATCATGAATGTTTTGGGGGGCCTCAAGTTATCTTAATAGTTTCCATATAAAACATTAATAATAGCTCATCTTTATTTGAAAACTCAGGTAATATCCATGCCACAATAAAACACGTGATGCTGCTTGGCTACATCCTATTTTTATGCCAGCAGCACAAGTATTTATGTAGGGCCAGAGGTGAGGCAGCACTGAGCTCAGAGCAGGCAGGGACCCTCCGAGCTTGCTCAGATACCCAGGCAGGTTTTCCAGCTTTTGCAGAGCGCTCTGCTCCTTTAGCAATACTCATACGAGTATGTAAGGCGGCTAGTTCAAAATCTGCACAGATTTACACAAGTTTCAACATTACGTATGTCTGCCAGGCAGATATATCCTGAATAAGAACCTGGAGAGAAAGCCCTGAAAGGATGGCAACCACACTTAAGTATAATATTCATTTTAGTGTGTTATAGTTTCCTTTAATACGAAGGTTAAGAATTTCTCTCTACTTAACAGTCAATACTTCTAAGCATTCCCAAACCTTCAGGCTTTCTTAAGTTACCCTGAAATATGATGTGGTCTGTAGGGGCACATACTATGTTTATGCCTCATAACCAGCCTTAACCTTTCTCTTCTCTCCCAGTGAGTTCAGTGTGCTAATACACTTTTTTTTTTTGCACAGGATTTTGGCTTAACTAACAGCTCTAGTCATGGTAAATACAGCTCTGTAGCTCAATCAGCAAGTGCATCCATCCCCTTTGGCGAAGCAAATTACTTGCAGCTGCCTGTATTCTGCAGAGGGGTTGTGCCGACAACCTGGCAGCATTTCTCCCTGATTTCTGAGAACAGAGATCCATCATGTCCTTTCCTTGCAGGACAACTCTGGACTCCTGCCTCCACATTTTACATGAGGCCATGATTTCCGAAATACTACTCAGACATAAGCTCTGCTTGGCACCAGTTGCCTGCGTATGTGCTATCATTACAAGAAAGTTGTTCTCCCTGAAGTGACCTCAGTCTTTGTTTCTGCTTTCCCTTAAGAGTCTAGGTCAAAAGATACTGATAAAATAACTTGAAACGTAAACCTGAGAACTAGGTGGCACAAAAACATGGGGAGTCACCAGCTCTGGTTTTGATGGTGAGACAACACATAGGTATTTCAGAGACTAATGAAATCAGAGATCTGTGTTGGGCAACAGCAAAAGGCCATGGGAGGTTTGGCCAAAGTTGGTCTGCATGACTGTCTGACCTGCCATGCACATCTAGCTGAGGTTAGTTATGTGCAGCCATATAGAAAACTGTTACTTACAATGTAAGAAGGAAAAAAGAAAGAATGCTAGACAACGTAAAGCAATTTAGTGGCTCCCCAAATGTTATAAACTCAACAGAAGGACAAAGGTTGCAGTGGAAAGGGTGTATTTTGCAAGGAATGATGAAGGAAAAAAATGGAGAGACTATCCTGTCTCAGATCTTTTTGTAGTTCTAGTAATCATTACGAAAACAAACCATCAACAATTCTGTACCAAGACCATTCCTCCCTGTGGACCTGTTTGCAACTATACAGTCCAAAGCATGACCGTAAACCATATTCCAAAATAACAAAAAGTGCAGGAAAGAAGATGGACGCAAGTTACAGATCTCAGATTAAGACAGAGAAAATTCTCAGCAGTCAGCCAACAAAATAGGTTAAAGAGCCTAAATATTCATTAAGTTCCACATTTCTTACCCTATTTTCATTCTTTTCGCTCTTTAAGCAGACAAATTGGGACACTCAGTGCAAAACATAATGTTAAAATCCTTTGTATAATGTCTTTTTTTGTGCCCAGTGGTTTCTGAATTTACCCAAATGTCACACTCAGTAACAACTGTATATATTAAAAAAGGTTGTTTAGGCTTTATGTACAGAAAACTATAATTCTATCCTTTATGGATCATCCAACCTCTGTAACACAGAATTTCATACTGCTTTCAAACTCGACTGGACCAAAAATTACCAAGCCTGCTGAACCTTAAGCCTGATCTACAGGACTGTTAAACTAAAACGTGTAATCCAAGGCAGGCATGACTCCAGCGCAGGAAGCTTAGCCTTCCCTTGGGTCTTATTTCCTCCTCTCTTGCCACAACAGAAGCAGCTTGCTCATTCTCCCGACTCTCACTTCACAGACTCATTAGCCCATTAACCAGCTGGATCTGATAAGCCGGCTCCAAAACCACAAAAAAGCCAAGGGCACTCTGAAGCAGGTTGGTATGTTTCACCACGTCCCTGGCAGTAGCCCTGCAGCACAGCTTTTTCCAGTATCCAGCGGAAAGGAGAAGGGGCCCTGTGTAATGGAGGCTGGGCAGGCAGGGCAGACCAAAGGGGGGTTTCCTTCCCAGCTCCACACTATGTGCAGTCCCCCAAAAGTCTGATGTTGGTGCTTGAAGTTAATCTGGGCTACTTAAACCAAATTAGGAATAGCAGACACAGAAGACATTTTAAAGCAACGATGAGCCGTGCAATTTGGGGCAGAGGTGAAAGAAGCAGCAAACATGGTCTAGATGTTCGCTTCTGAAAAGCTTGGCATAATATCATTTTTTCCCGTCTTTTGTACTTTCACAACTGTATTTTATGCCTTTGAGGTCTGAAAGAAAGTAGTGAAATACCATGAAAATAAAATTAAACTAATACCATGAAAATATTGGCAAACCCAGAGAAGACCGCCCACCTCCTCCTTTTCCCATGAAAACCCCTGTACAGATGTTCTGTTCTCTGGTAGTAACAGCACAGGAGGAAGTGCAAGAGAAAAATCTCATGGGCTTCTCCTGACCCCCTGGGGCAGGCTGTGTGTGCTCTCTCCTATCTCTCAAATACTGCGCACTGTCTTCAAGAAGTAACATTTGTTAGAACATTTTCAGAAAGTAATGTTACAAAACATAGATCTCATGAAAAATGCTACTGTTTAGTCACCATTTAGGTAACTTAGTCACCATTTCATGTGCAAAGTAAAACCATGATAAAACTTGCCAGTTTGGCATTTAAGGATGGCCAAGGACCAGAACAAAAAGTCAGTGCCGCAGCATGAAAAAGAGATTAGGAAACTGATACATACTATTAGTATCTACCTTTTCTTCTTTCATTTTGAGTGTGTCCATGATTTCTTATTTATGCAGATTGTCATTCAGACAACCCTGATAGGATCCTAAATGAAGGTTTACCCTTTCATAATCCATTTCTTGGTCCATAAAATAAACCCTTCAACATGGCTAGCAACATCTTTAGTCTCTTTGGCCTTAACCTTGCACGCAAACACGGTTCAGCTGAATTGCTGTAATTCTGTTGGGAATACTGAAATGAATAGTTACGGACATTTTTATTTGGAGGGCTGGGATGTAACGATAATGTCACCTGAATTTTTAGAATAATCAGAGCTAACACTAAAGAAAGTCTGACAAACGTGAAAAAATATTTCAAAAGCAGTTCAGACACTTGGGGCTTTGGTGTCACGAAGGTGCTTTTTCAGCTACCCTACAGCTTTTGTATTAAATTCTATACTTTTGTTTTATATGACAGAGACCACATCAAAGTTGCCTGCACCGTGAAAAACAGGATCAGTTAGTGAAGGCTGAGAAATTCAATAACAAACAACACAAAAGAGAAGTCGTATCCCTGTAGTCTGTACCACATTCAGACAGGGACTTTGGAATGACTTTTTTGCAATATTCTTCTGAAGGCTGTGAAAAACACAGCCCACTCAAGCTAACCATTCACAATTAAGAAACATGAAGGAAAATAGCCTGCAGAACATAACAGCTAGCCTAGTTTCCGTAACATAGCAAATACTCAAACTGCACTGTTGGTAGCCTTAGAAGTAGCCTGTAAGAGCCAAAGATACTACTAAGAAGCTATAAAATCCTATTCAAAATACTGCTAAAAGCATTACAACACTCAACAGTCGAGTAAAAGGTCTTCGGAGTTTCAGAGAGTTTTTGTTTGAGTTTTGGGTGTTTTTTTGTTTGGATTTTTCATGTGGGTTTTTTGGGGGTGGCGTTTTTTGATTTTTTTTGTTTGTTTTTAGAAAGAAACTGTTTATGTATTCCACCTTAATGTCATAGTTTTTCAAAATCTCCTCAAAAGATTCAGCAGAGAAGGGGTTACACATTTTTGCACCTCTAAGATTCTGACTCAGCCAGAGGGGGAGCAAGAAGCAAGGAATTACAGGGTAATGTCCCTTAATAAAGTTACAGATGGAAAGATAACAGAAGCATGTTGGAAATGAACAATCACAGAAACATTTGTAATTAAATTTGTTCAGGGATTTTAAGGGTTTGGAATAGCTGACAGCCCGATAAGGGAAGATCTACCATTAGAACCAGACTACAAAAAAATGTTTTAATTTTTACAAGGGCAAATGGAATAGAGTGAAAGCAGGCCATACTCACATTCCAATAAAATCCAAAGATTTAATAAGGATGAGGAACACGGTATAATTTTGAAAGACCATTTCTTTCCAGGATCAGGTTGTGTGTATTGTAAATCACCCAACAGGATATAATTAAGCAATAACACATGCCAGGCATTGGTTTCTGAACAGTCAGAAAACAGTGTAGCTTTCAGTAGAAAAACCAAACCAAAACAAAAACCCCCATGGATTTACTTGTTATTTATTGCAGTTGTACAGCTCTCCTACAACTACTCTCAGCATGCACAATATACATTCACTCTGCTGCACGAAGCTATGTCCAGTCATATCCTATAAGTCCGTAACTATTTCTTGTGCATAAATCAAGGCCAGTTCACCAGTTCTGAAGATGATCCAAAAGGCAGAATCTTCTCTGTTGAGATCCCTGTAATCCTTTTATTAAGTTAAGCATTATGGGTGATAAAAGTAAACTTTAGCATTCACTAAACACAGACTGACAAATTTTTAAGGTTGAAAAGTCCTCTGTCCCATCCTGTAACCATTTTGTGACTCTCCTAACAGCAGATGGCCAGCCGACCACACCGCGCACAGGAAAAAACACCAGAGTGTTTTCTCCGTAGGTCCAGCTGAAAGAATGAAAACAACAGTAAGGCATTTTCTTCTTCAAATACGCTCAGTGCTACGCTTTGTAGTTTCATTTGATACAAGTGAGCAGCAATTGTTCATTATAACTCAACCAATTTAAATTCTACTGCAAAGTTATTACTCTGTATGTTGCAATTTAGGTTTAAGCTTCTGTAGCTCTGGCACGTTTCTGAAGAAAAGTAACTTCTAAGCAGATCAAGATCAAGCAGCAGCAATATTGCAATAGCAACAGTTGAACAAAATAAGATTTTACTCGTCTCAGAATAAGGGACCTCTGAACAAAACAAAACAACAACAAAAAATAGGTTTGCATACTGCCAAATACAGTTTCACTGGGCATTTTGGTGAATAATCACTTTCCAGGAACGTACTAATGGTTCATTGTTCAGCTCAACTCAGAAGTTTTCACCCACCTGAAAAAGGCACCACGAGATATCCACCTATGTAATAAGCACTGCTGCTGGAATACCAGATTTTTAAAAAATTACTTGTGCTGTGTATAACTAGTTGTAAAAACTAGTTGTGAAAACTGCAGGTAAACACCCATAACCATTTTCTCAGTCTCCTTCCTTCAGCTCCTCCCTCCGCAACAACTCCCTCTGCCCACCCGCAAGGCTGTTTTCCTTCCAGGAAAGGTTTTGTAGCAATAACTGAGATTCTGTACCTCAGGTTGTTCCTAAAACAGAAAACTAATTGGGAATATTGAACATCTCCCACTTTTCTTTCCCATGGGAGTTTGTAAATGTCTGCTCTTGTTCTGTCCCTCCACACTCAGGGTGAAATGCTACATGGACCTTCAGCCTGATACAAGTCTACAGAGATCTTGCCTGCACACATGGCCACCCACCACAGTTCCTGCATTTCAGAAATCACTCCCCACTCTGCGAGGTGCTGATATAACTGTGTTTATGTTGTGCTGCAAACCCAGTCAAGGAACTCGTCTGACTTTTAAAAATCAGTAATCAAAGACCTGCACTCCTGTACCTTAAAGAGTATTGACACCAAACACTTTGCTATGAAACTCCACCACCAGGCCACCTTCTGCATATTTGTCCTTCAATTCCCTTTTGCTCAGACGTGTGTGATTACTGAACAAAGGGATAATTTTGAAGCCAGCTTATGCACAAGACATTCAAATCCCTCAACAATCCAGCACAGTATCTATAGCACCTGGGAGATGTTCACTTTTATGTATCTCTCTCTCCAAAAGCAGCAACCTGCAGAAGGTTGCGTTTCATTACAGTTCAGACAAGAGCATCAAAGTATTCTTTGCTCTATTGCTCCTGGAGCAGGTCATGGCCTCCTTAAAACAGACCAGCCACCACAACCAGAACAACAACCTGCAGCTGAAGAACCGATTATTTGCTCCCTGGAAAGAACTTTCTAATGACTTACAGCTCCTCACGGACTTTACCTATTCTATGGTAGAAATACAGGGCTTCATTTTGGTCTCAGAGCCAAGCATACAGCTATGACAATGGAGAAAGGACTTCAGTTCTCTTGGGCAGATATTTGCACAAATATCAAAAGCGTCTGAGGGCAACGCTAGTTTCACCTTCTGCATGGCTGTCCCATTCCTACTGCTCCAGCCTTCACCCCTGTAGCACCCCCACCCTGACAGAAATTACCTACACTTGTAGACTGACTTCAAGGCTTAAAAAATGTTTCAGAACCATGATCTAATGGAAATAATGTCTTGCAATTATAAAAGATTTCTCAAAAAAAATTGCATACTAGCATGCCTCATGGACTAGATATACAAGAATTACTGTGACACTCAATTATGTTACAGCCAGCATAACTGATATTACACAATACAGGTGAAAAATCTCAAGAAATAAACAATATTTTTAGAATGTTGCCAGCCAAGAAGGTATTTAAATCACTGGCTGGCCCCTAAAGTCTGTTCCTGAGAAATGTTTCCTCCTGTAAAACACTATGTGATCAAAATTTTGCAGACTCATCAATAAATGCTTGGAACACTGTGTCAGAGAACAATCATTTAAGATACACCTGCAATGCATGGTAAAGGAGGTCACTTTCTTCTGCTGATTCCTTGGGCAGTTTGCACCAGTATACAGTGTGTATCAATTGGTTTGAAGTCCGACCTCCTTTGGCAGGGGCAAAATCCCAATATAGTGATGAACGCTGAAAAACAGGCTGCGTTGACAACTTTAAATATTAATTCCATGGCCATGCTATAATTGGCCCCAGTACCTGCTCCTAACACAATGCAGTTTCACCAAACTTCATTTGTATGCCAAGAAACCCACTAAACAGGCAGCTTCCCCCTGTCCCCCAGATGGAGGATGAGACGAGCCCTGGCAGACCTCAAGGCAGTTCAGCTTGGATGAGCATGCGCGGTCCTGAGCAACTGACCTGCCTTTGATCCTGGCTTACGCACAGACCAAGCTGCTCTCTTCCTCCTCCCTGCTGAAAGTCAGAGATTTCTGGAGTTACTTACCAGGGAAGAGGACATCTAACAGACCATTCAGATAATATCTCCATCTAAGGAATCTGTTGGAAACAGATAAACTAAAAACTTCAGAACAATCAGTTCAGGGAGTAGCATAAGCATATTTAGAAATTACAGAGCCACTTTAAAAAAATCGTGGCTGGGAGCCAGGAACTCACCGCAAGTTTTTCTTTGCTCAGCTCAACATCGACAGCCTTCCAAATAGTAAGATACATACTCAGTATACTGTGCTACTTACTAACAAACCTCTCAATTCCACAAGCGAACCTCAGAACCAAAATCACAAAGCTAAAGCACCCCCCCCCCGCCACCTCCCCAATGTGGGTTTATAGTAACTGCTGCTTTGCAAACAATATAGGTGCCTGCTAGCCATAAAGCAGTTTTAATATTGGCATTCTGGTTTTAACTGAGGTAAAAATGGCAGCTTGCTGCTCCTGCTACATCAAATACATTGTTCATACGTATATAAAGCATGCAGTGTGCCTGATGCTCATGGCAGGATTAGGAAAAGAAAGCGGATTTAATGTCTGGCTGATGTGTGTTTTGCAGCAAGTGAAATGAATTTCCTTCCTTTTTTCTTCAAATGCAAGTAGTGTAGCCACTAGCCTTTGAGTACCTTTTTTTTCCCTCTCAAAAAAAAGTGAAAGTTTTTACACATGTATCCTTTGGTCAAAAGCAATCAAACCGATGAGGGCTTTCTTAAAAAAGAGGAAAGACAGAGGAGAACTCTGAATCCTCTGTCCGGCCAGACACGGCTGCAATCCCCAAAGTACATATTGTAGATTGTGATCTCTGGATGAAAGATAACATCCACTTGCCAAGTTCTATTATAAATCTGTGTTTTTATGTTTGAAGCTTGCTCTAAGCTCAATTTCTGCTAATTTTAGCTTTTATGTATCTCCCCTGAATAAGGAAAGAGGCAGAAGAGGCAGGAAATATATACTTAAGATTCTGAAACGAAACCAGCAGATTTCTACACTGTACTGTGTCTGACCTTGCAAGTTCCCCATGTATTTCTTATTCCTCAGTGTAAGCATGTAACGTGGGGCTCTGAAACACAACGCATTCAATTTTGAAAAGAAGAAGCACCAGCATAATCAAAACAGCACTTTGCCAGGGCTTAATAACAACAGTTTACAAAAGGTTTATGTTCCAGTCTTCCAGTCCTCCTCACTTTAGAACTAAACAAGAAGAAAGAAAAAAAAAAATAGAAAAATTCTGAGGGAGCCTCAGTATTCTGTATGGCATCCCTGTCTTCCTACACAAGGAAAAGAAGATTAGTCACTGTCACAAAATTCTCTTTCAAATACTGGTTGTGTTTCCACCTGTGAGTCATTCACATTAACTTTTCAGGACAGAAGGTAGTTTTCCATTATCTCTCTTTATTTACACAGAGCATCTCTTGTGGGCAGAGCAAATTAGGTTCTCTTCTCTTATGACCCTTTATTCACAGCAATTCCCTGGCTGGATAGCAAAAGAGATACACAAAGACAAAAAGAACAGGGAGGGAGAAAGACCTCACAAATAGAGCAAGTCAGGCATTGCCTAGGAATGAGGCTGCTTACTGAACAAATCATAGAATCATAGAACCATTTAGGTTGGAAAAGAGCTTTAAGACCATCAAGTCCAACCGTTAAGCCAGGACTGCCAAGTCCACCACTGAACCACATCCTTAAGCACCACATCTATGCATTTTTTAAACATGTCCAGGGATGGTGACTCCAACACCTCCCTGGGCAGCCTGTTGCAATGTTTGCCCACCCTTTCAGTGGACAAATTTTTCCCAATATCCAATCTAAACCTCCCCCGGTGTACTTAAGGCCATTCACTCTTGTCCTGTCACTTCTTATCCGAGAGAAGGGACCCACCCTCACCTGTCTGTACCTTCCTTTCAGGTCATTGTAGAGAGCAATAAGGTCTCCCCTGAGCTAAACAACTCCGGTTCCCTCAACTGCTCCTCTTAACACTTGTGCTCCAGACCTTCCAACAGCTTCGTTGCCCTTCTCTGGGACACACTCCAGCACCTCAATGTCTGTCTTGCAGTGAGGGACCCAAAACTGAACGCAGTATCTGAGGAGCAGCTTCACCAGTGCTGGGTACAGGGGGACGATCCCTTCCCTAGTCCTGCTGGCCACACTGGTTTTCTGACACAAGCCAGGATGCTGCATGTTGGCCTTCTTAGCCACCTGGGCACACTACTGGCTTATATTCAGCCAGCTGTCGACCAGCACTCCCAGGTCCATTTTCCACTCAGCAGCTTTCCAGCCACCCTTCCCCAAGCCTGTAGCGCTGCGTGGGGTTGTTGTGACCCAAGTGCAGGACCCAGCACTTCTCCTTGTTGAACCTCACACAACTGGCCTCAATCCATCAATCCAGCTTGTCCAGATCCCTCTGCAGAACCTTCCTGCCCTCAAGCAGATCAGCATCCCCACCCAACTTGGTGTCATCTGCAGACTTACTGAGGGTGCACTTGATTCCCTCATCCAGGCCATTAATAAAGATATTGAACAGAACTGGTGCCAGTACTGAGCCCTGGGAAACATCACTTGTGACCAGCCACCAGCTGGATGTAACTCCATTCACCACCACTCTTTGGGCTCAGCTGACCAGCCAGCTTTTTACCCAGTAAAGAGTACACCTGTCTAAACCATAAGCAGTCAGTTTCTCCAGGAGAATGCTGTGGGAGACTGTGTCAAAGGCTTTACTAAGGTCCAGGTAGACAAAATCCACAGCTTTTCCTTAATCCACTAGTCTGTTCAGGAATAGGTGCTGCCAAACAATTATCACACCGATCTCTTCCACACACCACTGTTATCCCCGTGAACATAGCTGTGCAGTATTTATCTGTCTCTTTAGAACTTAGTTCCAACATGCATCCTGTGAGGCCATCAGCCTGAGAGCAGCATCGTACAACACACAGGCTATCCCACAAATCCCTGACTGTGGACACAGCATGAAGAAATGATCAGCAGCTACTTGAGAGAAATCACAACTGTAGCTACCTCTTCCCAAATTTATCTTTGTGTCATTTAGTGCCAGATTTCACTGTCCTGAATTTTTATCAAATGCTTGAGGCTAAGAGGAAAGGTTTTTGAATTAGATTATCCAAAAATTCCCTGGACTCTTGCAGGGAGGAGACCGGGGACAGGGAAACCTCTACAGACTGCTTTGCACATGGTACTGTGCTAGGACTCCTGCTCACTCTGATATGCAAAGCAGGCTAAACTTCAGGTATTGTTTGCTTTTTTCTACTTTCGGATTTTGATTGCTAGCCCAGTGTAGGAGGAAGCACCTATGTATTATATAATCGTGTTTCCCTCTTTTTGACTTTGCTGTTAATGTCTGGAGTGCGCTTTGCAGTATCCCACAGTGCTCCAAAGGTAGATGGAAGAAATGTTTTTGCATGTCTTCGCAACCACAGTTCTGGTCTACCACTACACTTACAGGTAATACCGCTTGCACACAACTGTCCTTGCTGTTTCTGGGAACTGGACCTAAGAGCCTGCTTGCCTTTCTTTCTCAAGAACCACCAAAACTTGGGGTTTTCTCTAGCACTGTCCACAAGTTTTGGTTTGCTCACAGTGTCATATTTTATTTGACACATTTGCTACTTTATCTGGGGTTAACTGCAAGTTGCCTAATAGTTTACCAGTCTAAGCTGGCCGTGGTCTGTGGTTTCTAGTCAAAGCCCATTTCCCTCTTGTGATATTCTTCTCCACTATGTAAAAAGAAAAAAAGTAGGCAGCTAAGTACAGCCAAATCCTCTACGCTTTGCCTTCCTGCTGTGCTCTCTTTCGGAGCTGCAGCATATCTTGTATGAGTGCTGGGTACTCCATGTTCCTGAAATACACTTTTTCTCCGTAATTCCCCATCTCCATGACTGCTTCCTACTGCAACCCTTGACTGCAGTTATAAAACAAAATGCTTGAAACCTGCTAGTTGTCTCCATTTCCATTAGCCTTTGTCTGGGCTGGACTTGTAAGATCTGAATTTTTCTATTATTTATGCTGACTGAGTTCACTCATGATTTCCCATTCTATGCAGAAATTGCTTGGAATCAAGAAATTTGGGAGAAATAGGCATCACTTAATGCTGAAGTTTAACTGAAGCCCTGCTTAACATAAGAAGTTGTATAACGTGACTAATTCTAGCTAGTTACCTTAGAAGTCAGACATCATTACAAATCTTTAATATTTCTGCTGACTCAAATGCTGACTAGCACTCAAATGCATGAGTGAAGTAGTTAATCACGTATTAAAAGTCACGAATGAATGCACAATTAATGCTGAAATTCCACTATCAGCTAATGTTAAAATATAATTTAAAAGTTAGAATCGGTACTACACATAGCACTAAAAACCACATGTGAATTTAAATGCAGTGTTTTTAAAAATGCAAAATAGTCACCTTAATACCACACTTCCAACAATCTTTCTCCCCCTTCTTTATCAAAGATATGGGTTTTTTCACCTTTTCTCCCTTCTGAATCAGTCAACAAAAGCAGAAAGCTAGAATTTCTGAAATACCCTTCATTACCATAGCAATAGATGAGAGATCAAACACAAGACTTTCCATTGCCAGTTAAATTTATACAGTAGAAGAGACCAGGGTAAATAAAAAAAAAAACCAAACCTAACCACCCCCATAATAATAATTATGATAATAAATAATAAATACATAAAATACTCTTACTACTACTACTACACATATAATCCAGAAGCTCCCTTATTCAGATCCAACATTTTAGAATAACAGAATAAAAACCAAAGACTGAGACGATCTAATCAACTTGTGATTATCCTTTTCTGCATGTGTGAGCAGTAGGTCTTATGATAAAAGCCTCCTTTTGAAGGCTGACAATTGATATGATAGATTTTGGAAATCCCCAGTTTGTACACAAACGCAAGCAAAAAATATTTTTCCCATTTTTCACTCACCCTACTTCTCCATGTATGCCTACTAGATAATTATGCTTTCTGATTACAGTCAGAAGCAATTTAAAACACTACTATATTTTATCTTTTGTTTTAAATGGTACAGTGTCCTCATTGTTTACTGGGGTTTGTTATAATCATTTAGCCTAGTACCAGCCATTAAGAAAGTGAATCCATTACTGAATTACGAGACACATGGTTTGTTTGTTAATTATTGTTTCTTTTTCTAACTTCTTCCCTTTATGTTTGTTTTTGTGTTCACTGTAATGTTGTTCTTAAGCACTAAAGTGTTTGGCTAAGCATGAAGCAATACAGGCTCATGAGCCTGGCATTAAAATTTGCATTAATTCATGTCTTCCCATATAATGAGCCGATTTTCCCAAATTTTCATAACATAACAAATAATTTTAAAAGTAATATACTAGAAAAAACTTTTAAAAGGGCCTTTAGAACCTCTCAAGAAGTAGTCAATACAGTGTTAATTACATACTGTTTAAAAATACTGATTTCTTTTCAATATGATACAGTGAAACATTTTGAAGAAATTGTTGGCTAGACAAAAGCACATTTGAGATTTATGATGCAAATTTCCCTCCTGATGACAGTCACTTTGAAAATGGGCCTTGACTATTCTTGGTTCACATGACATTTTTTAGCAACTGTTAAAATACTGGCAGTTAAAATATGATTTTTTTTCTAGCAAGCAGCAGTCCTTCACAACAATTTGAAGTTCGAAGGCTTCAAATAAAATTATTCAACCAAAAGGGCTATAAAATCATACTCATTGTCCAGATGGTCTTAAGATCTCTGCAGAGAAAAGCTGCAAATGTTAAGACCAAATTTCTTTCTGGTCAGAGTCCCTTATCTCACTTGGCAAGCTATCCATGCTGGAGTAATAAAACATCCTCAGATACATGTCAGATGAAGCTATCAATTAATTATTAGCCAGAAAGCAATACTAGATCTACATGGAAGCACCAAATTTTTACTACCAGTTAAACATTGGTTTCATGGTCAGAGACCACTAATGGAACATGACCACTGAATTAGCCTGCGTACAACCTCTGCAACTGTAATAAGGTTTATAAACACAGAGCTATGAGGAAAATTCGCTACTTAGCTAACATTTTCAAGGCCTAGGCTGAATGCTCCAGTCAGCATGCACTCTTCCCCCTGGTACATGACCTCTGATGCTGAAAAACCTTTTAGGCTTCAGAATCCCCCAAAATCTCCCCTCCTGCTGCTCCAGGGTCTTCCTTTTCCTACCACAAGCCTGGAAATCCAGGTTCACATAGGTACAAGTGGTCCCCTGAAGCACATGGCAACATCAGAAGCAAACACAGTGTGATTCTGCAGGCAAGATCAAGAGTTCAATACCAAATTTCAACTTCTCAGCCACAAAACAGTGGTGTTGGAAAGGGACAAACTAACTGGGAGAGCTGTTCTGCACCAGCACAGCTCCCCTGGGAGAACAAATCTCGCAAGGCTCATGGCCAAATTACCCAGGCACAAGTGAAATGCCAAATTTGGCAGGGAAGTCAGCAGACTTGTAAAGCATTTCTCAGTATTTTTGTGAAACACGATGGGTGATTTCCTTCTTTTCTTTCAAAAGAAAAGTAGTTCTTCATGTAAATATCTTCTTTGGATATAGATAGGGCTTTTGATAGCAAGTGGCAGGTAAAATCTTAAATCAGAAACAGAGACACACTTGGTCCTCAATCAGAGGAGAAGGCTTCCCCTGAGAGAAACGCACTCATTCTCCTCCTCTGTGTTTTCAGGTCTCCTGAAAATTACCAGTGGCAGTGAACTATTCCCTAGCTGTGAAATGCAGTGGAAGGAAACAAGGTACTGTGATGTCAAATGAAACTATTCTCTGTGCAACCCTAAGGAATGCTCACATACAGAGTTGTGAGGTACTTTCAGTTCAAAAGCCAAAAAAAATTAGAAAAAGAAAGAAAAAGGGGGGGGAGGAAAAACTTCTTTCAGTAAACGTGTAGTATAACTTTTTCTCTGTATGTCTCATAATATAATTGTTGCCAGGTAGTTTTTATCCTTTTAAAAATTTAGCTTAGCTCAATTTCAAAACAAAACATTGTGTCAAAATCACAGAAGTGAAGCCATTTCATTTTGAAACCACTGAAATGAAATATTTAGGCTCCCAATAATCCTCCTCAGCTGAAACTACTGCATGAGTTGCATCAAAACAAGAAAATAGCTTTGATCAATACAGCACCGTGTCTTTTGGTTAATACACTATTTGCATAAACAATTTCAGCAAGCATTACTATGAGTGCAATCGAGACCACAGAACTAAGCCAGTTGCCTACTGGGTAATTTGCTGTGGGATGCAAACTATGCCATTGCTTAAATGCAGGGACCAGAGATGGAGCAGTCGAAGAGACAATGACATTCAAACTGGTCCCCACCCCTCACCTTCCCCCCATCCGCTTTGATGCAGCACTGTCATTCAGTGTCTGCTTTAACTAGCTGAAACAACAGGATGGAGAGTTTTTATGTGGAAAATATTTGGGATGTATCTGCTTTTTCTTCCCAAAGAAGGACAGAGCCAGAACCATCATATACTGTTGGAAAATCCCTACTACTGAAGACTTCCCAGAGCAGCCATGAAGATCAAGGCTAGGACAGGATTGTCAGCTAGAAGGGTTGAGAAGGCACAAAGTCACAAAGGCTGCAGTTCCCTGGAAGCAGAACCCAACCTAAAACTGCACTGCCACATTCCCGCCCTGCAGCCAGTTTCACATTCCTTCCCTTGGATCAAGCATTAATCCCAAGTGACCAGGTGAATCCAGCTGAAGCCCAGGGAGGGGAGGCTGCACGGCTAGCCTTTAGCTGTGTTGCCTGGGATGAGTTTCTGCAGCCCGCCAGTTAACACCTTAATGGAAACAAATGCCAGGATGGAATGATGTCACCATTTGCCAGGAGGAGCAGTTGGCCAGTTTTGGGTGGAGGGCAACCTTGCTCAGAAGCAACCAAATGAGCTCTCGCTCCCTGCAGATAAATAAGCCAAGCCTGCGCACCTGCCCTGGCACCGGCAAGTAAGCAGCACGCTGCTCAGGTGCCCAAGTCCTGGAAACAAAGCGAAGATATTTTGAAGCAATTGGTTTCTGGCATGAAATTTCTGCAGAATAACAAATGACAATTGGCTTCATAATTAACAGTTTCAGGGGCCTTCTATAATATGAATCAGAAGGAAACAAAATCTGAATAATGCATTAGTGAGAGTTCATGTTCTAGTAGCCCTATGTGGATTGTCACCGTGCATTCCAGTAGCTCGTTATGATTTATCTTCATCAGCCACGGGCTGAAATTACCAGACTCCAATTACTTTGCTTCCCATGTTCAAGAGAAAAAAAAAATATGTCAGGCTTACCACAGGAGATGGTTTAAAGTGCCCGAGGTAAAGAAAGTAATCTACTGTTCTCTGACATTCGCTGCCTGAAAGTCATTCACATTAACAACCATTCAAACTTGTTTAGTGCAAACCAATTGCTTCTATTTTCCTCTTGTCAGTAACATTAGCTTCAATTCAAATTTAACTCTTCAAAATTTTCAAAATGTAAAATGAAATTCAGTGAGGCTTGAGGGGGACATGCAAGGGTCTTGACAGAACAAACTGCTACTGAATTTATCTTCTTTAATCTGTTAATTTTGAAATTTCTGTTCTCAGGGGGAAAAACCTGATGATACACACTTCTTTCACTATCTCTGGGAAGGTAAGAGATTTATGCTGATGTTTACCAGACTTGCATTTTAATACTACTCCTAAAACAACAAGGACTACAGAAGCAGAAAAATAGATGCGCTCAATTTAAACTAACAAATTAAGCGATTATTTACGAGCACGACTTGAGGTTTAGTTACACAGCAAAATACATTTAATAACTTAATATCCCATCACCATGAATGCTTAGACTTGTATAACAGGCCATTAACTTCTAAATACTACAGGCTGATAAAGGTTAATGTCTACAGTGAGAAGGGGAAGCAGGTTAGATAGTTAAACGACAGTGTGCTGTCACAGACTGCTGGGGTGGATACCGAGGGGGCTGGCTTTCAGAAATACTCTTTCTTCATATGCCACCCATTAGA
Source organism: Falco rusticolus (assembly GCF_015220075.1). Lineage (NCBI taxonomy): Eukaryota > Metazoa > Chordata > Aves > Falconiformes > Falconidae > Falco > Falco rusticolus. Next base: position 34,266,732 of record NC_051192.1, read on the forward strand.
AAAATGCTTTTATAGTTTCTCTTATAGCTAAATAAAATAAACAACCCCCATACACACCAGACACCCAGCCAGCCTTTTTGTTATGTATTTAAGAATAAAACACACAGTAAGTTGTATTACTAATGTGAATTTAGAACATGCTCCAAAAGACAACTTTTCATACAGGTTGGAGAGGGAGAAACTGCAAAAACAGAGGGGGGAAATTAATTCTTATTTGCTTTTGTGTTTGTGAAATCAGACAGGAAAGAAAACATACAAGCTTGTGCTGGCTGTGATAAATTCAACTACATTTCAAGCAAATTAGTACTATTATAGTCCTTTATGGCACAGCATAATTCAACCCAAGAAAAAAACAAATCATCTCCTACATGCTACAGAAATGAAAGTAGTAAAGTTCAGCATTACGCAGCTAATTGTTTCTAAGCACTGTGCATTTATTATTTTTAAACTAGCAGTGAAAAAATTACAGACAATCATTAACTTTGAACAGTTTCAGGGGCAGTGGCTGGTTTACAGACTAAATCAGATGGTTTGATACGAGCTGGATGTCTACAGCTTAGACATCAGATCCTGTTTCACAAATATGACATTTCTTTACCCAGCCAAATAATTTTCTGGGTTTTGCAGTGCATGTCAAGACACCAGCTCTCTTGGGAAGATTCTGCAGTTACCTTAAGGCAGGAGGCTTAGCATCACTGCAAACACATCAAAAACCCAACACAGTAGTTAATGGTTATGAAAGAATCTGACCTTATGCCTTATATTAACATTAATATAACTTACTTCTGCTGGTGGATTCAGCATGAAGCTGGGAACAAGAAGCCTGACCTGTAATTCCAGTTTTAGTGTTTGTTTAGTGTTTACAGGCAAGTTGGCCTGTACTGCTCTCTCACAGGTAATTTTAAAATAGTTACATCTCACAATATAGACAGAATATACTTTTGCAGATATATGTCCAAGGTAAGGACAGACAGATAATCAAAAACTTGGTATTGCCTTGAAAGTATTAGCACTCCAGCAGTTAGTTAATTAATGCCTGTCAGCCAGCAATTCTCTCCCCAAAAACCTCCGCCAGTACAATGAGGAGATCTCATTTTCTTCAGTGAAAAAGTCAAGCAGCTCCAATTAAATTGCCTACAAGGGGGATTCCAGTTAATATGCATGACTGGCTTTGCATGGCAGTAGGCAAAGAGGCCTCATGTGATCTTTTCCACTCTCCCTGCCAAAGGGAAGGCTGGCGAAGCCAAGGTGGTACCATACCATCCATGAGAGATGCAATGGTAAGATGAGGGACAATGATGCCTCAGGCCATCCAGATATAAGGCAAAACTTGCAATCAACATACAGCAACAAAATAAGGTAAAATTATTAGAAGCAAGTTAAGTCATGTAAAATGTTGTCTGGTTTTAAGGAACAAACTCACCAGTACTCAGAAAAATATTCTGAGATAAAATAGTGTACAGGAACACAATGGGATTTTCAGAAGTCTTTAAAAAACACATAATTCTAATTATGTCCATCCAATTGATGTACCTCCACACTTCTAAAAAAAAAAATATCACACTCTGGAGGCCCCTGGACTGAGTTAGGCTGCCTCAAGCACTCATGTGGCAAATCCCACATTACTTCTTTCATTACAGAACTCAGGGACCATTTTATGTGGTGTACATCATGCTGCTGTCATAAGGCTTTGCAAGCACTCTAGCTCTTTGGGATTGGAAAGGAGAAAATTTAATTAAAAAGCTCAAAATATTTGAGTATTTAAATTCTCAAACATCAGGTACATTGGTACAATAATATCATACAGTACTTTATTATGCATTTTCCACTTTTTCTAGGCATCAAATATTATTAGTACTTGTTGTTAGGTCCTGGTAATAACTTGGAAGTTGATTTTTCCAGCTATTTTGTTTTTATGACACTTGAGAATACTGTTTTTTTTTCATTTTTGACAAAAGGAAATGTGACTCAAAGGTGTTATTTAACTTTTGCTATTTTCACTTTTCAGTAGAATAAGCAAACTTTGTCTTTCAAAAGGTAGGCTTCTTATGCAGGAAATGACTGCACTCATTTATTACCTATATCACATCTACAGTAATTCAATCTGTTCTCTTTCAATTATCTGCATTATTAGTTTCTTGAGATAACTGAACTTTGGTGTTGTTCTATGCCCTTGTTTCAGCACTTCTGTGGAAATAGCACTGCAGCAATGGGAACTTTAGGAAAAACAAACTAGTTATCTTTAAGATTTTCTTTCAACAGCCTGAACTGAGTTATTTAGAAAGGCAAAAAATGGCTTTTTGGACCTTACCAACTTAACACAAAGATTTTACAATTATAAATAGCAGAGCCAATGGTTTTTCAGAAGCATACTAAGGTAAAATTTCTTCATTATGTATATATGGAGACAACACAGAAGTAAAATTCATACCATTACAGAGTATCTTCTTCCTAACAGGAAACATAGGATAGTACATCTCGAGTAATCCTGGTGGTTCAGTCTCTACATTTTGAGAATATATGCAATTTTCTGACCCAAGGTTTGCATGCTGAAAGCTGAACTGCTGAACAGACTTAAATATTAATAATAAGCCTAAATCATCGGCTGAACGTTCTACCCAAGGAATGCAATATTCTCCACATACTAAGTTTTCTACCTAGTCCAAATATAATGAGATTGTGTTTCTAAATAAAATTTGAAAACTAACAGGTAATACCTGATGGCACTGTTATGCACTGACGTCATCCCAATTTGCCAGAGCTTTGGTTACACCAAGAATTCTGTGGCCACTGCAGGGCATAAAGTGTCCAATAGGTTTATGTCAGATTTTAAACCAAGCATGTGTTTTTATCCTATTGATGCTTAAAGCAAGTAATAAAAATAAGAATCATGTTACAAGAAGCTCAGGAAGTTGTGCCTTGGGAAGCTTCTTCTCTTTATTTTCAACAAGTGCTGAACACATCCATTAAAAATCAGGCACAACTTAAGATACTCCGACTGAATAATAAAATGAACAGTAAATCTCCGTTCAGTATTTCATGTTGAATATGGTTATTTCTTTGTTTCTTTTTCACTGGAAGTTTATTAACGAGAAATGATAGGGTTGGCCTCCCATCTTCTTCCAATAATTTGTTTTTTTCTGCCTTGTCAGCAGAGGACAAAAGACATACATGCACAAGAAAAACACAACCATAAAATTATATGTAATGCCAAGGTTTGGGACAGGTGTTACAGAGAAGAGTGGGTACGAGAGGAATAAACGCAGACACTGATGCTGGTAGTACAGAACTACAGCCTTCCTTTGATTCACAGTAGTTCACATCCATAGACGTATTTCAATTTCCAGGTTCTTAACTGGAAATTGAAATTCTGATACAACAGAAAGGTGGAAAGTGAATACCCGAGGCTCAGCCAGCTGATGAGAAATACATGTGAAGTGGTAAAGCACGTCCAATTCATTGCCATCAGCACTAGGAAAAAATGGCTGAAAGGAAGAAAAGTCCAAAAGCCTTCCATCCTCTGCCTTGTTTTGTATTTTCAAATGAAAAACAAAATAACAAAAAACACAGCCTCCCCAGAGAAACCACTAACCCACTCATCGCAAAACGCCTCAACTTTTATCTTCCAGGCAAAAGGGACAAAGGACTGGGTGTTTGGGATAAGACCTTCCCAAAGGCTTCCTTAACTCACTTCTGGGAGATAAATTTATGAAGTTAATAAATCTACTCTTAAAAGAAATAGGGAAGTATATGAAAACAAGCAACACTGAGTAAGAGGAAAAGGCTGTGTGGTAACACAAATGCTTGAGAGGAATACAGGGTGAAACAAAGTGCAGATGACTTTATCTTACATCCCTTCAGTCTGGACGAGATAAAGTTGAGTAATGTTTCAAGTGTGGGATATTTGCAATACTGTAATTAAAATTACAGCAACAAGGAAACAAAATCTATACAGAATTATTTCTACTTAATAATAAAATATATAAAGATAAATTACTTCAGTGCCAATTATATTAGCATACTTGGTAACAAACATTTTTAAATGAAATGTGCTTTTCGACATAAACACTAACTGCAAGAGTGCAAAAAAATACGGCCTTATGGGCTGTCGTAAGAAATAGCTTGAAGTTAGCACTTTACTTAATTATACAAAAGTGTAATATGAAATCGATTTCTTGTGTGCTGTATTAGTGCCTTGCTTATTACAAAATACTTTTGTATTGCCTTTGTCAACATAAATTAGACTTGCACAATTTTTTCTAAGAACACTGTTAAATTAAATTTACAGTAATGCAAAATTGGTATTGTGTTTATGTGTTTTGAAAGTATAATAGTAAACTGATAAAGTAAGCTTCTAAAGGCCATTAAACCATTGCATTTCCTTTTTATTTTATAATGATAGTTTAAAAAGCAAAACACTTCTTAAAAGAGGTCTTCAATAATCTGCACCAAGAGCAACCAAGCTATCAATTTGAAATAAAAAAAAATAAAAAAGAGCAAATTTGCATCCTGTCTATAAAAACTTTAAAAAGTGCAGCAACTCTTTATTCATTAAAAATCAAACAGCAGAGAGAATGCTACCAGCAATTAATTTTCAGCACAGCTTGCATTATCATTTCAAGGTCAGGTTTTCACTGGCCATGCCTCAGTGGGAGCTTGGTTTTGAGATCACTAAACACCACTCACAAGGGAAACATCATTAAACATGTACTTGGAAAACTGAAATTACTCGCAATAGCAACAACTAAAAAATTCTGCTAGCCCGCCTTGACCCATTTACCCTCCAGACAGAAGCAGGTGCCTTTCAGTAAGCATTCAGGAGCTACCAGCTATACCACCGATGGAATACTTGAGTCTACCCTTAATAACAGTTTGACCTTCTGACCATAGATCCAAAGACTGGTTCAGTCCCAACGATGCCAGATGGGAACAGAAAACCAGTGACAAATACTACTGGGAAAGATTAAAAGCAGAACACCTAAAAAGCAAATTATGCACGAAGGGGGCTGAGGGGAAGAGAAAGGGCAGACACGCTTGGCCCCAGCAGAGATGAGCAGCAATCTTGACACACGGGATTGCTACAACACATGTATAATGCAAGGAAAGCCAGTCTCTTTGGTATCTGACTGGGATATCCAAACAGTCAGGCCACAAGCATAATTTTCTATCTTAAGCAATTCTTGTAAGTTTTCTCCAAAATCCTTTCCATAAACTTTAAAAAGATCTTAAAAAAAAGGTAGGTTCCTTCCATCCCCATCTTTAATTGGAAAAACAAATTTTGAATTCTGTTTCTTGGATGCTTATATGAATTTTTTATAACTACTAGACATTTATTTATAATCTATATGACCTTTTTTTTGTTGCTGTTGTTTTCTTTTTGCTCCTAATGTAATTCTCTGACACAACTGTTAAGAATAAGTAGCTGTTTCTCTCACCTATCCTTACAATGCAGGGGTTTCGAAATAGCAAGGTGAATTCAGGTTGCTGCAAACATCGAGGTAGCTGGTGTAATTTATGTACCCCTCTCCCATGAGTGACTGAGACCAAGACATGACTATGATGCAGAGACGACAATTTGGAAAAACGCACTGAAAATAAGTGGCTGCTTCTTTGCAAATAATACCTGGCAGGAACATACAGTTTTGTCTATTTTTTTCAAATTCATAAAATACTGCAGGTGTGGATTTTCCCCCCTCATATCTATTGTAACACACTGAAGAAAATAATTCTAACCATCTGAGTAGTTATGAAAAATATTATAAAAATGTTTCAGTAAGCTGAAACCAAGTGGTTGGTTTTTTTTACAAAGCTATCAGAATTTTTTCTTGAAATTGGTATATATTTCAACACATCTATGTGTTTGTGTACATATACAGTTTTAAATCTCAAAGCAGAAGTTTCTCTATTTCTTTCAAATCTTTTTGCAGAGAACATTGCTAGCAACACCTATGAACGGTGATGGACATTGCTGTAAGCAATCGGGGATCACAAGATTTCAATTCAACACCAAAGTCCAAACAAAGCTAGATCTTTTCCTGTCCTTGAACACAGCACAGAATATTGTTTTGGGGGTTTGGTTTTATTTTGTTTGTTTTGGGTTTTTTGTGTTTTTTTAAAAGCAGCTGAGAAAGAATGACTGATTTTGAAATATGTATTTCACCATGACTCCTTCAGGAACTGTTCACGCTGGTTCTTCTCTCTGCACCTTGGACAATTTCCATGCAAAAGGCAGATGAGAAAACATACCATCCCTCATTGCCACGTGCTGTTTCCTGACATGAACCTACCAGCAGGATGAGCTGCCCCTCACCTGCTCCTGTCACTCACTCACAGCAGTGCACGCCAGACTTTCAACAGCAAGAGAGCAGCAAGGATTTGCAAGGGACAGGTTTGTTCTCGTGTCCTGCAGTGCCTTGATCTCTTTCTCCTGCTTTCCAATACAGTAGATCTTAGCTGCTAAATCTGGGTCTTGCCTTCTTCACCTCCTCTGATCCCTTCAGCCTATATGAGTCTGTACCTTATGTATCTTCCCATGAAGAACCTGGAAAGCCAGAACTGCCTCTTCATGTTAGTGGCCTTGTGGAGGAAGAAACGGAGTTCACCTTGTCAGGCAACCTGAGCTGAACTACCTGGTCTAGAAGCAGCTGGGAAAGGAGAGTTTCAGTAGCTATTTGATGGTAAAGTCTATCAACTACTTCATTCCTAAGAAAATCTAACAGAGCAGTGAGCATTTCAAGACCTCTCTCTCCCTCCTCTCCGCCCCCCCCCCCCCTTTTTTATTATTTTTATTTTTAAATACGAAAAGCTGTCCTCTTGTATAAGGACTTCAGTTGATGCTGACATAGTAGAGGATGGGGAGGAAGGATTTTTGGTAAGCAAACGCTGGCCTCACCACTTCTGAGATTTGCTCTGTCAGTGTGTAACTGTCAAGGGAGCAGAAGGATCCTTCAGACAAAGCAAAAGGCCTGTGGGCCAGCAGCTACAGAGCATGCAGGCTGTTAACTCTTAGCACACACACAGCAATACCACAAATACAAACCCAGAGGTTACTGACTGCTACAAAGAAACTGATTTACAGCTGCTCCAAGAACAGGACAAAACAGCAACAAAAGAACTAGGGATTAATGAGGTGGGCCCTGATGATGCAAGTTCAAAAGGTAAGAGGACACAGGGAAACAGACTTGGTTGTGTCTGGCTTTACAATCAAGATCTAAATAAGATAGGGAAAGACATGTTGATGACAAAAAAATTTCTGTTGCCTTCACAGAATTGGAAAGCTATTGCTTATAATGCAATTTAGCTTATGAAACAATGGTGAAGCACAGAAATCTGCTACACATGCTTTAACCTAGCTACTAAACATCAGCCAGAGTAAATGCTCTAAAATGTGAAAACTCAAGCAACCTAAGTGCTTGCATGTTTTATGTATTTTAAGGCAAATAATTCTCTTTTAAATGTCAAAATGCATTTTTTATTAATTTTCTTTTTCTCTAACTGCCAGCAGAAACTTTTCAGGTGAAAGAATTTGAAGGATGTTCTTTTCTGCTGTTTATAGCAAATTATATGCACAAAAGGTATATTACAGTAAGAGAGCAAAACAAAATATTCAAAAGTTAAAAATGCCCCCTTTGAGGTATCAGTAGCAAGCTTAATTCAATTTCCTTATGCATATGCATTATGATTATTATGTTTAAACACATGATTTTCCTTAAGGCAACATGAGAAAATCTATACATAAAATGTAATATCAACTAATGCAGGTGGCACAGGCTGAAAAAAAGCAATAAATACAGCTATGTATGTAGTTTCCCTGTATTCCTTATACACAGCTTTTAAATAATCAAACTAGATCACAAAAGGCATATCAGAGAACACGCATTGCTGATAACTGTAGGAAAAATTAAGTGCAGCAGCATCGGCATCTTACCGCATGAGCCCTCACACACATTTTGTACATAGGCACACATAGTCCACTACGCATTCATCAGAGAATATCCTGAAAGGTTTGCCTGGTCTGTGAGCTACTGATGTTTGTCATAACATTAGCTTCACAACCCACCATTTGATACAGCCCATGCTAGGGTAGTTTATCCATATCCTGTACTGATGCAGTCACACCATAGAAAAAGTGTCCTCAGTTTGTTCTGTAAATCTAAAAAAAATCCAGTTATCCTAACAAATTGAGGTTGTAATTGCAGCTAAGAAAAGCTTACATTACTGCTTTAAAATGAAAAGAACAGAGACACAGGCATACTAGATATTAGGTTATTAGAAAACTTAATCTGGTTATGCATAAGATACTGATTTATTTAAGTTTCCTTTTATCTGAATCAGATCAAGTATTTTAAATTTTTAAATTCTTCAAAAATTGAAGTAGTGGGCTGTTCCACCACACCACAGGTTAAAAAAAAGCAGCAAGTTCCAGGATGGCGATGACTATTACTGAAGGATGTTTTTTATTTTCCTCTTTTTTTATAGAGGATAATTTTTTCTGACATATACAGAAATCTAGCAATTGCAACAGTAGTATCTATTAGTTCATGATTAAGGCAAGTTTACTATAAAATGTATTTCATCAATATGCAGAATATCATAATGATAGCGAATATTGCCATTGAAGGACAGGACTTGACCAATACAAAACATGCAGAGCCTTTCTACCAGCTACTGCAAACATAGGTTCATATTCAGAAGCAAAGAAAAAAAAAAAAAAGAAAAAAAAAGGCATGAAATTCTGCCATAAACGCCAGCGCACGCACACACACACAGGCTTTCACTCTCTCTTTCCCCCACCCCTCCCTCCTGGGAAGACAGTGGAAAAAGAATGACTGCCTCTCTCCAAGCTATGATGGGAATTAGCACACAGCTAACAGGCTACGCAGTTCAGACTGGACACAGACTCCAAAAGAAGCAGCCAGTTTGAAGAAGGGCTTGAGGTTTCACAGTTTTCTAACCGACAGTAACTTACACGCTACCGGGAACAAAGCCTCTCTCTTCTCGCATATTCTAGGCACCTCTGCAGCCAGCTTCAAAGGAAACTGGATAACTATCTCCCCATTTCAGTCAGTATACAGAGCTCATTCACTATATATCAGCTGAGCTCCACCAGAGAAACAACTTGACAAGTCAGAAGCTGAAGCAATATGTGTCAAAGAGATTGAATTCCACTTTCATATTAGTACAGAAGAAGACAGTGCATGATTATTGCTTGGAGCATGTGGTTGTTTAGGGGATAACGCTAGCACCTTAACACTGAGAAGTAATGGAAATTGTCTGTCTTGTTCTCATTCTTTCCGAGACAGTCACTTGTGATATGTCTTGTTACCCTGCCAGGTCATCTCTCTCTTCAGGCTCCTTAAATATCACCTGTCCAAGTTGACAATACATCTCTCCAATGATGACATTATGCTTTGTCCCTTGCTAAATAGCTAGACACTTTACCAAGGATGAAAAGTTACACTTGCAGAAATTAAAACATTACAGGCTGGCCACTGTGTTAGAGCTCTGCTTCCCAACACTGCCCATCTGCAAGGAAGCTGAGCGCCCCAGCATCAAGGCATCTTACTCTGTAGCAACCCAGGCTTGTGCCTTCCTTTGTGTTCTTGTTCCTCATTAAGAGGACTAACCCCTAACATGGCTAAATTCAAAGAGATGGATTCAATTATTAAAATTTCAAACAAACTGAAAAATGATACACAACTTCCACATTATTTTAAATGCCATCACATCCACTGAGAAAAACTTCTACTACAGAAGTTGCACGGCTTCGAGTACCCCATTTTCTCTCACCATCAATTATCTTATGCATAAAACGAACCAACAAACCCCATTCCAAAAAAATAGACTTTCAGCACCAGAGACAAAATAGTTTCATCACAAGCTGTCAGTGCTATGCAGTACTTTAACCTCCCCTACAAGCCCACAGCAGCTGGAGTAAGGCTCAGGATGAAATGCAGAAAGAAGGGTGGTGAGAGTAATAGTAGGATATTTAAAACCAGATTTTTTGCAACCCAGGGTTGAAAAACCATATTGTAAAGGCCACAAGTTTTTTGTAGTTGTTGTTCTTTACTACAATTGCTGTGTATTTGCTTCCGAGCCTGAATTACTGTATAGACAGGTGGAAGGAAGTATTCCCACCACACCTGAGAGCCTTACATGGAACTACTGGTGTGGGATGGCTGCTCTTCAGAGGCTGGAAAAAAACACACATAGGCACATATGTGTCCACTGAGAAAATATGTAAAACATCTAAGAGATTAGTTTTAGGAGAACAAAGTGTACAACAGAAGCACCTGACACTTACTAATTTAAGTCTGTCCACAAGGCAGACTTCCAGAGTGTGCTGAAAGAGCACGGCTTCCACAGAACCTGCTCCCCGTGGGGTGCAGCAGCCCAGCTGAAGCCTCACCCCTTGGAACGCACAGCACAGCCGTTTCCTAGAGATCTTTAAATCACCTAGAGTCATCGCAGAAATCACTGTACAGACTCAGAATTCCCACCTTAAACTTGCAAATCCTTTCTTAAACATAGAGACAGTAAGCTGATTTGTGAAGGCAATACTGAGGAGTGGTAGCACTTTTGTTTCCACCACGGGAGCCAGATCAAATTAACACAGGGGAAAAAAGCCTAAGTTAGTGAACTGACTTTATTTAAAGCACATGGCAACTAGTAAATTCAGGACTAAATAATTCACAGTAAGACATAAAGATCATGGTTATATATGTTTACTGATTTCTATACAATATTACTGTTGTATTTTTTTTTCTCATTGTATAAACTACGGGTATATGCTCTGAATACGACCATCAGTAAACTGACAATGAAAAATGTCTACCATCTTAATCTGTCTTTCAAATATGCATTCACCACCTTTTCCAATTATCACTAGTCAAGATAAGTCATATCTATGAACCTTTTTACTTCTTTTCTGTATAGGTTCTTATACTGTATTCATCACTGTATAATCTATGAACCTTCTACAAGCACATTACTCAAGGTGAATAATTTCTACAACCTATTATTCATTCCCTCATCGAATGTTTAGACAGAACATTTCAGACATGTATTTCTGCTTCTAACTTTTAAATTGCATTTCATGGCTGAAGGAAAGGACTAGCTGGGGTTGTGGGTATGGTTGTATTTCAGAAAAAGAAAAAGCTAAGCAACAGGAAAAAAAAACTTGGTAATGGCAACCTAAGAAGTCTTAGAGGTGAAGTGGTGCACACACACACACGGCATATGCTCAGATAGCATATTCCTTAATTATGGCTGTTCAGAGGATAAGATACAAGTGCTAAGACAGCCAAAAGAAAATGAAGTTCAAGAATAAATTGATCTCCACTGACTTCTCTACAGAATGATGGCTGCATTCTTCCCACTCCCCATCCCACTCCCTACTGTATCAAGTGAACACCAAGAGTAGGCTCTGCGTGGACAGACGCAAGGCAATGTTGGTCACCCTTAAGACCTGAATGTAGAGCCCTTGTACTTGTTTATTTTCACGGGGGGTAGGAGTGGGGGGAGTGTATCTGTCCACAAGACCACAAAATCATATCAGTAACAAAATTTGTCACTGAACAAATAAAAATTTCTTCTCTAACATATGATCTTTATTATACTAAACACTGATTACAAACTATATATCTGTGGAAAGCATTTAGACAGATAAAACCAAGATCTCATTGCAGCCAGCACAGTAAGAGAAGCGTTTGCTCTGAAAAAAACCCAAACCAACTCAAAAAACACCCAACAAAAGAAAAACCATGTGGTAAATGAACATGAGAGAAATTGCTGGGGAAACATGCATATTAACCCTGCTTTTCCAATGGCACTGAGACACTAAGTGAACTGATTTGCCAAAGGTGACAAACCAGCCACAAACAAAAAGCAGGTTTCTTGAATTGCAGTTCAGCACTGTCTTCGAAGGTCATTACTTGAAGGAAATACAGTGTCACTGAACTGGTTTACTTATTTGTAATCATCTAAGCTGCTACAAGTTGTAAACTGTGAATGCAGCACATTGCATTCCCAGTGGGAGCCCATGCTCTGACATTTCAGCCTAATTGGTAGAGTTCATTTTGCAGACAAAAAAGGTACTCGTACATTGCCAAATATATTTTCACCAGTCTCTCACACTGAGCATAATTCTCTAAAATAAAGGTAATAAACTGAAAAATGTGTGCTGTTAGTATCTGAAATGTTTAATTATCTGAATGATAATTAAACATGTTGCCATTTCCAAGAGTAATGAAATAGCTTTCAGCAATTAATGACCTGGAAAAAAATGTATAAAATAAAATAAATTTAAAAGGTAATATGAAATGGAAAATACTAATATAAAAAATGAAATGGTAGGCTGTTTATGCAGTGCGGTTGGAGATGTGAAACAAGGAAAATAAGTTTCAATCACATGAGAAACCATCGCCTAAATCACATCCGCATCTCTAGAACCGGTATTAATTCTGATCATGTCACACCTTAACAACATTATTTTGTTTCCAGATTTTAAGTTTTTGCCAGAATTCTTTTATTTTGGTTTCCTAATCCTCTTGAGAACAACCTCTTGTACAACATTATACCTTTAATTCTATAGAACAGGATGCTACACAGATTTGGGGAGGAGTTGGAGAGATGGGGATAAAGGGCTTGAGTCAGGAGGAAATTGATTTGGTAAGCAACTTCAAATATGCACCTTCAAAACCTTTAGAACATTCTCCAAAACTAAGGAAAGGGTAAGAAATTTTGCTCTGGTTTACACAGCCAGGGACTACGGGAGCTCTTTTTAGTTTCAGTGCCCTAAAAAAAAAAAAACCCAGACAGTCCCAACAGTCAGTGATGTCTACGCTGTGTCAGCCCATGCCTAGGGCCTGAGCCCCTCCTTATCCCACTGTACAAAAGCTACTTTGTTTTTATTATACTGCAGCTGGCCTACCTGACACATAAATTAGTATTGCTCAATTCAAACCACTGTAAAAGAGCAACCCAATTCTTTTTTGGAGTGTTTTTTCCCCTACCACTTTCATAATCTTTTGCAATTTGCCAGCTTTATCACAGTTACATTTTCCTTATAAATCACATGGAACTGTTCCTGATAGGACCCAACTACAAATGTTTATTCAATTAATTCATAAAAACAGTTTTAAATATATCAGCCAGTTCTTCTCCATTTGAGTTGATTTTATTCTGGTTTCTTAATCAAAATGCTTTGTGTCAAATTAAATGCATTAAAGAAGAACAATATCGCCTTTATTAACCAAATCTGTAATCTAATTTAAAAAAAATCAAGTTATTCTGACAAGATCAGTAGTCTATAAACCTGTTGACTGTCTCTAATTATATTACTTTCTTAATTCTTCATTAATCAACCCCTGTATTGGCTGTTCCATTATTCTGTTTAGAATTAAAGTCAAGATGACAAGCTTTTAATTAATAGGCTGATCCTGATCCTGCATGTCAGTATTTTCAATATTTGTTTTCAAGTAATCCAGAACTTTCTGAGACGCTCCAGATTAATTTTTTTTTTTTAAACAGCAAACAAAACCAGGTAACTTTAAGAGTCTTGACAAGCCATTTTACGATTCTGGACCTACTAATCACCTGAGGTATAACTTGACATTAGCTGCTGCTTAATATGCTCTGCAGCTTATTGTTATAAAGGAAGCTATTTCATTATCATACCATACAAAAGCATCACGTGGTCCATTTTCCCCTCTCAGCACCAGCAGGAGGATTTACTGAGAAAATGAATAAAGTTAAATTCACTCAGTTCTGCCTCACACAGTCAAAAAGTAGGAGGAAAAAAATTATGCTGCTCACTTTTAAAATTAAACAAAGTTGAAAAAAATAAAAAAGCAAACAATCAGTTTGCCAAGAAGAACCAGGACTTTTGGGAAGTGTGTCCTAACCTTGGGAGGATGTTCATCTGAACTTTATCCAGATCTCACACTAGTATGAATGACATGCTGTTTCTCTGTTATGGTTTTGGAGGGGAAAGCCATATGGGGGAGAGAGAGAAAGAATAACGAATGGATTTGGGAAATCTCATCAACATCCCTCCCTGCAGCACAGGCTGCTGGTACTGCTTTCCACTTCCACCCTTTCAGATCACCAGTCCTGCTACTCACAGCCTTTCCTACCTACTCCGCACTATTCTGCCAATAGTGAAAAATTGGTGTGCTTCCAAAAGCATACACTTAAGTGCTGCAATGACCAGAGCAACTTTCAAAACCTTACTAAAAATTTCCGTTGATTTTTTAATAGAATGACAAAGGAAAGTACAATAAAAGACAGCTCTATAAAACTTTGTTTTATTTAGGTACTTGCCAATTCTCAAACACCATAAAAGTAGCACTGCGCTTCTAAACAGTTGAGAGACCTTAATTATGAAAGCAAACTCAATTAAAGTATCAAGCACACTAATGAATCGTACTAGAAAATATGTATTTCAGTTGAAATTAAAAATAGAAGTTGCAGTTCAAAAAAGAGCTCCAGTCTTCTGAAAGAGTAAGATCATCTCAACCTGCAGTCACATTCTTTGGAAGCAAACAGACCAAAAATCTGTGAACATCAGCCTGCAGACTCTGCAGAAGCTATAACCAGGCTCTGAATTATCTGGCCTGGGTGCACCCATAGCATTTTCAAGTGCTGCAATTTGAATTATTGCCCATGTCCATTCTTTTACAGCTGGAATGGGTGCCGTGGATTAATGTACTGCAATACGTTTTCTTGCCACAGACAGTGCTTCTCTCGCAAGTGTGATCTATTGACTAGTTACATGCACTTTGGATAAATCATGACGGTCTCAGTGCTGTGGCATGCTCTGCTGTGGGAAAAACTGCCGAACAAGCCGAGGTGAGACAGATGGAAGAATCACTTGCAAGACAGAAGCCCTGGCTGGGGCTGGCAACTGCTCCTTTTCCTCCCCCAGCCTCCATCACACAGCCAAAGTGGTATCCTCACCTAATCTCCTCCACTAGAAAGAGAGCTACTAACTTCAACTGAAGGACCTCACTCAACTCAGTGGACTTTGCACTGAAGCCCTGACCCACCAGCACGTTAGGAGTCAATGACCATAACCATATCTTGCTGTAGGTAACTTGTCCTGCCCTGCCTGTTGGTAGAGACTTCAGAAAGCAAGCAAAGGAAGAGGTCACTGCACACAGCAGAGGCTTTGAAAAGTGGGTGGCCACATTAGAGGAACCCACTGACCCAGGTCTGCTACCCTAACTCTAAGTGAAGAGCATCGGTGTGATTTACTGCCGCATACAACACCACACAATAAAGAACCAGCCATGAACAAAGCTTATCCCAAAAATAAAGCATGAAAGAATTCAGAAAGCCCGTGTCTCATTGTACAACATGGCACTCACAACGTCGCAGGAAGAAAGTTTCCAGTTAGTGCAGAGGGAGCTTGCAGCTGCAAATAGCAAAAAAATGATACTAAGCAAGGCTGAATATAGCAAACAAAAAAAGTTGAAAACTAATTTAGAGGAGGTCAATGTCTGAACTTGCAGTTACTGCCAATTCAACTGACTCATCAGCATTGTGCTCCTTTGAAAAAGAGGATACCACGCTTAATTTTACACAATCTGACAAAAACTTGGCTAGGCAGTCTGCCTGGTCTCCTGCTAGGTAAGTCAGCTGCGCTACAGTTCTTTCTTATGGATATAAGCACCATTAGGATTCTATATGTGGTATGAGTATCTGAATAGTGCAAAGCAGCACAATAAACAGAGCATGGTCACATGTGCCAACCAATGGCCCAAATCAGACAGCTCTTCTACAGGATGCTCTCTCAATAACAATTCCGCTATTCAGTCCTAAAGGGAGCACAATGAAGTTCCTTAGTCCAGACTTTCTCCATTGTTTAAATAAGTTTGTTTGGCATTATATCCCCATACCATAGTCAACTGGTAAACCTATATGGAACAAGAGACTGGTGCATTTGGTGTCTGCTTAAAGTTTTCAATCACTACCTGGCCAAAAGCTCAGAAACGATCACGAGTGCCAAACGCACCTGTAAAAACAGCAGCAACTTACAAATATTGGTGTAATGTGGATTCTTCTGCAATGACAAATGTAAAATAATTTAAATTTTAAAAGTATCACATTAATTTAGTTTGAATTGTTTGGGTTCTTTTTTTTTTTTTTCTAAAAAAAAAGCAGTTGACTTGTAAACAAAAAATATGAGTAACAAAACCATGTAATTTAAGTACTCAAAATGTATTTAAGCTATATGTATTGTAAGTCTCTAATGATATCTATTTTGAGGGAAAAATGTGAAGATTCTGTTTGAAACATTAAGGTAACTGCTTTCTTGTCAAGTAAATATAAATAAAGGTATATATTTTTTCTCTGTCCACTTTAAAAAAAAATAATGAAAATTGCACATGTAGCTGTACTTTTATTAGCTTTCAAAGATTTAAATAATAATTTCAGATGCACTACTGCAAGAGACACAAAGACCACAGCTCATCCATTCAGTGCCATATTTTCCAGAACCCTCTTGCGATGTTCACCGTACCAAATTTTATAAGCCCATTTCCACACATACCAACATCCTAAATTCTCACGTACAGCATACGGCAAAGCCTATAAATCCAGCTCCCCACTTTGACCCTCCACCTCCACTCTGCAAGTGTAAAAGGCAAACAACACCGAGTGAAGAAGTATCACTGTACGCATTCCACATCAGCACACGCAAATTCTATACTGCACCGTTCCTTTCATTCCACTCATTTAAAAAAATCAATTACAGTTTTTATGTAACCAGAACAACATTTTAATTCTCCCGATGGCCATGCAAGGTCACTTTCTCAATGGCTACATCACTGGGGTCTCTCTCTTTAAAATCCCAAGAAAATTAACAAAAACCTTAACCTTGTTTTTGTTTTCAATGTTTCCCCATGTTTTGCTTTCCCCCCGCCCCCCCCAGAGGTGAATTCAGCAGTATCCTGTATTCTGTGTATATTGTTTCTAAATGTCATAGACGGGCAAACTGAAACAAACATTCTGCATTTGTAAAAGGCAGGCAAAAAGCAGGCCAGCTCCCAAGTCTTCAACTGCAGGCAATCAACACCAGTGCTGCACCGCTGAACCAGCATCTCCAATATCATGGCTTGAGCCTAACTGTTACTAATAGCTAGGTCTCTGTGACAGATAATGGTTTTGAACAATGAAATATAATAACAGTAACAATAATAACAATATCATAATCACCAATGTATATTGTTCCATCCTCAACTCTGATAAAGCTGTAAAAGCTTCCCCTCCCCCTTACTTATTTTATTATCAAAATCAAATAATACAGGCAACAGTTTCCTAAAATTCAGTCCTTTGAAAAAAAAACTGAAACCACACAGGACTCCTCCTCCAACTGCTCTACAATTCTTCATGTTTTACTGAAAATCACATCCTTGCACTTAACTTCAGTAAAGTAGGAACAAGCAATTCCACTGTGTACATATATTAAGCTCTGGACAGGCTGAACTATTGACCTCCTTTCCCACTAAAATATCAGTTAATCATAAAACTGAGCTGTGAGCTGTTACTCAGAAACAGCAGCCTATGTAAGAGAGTAACTTCTAACTTACAGTTGATAAAGCAGGCTAAGTGGACAATTTTAGATTGCCACATATTTTATACACCCCCTCAAAGGAAAGACAATCACAACACAGAGGATATGCTCAGAAGGACAACATACCCCTAAGACACAGAAAACCGCCTTAAGGATTACTTCTGATTAAGGTGTTACCCTCTGCCTTTTGTTTTGGTTTTAAAAATGCCTGAGATGTGAATAATTTGAGCAATGACACCAGACAAGAGGCATAGTCATACTGAAATAAAGCCCAGGTGCCTCGTGAGAACTGATGGGGAGGAAGATGCCTTCAGCATCAGCAGCTTGAAATTATTTCTGCCTAACCACATGCAGCCAGGAACACAATGCTGCAGTCGGCACTGACATCAGCTGTGCTTAGGAATGGAAACACAAAGCAAACACCTGGATATTAAGGAGGATAACGTCAGAAAATAATGTTTTGCTTCACATCTTTTAGCCTTACTTCAGTTGTTTAAAAACACTCAGTGATTTCACATATCTGACTGCTCAGCACTATCTTTAATTGCAGACTGATAAAACAACATGCAAGTTTTCTAGCAAAATGCCATCACCAGCTTCAGCACAGGACAGGCTACCTAGGAAATGCCAGGTAGACAATCAGTCCTGTCAGAGGACTTTTAATTAGTGGAAGAATTATTTCCTTATTAGAAAAAAAATTTTGTTTAGAATTAGCGGAAACATTTATTAAATGAGTCACCAGGCACTGGTTTTGCTATGAGAAAGTCAGAAAATGATTTAAATACCTAATAATAAAAGTGCATGTCTTACACTGAGGGTAAGTACAATCATCACAAAAATTGT
Organism: Falco rusticolus; assembly: GCF_015220075.1. NCBI lineage: Eukaryota > Metazoa > Chordata > Aves > Falconiformes > Falconidae > Falco > Falco rusticolus. The sequence continues at coordinate 34,285,150 of NC_051192.1, forward strand.
TCAGAAGTAGGATACATCTCCAGCAAAGGACAGGTCAACTGATCAATACCATGTTATTAAGAAATGTCATGAAATTATAAATACTGAAGGAATTACGGAAAAAATAATTTTCAATCTTCCTCTGAAAACAACGCTAGTACTTGCTTAGATATCAAACAAACAGAAAGCAGAACAGTAACCTATTCTTATTGATGTGTCACCGAGTTTGCTATTGCTGCTACTTGGAACATAAACATTAAAAACTCATCAGATCAACGTTTGCTAATGTGTGCTTTTTAATCCATACAGAGAGCAGTCAAACTTCATGCTGAAAATTCATTTGTTTCCCGCCACTCCATTTGATGCTGAGCAGATAATCAATTATAACTTGTTTCAGAATTTGAACTAATACATTCAAAACTTATGGAAAGACAAAATTGACAAAGAACATTGACAGAAAAGAGAGTATCTGTCTGGAAAATAAGTGATCTTGTCAGAAACAAGAATTAGGAATAATTTAAGAATCTCCAGAAGGAAGATACTGTCACAGAGATGTCTTCTAATATAGCACTGTAAATCACCTGCCAGTCACTCGTATAACACCAGCAGCAGCGGAGAGTGCAGGGTGAGCTATTCCATTACTACCTTTACCTTATCAATCTTCTCTTCGGAGAAGACTAATTTTTATGTTTACAGTTTGCCTTTTACAAGCAAAATATTTTATAAGAATAATATTCATATTGACTTGGGCTTGCAGTTAGCTTACAGAAACCTTGGGAGAACACTGTGGAAAAGAAAGGTCTGTCCCCATTTTCCAGACAGGTGAGGTGGCAGCAGAGTGACCTGCTGCTCAGCCTGGTACTGTCCCTGAGCCCAGCATCAGGGATGAGTAAATCCTTTAGTCTCTAAAAACCCTTGCTGATTCACGTTTTTCTAATTGAAACTGTTTAATAGCAACATTTATTTGCCTTCACTTCCATGAAATAAAAAGAACCAGTGTTATTACAAGGCAAACAGCTTGGAACTTTATTATTATTATTAAAGTAATATTGTCATGGAAGTTCAGAATTTTCTTTTCAAGTATTTTTATGATCTGGTTCATTTCATAGTGGATTAAATTGAGTGGAAAATTTGTCTCAAGCCAGACTAGATTTTGAAGCCTTATATGTGAGTGTTAAGTTAAAAACAAATTAAAAATAAAATCACACCCACAATAACATTTCCCTTAACTGGTTTCTAAAAATAAGTCACATAAACATGACTTCCTTTCTTTTCCTTTCCCATTAAAAAGCTTTAGTCTGTCACAACTGGGTAAATGAAAGCATGTTTTTTCAAGAGCTGGGAAAAAGAACCTGAACATTTGGGATTTGTTAGTCTCCGCTCAGTCTCTTCAAAAGAGAAGCTGTTTTCAAATTCCTACTTTTTCAGAACAATGTCTAAACCAATTCACTACAATGAATCAATGTTTTAACCTTACTTAGATCTCAACAACTGTCATCTTAACTGAGATGGACACACAGATCTTTTTATTTCACAGGAAAGACAGACTAAATTATAAATAAGACCACAAATTCAAAAAAACCTCCTTCGCTTTAGTCTTGCTCCAGCTGTGTGCCTCAGCTTCTGACAGTACTATGGCCCAGTTTCAGAAAAGACTATCTAATTTTCTGGGATTCATACCTATTGACCTAATCCACCTGAAGTTCTGACTTCTGATCCAGACCCTGGCCCTCTTCCTTAACCAAACAAAATGAGTGGTCATCCGTGCTTAGATGAGCACTTAAATTGGTGACAGACTTCAGTGGGACAGCTATTCGTGAAAAAAAAAATCATTTATATATGCACACATATACATGACACATGGAAATCTGCAACTGCAGTTCTTTCTTTTTATTCAGTTTTGAATAGATGGTTATCAGCACTCTGTGCTAAATCTAATATAGTACAAACTTTAAAATACTGTCAGGCTCTAAAAGTCCTGAGATTAGGGGAAAAAACCCACACAATTTAATTTCCGCTTATTTGCCTCCCAGTCTGATGTTCAAATCTATAATTTTTCTCCTCTGCAACTATGAGACATAGGTATTATCTTTCTTCTTATGAAAGCTGAGATTAAAATAACTTTAAATAGTTTTAGAAGGAACAGCATATAACACAAGTTGGTAACGCTTAAATCTTCTTGGTGCTGGCCAGGCAGGGGAACTCTGAAAAACCAGAAGCAGACTGCAGGATTCAGCAGCACATGATTTTGGTGGTGGTAATCGAAAAATGGAAAAAACCCACTCTATATTAATATTTGCAATTTTATGTTAGGAGTTAGAGATTTAAGTAGTTTTATTTTACTTCTTGGAGACTCTGGCAGGCCATGCATGTCTACTTGGAAAAAGAAATATTTTGCAGAAGTACACCACAATTTTGTAAAATTCTATTTCTTAAACAGATCTTTTTTTTTTTTTCCCCTCATGCAAGCTTCTTTATGTGCAAGTTTGTTTAAAATCTAAGTGAAAAAACAGGTGGTTTGTTCTTTCCAGAAATAATGAGGTCTCCTTCCTTGCGTGAGGAGAAGTAAAATGTTTTCTTAGCTTTCTGACTTCCCGTCTCCTAACATACCCTCCCAGGGGTAGTAAAGAGCCACCTAGACAGTGACCAGGCAAAGAAGTGGACACAGCAAATCCTTATTGGCTCAGAAATGTAGGGATCCTGTGGCTGCCAAGGGAAACCTTCAGTTCTGCTAAATTTAATTACAGCCAACAAGCCTGCCAACCAACGAAATAATTAAATAGTTTTGTTTCTTCATTTTTCCAAAGTAGCACTTACCAGCACATTTGGTCCTGGTGATGAGTGGTGGTCCTGGCTGTCCAGTTCCACCTTCACCCGGTCTGGTGAGCAGGACCCGAATCTCATATTCGGTGTCGGGGTCCAAGTGCCAGAGCTTGTAAGTCGGTGCATTCACAGCATGTGTTTCGGTCCAGGTCCCAGATGTCATTCGGTACTCCACTTCTTTCAGGATGATGGGTCCATCCCCAATGATTGAGTTGGCATTCAGCTGGATGAGCAAGTACGTGGGCCCGACACCCAGCAGCTGTGGGGGTGCTATTGGCCGAGGTGGCTCTGTAAGGAAGACATACACACAAAAAAGCCAGTGATAAAACAAAAGCTGCAAAACCCATTAAGTAGAGGGCTCTTTCTATAGAAAGTTGTCTGGTTTTGGTCAGCAAAGATTTCAAAACTCAAAAGCAAAATCAAACTGGCATCAGTGAAGAAGAGCTGAGGAGAATTTCAGCTGACGGAAGCAAGTGGTGCACCACTGGCATCTGCCCAATGCTAGTTTTTTCAATTTAAAAATCTCAGCGAGGGATCACAAAATCCTACCTCACTTATACATTGCTACTTCTTAACATTTTTTCTGAAAAAAATCTGGGTTCATGCTCATTTATATAATTAACTCTGGCAATAACTTGAGATTTTCATAAACATTGAAAACACAGTTTTCAAAACTGATTTTCTTTTATTGACAGTTGCAATAATTGATACACTTGTCCTCCACAGATTTTTAAAAATGGGTATCGCTGCAGTTCATTTGAAACCTACCCGAAGCAATTAGGATAAAAGATACAAGTGCTTATTACGGGCATTCAGAATACTCAGAACTGAGCAAAATTGCCAGGAGAATGACCAAATAAAGATGTATAGCACCGACATACAACATTTTATTCTTCAGTAACTTAATACTGATTTAGAAACTCAAACAATAGGATGTAAGTTGCCTTTTGTCTTTCTCTTCTGGCTGCCTAAATATTTCAACACAGCTGCAAAGTGAAAAGGTAACGATGGACCAAATGGGAATGTGAGGTCCCCCTTACCCTGAGAAATGTTTATGTAGAGAAGCAGCACATTGCATTGGCGTGATTTATTTTAAGAAACAAATCACAAGCAACATGTACTTTTCCAGTAAAATGAACCCACTGATAAACATGGAAGGTTCATTTTCATTCCAGATGGCTCATATTTCAACTAATTTGTTTCAGTTAATTAGGCAACAATGCTAAATTCAATGCACACAGGGGTTTCACACAGCAACGATGCAGAACTAACAACGCAGCAACTCTTGAGCAGGTAGAGGGGATCTCATGGCCAGTACATTAAAAATAGCATTTAACCACAGACCGTAAGATTTCCAGGGGGTGGTGGCGGTGGTGTCTTCTTATCATGGCTCCCCTCACACCTCCACACAAGGGAAGTTAAGACACAGAAGCACTGCATATATTCTGCCTCCTGGGAATGACCCCACCAGTGTCACAGACAGTGCCTGTGGGGGGGGAGTCGTGATGGAGGGGCTCGCAGGGGCCTCCAGACCACCTTTGACATCTCACCTTCCCTGCATGGTGGTTTGGCTAACGACTCCCTGGTTCTCTACATCCAGTAGTAAAGTTCAGCCTCCAGATACCAGAGCTGGCTCCCAACAGTATAATTATGAGCTCTGTAACCAACAAATTTTCCCACATTTTGGTGCAACAGGATTTCTTGCAGATTTTTTTCTGAATTAGCTGCATCTCAAGCCACTCAGTTTGGAGACCAGGGGATCTGTAAACGTGCTATAGTGGCTGCAAGCAGAGGTGATTTTCTCCTCCCAGAGTGAAAAGGTGAACACTCTGAGGTGTTCCCGTTTCTGCTTGGGGATATACAAAACTCTAGAAAGTATCTCAATTAATTATTAACATGTTTTACCTCGTTTTGGCAAGAAAAGTGCATATGAACTAATTTAGATCCCTACCTGCATCAAAGCTCAGAAATGCAGCTGGTTTTAACGAGGGCAGTTTATTTGCTGTGGAATTAACACATTAAATGTCAAACTAATGAATTCTAAGGCCAGTGTATATCACGGCAGAAAACATAAATGTTGATGAGCATGATTCACTACCAACTCCGAGTTATAAACCTCTAAAGCATAAGGCTATGTTTAGAAGTCTACACTTTGATTAAGAGCACGATTATCACAAATAAAACCTCACATTAATGAGACTAATATACCATTGCATATTAAATTTTTATGTTAAGAGGTAAAGCATATTCTTATATTAGCATATGCATTTTGTTTTTAAGCTCTTGAGGACAAGGAGACTTATTTATAAAGTCTCTTCCAGTTACAATAAATTATGCATGAATTTTAATCAGTCAGCAAATGAACAAGTAATTGTTCTGCAGCATTATTAATATTCTTCATAATACAATATACTATCAGAACCAGAGGTGAGGTGCAACCAGAAATCCCAAAAGTACACTAAGTATCAACTGAAGCATGCAATCCCAATACACCAGGATAAACTTTTCTGATGTTACCCAATTAACTTTCTATTAATTATTCTCATTTGTTATTCCATAACCGTATACATCAAATATTCCCCAATTATAATTTGAAATCACATCATTTCCTTTTATATATACAGCAACCTGAAACTTCTACTGTTTAAAAATTGCCATTGATAAGTAGAAGACAAAATAAAGTCATTGTTAATGTTTTGGGTGCCATTCCTGTAGCAAATATAACACGTACCGACAGTAGCCCTCTTTCAGTGAGTTTTTAAATGACATTTAAATCCATCAAGGAAGTGATATTGCCAGCTTTTCACTCTAGCAACCTGGATCCACCTTGTGGTAAATAATACGTTTTCAGAGTGTCCTGAGAAGACAGTCTACCAAAAATGAAAGACCTCTTATATGGGGAGTAGGGGTGTGGGTGTGGGGGGAAGGAAGATGAAAAAAGAAGATGCATGAAAGGGAACCCCAAAGAAAATGACTCCTACACTTCAGTGTGGTTTAGAAACAATATAAAAACTCAGCTTCAGCCAAGCCGAGTGACAGCTCCGGAGCCAGGGCCTCAGGGTTCCCCAGCCCGGCAGCCCCCTCCTGCCTGGCCCTGCCACCCCACTGCCTGTGGGCGGCTGCCACTCAAAAGGCATTTTGTGGCTTTCAGTCAGCCAGACCGCCAGCCAGGTGAGGCAGCACGGTGACGTCCCTCCATCCCTCACTGTCCTCCTCACTGCAACTCAGCTGGGGAACTGCACCTTCCATTTCTGCCAAAAAACTACCTACCCCTCTCAATTGTTACAAGCAGATGTAGCTAAGGCACATAGTATTCCCAGCAAGCAATTTTCATTGAGCACGGTTCTCCTGGCCATGAACCCCTCTATGAATAGCCAGCCATAAAGGTTCTAAACAACATTTTATGAAAAAATATTTCAACCCATGGATGGTTTATTAGCTCATTAGTAGAATCACTATTTCAATAAGTGTTTAAAACACACTAAACAGTTTGAATGAAGGCCTTGCATGGTGAGTTTCATTTCTTCCTTTGCTAAGCACAAAATTTAGAATTCCTTTTCCAGTGTAACTAGTTTAATTACTGACTCATGTTCTGACTATATATTTTAGCCACTGCTTGAAAGTGTTAAATCTGATGAAGTCCCTTCCAGTATGCACGGTCACTAGGATCTCTGAAAGACTATATAAAAAGACCACTTGTACATCTGCAAGACATTAAAGAAATGAAACTATTTTCATGCATAGCATTTTGCAGTATTTGGTCATTTCTGGTTTTGACATAAAATGCCCACAGCTAAGTTAATAAAAAATTAAGACTGACATTTCATCAGTACAAAGTTCCCATTCTGCTGAGCTACTAGCAGTACATTACTCACATCAGTATGTATATGACATTATATATTAAATGTACTGTGATATTTAGGCACCAATGACTAGAATAAGCATGCAGCATCAATCCCAGCTATAAGTCTTCCTACAGTTAAGTAGTTGTGTCATATTCTTAATATTAACTTTGCATGCAAATACTTACATATTCATAGACAGTAAAAAAAAACACCAGAAAAGGCCACTAGTATTATTACTACAATAACTATTAGCATAAAACTTCTTATATTCCCAAGTAACATATGCATACTATGTTGCTTAATACTATTTACCAAGCCTGAGTGACAATATGCCTGTTATGCTGCCCTCCAAGACTAAACACCTTGCTAAGTCTAAAATAAAGGAAGGGAGTTTCATTAGTACCTTAGTGGCTATCATACACTGTTAAAGATCAGTTCAAAACAGGGAAGGAAAAAAAATGAAAAAGATCGAAAGAAACCAGAATCCTACAAGTTGTTCCAATCTGGAGGAAAAGCTGACACTGGATGCATGTTTGATAAAATCTTATTTATTTACATGAAGTCATGTTTTACTGAGCATAACATGCACCAGTCACAGGAGACTGTTGCCTTGCTCACAGCAGAAGGAGCTGGGGAGACAGGGAGGAGAGGACTGGTCACCACAGAGCCCGAACACGGAAGACAGGTGCAAACCCTCATTCTTGCTACTCTCCATCCCACCCCTGCCTCGTACGGAGCCTCCACATGTTAACACTCTGCACTAATAGCCTGTAAGCTCAATGTGCTTCCCTCTGCTGAGGGCGCGTTCAACCTTCTCTGTCAAATACCTTACACAAAGCTATATAGTTGGTATCAACAGTCTAACCCAATACATACAACAGGGGTAATCATAAAAAACCTTAATTTTTACAAGTATAACAAAGCATTCATTCAGTAAAAGCCCAACATCAGTCTCACACCTCCAGAAATTAAAACCAGTATGTCTTAACTACTCCATAAACTGTCATGAAAGCAGGTAAATCAAAAGAATACACATTTCCTTTAAAGTTTTTCGCAATGCAGAGAAACAAACAAATAAATCACATAAATAGAGTTAATACTGGATGTTGCAGGGAGCACAGCAGAGAAGCCTCCACAAATGACTCAAGACTGACTCAGCTCCTATCTAGATCACTCATTTCCTCTTCTGGGGAAATTTCTTGGAAAGCTGTTTAAGTATGTCTGCACATTTCCTCAAGTACTCTGGGTTTCCAGTTGAGGTTCAGTGCCTGGCTTACACTGGCTATGCATTGTTAGAGTGCAGCCCTGGCCATACGAAGCCCCCTGGGAGCAGGGGCCCTAGGGAGTACAGCCTGAGACACCCAAGGCATATAGGCCAAGCGGAGAACCCTGCTTGCCAGGAGCTGGACCTATGCAGAAGCATGCTGCTGCCTCTACGCTGGGCTCCGGAATGTACACGGAGATGTGGCAAAGCTGCAGCAGAAGACCCACAGCACGGAGCCAGAAAAGTGTGGGCAAAAGCAGGCTGCCGAGCCCATGCAACAGCTATACTGCTTCAGTACTCTTCCTGTACTGGAAGATTACATATGACTTTAGGGATTCACACATTTTAAAAAATATTGAAAAAATAAAGAACCAGGAACATCTGTTTAAAAGTTGGGAAAAATGTATGAGATTTAGCAGAAGGAATTATGGCAGTCAAGTACTAGCAGAGAAACAAAATTCTTGGTCTTAAAAGCTGGTTAATCCAATGGAAAAAAAAAAGAATTAGCAGGAAACAGCCTGAAAGCTTAAATTCAAATATGGTATTAAGTCACAAATTTAACAGTGAGAATAGCAACTGAAGAACAATAACTGGTAATGCTGTAAGAAATTCTGCAATCTCTGAGTGTTTTCAGTCAAGGCTGGATGTCGTCTTATAAATTATATGTTAGGGGGAAAAAATAGAAGATGATAACAATACATAAGGCTCTGAAGAGGTACAACTGAAAGCAATTATGCAGTCATGAAGGTGGTCACAAAATGAGCTATGAAAAGTTTGAGGATAAAAACAAACCATGGAGACTTTCAGCACAAATACTGGGTTTCTTTTATTTCTGGAAATATCATTCTACATGTGGCATATCCTTAATGGGAACTAGAAATATTTTCATTCAGCTCTCCAAAACAGTTAGGAAGTACTGCTCTGCTAGGAAAAAAAAAATTAAAAAAATCAGAATTTAAGATAAAAAGGTTTATTTTGGACTTGTGCCTGCCTGAAAGGACACCTGGCTGTCTTCTGTGCTGACAGCAGCCTGACAAGACCTGTCACCCTCAGCGCCAACAGAAGCTGTATTAACATAAACAGGGGGCTTTGCCAACTAAGGGGAGAAGCATTACCGACAGCAGTACTTGCCTGATGAGAAATTCTACTCAGTTAAAAAAGCAGGTTAATGCAGAGGATTGAATGATCCCAAGCTGAAAGCACAGGTATCATGAATCTCAGAGTCACAGAAACCCTCTGCAGTTTATTTTTAAATTTCCAACAAGATCTCAAGTTTTCACTTCCTCTGTATGACAGACTACACTCACAGCTCAGTCTGTCACCCTATACATGGCATCTCTAGTGAGTAGTTAGGTCCTTAATGGTTTTGTTGTATAACACACAGAAGACACATAAAAAATTCCAACAGCCTATTCATCAACAAGACTGCCCAGCACACTGAGGACAGTTCATTAATGGGACTTGAGTACTCTACTGGGCTTCTGAAAAGAAAGAAGAACAAAGAAAAGAGAGAAAAAAAAATAGAAAAAACCCAGTCACTCATTTTTCTGCATTACTAAAAACACATCTCTAGATGTACATTGTTCTGAGACCTTCTAACCTCTAGCCAAAACTTCATGTGGGAAGTTCAACAAACAAAAGTGACATCAGGACAACCTTAACTAACCAATTCAAAGATGCAGACACACACATAAGCTTAAATAGAGAAATGCTGTTGTTAAGGGCTTAGTGCATGGGATTCTTGCTTGCTCACTGTACAGTGCTACTTGATTTTCTTAGCTGAGCAGCCCAGCTTATTCTTGTGGAAAAGGAGGAGAGTAAATGTAAGCCTGTTCTTGGCCAGACATACTATGCATCAGCTACAGAGATTACTCCTGCCCCAAACACATGATGCATCTGAAAATCACAATAAAGGAACAGATGCATAAGCAAGTCTCCAATTGCTGTAGGGTTGCCCATGGAAAAGGAGGGTTGAAGTGACAGGCAGCTGCCACAGCACCCTTTTCTGTTCCCAGCCAGCTCCTAACCTCTTTTTTCCCCCACGGATTACACTTTGATCTACCACCTTCTTACACCCAGTTGGGAAGATTGTACTGGTTACATACCACCAGCTAGGCACAAACCACCACAACCCACACGCTTGGTCCTGTGTCTCACCTTAAAAGATACCCAGGCACAGTGGCAGTCGGAAACTGGCTTCAGCAGGATGAGCTCGATTGTAAGCAGCACGTATTGTGAAGGCTGCATGCTTAAACCAGCTGTAACACTCAAAAGAACACACAGAAACCTCAGAGGAGTTTTAGAATCACCACCTCTACTCCAAGACCAGGTACTGGTTGTAGATTCATACGATAAAAACCCCGCCAGCTGCAAGCCCTTTGAAGTTGCCACAAGCCTTGACCATTCTTCAAATTTAATAAATATTACCCCAAGTCATTGCTTGGCTTCTCTATTTGTTCATAAACTCATTTACCATTTTTGCAAGAAATGATTTTGTTTTCCCCAATGGTCAAAAACTTCTTTCTGTTCATTAAGTTTAAACTCATTTGAACAGCTGCTTTATTTTTCTACGTTGTTAGGGTGCTGTGTTTTTTTCTAAATAGAAAAGTTTCTATTGCTTCCACCACCCCTGTCTTCTGCAGATAACCTGGAGGAAGCATTTATTGTGGGTTCCTGCTGCTCATGTAAGTTATCATCTCCCCCCTAAACGTATACTGAGAAGGCAGCAAAAACCTTGTCAGCGAATAACTGGCCTTTATATATTACACCATGTAATGACTTCATGTAGGAAATCATGCAGAAATTGGCAGGTTTTTATAGTTAAGCATTCCGAATAGCCATAACCCTCCCTTTATATTTTTTTCAAAAAAACAATCAAAAGCTAATTCAGACTTATCTCAGCTGCTGTCCTGTGACTGTAAGCGATGGTGGCAGCACGGAGAAACTTGAACAGCTTTGTGAACTAGTATTCTGACACAAAGCTTTTTCTCCACCTCTTTATCTTTTTAATGATGCTTATGCAGACTTAATACCTGTGACTCCAGAAACATTCTCTCTGTAACTTTAAAATACAATTTATCACAAATGCTTGGTATCTGGCACTAGTTGCTAGTCCCAAGGTTGAGATACAATACCTACAAAATGTTACATTTTAATTAAGAGAGTTAGTTGTCTGGAACAAAAGAACTCATTCCAAGCAATAGCTTAGTGACCGGGTCATATCAAGTGATTTATCCAACTCACTTTGGAGAGTCTGCAAGACTATTTTCATTGTCTTTTATAACTTGGAATTGAAGAACTGAAAGAATCTATTTTAAACAAACATTCAAAATAAATAACTATAACACAGTGAGATTCAGGTTATTACCTAGAGGATCAGTTACGGGAGAAAAAAAACAGCAACAAACAGAAATGGCAAATTGAACAGCGAGCTCATGACACTGGCTTAGGTAGGATACCGACATATTTCACTGTAATATCATCTCTAATTTTGGGTCTGCAAACAGGCATGCTCTGCCGCAAGCTCACCTCAAACTACTGATTTATCTCTAAGCATCTGCCTAATATATCAAATTTGCGTGGTTTGTACAACAAAATCTGCAAGCTCATGCAGCTAAAATGTATTTAATTTAAGTGACGTGGCAGTTACTGACCATCTGAAGAGCTGAAATAAGAATTATTTCAACAGTGAAAACTGCTAACTTCTGCATAGTGATTTTATATCCTATGCATCACTGTGGCATTTTATTCACCTTGATTTGAAACACCAACGCATTCACTTTATTAACTTCCTTTAAATTAAAGGACCAGTGTGCAGCTTTAGCATTGTCAGCACAAACTGTAAACAAGGTTAAGCTCATGCCCAGCTTACATGTAAAGAAAAAAAAAAGGTCTTTCTAAAAATTGGAGCATGTCATCACGCTACACAATTCATAAACAGAACACATGCCTAATTATTGAATGATGGTAGGCCATGCTGCTTTGGGAATCAATTAGACAAGTATGACATATTTTCTCAAAAAGATTGCATTGTGCTACAGACATTTCTGCAGTACACTCCTACAGGAAAAATGAATTGATGTAAGAAAAAGAGGTGCCTGTAATCAGAAAACATTCAAATCTTAAAAAAAAAAAAACCACAAAACCAAAAAAAACAATGAAACACACACAGAGAAAAACCCTGCTCAATATAAATGAGTCAGGTATAGAAACATCTCAGGCAAGGACCTGATAAAAACGATTTCATTATCTACATGTATCAGTAATTCCCTTGAGATCTCAATGCTGAGATTATTGTTGGAAAGAAATTATTTTATCTGCTTCATTGTCAGGAACCAGCAGGTTAAGAACAAAATTGAGAAGTAATTTTTGAAGAAGGCATTCAGAAAGAACTACTCTCAACGCAATGGGATGTTTGACAATACTGCATTCCACATGCACATCCACATGCTGTCAATGATGAAAAGGAATAAAACTAGAGATTAGAGAAAGAGTGCCTGAAAAAAGACAAAATAACATTTAGGAGCTCCAGGTTTTTCTTTTACATGGTTATGTAATGAGAACGTAATTTTGGTTTTCTTCCTGCTTCTTAAGTACTTGGATTTATTTTGGTGGGTTTGTTGTTTTTGTGGTTTTTTGGTTTTTGTTTTTTGTTTGGTTTTTTTTTTTTATTCAGGTTTAAATGGGCCAAATAAACTGATATTGCAAAGATCTTTGCATTGTTGTTATATCTGTTGATGCTATAGTCACACTCACGTTCAGTTTACCGCCTAAACAAAGCACAGCAACTTTGTTAGACAAATGTTACAGTGACATATTTATAATCAAACTCAAATACTTCAAACATCCTGCAATAAAACTAGAATAATTCAGTAGAATTCAGTGACAAAAAGGAGGGGGGGGAATAATAATAAAAAAAAAAAACCCACAGATTTACACCTTACTAGCTCTACATCTCTATAAAACTTGAAAGGTAAAAATACTTCACCCTAGAAGGCACTCCTGGAGTTCCGTGAAAGCCATCTACCCTACCTGCACAAGGCTACACACAGCCCATCTCTCTCTCAGGGTAAGGTGGTGGAGCTTTTGTCAAGTGGTGACATGACTGTGCCACCTGCAAGATCTGCACTGTCCTGTACTGACTGACCCTCCTCCCGGGGTGTTTGTCTGTCGGGGAAGACTCCTTCACTTTGGAAGTCACGTTATATCCAGCTGGCGCTAATTTGAATTTTTATCATCGGCTTTCCTGCATGCCTTTTAAATGACAGAGAAATACGTTTCATGTGCTGTTGGAAGAGTATCATGGCCAGGCAAAATTCAAAACTGTATCATGGTCTTTAAGTGTAATGAGCTGTACACGTTGCTGTAATCGTGAGGGTACTGAAATACAAAGTACCTGCAGCTAAGAGGAATAGCTGGCACAGCCTTGGTTTCCAAGCATTTAGTTTTATTTATTGGTAATTACAGAAATTTCAAGCTTGTAAGAGGTGAGTCACGGACATAGCTTCCCAGCCTTGCCCATCCTCTGTAATATACCTGCTCACCTGGCACTGGAGATACCATTATTATTCCCAGAACTGCTCACTGCCACATAGTACTCGTGCAGGTTTTTCAGTATGACAGCCAAGCTGCTGCAGGCTGATGCACACCTACAGAGCCACATGCCAAATCACCTGCTTAAGGCTGCTCCTACCCCATCACCTTGCATCATTCTCCCTCAACTGCCCAGCAGTACCCTGGGACCCATCTAGACAGCCCCAATTCTTCCTCCTGTGTCTCTGCTTCTATTTCTGATCATTTCATCCATCAATTGAAGGAAGTTACAGACTTTTAAGGACTGATTTTACTGTAAGCGTTAACCCAAAACATGGGCTTGATGCACGGAGGTGGGAGAAGGAAAGCAAGCAAGCAGCTCACACACCAAATTATTGTAGCAAGACCTTTACAAATGCACAGAGGACAGAGATGAACTTAAAACCTTCCCGTTCAGATCAGCAGGTCATCCAGGAATGCCTGTAGAACAAGATAAATAATGTCTCCCTTCTTCAAAGTTCTTCCTCAGGTATTCCATTTCATTGAAGTTGAAAGCTTTCTGTCAGCACTTCAAACGTATCATCAAAGCAAAAACGGATACAATTTAGTATATGGGTTACACATTAATGATTATCTAGAGATTTTGTGTGCTCTCAGACTATTCAAGTCTACGGGGAAAATGACAGAATCCATCACTTCTGAGCAAACTTACTTTTGAGCGACTGTCTCCTTGCTCAAATCCCTGTATTTAAATCCCTGTATTTCTATTCATAACCTTTTCCAAGACACATTTACATGTTCCCATCGGCAATGTCTTCACATTTTTTTATTACAGCACGCCCAAATATTTCTTGCCAAAAATCCCAGAAGGCAGCCCACTGGAATGACAGAGAAGGGGACTAATTTTAGGAGGCAATGAGACACTTCCCTCAATCTATGCAATGAACCAACAGAAACCAAAATGGAAACCCACTTTGTCAATTTTTACACCAGTTTTACATCACAGATGTGAATTACACATCATCTAACGCCCACCTGAAAGGGCAAGCCTGCTCCTCCACTTCTCACTGTCAGTGTTGCTTGCAGGGCCAGTCATCTATCACGCATGCAAGGCTGTTTAGGTTTAAGACTGATCTTGGGGGTGCGTGCATAGAGGTTTCCTGCTTTCCTGGGTGCCTGAAGCAGCTCTCAGTGGCTTCAGGCACGAGCTGGTGTCAGCCCAGAAGCAGGAGCACAAGTCCAGGTGCTTGAGGGAGAGGTAAAGGGAAAGCAAGGACTGAGACTGCCTTTTCAGTAGGCGCTGGCCATTAAACTCACTTAGCTTTTTACCACAAAAGCCACCTTCAGAAAGGGGCAGGGAGGACAGAAGCAGCCAAAAGTAACCAACGTCCTTGCCACAGCATCTAGAGAGATGGTAAGAAGTATCTGTGAAATGAAGTGAATAGGTAACAGCGTCCTGCTTCCAAATGGATTTTTGACTGTGATGAAAAGCCTGGAAGATCTTTCCAGAAAAACAAACCAGAACAAAAATCCTCAGCACTTCTTCTGCATGATAATAAGAATTATGGTATTGTTATTATATGTTGTCATGATATACATTTCTTTAAAGGAATGAACATAATATAATGATTTAGTAAGAGTTTTGATAATGCAGTGTTGTGAAGTAGAAAAGGAAGAGTGAAGATGATGATGAAATTCTTACGTAGTCCACAGAGAGGGGTGACCATTTTATTTATATCATGAATGAATCAAGCTTCCCTTCTGAGAGGCCAGGGTTAAGGACCTTTTTCTCAGCTGGTACAACAAAAAAAGGGGAATGAGAATATTGGCCTTTGAAAGAAAAAGCAGCACACTAGATCAATGAAAAATAGGGTAGCTTTTTGACCTAAAAAGTATTTGGACTGGTTTCACTACCATGTTTTTATAATGTACTTTTCAGTGGAGGTGTTCTGTTAAAGAGTTTGAAAATATGTATAATGTAAAGTATGATAGTATTGCTATGAAGAGGTGTCCTTATAATTGATACCCAGTGCACTGAATCCCAAGTTCACTACAGGACATAAAAGCATAGACATCTTAAAAATGAGCATGTGCATTAGGTGATTTGGATTATAAAACTATGTTTTGAAGAACAGTTCATAGATGCTTCTTATGAGTTGATAACATCCTGTTATCTTCACTTTGTTACCACAAAGATTGGAAGTACCAATATGACAAAACCCCACCATTTACTCTGGAATACTAGCTCCCTGAGTACAGTAACAGAGTCCAAGTGTTGCAGCTTATTTCTACTGACACAAACATTTGCTTTTCTGCAGTAACATTTAGGTGATTAGCATGACTGCTTACACTGGGAAAAATCTGAATCGGAAGTCACTGATTGTCTTTCTCATTTCACAAGAAATAGACCCATTCAATCATAACTTAAGAGGACAATCAATAAAAGCCAGCTTAAGTGTCTGTAGATCTACACAGCACAACTAATCCACAGTGCTTGACGTTCACTAATTAGCAATTAAAAGTTAACTGTACCTTAAGATACGGGTTGCATACCATAGTATACCACTCAACTGAGAGGCAGAAGCTCTTGCACTTGAGTTTATAGAAGTGTACCCTCAGAACAAATGGACAACATGATGGCAGACAACTGGGGAAGCTTGGCTTTGAAATCCAGTCTGCACGTCCACCAGGTGGGAGGATGTGGCAACACTGTTGTTAAACACTGTGCTCATCAGCTAAAGAGTACCCTCCTGAACACCCTCCCGATCTGCCTGTTAACGTCGAGGCATCTGCCTATTTATGGTTGGGTTTCAGTAAAAGGCAACACTGGTGGCTGAAAACATGGAACACCCCTGATACGAGAAACAACTGAGCAGGGTAGGGATCTTCATGTTGGAAAAGAGATGATCTAGGGGTAATATTGTGACAGAGCTCTACAAAAATGACACACCAGAGAGACGTTAGGATTCAATTAATCTTTGCCTTTTCCAATAGAGCAAATACACATCATTAAGTGAAGCTAGCAGAAGGCAGACTAAAAATTAAAGGAGGAAGGAAGCACTCTTCATGCTGAAAAAAGTAGCAGACTCATTACTAAATTGTGCTGTGGGCAAATGAAGGTTACTCCTTACTAATCAGACACCCACCAGGCTCAGCACCATTGCTGAGAGGAATCAGATACTGAGAAGGTATCAGGGGAGGTCATGTATGCTTATTAAGCTTTTTCTCCTCCTGAGAAGTCCTCCTCTGGCCACTGCTTAAGAATCCTGATTTAGTCGAATCCTTGGTTTGAACAGTTGTCACTGTCCCTTGTTGTGCTCCTGTATTCTGTTATTCTCTATTTAAATTCAGGAATTTTGATAGTTAATGGCTAAACCAAAGACAGGGATATCAAATATGGGGCAAGATAAATGATAATTTTTATACACTGCCCTAATTCAGGCAACTGAGCTGATTCCCATCTCATCAAAGTTTTAATACCTGAAATAAAATATGCTTCTATAATAGTAAAATTAAAAGAATAATTCCATTATTTTTTGCTACCTTAATCACTTTAAGTTCTCTTATTATTTTTTTGATGAACAAACCTGAGAACATACAGCTTCCTATTCTACTACTGCATGTTTTAATTCTTGATTATGATGCTAATCAACATCTCTTCACGCTGAGCTAGGACATTGAAAGTTCAGTAACTAGGCTTGTGTATTCACATAGGAAAGGCAAACAAAATCAACAACACTACAGAAAAAAATGAGAGAAAAAAATTACTAGAGCAGAAATTGGACAGTACAGCTTTCCTCTCCCAATACAAGATTGCTGCTAATAATAAAGTTTAAAATAATACACCATTATGGAGATTGCTACCTTCAAAGATTACACAAGTAAACTATATTCATTATTAAATTCAGATTGCCTGTGTATATGGGCATTTTGTCTGAGACTGTTTGCTGGATCTGCAAGTTGAACCAAGCTGCTAAGAACACGTTACAATAGTATTTGGAGACAAAAATAAATCAGATGTCACTATATTACCAATTAAACAAATGGGATCGCTACCTTAAAGAAGCCTTTACATTTAACATAAGTATTGGTAACAAAAACATGTAACCATGGAGAACAAATGTTGCATAATTTTATCAGCAAACTCTGCTGGCCGCAGTACACAAAGCTAGTAGCACTTTTTCAGGAACTTTAAATGCTGCTTTTCATGAATGTCATGACAAGGAATGTCATGACTCTTCCTGCCAGATCCCAAAGTCCTGCCTCAAACTTTTGATGTGAGTATTCTTTGAAAGATTTTTTTTGTTTGGTTGGTTGGTTTTAAATAACTGCAAACACCAGGAAACCTCTCTCCTGGGACTCGCTACTCTTCTGATAAATGTGGTTTCAAGAAAAGAAAGCAGTTCTGCCAATTCAGTCAGAGGACTGGTGAAGTTGCCCCAGTGAACTGTATTTAAGCTTCTACCTCTGGATCCAAATAATTATCTTGCCTGCTTTCAAGAAAGTCTCTGCCTGGTATTCACCCTCCTCCCCACCCTGTAACAGGAAAGGCAAGCTGGGTTTACAGAAACATTCAGAATAGGTGTACACAACTTTTTTCCAAACATAACAAGCCACAACACAGCATTTTGACATTTTAAAAGTCCCCTAAACCTTCCCCTTTTTATTTAAAATAGTTTTTCCTTCCAAAATCCACATGAGTTTTACTTTGGCCACCGAACTGAGAACTGTCAGCGATCCGCTAGATGTATATCTCTAAGCTCTCACCACTGACATGCTGGCACAGGCTGTTTTCCTGACTTCTGAGGCATGTTCCCAGGGTGCAAATCCTTCTTTTTAGTACCCACATCCAGCTGGTGAAAATTCAGAGGCTAAACAACTCTGAGCACAAAGCCAATTCCAGCTTTTTCTCCAGCCCTCAAATAATCCCTTTCTCAGGGCCACACAAGTGCAGGAAACCTATTTTATAGTTAACTTTAGTTACAGTCAAGAATATAGGGTACCACAAACCAATCTCTCACACACACATATTTCATACCTTCCTAAGTGTGGAGGCTTAGGAACTGAAAACAGAATAACTCCACATAAAAAAATAAAATAAATCTTCCTTCTCTCTAGGAATGAAATGGCTATATAGGCTGAGGTTGGTTGTTTTCTGGGAGTGGGAAAGCAAAGCACTCATTATAAGTTGAGAGGGTTAAGATAAAAAAAATTAATAATTAATCCAAATTCAACAAATAGCTGCAATAAAAAGCATTTATGATAGCATTGCCAAAATGACATGTTTTGAGTTTTCAGCCTAGCTGCATGGGGGCACTAGATAATAACACGGGGCATTCCGAGCGTAGTTCAGGATCGTGTCTATAGAGAAGTGGCTTGTTCAGTCTCTCAGCAGAAGGGCATTCCATACCCATTCCTCTTGTCTGACTGAACTGGAACAAAGATTTGAGCAAAGACTTCCCATTTCCCAGGACAGCACCTTAACCTACAGGTTCAGGGATTCTCAGGAGAGTCTCTACATCCCTCCTATTGAAGCTGAACCGTTTCCTGCAACACATTCATTAAGTCATGTGTCCACCTAGAAGGTCAGGAAGAAAACATAGGGTTTAGTCATGGCTCCAATTAGCACAGCAATGTTTTTATCTGCAGTGGTAGTATTTTGTGAATAGATGCATCCAGCTTATCTCGTTTCCCTTAAGATACTAAAGATTTAAGAAATAAAATGGCAAATAGTCAAAGCTGATAAACACAAAGCAGTGCATGTGAGGCGGGTAAATCCCTTATGGACTCTAAATCAGTACAATCAGACAGGAATAATATCTCTGTGGGGAATTTCATAACCATATCA
Source organism: Falco rusticolus (assembly GCF_015220075.1). Taxonomy (NCBI): domain Eukaryota; kingdom Metazoa; phylum Chordata; class Aves; order Falconiformes; family Falconidae; genus Falco; species Falco rusticolus. The sequence continues at coordinate 34,304,441 of NC_051192.1, forward strand.
CCTCAATCCAGACAAAACCCCAGACAGATAAGGTATCAGTGGTTATTAGGAAAAGAACACAAAAGAAAATACAGTATCTTGTGCTACTGTGTATGTTCTCTCATCTAAACTAAAAGACATAGATCTGCTCTTTCTATCTCCTGCTGGATGGGCTAGAAGACAAGACACAGAAAAGGCCAAAGGGAAGTTATTAAAGACCTAGGACAACTTCAGTTGTGGAGTTACTAAATAACTTTGGATTACTTAACATGAAATAATAATGATTGAAGGAATACATGCTAGATGTTTATGAAATGACAAGTGGCATAAAAAAGATTAATATAGAACTACTTTTGCTATATCTTCCACTGGAAAAAAGATGGTGAATAATAATTTAAAAAAAAAAAAAAAAGTGGCCTGCAGCTTCAGAGGGAAGTACTTTAACTTGAGTTAAGCATGGGAATTCATAGCTGCAGGATGATGGGCAAAAACACAAGTTCAAAAATCGTTTGACAAATTCATACAAGGTTCATCAAGGATATTACACACAAATACGTTGGTATAGTCTTTGGCTTGATAAATCTTGAGCTGCAGATTGCTAGATGCTATGATGATGTATAAAGGTTGTATATCACTGTGCGCCTCTCCCATTCTTACATCCTCCCCTAAGCTTATATACTAAAGTAAGTAGATTTTTGGCCCAGTAGCAGTGTTTTCTGAGGTTATTATCGTGTTCTCCAGAAGGAAAAAATAACAACCAAAACCAAACCAGCAGTGGTCACGTTACCGATTGAATGTTGGACAAAGAGACAAACACTGGCTTCAATTAATGCTAGGTGAGTGCCCTCTGCATAAAACTATAAATGCTCCAACTCACCTCTTATTTCAGGGTGTGAATGGTGCATGGTTTTACAGCCACATTTCCTTTCCATTTCATTACAGATGATCAAGTTTCTTTTTTTGCAATGCTTGAATGGAAAGCTACTTCACCAAATTAAAGCAGTATAAGCTAACCAATTGAAAAAAAAATACTAATTTTCTGTTGATATACACTCCTGAAAGTTAACATAATACAGATGTAATATGAAGGGTATAATTATATTGTACCTGCACTAAGTCATCCCATGTACATAGTATAAAAATCTTTCTCCCATCCTATCACCCCTTTAATGTGTGTGGGAAAATAAACAGGGAAAATAAACAAAGTCAGCAAGTAAAATAGCTTGTTTGAACTCTTTAACTCTTCCTCTCACCGCAGACCAATCCATGAGTATTACTGGGGCTTACAATTCTTAAATACCTTAAAAGAAGATAAAATTACCACTTGCCTACACAGCCTCTCCTGCCAAGCCAAAATGTTTTGCCCTGCTGTCTCCCTTTGTTTCACAGTCAGTATAAACAGTACCCCCACTGGTAAAGTATTCTAACCCTGTGGTGTTTATACTTTCCTTGGTCTGAATTACTTATCATTTCTTTCTCAACAACACATAAAAGAAAAAAACGGGTAATGGAAGGGGGCCAGTAACATTGCTGCAGCTCAAGGTACCCTTTGAAAACACTAAAGCAACCTAGATATTATCCCTTGATATGTTGTCTAATTTACTCAATTTATTTAATAAAGTGTTTCTGCTCATGTCCTATGTCATTTACACCATATATTAACTGAATATTAAAAAACCCCAAACACCACCACCACCTGTAATTCCACCTAAGAGTCTTTAGTGGCACTTTTGTCATCCAGGTTCATAATCCTTTGCTTTTCAGTATACTACTTTTGCTCTCTGGTTGCCTCCCTCCTTTTAAAAGTCTTTTGAGCAACTTTAATTACTTCTAATGTCGCAAGTCACTTTTTCTTCAGCAGAAGAAAATTTTTAATTTAGACTCAACAGATCATTTGACAAGAGTGCATTTCATCCCTACTTTTTTTTTCTTTTTAAGGGTTTATTGTGGGTGAATATTTCAAATACACTTCATAGCAAACAGCTATGCACACATCACTGCACTATCCTATTATTCGTTGGTTACTACTGGCACAACAACTACACATGTTTGCTTTTTTACACTTTAATTATACCCACACAAATCATACTAGCTTACTTCATTAGTATACTGTGGAAAAGTCACTCCAAGTGTATTGTATTTATGTATTCAAATGTCCTGATTAGCATTTTGAACTGGAATTGAATCAGACATTCAGTTTGAAAGAGATATTTTACTTACCTAACTTTTTTTTTTTTTTTTCTTTTTATTTACTTTTAGGGGTTTGGTAGATTGTCTCCTCTTCCATACCAAGTCCAACTGTTCTTCTTAACAATCTGAAGATGAGGTTTACTGCAGGTTTTTCTGTTCAGGGCTATGACATTAAGGCACATCATTCTGGTATCTGGTTATCTCCTCTACTATGACAAGATAATGTGGGCTTGAGGGAACATACTAGTATCTCCTGTCAACCCCCTTCTGTCATATCAACTCCTCTAAGGGCATGTTCATACAAGGAAGCTGCTACAGAAAAAAAAAAACCAAAAAAACAAACCCACAACCAAAACCACCAAGACACCGGTGTTTATCTCAGGAACCATTCCACACCACAGTTCCCTGTAGGCATGAAGATTTTTGCAGTGTAGTGTAATACACTTGCAAAGCAGATTGAGGATGCAGTTTCACATTATAGCTAAGCCAACCTAACACGACCATGCCACCGCTGGGAGCGAACTATCACCTCTTCCCTTGTCTTTCCATCTTTTCCAGACCAGTGGTTCCACTGTTAGAAAACCACCCAAACATGAAATACCCAGTTCTTCCTACCATGTCTGGGGGGTTTTGTTAGTTTAGGGCCTCGGTCAGCTCACTGCAGAGAAATACAAATACAGTTGTGCTGGCAAAGAAGCAGGAATAGTGTCACTGGGAGTGGGAGAGGGAAAAGAGAAGTAGGACCGTGCCTTTTGGTGTATCTGCATCAAACAGTGATGCACGCATAGAGCAGTTGTCCATGCCTACATAAATATTTCATGAAAGGTCCAACAAATAAACAATCAGTGTATGAATCTGTTCAAGAGGCACAGAATCAGTCAAAAACAGAATAGGCAAAAAAATCCTTCACAGATTAGAAAACTTCATTAATTACAGCAGTATGGAGATGCACCTTTCAGAATTCACGTTGAAACGAGACCAAAGAGTGACTGATATGCTTCAGCTCTTTAATGAGCACAAGTGCCTCTGGAAGGCCTCCTCCGTACCCCAACGCTGTGAGTCAAAACAGGATTCTTGCTATCAAAGGATCACTTCAATATTTCCTCCTCAATTGCTTAAAATTCCGGAATCCTGTCAAGTTTTTAATCCCCCACAGGAATCCCATGAGCTTTGCTAAGGAGGTGATAAATCCCAGCAAGTTTCAGTAAGGAAACCTCAGGTACCAAACCCCTGAAAGTCAGCAGAGCTGGAAGTGCAAGGACACCGAACCGACATCCGCAGGAAACAGACTGTAGGTACCTGGTCCATTAATTTTTGTTAATTGCCTGAGAGCTCAACTTAGTTTCATTTGCTTCCACTTGGCATCTGCTTAGTCAGTTGGCCAGAAGGTTGTCTTTTTGCTGAAATATAGTTCGTTTTAATTATCAGAAGTCCTAATGGTGCAAATGTCTTAGGGGACAGTCTCCTTAATAAAGGTGACAGTTTGCACATACCATGTACTGTTTGGAACACAATTCCCAGCCCCCCTGCATCTCACCTTTTTGATGTAAGCACTAGCAGCTGTACAAACGTTCAGCTTCAAAGCAAGAGCATTCTCCTCCTTTCATTACATATTTTTAACAAACTCTTTGTTCCAGCCTGGAAGCACTGACATACCATTAAATTACTCTTTTGGGGTTCATTTTGTTTATACATAAAGGGCAACAAAATGTGGTCAAAACAAAACATGAATTAAACCCTTCTTATCTGTCTGCAACTCCAAAAAGTTGCTTGATAAACTTTTGAAAGCCATTTGGCTTGGCCTGAACAAAAAAAACAGCCTGCGCTCTCTCAATCAATTCTTTAACCTTTTATATTATTCAAAGAACAGGCTAAAGCTGCTCCTGGAACAACTATAAGTAAAACAGGAGGATCACTTTGTTTCTACTCGTGAAAATGTCACTGATAACAAGGGTAATTTAGGGGGAAGAGAAGTGTCACTGGGGCACAATTCTTTCTGTTGCAAAGTCCACATACTTGGAGGTCAAGTATTGGAGGTGTTCCCAGGAAAAATAAAACTCATGAAATATTTCTTTAAGCAGCCATGTTGAATGAAAAATGCAAAAGGAAGGTCAAACAGATTCCTAAAACGGCATTAAGAAATAGCTGAAATTAAAGAACTTCAGCAGTGAAAAGAAAAAATGAGAAGGTGGAGGCAGGTTCTCACATAAACCAAAGACAAATCTCAGGGAAGAAGAGCAGTCTCTAAGCCTGAACTCAAAATATATCGTGAACATGTCTACAGCCAGCGAGAAAGTTGGCACAGTTCTATCTTTTTCTTGAAGTGTCCAATTATATGGCTTTTACAAAACCTTTTAGGAAACAAGTTACTCTTTCTAGTAAAATAGACTTTTTAACCATCTTTCAATTACCTCATTGTCATTTATTGGCGCATTCAACCTGACAGCTTTTTTGCAGCTCCACTGATGAAAGTGACAACCTGCAGGTAGCGCACAAAAGATGGCAGAGTTAAATCATATTGCAGAAAGTCTAACAGAGGGTCTACTGGTACAAAATTAAAAAAATCAGAGAGAGAAGGCAATGTCAAAAGAGAGGATTGCAGCATGCCATACTCATGAGAACTAGCAGAGAAGGGTATTAATGGCAACCTGTGAATGTGTGTCACATCACTTCGTTAACTTGCTGAAGGACAGCCAACGCAAGAGTCAAGAGGCATGAGAAATCTGGCGAGACAAGTTGCTCCCCTGCAGAACCAGACAGAGGAGAGGCACATAGTCTGGACGATGCATTAACATGATGCCAACTAAAAAATTAGTAGCAAAGCTGATTTGGTTTCTTGGATGGGAGCATAGGCCAAATGCCTTGGTTTGAGAGGACGACAAGTGGAACTTTGCAGGCAGCAGGCAGTGAGCTAGCAGAGTCATCACAGGAGTAAGGTTTGAGTCCCTTGCTTCAAATAACAGTCTAAAGCTGCTCCTGGAACAACGGGAAGAAAAGTATCTCTGCAGAAATACCAATAGTGAGTTTGCAGCAAGGTTTTTTCCCCACAGTTGTCTACTTTACCAGCTTCTTGGAACATATGCCATGTTTCACCTAAGTAAAAGCAAAATGGAAAAAAACATCACAGGCACGACTCTGGCTTGTCCACTATAAAAATGTCGAGCTCCATTGATTTCACCCAAACTCCTTTAACTTGTTAAAGAACTAAGCAGTTGTTGCTTCAGTCACCACTATACTTGGAAAAACTGTACTGGCTTTGCTCACTCTTTTGTCTTCAGACACCACAGAAATCAGAAGCTGGTTTGAGAGCATGGGAGGGTCACCTGCAGAAATGCTGCTTTTCTTCTTATATTCTGAATCAACACCTTTCCCCTTGCCTTGGGACAGGGGTGGACTAGACTAGAAAGGGGCAAAAAGACACAGAAATGCTACAGGATGTTCCTGTCTGGCTTGCAAGGGGAAAACCTCTATACTGTAAGATGACCCAAGCCTTCAGCTACAGAAATACAGAAAGACCTCTTCCTCAGTCCACTAAGGTGACCAAGTGCTACGCTGTGTATGTCCAAAGGAAGAACTGTGCCACAACCCCACATATTAAAATAAATCCACCCTACAAATGAACCTTGGAAGTATATGTTTGCCATCATGAAGCAGTGCTTTGTATACTCCCAGACAGCTGCTCCTTTCTATTCCCAATAAAGAGAAGGGGAAAATACTCCCATGGCTGGTGATGCAACCCATAGATCAGAAGCTTGATCACACTGAGTGTATCTTGTTTTCTCTAGGACATACAAGTCACCCAGTCCAAGAGAAGTGGAAATTCAAAGAATATATCATTAGTCAAGATAATTCTAACTACTGTCACCACATTTCAAAGTTAGAGTGAAGTTCAAAGCAAGCACAAACAATCATGAGACTACAATCTCAACTTTTAAGCCAAAGCAAAGTATCTGGTTTACTCATATCTCCCTTCAAAAGCAGTAGCCTTTACATCTCTAGTTGTTTGAAGAAACCTCAAAAACAAAAAAAAAACACCTAACAATCACCTTATGTTACCACAAGGTTGTAAATGTAAGAATAAACCTGAGATTTCCACATAAACTGTGAACTACAACTTCAGGGTAAAAAAAAAAGTGTATATATATATATACACACACATATATATATGTGTATATATATGTATGTGTATATATATATATAAGAATTAGATAGTGAAATAGATCTGGAAATCAATACAATACACTAATCTTGATTTCCCCAGGAAATGAGTAAGCTGGTCTACAGACAGCTTTACAAAAAACATGTATGGCATTGACACTTTGTAGTATTCTTCCGTGTCCACAAACAGGTACAGTTCCATATGGCTTACGGAATCTACTACAAAACAGACACAAGGAGCAAAAAGTTAATATAAATACTGAAAAAACTGAATAAAACATTGCACTGGGCTACAGAAACTAACTTATAAGATGCTTGGCAATTACAAAAAAAGCTTAAATTCAGTGAAGGTATAATTAATTTATTTGGGGAAAATAGCTAAACAAAACCTCTAAATTGAGCAAAGTATCTTTACTGTTATTTCTTTATTCAAATTCAGTAATTTACACAAAGTTAGGACTATAATTCTTAATAATACAAGAAGTCCTCATTGGATGTCAACCCTATTTTACAAGCCTTGACCCAACAACATGCAAGATCTGAGCCTTTCAGATCACATTGTTTAAGAACATATTTTGTACTTAAATCCTCCTTTCCAGGAGGATAAAGGTAATGCATGTAAAGTGAGTGTTGAAAGATTTTCCCTACTATCCCTACTAATCATTTTTATTAGGCTGTAAGGTTTCTAATATAGGCAAATTCTATGCAGTTTTTGATTCCTAAGAAGGTACTCTCACTTTTTGCTAACACGGTTCACTGAGGTTTGCATCTGTTTGGTCCACAAGCTCATGAGTGGAAATTTTCTCTTTCATTTACTAATAAACAATCTGGAAAGTGAAAAACTGCACTTATTACCACATACAGATATCAACTGGGATGGTAAACTCAAAATGTTTGGCAATACAATATACACTACAAGTTATAGAAGTTAAATGGCTAAGAAAAAGGGACAGAGAATAACTACATGAAAAGTTACAGAAGAGGTCCTGGGCACAAAGCAGTTTAAAAAACCCAAACTAACCAACCAACCAAAAATAACACACACACTTCAAAATCACACTACATTTAGGGAAGAGCTGAAAACTCAAATTTCAGTCCCCGCACAACAGTGTCATCCTTCCTCTCCAAGAAGGCAGGGCACAAACTCTTGCCACTAGCAGCATTCCCATACCTGGGGAACAGGGGAAACACATTCATTTTCCTTATAACACTCCTTAAACCTTCTCCAAGACGTGCCTGTTTGCAGTTCTATCAGTCTCAATGACAAGCTCTCTAGCAAACCATCACATTCAAATTCAACACTGCATCTCAGCAGGAAGAAAACTTCCTTTCTCTACGTAACTAAGCTTCCCTCTTCTTCAGGAGGGGCAGATAAGGTTCTCACCATTTTCTGTAGAATTCTGCAAATAGACTATCTTCTAGCAGTTAACACTGCAGGATAATCCCGTGATATGATTTATTAAACAGACAAATATTTAAAACTCTTTAGGAAAGAAAAAACACTTATATCCAAACTACTCTGAGTAAACTTTTTGTAATCTCTTTAAAATTATCCTCAAATAACGCCCCAACCAAGATGATTGAAGGTCACTAGTATATCGCAAAGCATATTTTTATGAGATAAATTCCAATAATTGCAACAACTATTCCAGCTACAATTTAGACATAGAATCTAATTATCCATTTCATTTTCCTTTACACCTCATGGGCTAGATCATTTATCATGTTTCATGATAATGATCAGAAGGCACATGGAAAGTGATTTCTGGAGGTAACAAATTACCTACCATATTAGCATAGCTTACAAGATCCTGTCAACAAGTACTATGCATAAATATGAGGTAATTAAATTTACAATGTGCAGGAGCATTTGATATGCTACTTGCTTTTCTAGCAGCTGCCAAAAAATCTGGGTTACTAAATTCAACATACCAGTTTAGTTGCTTAAGTACAGTAATTTAGCTCTTCATAACGCATCAGGAATCATTATGCCACTAGAACACCAACAGGTAGACAGCATGCAGTGGGCTCAAGATCTGGAGATGAATCTCTCATCACCTGGTATTATTGCTTCTTGCCACTGAACCATCCATCATGTCTCTGAGACAGCTTGGAATGATAGTGCCGGACCCTCACATTACTGCTCCTTGAACTCTGCCTCATCCATCTTTTGCATCATTCCCCATTTGCAGCTAAGCATCATCTCTCTGCTGGAAAACTGAGTGCGAACCTGTAATGCCTTTAACCTGCAGTGCCACTCTAATAGTAATTGATCTCTTTTTATTGCAGAGACAGTGCTCAGTAAGACTATGTACAGCTGCTGAAGCCGGCAGATGGTCAGGACAGTACTACAGTGCAGGCATCTTATGCCTTTAGGAATATGATCCATTTCCAAGGAAATATTGCTATTTTTCCATAGCTAGGTATTTCACAACTCATAATTATTAAAATATAAAATCGGTATAGGAATATATATGCAGTTTGTGTTTCTGCAGTTCATCTACAATTTAATAGCAAGATTCACTCAAATGCAGCTGAAAATTAATGTCAGTGGTGGCTTCACTTTGTATTTTTGTTAAGTGATTCAGTATCAGAACACTATTAGATTTTTAAATACATACTAAAGCACACAGGTGCACCTGCATTCAAAAAGGAACTTAGATTAACTCTCCATTGATCATGGCAAGACTTCACTAGCATGATGACTTGTGTACCATAAACCACCCAAGACTAAGCGTTTTAATTCAGCTTCATCTGAATGCTGCTATAAAAGTTTAATAAATCAAAATGATCAAAATGCCCCCAGTGGCAGGCTGGGATTCAGTTTCCAATTCAAATTCCCTTTAATATATGGCTTCGCTGACATCCTGCATTTTCTGCCATCTATGTTGAATTCCAAATGCACTCCTTTTCATCATTACCATGCATCTACTCATCGGCACACTTTTTAAAAACCCTGCACAATACACAGAGATGTCAAACCTAGAGGGGTTTTCCCCTCCCCCAAACTGGAAAATGATGGCAGGTAAGGGAACTTTGTCTACCCTTAAGTAAATATTTGCTTAACCTCCCTGCTAACGTCAATGGCATTTAAACTGAGACAGACCATCCTGAGCTGCAGTATTCAAATGAAACATTTGATTTAAATAAACGTAGAGACAGACCAGATACTGGAAGGGAAATTATCCAAGTGAAATACAGCACTGATGTGGTGGGGCAGTCTGGAGACACCTCTAATTAAGATGAGAAAAATCACGTTACTGCAAACGATTTTCATATCATTGTACTTGGATAGAACGGAGATATAAGAAACAAAGAAACCCTCTCATTTCTTCCCTGAAGTGACACCTGCCAAGTGTTTTTTCTTCGCCTCTTTCTTTTCTTTGCACTTCCTCCCATCAAATCTAAAGGCAAACAGGGATCCCACTGTTGAGAGTGATTACATTTTAATTTCCCAAATGTTTTATTTGCTGGTTGGATTCACCTGTGTACTTTCCTAATAAAGCAGCACATAAGAAAATGACAGCGGTACAGGACAACACCTAAATGGTGAGACCATACTCACGCAATAAATCATTAATACCACATGTGGTATCACCAGCAACACAATTTTGAACAGGGTTGAGTTGAAGCCGCATCGTATCTTGGCTTTGCTGGATTAGGCAGAGCAGGTGATACCCAGCTTATGCTGCCTGTAGAGGGGCTGATAATACCTGCTCTGCCACAGAGGAAGAAGACCCATTACCTAAAGCCAGCACTAAGCCTGCTGCACACAGTTAACTCCTCTGCAACCACGAGCTGCCTGGCCAAGTTCATCCCAGGTCACTACTTCCTATTATAGGCTTCCACTGACTTTGATTAACCCTACAGCTGTATTTATTTTACTGCCAAACCATGGTGAGGTCTCCACAAGACCTGACAAGGACAAGTAGCAGCCCATTGCCTGGCAAGCAGGCACAGAGCCCTTTTCCTGCCCTCTTCCCACTCTGGGCTCCCGGCCCAGCTCTGGCGAGCTGACTGTGCTCCCCAGTAAGGCACAGGTGTCCCAGCCAGGCTGAGAGGGAGTAGCTCGATGCCCATTTTGCTTGTTGAACCAGGCCACGGAAGTGACATGAGCCCTAGAGCCAAGAGAAGGAGGAGAGGGATTGTGCACGGCTAGGGACACGGGAAAGGAACAAAGGCTCCTGCCAACAGCTGCCCTTTCACTGTCACTTCACCCGAAAAATGACCAGTGATCCCTTGAAGCCCTGCCCAGCCTCAGCCCTCCCTGGTCCTGCACAGCTACCTCTTGGGCCAGCATAGGCATTCCTCCTCCACGTGGCAAGAGGGACCAGGATTACAAACCTAACTTCAAAAGTTCTTTTTCTGGGTTAATCTTGGTGGAGGCGAGAAAAAAAAATGTTTCATGAACTGGTGGGATTTCTCTAATACTGTGTCAGCAAGTGGTGTGGGAGAACAGGAGCAGACCTGCAGAGCGAAGGAGTCAGTGATAAGGACCCAGCAACCCCCTCTATGGTGCTTCAGTTAGTTTTGCCAGAGATGAGCATTAGTCATGACTGAAAGCCTACCGGCAGCTGGAAAGCATTACGTGCGCCTGCCTTTTGGTTTACTTCCCTCTGAAAGGTAGTTCCCTTGGTCTGACAAGAGCTGAGGGTCAGGAAGTTGGGACAATCTGAAGATTTGCTTTGAAAGCACATTCCTGTCTGAATGTTCATTAATGTACCCGGTCAAAGACAACCATCAGAAAACCAGTCAGGCCTAACTACATGTTCATTCTTGGACATAAAACAGCGTCACACCTAATGGCACACAAAATAGTGTTGCACCTAATAATTAGGAAATAGATAAGAAACACTTTTTGTAGTTCGAAAAGTGGTCAAATGCCTAGAAACATATCAGCTTAAGGTATACAAAAGCAATACTCAAAAAATAAATAAAAATATCCCAGTAAACATTGGTCTGGCTAATTACCAGCATCCCCAGTCTTCCTCCTCATCTTTTTTCCCTTTGTCCTGCTGGTTCCCACTCAGACCCTATGGAAAAAGAGTTCCCATCATGGTGTCCACTGAGAAGCGCATGGAGGAGAGAGAAGGTAAGAGGACTTCCACAGGGTTTGCTATCCCACTGCTCTCATACAGGTGGGATGAAGCCTTGGAAGAAACACAAAAGGAACTGCTGGTTGCTTGCACTCACAAACCAAAGTGCCACACAGCATCAGCATCCACCACAGATGTCAGGAGACAGTATACATCAGGCAATGAAAAATGTAAATAATGTCCCTTGCACCAAATCAGTTAATTAGTTAACTGTGAGTCTAGTTTGGTTTCTGCACGGTTATTTTTTTATTAGGCACTTTTTAAGTTATGATCGATATGCAAAGAAATTCAGCAGTTATGCAAAACTCTACAGAGGTCATAAATCTATGCTTTAACGCAAGAGGTTATACATTATCCACTCCTACCTGTGAGTGATAACAGGATTGAGTTTGACTGGTTAGGAGAGGATCTAATTAAAATAATGATTGAAAAAAGGCACCTCATATCAGCTCAATCACCTTGCACGGTCACTTTTTGATGTAACCATTAATTTTGTATTTTGTTAGTATCTGCTTAACGCTTTTCACAGGCTCTGTGGTTTCATCTGTAGAGCAAACAACATACTTTCAAGAAGAAACGAGTTAAGACAAGCAGTAATCTCTGCCTCTGTACTTCGCCCCTCTGCTCTACACTCGCCCATCTCCCTGAATGAGAAACTGAGGCATAATGCTGACGTCTAAGCTCAGAAAGTATTGCCCCTTCCTTGAAAGATGTCTGAAGCACAGACCCCTGCAAAGGTACACTCCTGTGCCAACAAGGGACACCTCTACGTATGCTCTTCTCTGATACCCTGCCCCAAACACCAGCTACTGAGCTCAGCCACAGGCAGGACACTGGGCTACAGGACTTTGGCTTTTGCTCTGATCCAGATCAGTCACCTTAAAGTTCAGGCAATACAGTAAAACGATGTGTACCAGCAGTGAAAAGGCTAGCTTTTGCCTAATGAGAATATTGATTTAGACTACATCAAGCAGTAAAAAACTCATGTCTTATGAGAGAAAAGCAAAACGTGTGCTTTACCTTACATGTTTCAGATCTTCCTGGAGAACAAATCACAGCACTACAATAAAGCAACAATTCATATTAAAGACTTCAAGAGGATTATGAGGACATAGAAACACTCTCCACCCAAACTAAGCCAACACTGCAATGAATCTGTTGGCTAAGCAGAGTCCACCACACCAAACAGGAGACTAATCTTTGTCAAGAATACAAGGTTTTACTTTTAGTGACAGTACCACACAAACTTTGAAAAGTCATATACATATGAAAGGACTTTGAAATGAAAGCACCTTGCTCCTCCCTTGTAAAAAAGTAAACAATCAAACTGACTGCCACAAAGCGTTGCAGCATATCATGTTTAACATGTCCATTAGTGATCTGGATGATGGGACACAGTACACCCTCAACAAATTTGACGTCAAACTGGGAGGAGTGGCTGATAAGCCAGAGGGTCACACTGTCATCCAGAGGGATCTCGACAGGCTGGAGAAATGGGTTGAGAAGAGTTAAAGTTCAGCAAGGGTAAGTGCAAAGTCCTATACCAGGGGAGGAACAACCCCATGCACCAGCATATGCTGGGGGCCACCCGGCTGGAAAGCAGTTGACAGAAGACGACCCAGGGGTTCTGGTAGACACCATGTTGAACATGAGCCAGCAATGTGCCGCTTGGGGCAGAAAAAAAAAAGGCTAATGGTATCCTGGGGTGCCTTAGAGAAACTATTGCCAGCAAGTTGAGGGAGGTGATCCTCTCAGCACTGGTGAGGCTACAGATCAAGTGCTGGTTCCAGTGCTGAACTCCCCACTACAAGAGAGACATGGACATACTGAAGGGAGTCCAGTGAAGGGATGTCCAAAGATGCTGAAGGGCTGGAGCACCTCTCCTGTGAGGAAAGGCTGAGAGAGCTGGTACTGGTCAGCTTGTAGAAGAAAAGACTCAGGGGGTGCCAATATGTATAAACATCTGAAGGAAGGGTGCAAAGAAGACGGAGCTACACTCTTTTCAGTAGTGCCCAGTGCCAGTGGCAATGGGCATAAACTGGAACATGGGAGGGTTGTCTGAACACCAAAAAAATGCTTTTCCACTGTAAGGGTGACCAAGCACTGGCACAGAATGCCCCAGGGAGGTTGTTGAGTCTCCATCCTTGGAGATATTCAGAAGTCACACAGTCCCAAGAAACTGTCCCTAGGTGGTTCTGCTTAAGCAAGGGGGCTGGACCAGATGACCTCCAGAGATCCCTTCCACCGCAACCATTCCCCAATTCCATCATTTCAAGTATAACCCCAAATCTAAGTCTCTTCGGCTTCTTTCAAAAATCTAGTAGAAAAGTATTTCCTTGTGTTTCTCCAGGAAAAGCAACTTTCCCGTGCTTTCTAAAGAAAATAAGCAATGCACCTATTAATTACATAAACCAGAGACAAAGTTGCCTTAGGGCAAGCAGAGTTACTTGCACTGAAGAGTTGCCTGAGAAGAAAGTGAGGCTGCTACTCTTTCTGGTATGGTAGATTTATGAAGAGCTTGGGACTACTATCTGGCTCAATTTATTATCTGTGAACGTATAGACTTACCGAAGTATTTTCCTACATTCTTGTTTCATTCTTCTTATGTAAAGGAGGCAGGACTTGACTTCAGGGTGACAGTCCCTCCTTACCAGCTTAAGAAACAGAGGATTGAAAATAGGAAGATTCCTGTGTTAAACCTGTTTAAGGAGGATAAGATCTTAATACAGTAGAGAAATGAAAACCAGACAATGCCACAAAGAGATTAAGTTAATTGGATCCTGGACTCTCTGAAGGATGCTTACACTTTAAAACACAAGTTATATTTCAGGTGTGTATCAGCAAAGTTTAGAAAACCTCCACAAAGTCATTTCATTATTTTTTCAACTGCAGCAAAGTCATTAAGACATTGACATCTGCTTTTCCTACAGGGGTACAATCGTGAGAGCATTAGGCTTCCACTAATGGGAAAACTTGGAATATAAAATAGTACTGAAGGTGGGCTGGGGGTCCAAAATAAGTAACAGTATTAAAATTTGTACTCCAGGAATGCATCTTCTTAACCAAGCATAGCAACCACATGCATTTTCCAAGTCACAATTGAAATGTTTGCTTACTCCTATAGAAGTCTGGTGATGATTCAAAGGGGCACTTAGCCAAGATAATGATGTAAATGCCACAGATTTCAACAACTTGGACTGTGGAATCTCTCTCTCTCTAGTTTCCCCTTTGCTCTGAAATTTAGTCAATTCAGAGACATGCACACCCAAAGATGCAGCTTAAGACTCTTCAAAGATACAGTCCAAAGCCCTGTTACCTATCACCAGTCTCTGGAGACTGAATTTCTGAACACGTTACAAAGTATCACTAATAACCTGATCTGTCTAGCATTTATGATGGCAGCTGATATGATCAGAAGTGCAAAAAACATAAAATCTACTATTCAGAGAACTTAATACTGGATAACAGATGTGGGTCATTTTGCAAAACTGGTACAGAAAGAGCCAGCGTATTTGCAAGAAGAGAGTATATATTCAGACTACTGAATTTTATTTACTTTTATCTTCCACCTAGTGCTCTCCTTGGCATACTTTTTAGTCTGCTATTATACTGAACAAATAAACCAGGTATCAAAACTGAGGACACGTATCTGGAGCAAGTCTGGAGAGTTCAAGTTTTTTCCCAAACAAAATAAGTATTAGTGAAATTTGGAAAGTGAACTTTGGTCCACAACTTTCTCAAATGGAAGTACTTCAGAGACTTCTTGTAAGATAAAAAAATAATGCTCCTGTGAGAAATACTTGCCGCCGGGGCAAGCTCCATCTTCACAGTGTTCTGGCATCACCAGGGACCAGCCAAATTGTTGGTTTTCCTATATAAAATCCCTAAAAGGATTTCTAACACGAAAGGCAGAAATGTCACTGACAGACTTACATAGTAAGAACTGCTCCTGATGGCAAACTAAGTCCAGGAAGGGAAACCAAGAAGAATATAATGACACACACACACATGCCTGGCCCCTAAAACAGCCGTAGAGGAGAGAGTGCTTGCCACGTCAAAGCAAATACAAGAAACAAAATAGCCCCTTTCGCGTTAATAAACTCATAGAAACAGGTCAGTTTACCAGAACTTGTGATTTCTGGAAGAACAGTCAGAAGACAGTAGAGAAAAACTGCTTTTCTTTTCCTTTCTGTTTCTAACTTGCATTCATCAGGGACATGAATATAATTCCATACTGGAATGATAAAACAAGGTGTAGGCCTCCCCTTGCTTTGACACCACCACAAAAGAGCTGTTTGGGTTGGATGAAGAAAATTTAAAAAGAAAAGCCACATCCACCTAGTAAAAACATTAAAAACAATTTATAATTTACAACTCAAATAAAACTTAGGAACTTACCAGTGGAACCAGACACATGGTAGAGCTATTCACGGATATTTTTTCCCCCTTATTTTTCTTCCCTGTCTTTAACACTAATCCACATTTTCTTCCAAGTATCTATGTAAGATCCACTACATAAAACACACCACATTTCCTGCTGATATTGTAGTATTTAATGGCATAATATAAGGTTTTGTACAATTAGTCTGCTAACAACATGTAGCTACTTTAAAGGAAAAGAAACTCGGGAAAGCATACAAACACTTGACAAAGCATAATCCATTATCATATCATTTGAGAGACTGGTCTGCTGCTTTTTTTTTTTTTTCTTTTTTTTTGACAATCGAAGCAACAAAGTGCTGTTTTCTGAAAATAAAACAAAATAGAAAATTATGACTCATGTGGATTTTCCAGGTACACTGCAGCCAAAGTAAATAGTGATTTTATTCATGGTCCCTGCAGGACTGCCAGAGTGTAAGAGGTTCCAATCAGAGACAAACTGAATTTGGATTATTTTACAAAGTTCTGATAACAAACAACACAACAATGCAACATCAGCTTCATCTCCTCCTGACAGCCACTTTTAACATGCCAAGTCAATCCAGAAATTGACCACAATTGCTGTGATTAAAACTACCTCGCTTCCTGATGCACAAGACTACTTTTCTGATAAATATTGCCAACTTTAGACAAATATTCTAGTCTGTGTTTAAGAGCTCTGAACAATGACAGAGTAAAAGAACTGATTACAGGGCTAAGTTCTTAACTGATTGAGGATTACCGCATTTGGTACTGTAACTTGGAATGTGTACACAACTGTATATATCAAGTAAACACATGAGCCGGGGAACAGGTGTTGTCTTTGGGCACTTAATTTCTACAATTCCATGTTAGGTAGCAAAAGGACTTTTTAGAAGTTTTAGAAGACTTTAAGGACTTTGAGATCGTGATACACTTGTTTTCAAAAGGAAGTAAGAAACCAGTAAAAAGAACTGTCAGTGTCTTCTTGTTCACTCTTGCCCATCACAGCTACTGTTCCTCCCAGCATCTCCCTCAAGTTCCAGTGCAGACAACTCTGAAGACTTCAAGAAGTTACCTTCCCAGAAATCCCCAATTTAACAGCCACCAAGGGAAAATACAAATAGATGATTAATTAGATGGACATATTCAGGAGGATAAGTCAGTAATGGCAGCACCAAGCTTCTTGTAAAGGGAATGGGAAAGGGAACGTGCTTCTACACTATCCAAGAATGACAGCAATGCCATAGAAACCATGTAAAAACAATCACTACAATGCAGCCACTGAGTTGGAAGCTGAAAACCAGCTCTAAGCAAAGATGAGACATTACAACATTGACTGGAACTACTTTTGGTAAAATGTCGTAAGTGAATTGCAAATCCTACCCTAGTCTGATTTTTCTACAAAAAAAATTTTATCACAGTGATTGAGTTATCCCCTCTCAGGGTCTTTAAATGTACGCCATCCCTCCCAGGTAGCTACATTTGTAATAAAGTTCAGAACTCCACTAAAAGTAATTCTTTTGTTACAGCTCAGAATGAAATAATGATGATTCAACATGATGTACATTATACAGCTGGAAATTTTCATTACCAAGAGTAATTTATGGACTGCCAATCAGAAAAGTATCAGATGCCTCTACACCTATAATATGGTACCATGGGTCTGTAGACGTGGAAGATGTAAGGATCTCTGCCACATACCTAAACACCCAGGTTTTGAATTACTGGGCAACAATTGTTCCTCATCCCTCGCTCTCTAATAACCAGTGCTGTCAATAAGGTTTGGCTTCTACAAACTGAAGACCTTATCATTACTCAAAATGATCTGGAAGCAATACTAAAGCCATGACAAAGTAAATTGTGTTTCATCATTTTTTTTTCCCCTCCTCTGGCTGTGAGAACACACAGATCAATACACTTCAGCATGAGAATTCTGCAGCGAAATTTTCATTTGTTACAAACAGTAACAAAAGGGCCCCAAGCATGCCCTGTCACTTCCAGTTTAGAAGAAAATGCACTAATAAACTCTTCCCCCGGGTCATCTTTGACAACGGGCAATACTATGCCAGCTCTTATTAAAGGCAATTCGTATCAGTGGCCCAAAAATTTCCTTTAAAATTATCATCTTTTGTATCCATATAGCAGGATGTCAGCTTTAAAGTGCCACTGAGATATAGGACCTGTCATTATGGTTAATTTTCAGTACAGTTTTAACACCGGGGTAGCTGATCCCTAAGGGTATGGGTATGCTTTTTTGGCTAACAAGATTTATTTAGTGGTTATCCAGACAAACAAGAAAATATATTACTGTATATTGCTTTTCAAATATAACAGCAAGCGATAAATCCTATTATAAAACATAAATCTGTTTTCTACCATGATGTCAAATAGATGAAAATGTTTTTAGAAGACTAACCTTTTTATTTTTTTTTTATTTATATATCTATATTTATATATATCTACACACAAACCTACCTGTTCTTTTCTTTTTTTTTTAAGAATTAAAATTCTTGGGCTTCCAATCCAAAAATCTCACAAAAAGTAAAATTAACATAACCTTAAAATATAAAACCTATATAGCAGTTGCATAGATAGCTAGTTATCAAGTTTATGTTTCAAGCCATAAAGATGGTATTCTCTATCAAATGACCTAAGCTTCTCAGCAGGACAATGCATTGCATTTAAAAACAGAGTACTATGAAGTTTGATACTGTTATCTCAGTTTTTGAGAGGAATCGTGTTTTAAACACCATTTTACTGCTCTATTATACTAGAAAAAAACCAGCACAACTCATTTGTTGGATAAATACATTGATTTGCCCTGCTTTTCTAACAACAAAACAAAGTCTGTTTTCATGCTGTAACAGGACTAATTTAATTTTATTAGGATGAGTCTTGCACTTTGCTAGACAAAATGTACATGTGAAAGAGTAAAAGAAAAAAAAAAAGCTGTTAACATACAGTCTAAATCCTCGTATGGTCAGCAAAACACATTTTTATTGGTGTTACATGGAAGACATAAAACCTAGTTGACCCCAATCAACTGGTCTCCCAGGGAAAAGACCTCTGCCAGCAAATGCCAGATACCACATACCTCCGAGAATTTCCTATGCTACTTTTATTTCTACAAACTGGGGACAAACTTGCTGTCCCTGTCCTGGCTCCAAAAGCAGTGGCTGACTTCTAGATGCCAACTGACCAAACAGCCCATTGCTGGACCAACGAGTCAAGCAAGAGCCCACTGTGTGCCTGACTCCTGCGCTTACTGGCCAAAACAGCCCCTGCGATGGGCAGCAGCACCACAGACAGATTTTGTACAACTAATTTTCCCAATTTAAAAGCATTAATCCTCATCACAACTAAAAGTGAAACGGGCAATTTTACAAGTGACACAATTAAGCAAGGAGAGGCTTAATAGCTTACCTGAGGCCAAACAGCAAGCGACTTTTGGAGGTGAAAAATGAACACTAATATTCAACCACATCCTTTGCCAGTCAAGATCACATGCTTCCCGAACACAAAATGCACAAATTAAAAAAATCACCAACTCGACATTGCCACACACAAGCTATGGTTGCACCTCAACAGACTTCTGAATAAGTTACAACAAAAACAACAACAACAACAAAAAGTGGAAAGAAGTAAGATTTTCTTTTTCTTCCTCCTACTTCAAAGGTTGAAATCACCACAGAACATCTCCATAATACTCTCAGTCCTTGGGCAGGTGAAAATTTGCAACTATTTTTTATGTACCTGTCTCCCAGGTAACAGAACAACATATTATTTGCTGTACAGCCAGGCTGCTTGAGGCAACAGATTTTAAAAGGGGTTGTTAACTAAGTACAGTAGAATCTCTCTTATCGGTAAAACCATTTATGACAAGTTAAACAGTTTACACCTTAAGTTCAACAAACAGCATCCAAAGAAAATCATACAGGCATGTTACACACATTGCAGGATCAGAGCTTTTACTCATATGCATTCTATGGAAAGCAATCGTATGAAGTTTGGCAAACCAGTCTTTCATTTTACAACAACTTCAGAAGCTTCACAGAGCTATCTTTGTATGAACATTTCAGATCAGGCACCTGTAGGCTAAATAAAAGACTTAAGTAGAAAGCACTAGTATTAGGAGCATTTCGCTGGATAAAATGAAAGCAATTCAAACTTTACCTCGAACAATGAGTTGAGCAAAATTTGACACTCCAGAACCTCTCTCTGATTGAGTTACACAGCGGTATAAATCCTGGTCGGTTTTTGTCACCTCTTGCAACTTAAAGGTAGCAGCAAATCTTCTGTGGTTGATGTTTTTAGTCTGAGCAACTGGTATATCTTCCCCATTTCTTCTCTGAAAATAAGAGTAACCAAGGCAGAGTTATCTCATGATAATACACTAAAAAAGAACAAACCTAAATGCATTCAGCCCATGCTGAATTTTCATGGTAGAAGAGCTGAGTGCTGAGGTCCCATCAAAAGACAAGCAGTACTCCAAAGCATTTCAGACTCAAGTTTGGGGGTGAAAAGCACCACCAGGCTCACATCAGCACCACAGCATACTCAATTACCCCTGCTTCATAGCTGGAACCATCCTAGGAGAGCCCAGCAGTAGCAGTTGAACTCCTATAGAGAGTCATTCAAATTTAAGTAGAATTATAACAGATACACCAGGTGTATTGTAAGAAATATTTAAACAAGCCTGGCATTGAGGGATTTCACAAGTTTTCAGCAACTCTTTTTTAGCAAACAGACAATGTTTCCTTTTTAATGCAAGCTCTTATCTGTCCAAATTCAATACCTTCTAAAATTGTACCTTTTATTATACTAAGCACTACCTATCTACCTAAAGCTAGTTGAAATAAAAAGGGAAGGGAAGGAAGCTGCTAAAAGAGGAATAATATATACCTCATTTAAAGGAAGGAGCTTAAAGAGTTCCAAAAAAAAAAATCATAGCTATCACAAATCACTGAAAAATTTAATCTGTCTGGAGCTGCAGGGCAGGGTAAGAGGTCAGTAAGGTAGGAACAGTTTGAGCTGTTTTGTGATCCTTTTTCATTATTACCATTCACATTAAATGCTCAATTTTGATTTTAATCAAAAACCAGACCTTACACCAAAATTTAGTATTTAAAAAAAAAAAATAATGCAGAAACATGCACCAGGTGAACAACCTGTGTCACTGCACTCTCTCATGGACCAGCCTCATGTTATTCCCTGATCAGGATACAGTTTCTGAGCACTCAGCTTTGCTCAGTCCCTAGAAAGACATGATAATTTCTTTGTAACTACATCACCTGCTCTGCTTGATACATAGCAAAATGCGACCTCCACAGACATTTTTAGCTCTAATCAATCCCTGGAATGAGAAACTTCATTGAGGTCTATATGCTACGAGCTTTCTCTCTAACACAAGAGGCACTACTGCTGAGCCACAGAATTTAATAACCTGAAAGCCTGTGGCAAAATACAAAGGGGAGAAAAAGGAGATGATTTAATGCTGTATGTGTGTATTAGCCGGCCTCCTGTCACAGGCAGGAGTACTTCATAATACTCAGACACTTCATTTTACATCTACCCTTCATGATCTTAGCATGGGTTAGTCAGTCTCTAAACAGTTTTGCAGTAGATTAGCCAGGGGGGCAGCACAGCTTCAAACTCACCGAAACAAATATTCATTTTAACTATTAACTTCTTTTATATATATATATATATATATAAAATAAATTATAATTTAACTATTAATATGTTTTAACAGATGAATTTTAGTTTCTGCCATCCTTCTTGCAGCAGTCAAAGCACCATCCAATACCTCACTGCAAGCCTTGGGTGAAAACATTCATTTACACAAACCTGGCAGATTTTAGTCACTGGTATTCCACTACAAAGACCATGCCATCACCTTTATCAGCATCAGGCTTATTGGTGTGACTCTTCCTTATTTCATGAGGACACCAGCCATTTTTTTCCCTCCACCCACCCTCTTTGCTATTACAGCTGAAACATCAGGGAGCTGCTGCCCAGAGGTGAGCTCTGCCTGCAGGGCCAGGCCAGAAAATCCTAAAGCAGGATTGTCAAAGCTACTTTCCCCCCCCTGGCCCCGGTTCAGTCTTGACCAAAGACTTGAACTCTCTGGAACGATATCTTAATATAAAACTTGTATCTAGTGCCTTGAAGTAACCAAAATAAGCAGACTTCATGGCACTTTCTTCCTCTTGTGCTTGTCTGTGCCCTCGCACAGCACGTGCACTCATCACCACTCCCAGCCAGCCAGGGAAAGCCAGGCTCCCCCACTAAACACAAACTCGCCATGTAATCGTTAAAATGACCAAACAGCATATAACAAATGGAAGGCATATTTTTAAAAATAGTATGACAGCAGACTTGACAAGTAACCTATGTAACCTATGCAGTCATTCCTGCTCTGTTGTGAAGGGAAAAATAAATATTAGGGAGTTTTCTAAAATGAAGGACTCCCCCCCCCCCCCCCCCCCCCCCACCCCCCACCCCTTCAGTAAGTCCAGCGCTTTAAATTTGAATGCCAAGTGCTCAATCTGCAGCAGAGAAGCACATCCAAGCTTGCTGTGTGAAATAATTTACCCTCCAAAGCTCGGAACTTGCTTACTTAAGCTCGTCTGCATGCTTCACCGTGAGAAACAAAGTGAACGGGGCTACTACTTAAAATGAAATATTAATGTACTTTCAGAGCAATTAATCAAAATGAAATTTAACAAGCTTTACAGTTCTACTCCAACAACAAAGCCTAAGATTTTCTTTTCTATTTACATCAGTGATTTCCTACCACTTTATCTTATAAGGCTTAGAGTAGTTGCTCAAATTTCTCTGTATTAGGATTTGTTTCTTGGGAGTCCAACTGCACAATTACATCTTCAAAGTCTATCTTCACGTACAGCTTATCCATTAAAATATTTTCCCATCATTAAAATGATGACAAGTTCAAACAGAAGAGAGTTCTCACTTAAAAATGAATGTTAAAGAAAATACTCTGCATTCATTTTCATGCATATCCTTTACACTGGTAAGCCATTAGCCAGTCAGAGTTCAGATGCACTGCCATGATCTCTTAATTAAATTCTTCTTTTTAATGTCAGGGCATTACTACTAATTTTAAAAGAAAGGAAAGAAAGGCAGCAGTGCTCTCTGCTTATTAGATGGTTCCTGGTACATACTGTTTCAATTTATGTCCTGCTCACACTGAACAGAGCTTGAAAATGCTGCTCAATTAGGTTTTAAAAATTCAATTTAAAATTAATGTGAGGTTATACTAATAGGTAATGGCTGTACCCTGTGTGATCCTTGGTTCCTCCAAGTCCCTTGCTGTCTGATTTGATAACCCTAAATTGCTCATTTAGGAGAGGTCACCATCAGGCAGTTCTCCTTTTGTGAAAATAACTCTGGGCTTCACAGAGAACTACCCTCTATAAACACTTGATTAAAAGAAATACAAGCATGTGGAAAACGCTCCTTAATTCTGGTATTTCAGGCATTTAAAATTATTATCTTAAATAAGCCCCTATGACTTCAAGGTTATTTTTAATTTGATAGGAACATGATTTTATTAAAAAACATTCAGGCAATGAAATTACTTCATCTATATTTTAAACAAAGTCAACAATAAAGCCTATGCAGCTTAAAAAACAATCATAGGCAAATTAACAATTAGCCTTAAACTTCTCTTTTCTGTCTCATGAAAGAAATCAAGCATTCAATAAATATGAAATGAAATTTTAGTGATCTTCCAGAACCTGAATAGAACCAGAAACATTTATACCCCAGCATCTTATTTAATTGGTAGAATTTAGGTGCATTTCTTATTACGTAATACAAATTTAAAATTTATCTGCATTTCTTTCTCAGCTTTTCACGTTAAAAAGTGGTGGTGTTTGCTTTTTTGTTTAAACAGCAATAAGATGCCATAACTTTCTGCAGTGATATACCCTCTAATTTTCCTGAACTTTTTTTTTTTTTTTTTCCATACCTGTGATTTTTATCAGCTGGACAGTTCACCTTACACATCCCATCCCTTTCTTAGTATAAACACCTTAAAGTAAGTCCCACTCCACTGCTAATAATTACAGTCAACTCTAGTTGCCTTCTCTAGCTCTCAGCTGGATGCCAGGATGCCTCCAGAGATCAAAAGATGTCAACACTTTGGCTGCATTGACACACACATTACTCTGGCAGCAGCGCCCACTTCTGCTGGCCCCCACTTGCCCCCTCCTCACCTTCATTCTTGTATTCATGCAGAAACTGACCTGGAATTAAAACAAACAAACAAACAAAAACCCACAAAACACCACCTTCCTGGAAAACTTGTTTCTTCCCACATGTACTTATCACCACCAAACGGATTAGCTCGTGATCAGATTCACTGCACAAGCCCCAGGAAGCAGAGGAGAGGGCAGGATCCATACGGGGAGCAGGTGCTAGCAGAGACTTTGTATAAGCAACTCGGTCCCCCAAGGTGCAATCAAAACCTCACTGGCCAGCAGAAGGGCCGGAAGATTGTCCCCAGCAGCCCAGGGAATTAACCTCTGCTGCCCTAAGGAAAAAGGCATTTGTAAATCAAATGCTCCAAACATTCCTGGTTTTACTCATCATGTAAAGGGAGAAATGCATTTTTTGCAAGAGGGAAAAGGGTTGAATGTGACTAGTTTGACTAGCAGCGATAACAGGCAATCTCTGCCAAAGATGGTTAACAAAAATAAAAAAACATGAGAATAACAAATAACGTACTTTTAAAATTTTACTTACCTAGAAGTCTGGCACTTTTCAGCACACATAGCATTGCTTTTACAGCATTTGGGACACAATTCAAATGGAGAAAAATCTACCTTTCTAAAAAAATTCTTTATTATTAATTTATTTTTATTCTTTTACACAAGCGTCAATTATTATTGTGACTTGAAAACTTATTAGATGTACTAGAAACATAATAAACATGACATTATTTATCATAAGACACTATAAGTGAAATTTCAATTTTTTCCCCCCACAAAAAAGCAAATGACTGAGCAAGTGGGATGTTTTTCTAGTAAATTTTATTTACTAATACATGATTTAAGCCTAAGTAATATTTTTTCAAACACAGCATGACTTAGATCTATACCTTAAAATATGCCTACATAGTCCTATCTTGTTCTTAGTACACAAGAGGTGAAGTAGCAATTTCTTTGTTTGATTGATTTTTATGAGAAGCATGTAGTTAAACTTTATTTTTTAATAAGAAATTAATACAACTTGCTTGAACTTACTGGTTTCCCTACATGCACGGCAAAGCAGACAGATTCTACTTTCCAATGAATTACACATTCATTTTATTAGCAGGAAAAGTAACACAAGCTCTTCCCACGCAAACAATATATTGAACGATCTTGAATATGTGACAAGCCAAGTTTTATCCTGCCATGCCAGCCCTTGCCGTACGTAAATTCATTATTACTTTACATGTCTTGGTTACATTACTTGTCCGCAATTGAGGTAGCTCAGTTGCCTCACACTGCACTGAGACTTCCTACGGAAAGAGAAAGTCAGGGTTCTCAAGAAATAATCTAATATGGAGAGCCAGCTAGCCCTTCAGAGTTGGCCATTTTCTATTTATTGTATCTATATAAAATCCACCAAGGTAAAGTAGCATAACTACAGTGTCCCCTGGCATCCATTCCCTCTACACAAATAAAAAATGACGCACTCTTTCTCTGGATGTTTCAAAGCCTTGTTATTTGAACCTAAGCATGTAACACATGCTACCAAAAAAAAAAGGTATCTACATTAAAAAAAAAAAAAAAAAATAAGCTTTCAAGCTTTTCATAAACCCATTGTCTTGAATGCAGTGTTGTCAATTAAAAAAAAAAACAAAAAACAAAACAAAACAAAAACAAAACCAGAAACAAAAAAACACCCCAATCACAATTCACAAAAAATAACAAATTGGGGAACACATGATTAAAGATCTCTATCACCTTGAGCAGTGCACGTTGAACGACCAGCATTCATTCTGCAGCTCAAAACAAAAAAAATCTGATTTGTTCAGAGAAGAAAAGTGAGGAAAAATGTTGCAGAAAAAAGCAATTACTGAAGACCAACACCACACAAGACAGTTCCTCAGACACTTCTCAGCAGACAACTTTACCCTTTTCTAAAAGCAGCCAAGTACACCAGCTGCTCTTATTCTTCTGTAATTCATCAGTCTCACTGCAGACCTGAACACAGTCATTAATAGACATGACTCACAGGAGTCAACAGTAGGAATTTAGAGCAATATAGGTTTGTATAAACATCACTTTAATTTCAGATGTCTCATTTATGTCTTAGTTCTTAAACCCATATTGATGGGTTTAAGCCACTGGCTGGCTGAGGAAATACTACCAGGACTTCACCGAGTGACAAAGCTTCCACCACAGTCTGGTCCAGCTGTAAACTACAAAACAGCAGCAGGAGCAGGCGGTGCCCAGTGTCACAGTGGTCAGCGAGCTGCCCCCCAGCACCACCGAGGGCACAGGCAGTGGCACAGGCCACAGCACCGGATGATGCTCCAGCTGCCTCAGGAGCAGCAGCATCCCCAAGGAAGACCTACAGGGATGACAATCCCAAAGGCTGCCATGTAAACTATATGACTAGTAGCTATGCAGGCTGGAGGATGTAGTTAACTAGGCAGAATTAATTAAAACCAGAAGGATTACAGTGCTTCATGTTGCCGAAACCTAAAATGACTGGGGATCTAGGGAGAACTGCCATATTTATGGAAGAAACTGATAAATTGAGGAGTGAGAGAGAGAGAGAACCGAGTTAAATGACACAGATAGCATCAAAGGTGAATACAGAGTAAAAAAAAAAAAAAAAGGCAGGGAAAAACCTTTGTGAAACAAACAAGTTAGAAGGAGAATCTCAAATATGAAGTTATGAATACTGTATTTTTCTTTGGTGAATATTCTTTATTACCGTGTCAGAGTCAGTAGTGTGTGATACAGAATAAGCTAAAAGTCGAGTCATTTACAAGGAGCTTGATATATCACTTAAAGGCAGTTTTCAATATTTTTGAAAAAATGTTTGGAAAATTAGAACATCTATCACAGAACATAAATACGATGAGGTGAAAGTGCAGGTAAAATAGACAAGTAATAGCAAAAGAGGAGCCTTGTCCTCTATTCTACCCTATTCTGTTGCTCACTTTCAAAAACATATTTTCTGTAAGTAAAAACAACCAATGATGAGATAAATGAGTGAAGTGAAGTTTCTGTAAAAGCCTCAAGTGCAAAGAACTTACATGCTGTATGGCTATTAGTGTTAATCATGATAAAGTAAAATGTAGGCTTAAGCAGCATTTTACTGGCTGAGGAAAGAGGGTTTGGTATAAACAGCCCAATTTGTTGTACAAATTAGTACTTGTTTTGGGCAGATGATCCTGATGATCCAAAAAGCCTGCTGTCTCCCCAGAGGCTTGTCCAAGGTTCACCCGTCACTCCTGCCACCAAAGAAGACAACCCCAGAGGCGAGTCGGTCCTCTCCCCGTCACCAGCCGCCAGCACATCATACCTTCAACTCCTCCTTAGGGCAAGCAGGGACTGAGTGACTTCTTTCAGTCAATACCAAAAAGCATCAAACCTGACAGTTGACTAAGAACCAAAAAAAGGGGACCAAAATTCTCCATCACAGTTCCATGGCTGAAACTCTGCAACGTGCCAACAAGCACCTTCTCTGAAATTTCTCTAGGGCCCACAAAAGAAAAAGCAAAATAACAAAGCTTTTTCTAACATCCAGAGTATACTGCAGCTCCCGTTAAACTTTCAGGGATCATAAAACTGTGCAAACCAACAAAAAACATTCTTTCAAATCATTGAAAATGGTGAACAGGCAGGTGCACTAGAACAGCAAATATTTTATCATCAAACTAAAGAAACGGTATCTTTAGCAGTTAATTAACTGTATCAAAATGTAACAGGATCTCAAAAGGCAAGGTTACATTAAGAAAACGGTGAAAAAAAATCAAAGTAGAAAAAACATGCATACTACCTAAACCAAAGTTAAACTGGACATGACTCTCCTATTGCAGATACATTTGTTTGTGAGACCATGAGCGAGCCTCTCGGCACTTCACTGCAGCTAAATGGTTTACCCCAAAGGCCCACAGCCCATACTCAAACCCTCCTGCTGAATATTGATCCCTGCCTTCACCTTCTAGGTACAGCGGGAAGAAAGGACTTGTACGGCACAACTTCTTTCCTCTGAGAGAAAACACTCCCCTTCCAAAAGCAAAACAAAACAGTCAGTGTTGCGTCCCTCAGCCCCCTGCCAGAGGCACCGATCTCATATACACTCTCCAGTCGAAATTCCTGAAATACTGTACAGATCCTGCACAACGTTCTGCCCAAATGCATGATCACAGGACACCATCTGCATGCACCCAGTCCAAAGACTTGTTAAAGAGCATGCAGGCACAGATCTAGCAAGAAAAAGGAATGCTAAATATCAGATTACATTCCATGGCAACCAGCACAAAACCCAAGATGCTGCTAAACAGGGCATTAAGGGTTATGGCGGTTCCTCAAGAAGCGGAGCAGGAAACGGCCCAGTTGTTGAGCCTGAACAGAGAACTGCGCAGACACTTGTTCATCCTCTGGTAACAGTTGGTACCACTGGGAGGTCAGCCCAACTCCATTGTTTTTACAGCAATTTGCATTTTATTTTCCATAATGCTGTTAATTTCACTTTTTCAATTATTACTCTCAGGCCCATTGCTTAATATCTGTATTCCCACAAGGAACGACATTTTCCTCTGGCGGAGAGAGGGGGCTGCATCAGACCGCATTAAACGCTGACAAGCCTCTCCACGGGCGAGAGCGGGCTGCCTTGCCAGCCTTGCAGCCCAAGTGGAGCGGCGGTTAGCCAGCACCCACAGCTATTGCTGACAGATGGCCTGCTCGCCACCACTCTGATGGCAATCTGCACAGGATTACCAGGCATGTATTGAAATTTTAAATGCATGCGGTCCCCCCCTTTGAATTTCAGATTCGCCCCTAGCAAATGGTACCACTGCAGACCGCAGGCAGCAAACAACATCCGACCTGAAAAGCCAGGACAAGCCGCTTTCCCTAATCCAATGCTATGTTAATGCAAAGCTCAGCCATGATGGATGGATTCATTAGTGCTGCAGTTATCGCCATCTGAACCAGGTGCCAAGACATATGGGTTATAAACAGATGTTGTAGCAAAAAAGCTCTATTCTCTGCACTGTGCAAGTGTCCAGTTAACTGGACATTGATAAGACACTGACAATCGTATTGGGCTGCTGGGAGCCACAATTGTTCCCAGCTCAGGAAAGCTGTTAAAACACAGCCTGATTATGCAAAAAACCCGATTGCTGTGATATCCCAATTAGATCCACAGAAACAAATGCTGGACAATACATACCACTGCTTTCTGAAGTCTTTGTGTACCCAAATGGTTATTTATTCTATTCAGTCAATTCTATTTCTCCATCTGTCTTAGCAAAGAAATGAAGCTTAAAATGGGGGAAGCTTTCTCCACATTTGGAAAAATAATCCAAATCAAGGAGAAACAGATGCCCCCACTCCAGCCTTGCATTTCATGTGTACAAAGCCCGTGGGCACTATTCTTTCAAATATTTAATACTTACACCATATCCAGCCCAAGCACAGGATTAACATGCATAAGTGATTGTTCGCAAGGTTATTTACTGACATAACTCCACTGGAATGCATGGCCATGTTCACAGAGGAAAAACAGAGTAAAAGATGTCCTATTTATACTAATTCAGCAATCAACGTGCACAAAGCAGCAAGGTGCATCAAACATTAATAATCAAAGAATCCTTATTCTTGAAGTGTCTTTTCAAAGAGGAACAATTCATAGACTTTAGAGAAAAGAAAATCAGCAAAGTAGGCAACAACTGATCAATATGACGTCTATATATGCTATATTCATCTTCTAAAATTAACACACACACACACAACATGTTCACCTCCTACAGGGAAGAATTTTTCAGCAAGAACTTCTGCTAACTCCTGAAACCTATAAGACAGAGCATATCAAAGCTACAGGCAGAAAAGCTACCTTACCACCTTGGGTTTGGAGATTCCTATCACACAACCCAACTGCTGCAGTGTGTACAGTGGCACCAAACTACAGCTGTTGGTATGTGGCATATTGCAGTGGAAATTTTAAGAGGAGGGGAGGAAATACCGAGAAAAAACTCCACAGCATTACATTCAGAAGGGGATGGGGAGGGGAAAAAAAAACCCACAACAAAAAAAACCAAAAAACACCACACCAAGACTGCACGTATTTGGAAACACCACTAAGCTCACCTTAAAAAAACTAAGGATTTTGAAACTGTTTTAGAATTTGCTAATAAGTGCAGGTCACAAGAGAATTCTTCAGCTCACAACCATAATAGATTCAATGGCAGGTTAGGTTGAAAAGGTGAAGACAAAAAAATGTGATAGCTGCATTTCTGTCCTGCTCCCACAGTCACAAAAGGTGTGTTTCAGATCATCTTGTTCAACCAGTTAAATCTCTTGATCTACACAAATATTTGTTTTGTATTAATGCAGCTGAATTTTTAAAGACTTGTGTTACCTTTACTGTTTACTTTCAGTGCCAGAGCTCTGACTGTTCCAGACCCTGGTCCAGTGGGGGCTGCAATATGCAGGGTTGGGAGGGAGGGGTATGAAAGGGACAAGAGATCACATATAATCTAAAGCAACAAGAGCAAATCTGCAGCCATGAAAGTCAGGAGAAGTTCAATTCAATGTTAATTCCTATTTGTCTGAAATGTTTACAGACATACATGTATAGAAAAGTGGAGTTTGATGAAAAGAACTGTCATTACAAGCAGTAAACACACCAGGAAACTATTGAAATGCTGTGCCTATTTTTATCCATTTTATTTTCAGACAGGCAATGTACTTGTGGTGTACGTAATGATATCTACATTAATCAAAACTAAGCATGGAAATGCGCATGCACATAAATCATCTAGTATATGATCAGGGCTTTTTCCCATATTCTAAAAAATCAAATAAAATTGAAGTTACAAGGACACCACAATGAGACATGCTACAAGAGCCACTTTTACTTCAGAGCGTTATATCTTTCCTCTTGCTGCTTTTAACCATACATCCTCACCTTCTTCTACCTGCTGGACTATGTACATAGTAATTCAGAATGAATTCAAGCTAAAAAAAACCCAATAAATAAAAACAAACTCAAAAAAACCCCCACCAAACAGTCTCCCATCCCCAACAACAAAAATCCAATTTGGACCAAAACTCTTTTCAGCCGATCACTTTTCTGAACTGACTTACTGGCAAGCTGCAAAAACTCCAGCATATTGCAGAGGCATGAGGAGGCCGAAGCCAGGTCACGGTAGCTCACACCAAGCCTGGCTGAAGCAGCTGTGGGGACCGCACGGACTGAGCACAGAATGCAGTGGGGTTTTGTTGGGTTTTTTTTCCTCCTGCTGCTGAATATACTGTAGCCCTTCTCTAAAACTGAGGTCTGAGGGAGCCAGAGAGCGCTGGTAGAGCCCGTAAGAAAATCTGTGCCTGCAAATCTCTATTACTTCAGTGTAAGCAAATGAGATCTTACATTATCTCAGACACAAAAAGCCCTAGTATCTCCAATTGCACCTCAGATCTTTCCTTATTAAAGAACGGGTTTTAATAGCAAATTGTTTGCTGCTTTTTATTCTTGTTTTCCAAGGAAATATCTTTTCTTTTTCAATAAGGATATAACCAAAAGCTATTTTCTCTAACACAGTGTACTTGGAAAGTGTCTTCTCCCCCACTCCTACATTTTTCATTTTTGCACTTTTTTTTTTTTTTCCAATGGCCTTTCTTGTTATGACAAAAATACATTCCTGGAATGTTTCAGCTCAGGGCTCTCAAAAAACAATTACTTAGGCATTTGATTTGATCTGCCAGTTCTTCCTTTCTGGGTATCTGGGCTTTATGAATCTCCAGTTGGTCAAAGGTTAAAGTGAACCTTTTTCAAGTCACACTCTGGAGCTCACGAGGCACATACATACCCACCCCATGTTTTAGGCAAAGTATTAAATTCACTATTAGCTGCACATAACTTGCTGTGTTATCTAAAGAAGAGAATCAGAGAGGGATAGTTGCTGATTAATGCTTATGTTAGGCAAGTAGGATGGAGGGGTGGAATGACGACGGAGAAAGAAAAAAATGAGTCACCTTTAAATTGGTGAAAATTTGGCACTGTTTAAGGGAGAACAAGAAATGGAACAGAAGTTAAAGTATACAATTTTAGTAGCAAGGTATCTTCAAGAATATCAAGGCACTTCATAAGCACAAGCAAGCAGAGTTATAACCTTAAGGTACCTTACCTTTCCACTGTGAGAAACTACCACATCTGTGATAAACAGACCACCTATGAAAGTATATGGAGGGACCAAAACTATGTTTTCTGAGTTGCTCTGGCTGCTAACAGGCTTCTCAGGGGAGTGAAAGTTAGAAAGGATAATCTGTCAAAGTTATCTGATGCCAAGGAGTGAGTGATAGGGAAGATTTCCAGCTGGCTGTCTCCATCGGGCCCTTCTGACCCCATGATCAGCTGCAGGCGGTGCTTCACAGGTTTGCCAGTATGCTTCTATTGCTGTAGTACTGCCTTTGATAAAGCAAAGCCCAGCTCACCTTCATTTTATGTTCTTAGTGCGCTCTATTTGGCAAGTTTCTGAAATCAAACTCCTCTTCCTCAATGAATGCATTACATGTTTGCTCATTTTAAACAAGTTACTACTCAAAGACATGAAGTACAAATCAGTCCTACTGCTATGATACCTTTTCACTAAATGCAATGCAGTTGCTGCTGGATTTCTGTTCCTTTTTTAATATTGTGGCATATTTGTCCAGTAATACCATTTTGAATATTGGGGTTTTTCTAATCTCATTCTATCTATTAAAAAAATCTCTTTAAATTTTATCTCATGCCTATATGCAACTGTTACTCAAGGTTTGTCAGCTCCGCTCTCTATTAAAAGAAAAATCAAATGGACTGAACTGTTTATAGTTCATTTCAAAGTACAATGCTGCCAAAAAAAGATTATTTTGACGTTTGATTATAGTTCAAAGTACAATGTTTCCCAAAAAGTATTTACTTTACAGTTCTGAAAATTTACTGAAATAAACGCGTTACAAAACTAACGGTCTTTTTACAGGGCATATTTAGACACCCTTCTAGAGGACTGTTGGTGCCTTAAGTTTTTGTCTATAACTTAAAGCCTATGCATAAAAAGGTTTACACATACAACTACCGTGATTATTTTAATCCTTATATAATGGCAAAATTTTTATTTTTTTTTCAGGAAGCAACTGTGACACTTTGCCATCCTTCTACTTAACTGGTGGTATTCACCCTATCACAAAACAAAGTGTTTTTTGGGGGGGACGGTGGTGGTTAAGTCTTCTTTCTTCATGGGTGTTTTGTTTTTTTGTGTTTGTGTTGGGTTTTTTTGGTTTTTTTTTTATGAGAAGGGTTATTTTCTGGTTTTATAGTCTTTGCTTAGATTCTAACATACATGCTACTCACAATTACACACATAAAAGTTGAAGTCCCTCCTATTACTGAACAGAGAAAAAGGACATGCAACAGTCCTTTTATGTTGTCCCATTAATATGCTGCTGAGTAAAACTGCTATGCACACAGAAGTACAGCTACAACCCTCCAGCCACCTGCTTGAACAAGAATTAGTTGCAATTTATATGACAAAAATAATCCTCAAAATTTATGACAGCTGTGTTATATCTGCGTTTTCCTAGATCCCAATGCCAATTATCTCCACTTAATGTAATAAATTTTGATACAGAAGAGCTGGTTTACAAGGAGAGAAGGCCCACAGTACCTTAAAGACCAATGCTCCTCCACTGTCCACACCGGTTGTTCGAATTTTTAATCCAAGTTTTTTAAAATTACAAAATTGATTACAAGTTTCTCCATTTAACAGAGATTAAACATGTATTTAAACTAAATATTTTGCATGCAGTAGGAAAGGAACGGCTGTAGGAAATTAAATTATTTCACCTCCAGAAAGCAGCTTGTCCTCTAGCCAAATAGACTTGCATGAGTTAGCCTTACCTGAGAGCCATCACTTGTTATTCACTGCATCTCTCCCCGATAGCGATGCATTGAAACGTAGCATTCTGCCCTGCATTGACCTCTACATCCCCCAGCCTCACGAACTGTGTGAGATTTATCTGCAGAGGGGGAAAACAAAAATTATAAGTAACGCTTATTGCTAAAAAAGGTGCCAGTAACATTATTGTCTCCCTGAAGATGCATATTTTAACTGCCTTTGGCTAAAAAACAGGAACAGAAGAGAGAAATTATTGTTTCATCTCTCTTCGAGACGAAAGAGTGCTTTCAGTCCTTTCCCTTCTACTCTGGTGATTCTTCTAACTTTATGTTATACATGAGTTATAATGAAGTCTTTTAAAAATCAAAGCCAAGAGAAGGAGATCAAACACCAGAATGTCAGCAGCACTTTACAAAAATTATTCCAAACACTTTCTATTGTGTGAAACCCAGCATACTGAGAAAAAACCCAATTAACAGGATACTGTTCAGGCAGATAGGGGTATACTATTCAGATTATTTGCAATGTAATTCAAAGTCTATTGTTTTACTGTATTAAATCATCTGTGCTGTTGAATATAGCATTTCAGGAGCTGACAAATCTATTTCCTGCACTGACAAAGCCCCTAGGAAAGCTCAGTGGCACAACCACCTGAAGGATTTATTAGACATGCTGACAGACACATGAGGAATAGGTACCTTACACAGCTCTCGTCCATTTCTTTCTTAAGAGCTGCTAATGAAAACAGTAGCTGAACTGTTACTTCTTTGTGCTTACTAAAACCCCCAAACAAACAAAAGCACCAACCATGGAGGAAAAAACAGCAAATTTGAACAAACATGTTTTTTAAACATCAGTAACGAAAAAGATCTTATCTGAATACTGTATCATGCTGATAATCTGCCACCATGGCTGTACCAAGTGTCTTTTGTTTTGACACTTAAAAAAAAAAAAACAAAACAAAACACAAAAAACCAAACCACAAAGGTGAAGGGGACACAACAACGCAACCAGCAATAGAAGAAAAGAAAATGAAAGCCAGATACTGAATCTGAGCAGAGCTTTGCTGAATAGAGACATCAGATAGCTGGGCTGGTTGAAATATGAAGAGGTAACTCACTCAAATATCCTGTAAGCTTGCTAGCCCCTAAGAGCTATGGTCTTAACGGGTTCGGGGTAGAAGAAAACAAAATGTAAGGTTGCCATTGCAACTTTGTGAGTTGGCATAGTTTTGCAAATTTGCAGGAGAGAGTTGTTAAAACTTGATGATTTCAGAAAGCAATTAAATTATCAGCCATAGCATACATTACAATGAAATCACATTTTAGAACAGGGAAGTCTGGGTGTCTAGAGGAAGATCAGAAGAATTTAATAGAGTCAAATTACCAAAAAAAAATGTGGTAACAAATGACAGAAATGCACAGTAATAATTTCTTCCTCACAACCTTTTATTTGTAGAATATTCTTTATCACAACTTGTGTTTGCATGTATGTAATTCTTTACCAGGATTAAGCAGGGAAAGGCAAACAAATGCCTGAAGTCTGTCCACAAAAAACAGAACAGCAAACAAAACCCAATCCTTCAGTAGTTCAATAGCCAGATGCCTTTTTTTTTTTAATCTGTTGTGTTTGAGGGAAGGAGGGGAAAAAAAAAAAAAGAGAGAAAGAAGAACAAAGCCATGAAATCTGATAAAATTCCTACATGCATCTGTCAATTCAGTTTTCTTTAATCAGTGAGTATACACATTAACACCCATTTTGATCATGTACACTGACTACAGTATGACTAAAAAGATACTGAAGAATTTCTGCTTTTGTACTCCTGTATACTTCATTTCTGGCAACACAGATTTTACCCAGGTAAATCACTATTGCAACACTACATTTTCCCCTGGAAACTGCAACAAAAATACTATTGAAAGAACAAAGAACATCAGTGATAAAGTGATGAAACCTCAGCAGTCTACAATGATATCAAATATGTCCTGAAAAGACAGAGAAAAATGCAGCTCTTAATCATTACTTACCACAAGGGTAACTCAGAACCTGGATGTCATCAATGGCAATGTAGCCATTTCTCCCATCTGAGACTTCAGCTTCAAATATTACCTGTCAAAATGTAAGAAAAAATGTTTGCAAGACTCATTTCTACAGAATTCCCACAGTGGCAAGCGTGTAGATATAAGACACATTGCCTTTTTCATTTAGTTGAAGTTCCTACAAGGTTTGACGACCGAATGGAATATTTATTACTCAATGTATTGCAGTTCCATACCATTCATATACATGACTTTCTTTGGATTTGCTGCTTATGGCACACCAGAAAAGCATGTTTATTACCTCAATTAACAGCATACTGCTTTCACTCTGCTAAATGTATAAACATGATTCAATTCTGGAAAAAATGCCATTACTTTCACACAGATTCAACATCACAGCACACAACTGATCAGCCAATTTTAACAAAATTTATATTCTTGTCAGGGGTCACAGCATAGTCCAAAGTCTCCTGTAACCTTCTGCAGCGTAATTGCACAGGAAAACACGCAGCAGCACAGAACTAGTGCAGCACTCCCCAGTGGCAACGAAAAGAACAGCTGTAACATGAGATTTATGTAGTAGTCGTGAACTTCATTCTTCATTCTTGAAAGGCAATGGGGAAATTGCTGTCTGAAGGAAAAGTAGAGAGTGTCTTCACATCCACCTTCTTGTCCCACCCCAAATGGGCAGTAACCACAAAGAGTTGATCTTGGAGTGCTCCAGAGCACAGAGCTGTCTTTTGGTACTGATGCTGCAAAATAATGCCAGCTGACCAGAACACGTTTATCGTCGAGATCCATGCTTCTTTGTATGCACGAAAAGAGGCAGAATATAGTGACAGTAAAAGGAAAACAATTAGAAGAAAAAAAGATAAGAGATGAAGCATGAATGTCTAAACTAAAAGGAATATATGAAAGAGGAAAGCATACGGGTAAAGACTGAGTCAAGTGATATGATATAAACTTGCAGTCGTGACTGCCCAAAATAACTGTCTGTTGGGGTCTTCTGCGCAAGACAGGCTTAGAGCAAGTCAGCTGCTCTATACATAACCCTTTTCAAGCACTTTCATTTCCCATTCCTGGGGACAATGTAAGGGAGCAGCAAAGGCAGTGGATTAACAACCCAACGTTCCTGCAGGTGAGTGGGAGAACGCTGTCTCCATCAAGCACTTTCTCAGGTCTTCTTACTAGGGGATCTGCGTGGCACCTTGCTAGGAAGTAATGACCACTGCATTCTTCTGTCTCAAGGGAGTACTGGGAGCAAGCAGCTCCCACCTCTGTCCAGAGCTCCTTTGGGACCTGAGAATTCATAAAAAGTACCCTCTTTGGCAAGACACCTGGCATTCACACAGCTTGGCTCTGAATGCTGCACCAGGAACGCATCTGTGTGCATATGCTCCACTCACTACATTTCCTTACCCTTACATCCCACCCAGACACAAAGCACATTTTATCTTCCCACCAAAGGAGACAGGGATCCCAGGTTGTCTGTTTATACTCAGAACTAGTTCCACAACCTCAAAGAGCGAAAAAGTAAGGAAAACTTTCAAGGAAAGGTGGATATGGGGATGTTCATGATGTGGTTCACAGGGTCACACAGCTTGTGCTATAAGTACAGAAAGAGGAAGCCTGTGGAGCAAATATATACTTCGGCAGCACCAGGCTACAATCCCTCTTCTGACCTCTCCAAAAGTTCTGCACTTCTTTCCCCCCCCCCCCCCCCCCCCCTTTTAATTTTATGTGCACCTCAATATATTTAAGTTGCAGAAACCATTTAATTCTCTACTTCCTCATCCTGCCTTGGCCAACAATAGCTTGAAAGAAAAGAATTTAGTGTCTGGGGGTCCTACCTACACTCCCTTGACTAATGACATCTCTGAACAGAGCACTATTTGACAATGTCTACCAGCTCCTCAGGCATCTTCAGAGAGCCGGCTGTCATTCCCAGTAAGGAACATCACCATGAATATCTTCAATTCTTGAATAATTTGGATTAATTTTTAAATGCTTGTCTGGTGTGGAAGACTAACAACTCAGTAAAAAATAAATATTATATTTAAAGTCTTTCTGACAGACCAATTTTTGTACAACGCAATACACTTCTACCACATACACAAACTCTGAAAACACTTTGCTTCTCAAAGTCCAGATAAGAAGTCTGAGCATCAGTGTTAAGAACTGGACTCTGAATTGTGCTGTTATTAATTCATTTGTAAATAAATTATATTCAATTTCCACTGAAGCTTGACCTCATGTAAGTGTGTTCTTCCCTTGGATACTGATACCTTCTTGCACCAGGGGCAGAGGGGAGAAAGTTACCTTTCTTGGGACAGATCTGGGAATGAATTTGCTTGGGTTTTTTATACCTCTTCCAGATTAATTTAATTAATTCCCACCCTCCAAGAGTAGGAAGTTATCAAAAAAGAGAAGTTCACAGGAGAGAGTGAGATTAAGGCATGGAGATCCATGAGTAGGAAAAAAACCCCACAGCACAACAAAACAAAAAAACATGAAGAAATACAGAAATGTAAGAAGCCTACAAAGTGTTATAACGAGCAATGTTGATCAGGTAAATAAAGGAAAAATAAAGCAATTAAAAAACCAGATATTAGAGAGTTGAGATTTCATATATGTAATGCTAAAATTTTTATTTACATTCATAACTGGTATAAATACAGCTATGAAGCATTCATAACTATAGAGACTTTAAAGCAAAAGGTGCAGCTCAGTTAAAAAAATTCTTATCAGGCTTTAATTTGATAACATCTGTTCACATTTAAAAGGGGAAATGGAAAAAGGGAATTGTGTATAGATGCAAACAGCAATTTAAAATGCTGACAAGTCAGACCAGAACCTGAGGTAGTTCTTTTCCTCACATATGCACACACTGCTTCTGAGAAAAAACAGACTATTGGGCTATTCCTTTCACCAGAGAAGATTTATCCCAACAAGACACCGGTGCTCTGGGAGTGAATCCTGCACTTGGCCTGCACTGCTGTTCAGTTTACAGTCCTAGAAAGAATGGCTTAAATGTTTTCATTTTAGCTGGAAAATAATTCAGATTATCACTGTAGCCAGGAAATATTAGTTGTCTGTGCAACTGTAAATGTCCTTCCCGTTATTACAATTTAATTGCATGCTCATCTAGTGCACTTCTGAGAGATGCTTGCCTCCCTTAATGGAGAGACTGTTTTGGGGGATGAATTGGGCTTGCACAGAGCAGGGCTGTGGAGACTGCTATCCTGTCTCGTTTGTACCAGCATCACCACAATGAATGAGAATGGAAAATGCTGAATAGCTCAGGTAACTCAAATGCTACTGAGGAGAATTAGATTTGATCCCTGAATTTTCTACACAGTTCAAAGGTGATACTCCAAAATTTAGTTACTTCTCCAAATTAATGCCATGTCCTTGTTCATGAAGCACCTCCATTCAGATGCAAATGAAGTATCAGGGTCAGAACTCTTTGAACTGGACATGCTCCTACGTAATTAGCTAACCCTAATGCATCATTTGTCCATTTCCCCCCTAAAATCACGCAAGCTTTTAGTGAATGCAGTACCATTTGGGAAAAATCCATGGGTTTCCTACTGGCAGCATTAAGAGCCATTTCCATTTGTCTGTTTTGTACCTGGCTTCCTTCAATGACCCAAATAAGTAACAAATGAATCCCAATCATCTTGCTATATTACTCACAACTTTGTAGACCTCTACTGTATGTCCCCAAGTAATATTGCCTTGCATTTGAAGAGGCCCAGATTATTCAGTCAATCTTGTATAGAAACCATTCCCTATTCTTTCATTATCCTTCTCTAAAGCTCTTTCTAACCATGCTATATTCTTTGAAGATAACAAGAGCAGAGCTGGCACCGAGTAATCAAGCTGTGGGTGAGACATAATTTATACAACAGCATAATACCATTATCTAATTTATACCAAACTTCCTTAACCACTCTTAAAACTTCATTTACTTTTTTTGACCATCACTGGGCTCTAAGCTGATATTTTTATGAACCACGATCATACTGCAGAGTGCCAATGGCAAGCTCAGAGTCCATCGTTCTGCGTGTGAAATTAGGATTTTACGCACTGTGCATTGTTTTGTATCTTATTATCGACACTAAAATGTGCCTGCTACTTTACTGCAAATCATTCACAGTTGGCGATACTGTAATGGTCCTTCTACAGGTCCTCAAAATCACATAATGTCCCTGCTATTCCAAAGTAGCCTGCACCTACAAACTTCTGTCTTCACACTGTTCTTGGCCCCCACTCTGGTACCTTATGAACATGCTGAAAGGCAAAAATCTCTGCAGAACGCCTTGGTGGCTACTTCTGGACATGTCGAGAATTTATTCCTACTTTCATTTTTCATCTTAAATGATTATTTATCTATGGAAGTACCTTTCTTCTCACACAATGGCAGCTTAGCTTCACTACAAGCTTTTGTTGAAGGACATGGTCAAAAGCCTTTTGGAAACCTAATTAGCCTGTATCAAAGCAAATCACTCATTTATATGCTTGCTGACCCCTCTAAAGGGCTCCAAGGTTGAGAATTAAGTGTATGACATGCAACATACAGAAAAAAAGGGGGTGGGGGTGGAAAGGAAGTATCTGATTGTTTTGTGTCAAGCACTGCAAAACAGCACATACTTCGTTTTAACATCTGAGCTCCAAGATGCAGATTATGCCGATCACTCTTCACCTAATATTGTTGCAGAAATAAATGTTTGTGAACAACTTAAATTAGTCAACAGTATTTGACTGCAACGGAAAAAGCAGGAATTATTACAGCAGAGACCACTAAAGGATTTAGTTGCTGAAGTTTCATACTTAAGAAATACTCAAATCTTCACACTTCTACACAGACCTAAAATTGCATCCTGTAATCACCATGAAGACTAAGCTGCACTTACAGGAATACACAAAATATACAACTTCACTGAATTCTTAATTCTTGTAAGGATCCAAAAGTGTATCCTCATTACTAGCTCAACTGAGTCACTGATCAAAGCAAGCATTTCCAAAGAATACTTACTTAGTCAATTAAGAACAAGATGTGGCCAGGAAAGAGGGAGACCAATTCTGTAGCCCAAAGCCTACCCTTAGACCATAAGTCTCCCTACATTTTATAAAAGCTGGTTTTTTGTAAACTATAAACCACTGTCACCAAGCATGGTATTTTCAGTACAGCTTGAGACCTTTCCTTGTCCTTCCCCTGCTTGCCTAGTTCTGACTACTCGTGGTACTGAAGAAGGTGAGAATCTTTCATAGTTCTGACAGTAGTCACGTCAGACCATCACATATATAAAGCAAACATTAAAAGGTTTAGTTACAACAGAAATGTAGTGTTTCACTTCCTTTTTTTTTCCCCTGTTAGGCTCTAATACACATAATTAGAGAGATATTAAAAGACATTTGAGATGGAAATAGGAAAAAAAATAGTTTATCTTGTAATTTGTCTAGATCATTCAACTTGCAACACATCTCTGTTCAGCTATAGGAGGGGGTCCACTGGTTTAATTATCTGAAATCAAATCTGTAAATACATCCGTTCCAAGGTTTGGTGGAAAGGTGTATTAGAGAGCTATAAGCAAACAGAAGGTATCATGTCTGTGAAACTGCAGTGCAAAAACCCCCTCCAAACTCAACAACAAAAACACCAAAACTTCAACTAGAGTCCAGAATTACTGGAAACTTTGTGCTCTTCCCTCACTGTTCCAGTATGCATAACCCTGATGCTGTGCATCTTGATCTGTTTTTGGCACCTCCCACAATTCTATTCAACTTGTGAATAAAACAAAAGAATACATTACTTAGAAAAAATAAATTATTAAAATGTTTTCTTTTATATTCTTATGAAAGACTTTAACACTTCACATCTGGTGAGTTTAAATAGTAGAACTCCGCCGCTTCTTTCGGTTCTTTCACCTCCTTCACTGATTCATTTTAATTTTTGTAAAAGCACAGTAGGATGACTCCAAGTATACTTGAACCTAATATTTGGTGGTGGTGCAGCTCTCCCCCTTCTCTGGGCTGTCCTATGACCTCAGGAGCTGCTGGCTATGCCTTGGTGCCAGCTTCAGTGAGTCCAACAGCCAAGCACCCCTTGGCTGATGAGCAGCTCTTACTCAGTTAAGGTGGATAACAGCACTGCCTGTACTGGGAACTGTCAGCTCGACACCTGGGGATGAGTGGGCAGTGAGCACCCCTCGACTGTACCAGTAACTCCTACTCGACTGAGGCAGAGAATGGCACTGCCTATGCTGGAACTCCTGTTAACTGGTCAAATCAGAAAAGAAGAATGGAAATAATCAGTTATTCCCTGACAACCCTGGAATGTTCTCACCAGATCACAGCCTGAGTGGCAACAAAGTGGAAAAATACATTGTCGCTGGAATTTTGTAGAAAATTATCAGGTCAGCTTGCAGTTGGGATGGGAATTTGCTGATGACTAAAGCCAATGATCTTACAGCCTTATAAAGAGCAGTCATAAAAGTGAGACTTTTTTGAGCTGTGGGCAGCAGTAGGCTGTGGCCAGCATCACTCTTGAGCTCTGAGCGGCGTCTCGCTCACAACACCAGTAAGTCAGTGGTACTGGGGGACTGCCAGTGAAAGCCGACAGCGGGGCCTGGGCTGCTACCCCTGCTCCTCAAGGCTCAACCCATCGCCCACCGGGGAAAGCAAAGGCATAACACGTGAGTATTTCACTGAACTCGAGGGCAAACTTTCAGTAGGTATTACCTTTGCTGTAATATATATTGCAAACTTGAAATAGTTGGGTTAATTATGTAATTTTTGATATGAAACCAATTAATTTCCTGCTAAAATCTTAAGAAATGTTAATAAACTTTCTTCCCGCCCTCCTCCCACCTTTAGATCTAATCCATTGTCCAAGTCTGAGACAAGGAATTGATCCAGCCACTCCTAAATGCTGTGAGAGTTTAGAAAGCAAGGGGGTATACTCTGAACCTTGTGACTCAGCGGGAGGATCTCCTTTATCTTTTATAACTTTGATCTTTATGAACGTTTCTATCTACCTTTAGTTTAATTTGTTTTTAACTTGATATAACTCTGTGCATTTACTCCAAGTAACAGAGTCTTGCCATCGAATCTTGTGTAGTTGTACTTCCACACATTCATATTAAAGCTATTTCCCTTAAACTCTTCAGTGATCATTCTTTAAACTCTTTAACCTACCACTCTTTTTGTGACATACTTACACTAGAATTGTTTAAGGCTAAACAGCACATAGAGGCAAGTTCGTTTTGTAGTAAAATAACTTTCTGCAAATGAAAAGCCATGAACAGCAAGACCAGCTATACATAAGATAAAACACTAATGAATCATTCACTGACAAGTTTCTATCTATCTATTTCTATCCAATGTTTTTGCAGTGAAGGCATTTTATAATACTAAAGCAAAGTTTTTACTTACCAAGAAACTAAAAATTAACATAAACATGGAAATAGCATCATGTTACAAAAGAAATACTTAATTGAAGCTAGCTGAAAGGGACAGCTAAATGAATTTTTACCTAACAAAAATGTTGTTGACATAATAAAAAGCATTTCCCTTGTGAAAGTTATAGATAATTTTTCTGAACTAATTCAGAAACCATGAAAACATAATTACTTCCATTCAAATAGTTAAGTAATGCTGTGAGGCAGCCTTTGCTGCCGACAGGACCCAGGAGAATTATCAGGATCTCAATTCTGCCAAGGCAGCTAACACCTTATTATAGTTCTTTTTTCCTCAATAACACACCTCCTGGGATTGAAAACCAAAGGAGTTAAGGCTATCTTGTCATTAGTATCCCTACCAGCAGAGCTGGACAGCTCACAGATTCCTCAACCATCGCAGTCACCCGCAGGAAAGCCTGACAGACAGACCTTTTCTCATCCCCAAATTCCTATTTAAAGGTCTACCCAACATACTCCCAAGATTCACCTCAGTTCACACTCTCTGGTGAGGAACCACCCAGAAAACATGCTTATCAAGGGTCCCAAATGGTAATGGTTCAGCAAATTTATTATTTGTAAGCGAGCTAGCTCCACTACTCAATTCCCAGGGGAGGGGGATGAGGGAACTGGAATGGGGTGCAGGGAAAAAAACCCAACCACCCCAACCCTGAAACTGTCTCTTCACACGTAAGCAAGAACTGTAGGTGAGCTTTAGTTGAGCTACACCATTTAAACACAAGAGGAGTTAGTAACAATATTATACTTCAATGACATACATGTTGCAGGAAAAAACATAATTAAAATGAAGCATAATAAACCTTTGAAAAGGCCTGTATGACACAGTTATCTGATGAGGAGGAAGCTAGAGACTAGACACAGTGACCCTGGAGACCCCTATGTTAGTTAGGAACACCAGGAAAATACTTGCATCCTTCCACTTATCTGTGATCACTTCTTTCCAATTGCTTATGCCAAATGTTTCTAAGCTAATGCCTAGAAAATGTCTTGACGAAACACCACACAGAAAAGTTACAGCTGCTCTGGCTTTGGAGCAGTGGTAGTTCATCAAAAACCTACCCTG
This sequence comes from Falco rusticolus, assembly GCF_015220075.1. NCBI lineage: Eukaryota > Metazoa > Chordata > Aves > Falconiformes > Falconidae > Falco > Falco rusticolus. Next base: position 34,348,975 of record NC_051192.1, read on the forward strand.
CTCTTGATTAACTAAGTTGAAGAAAAAACATTCTTACATAGTTTGTGAACACAAGATCTTCAATAAACCAAAACATTTGTTTCACAAGCGTGAAAGTTCTTAAATGATTGAGATTTAAAAATAATAAGACTGCATGCAAAGGCAAGACTTTTAACTATGGGAAACATAAACCTTGATAGCATTGGAGATCATGATGTTTAAATGCTAAAACTGGGACAGTCGCAATAAGAGACAAGTTAAGAATCAATATGAAATACTTAAAGCTTCACTTATTTTTGTGATAGACTCAGAATGTACTTTCCAGTAGACAGATGCAGTCCTTTTGAACGCAGGTAGTTACTAGAAAACACAGCAGTACAAGTCTGGCATGATGCCACGTACTTTTCTAAACCTAGAGGAGAGGTCAGTCCTTTTTCACTTCCAGTGACCCTTGCAAATTCTCTACCATGTGAGAAATTTTATCTATTTTTTTTAATATGCTGCATCTCAAACCAAATATATGCCCAGCCAAATTACTGATACATTTTAAGACACATAGTAATGATAACCATTATCCTTTAAAGTAATATCTGCATTAATAATATACAGATAAATAAAATTCTCAGTTTTCTAACCACAGGATCTTTTCCATATTCAATCCAAAGACAAAAAAAAACCCCGAAAAAAACCCAAAAAACACCACAACACACAAAAAAACCCCAAACCAAACAACACAAAAAATAAAAATCCACAAAAAAAAAAAACAAAACCAAAAATGAAATCAACTTAATAGGACTAGATAGAAAGAACTGCAAAAAACAAGCTAAGCAGGGCAGACTAAAAACAGCAGACAAAATTCATTGGGGCATGTTGCATGCTACATATTGCTTTCTAAAGCAACTGTTTCCAGTCCGTATCAGAGAAAAATATCTAAAATTTTGTATTTTCATAACAGCAGCCAAAACAATCTGAAGCACCTATGCAGAGAGTCCAATCCATATCCTTGCATTTCCTTGCTCTAGAAAAAGATGGTGCTTAAAATGTTTTTAATTTCAGCAATGACCAATCAGGGTGCTGACAGGCACCTTGCTTCCTTTCCTCTCCTTTTTCTCTTCTGCTCCTCCATAATAAAACTCACGTGAGCTATAACTGAAGCTTTCACACTGCCACTTCTTCCAAAAGGGTTCACATTCAGCCTGCTTGCTCCCAGAAAGGAATTAAAGTATAAAAACACACAGTGAGAAGATACAAGAATGATTGTTCATTCAAATTCTAAGGGGTCTATTCACATCAGAATGCAGAAGAATACGAGCTTTTTTTCAGAAAATAAAATAGTACCTAGGATTTCAGAGACATATCTTGACAAAAATACTTTAAAAAGATATTTTTTAAAAGCCCTGAGCATAAGCTTTTCCTGATATGAGAACAGAGAACAGCTGCAAGCAGAATTCAGTGGCCAAAGACATCCAGTAGTTCTAAATTACAACAGTTGCTAGCATCAGGAAGGAAGTAAATTGGAAAAAATAAAAAATAAAAAAATGGCAAAACCACACAGTATCTCCTAATTCTGTGTCACCACGAACAGTACGGAATAATGTCAACACATCTTCAACTCAGGAAAGTTAGGACAAACTATGTTCTAACGCAAGTGGAGGGCACTAAGATATTTAATAAATACACATCAAATAATGCCAAGGGAAAAAAATATTAAAAAATCAACTCAAAGTAACAGACAGATTATGTCAAACTGTACTGTGGAGACATTCATCAGCACCTGCCTACACCAATACTGAAACTAGCACTGTTTGTGTAGAAAATTATTCTGACATGTTCTTTCCAAACTGTACTTCAAGATGCAACAGCAGTAGTTCTATCCACAAATTCTGTATACCACCCTATTTCACCTTCTCTATTTTTGCATTAATCACAACACGTTGGTGCTGGGCAAACACAAATGACGACAGCCATCTGTCCAAACAGCTCATGTCTAAAGACTGAGGAGGTATGATATCAAAACATTTCCTTGCTCTCAGCCTTCTACAATATCCACTAAGCTGAACTGAATCTGGCAGAGCTCAAGCTGGCAAGAGATGTCAAGGGCAACAAGAAAGACTTCTGTAAGTATATAGCAAAAGGAAGACTACGGAAAATGTTGGTTTGCTACTAAATGGGAGAAGGGACAAGGGCCCTGGTGGCACAAGACATGGAAAAACTGAAATACTGATTGCCTTCATCACCTCAGTCTTTGCTAGCAAGACCAACCTTCAGAAATCCAAGGACCCAGAGACCAAGAGGAAAGTCTGGAGCACGGAAGACATGCCTGAGGACCAGCGTATACTGGGGGCCACCCAGATGGGAAGCAGTTGACAGAAAAAGACCTGCGGGTCCTGGTAGACACCATGTTGAACATGAGCGAGCAATGTGCCCTTGTGGCAAAGAAAGCTAATGGTATCCTGGGCTGCATAAGATAAAGTGTTGCTAGTGGGCTGAGGGAGGTGATCCTTTCCCTCTACTCAGCACTGCTGAGGCCACACATGGAGGGCTGGGTCCACTGCTGAGCTCCCCAGTACAAGAGACATGAACATACTGGATAGAGTCCAGTGAAGGGACCACAAAGATGATGAAGCGACTGGAACACCTCTCCTGTGAGGAAAGGCTGAGAGAGCTGGGACAAGTCAGCCTGGAGAAGAGGAGGCTCAGGGAGATTCCATCAGTATGTATAAATACCTGAAGGGAGGGTGCAAAGAGGACAGAGCCAGGCTCTTTTCAGTGGTGCCCAGTGCCAGTATCAGAGGCAATGAACACAAACTGAAAGATGGCAAGTTCCCTCCAAACATCAGGAAACACTCTTTACTATGAAGGTGACCAAGCACTGGCACAGGTTGCCCAGGGAGGTTATGGAGTCTCCATCCTTGAAGATATTCAAAAGCCATGTGGACACGGTCCTGGGCAGCTGGATCTAGGTGGCCCTGCTTCAGCAGGAGAGCTGGACCAAATGACCTCCAGAAGTACCTTCAACCATGACCATTCTGTGGTTTTGTGAAACTGTCGACCCCCAAAATCATTTGATTTCACTTGATATTAAATAAAAGGCTGATATTCCTTCCAGACATTCACTGCAGCTTGGATTGCATATAACCCCTTTCTCTTTAGAAAGTGTAAATAGAAGATTTTCATGTACGCATTTTACAGTTATTAATACTTCCTAGATCTATTCTGCCAGAATGCCAGCCCCTGACTAATACCTGCTCATTTAGGATAATTCCTGCTGATGAATAATTTGTGGGGTGATAGAAGCACTATTTGTATAAGCCAACTGGACTACCAAACTCAGAAACGTTTGCTATTCCATTACACTAAAACCTAGTAAAAACATGGTATAATGTATCAAGAAAGAAAAGTTTTGAGCTATGAGAGATTCACCAGCAACCATTTTTAGCCACAACAGGTGTTGTCCATAACCACTCAGACTTAACAGCTGAAGTCCATGGAGAAGAGCCTCTTTCTAGGGACAATGCGATATACCTCTGACAATCTTCCCTACCCTCTGTGCTCATTGAGTGAGCTCCCAGAGACTTGGTTGCCAAATGCTGACATCTGCATAGCCATTATAAGGCAGGGGTTTTAAAACAAAAAGCCCAAAACCTATTGTGTTGATTCCCATTTGTTTCCATGTGAGAATGCAGACCTACTGTACCTACAGTACCTCCTAAATCACCTTGTATGCTCTTTTTGATAACTTCTTGCTTGTTATTTGCACATCAAAGCTATTCTGCATTTTGGCTTAATGCACCAAAAGTTTAAGAGAGCAGTTGTTACTACCTTTTCTGAGACAACCATTTATCAGTAACGACTACAGACCCAAGAAACCCAAATATATATATGAAGGATAATCACAGGACTGTAGCTTACAGGTGGAACAATTGCATGGAGAAGTCAGCACATACAAGGTCTCTAGAAGCACATTACAGCAAAGCAATCAAGTATAAAATGGCTTTTGTCACAGTGAGGCAACAGAATGCAAGCTAAATTCTGTTACCCATGCCAACACTAATTAATTGCTACATAGTAGTTTTGCACAAATCAGTTCGACAAGCAACACCTTTAGCACAAGTAGCATAATTGCCACATAGGGTTGGGATAGAACAACATAATAACTGGTTTGACTCCTTTTTTCTGTTCCCACCACAACTGAAAGAAATAAATTGCTCATGGATAGCAAAGTGACAATGAAGCCTATCACATTCACATCTGTGAGTGAAAAAGCAAAAGAACAAGTGGTTCTGAAAAGCATAATGCATTGAAAATACGAGAAACAGAAGAAAGACCTTTAACTTCTGCTAATATCCCTTTAAAAAAAAATCACAATACATCTCCATAGATACACAATGGTATCCACAACTTTTTTCTGTTTAAATATAAGATGGCTTTGTAGACTACACACACAAAAAAACCCAAAACCCCCCAAAAAACCCACATCAAAAATCCCACAACACCCAAAATAAAAAATACACCTCCAAGACCAAAGAACCAAAAAAGCCACCAACCAACCCAACAGAAAAAAAAAAAAACAAAAAACCAAACCACAATCACCAAAATAAAATCACTAATTAAATCTTACAAAGTATATTAACTGACATTCTTGTACGTGTCATGTCTAGGGTATATACCTGGGACCAAATCTTGGGAATTCTGCATTCAGCAAGACTACAAAGAGAAAGACCTTGAAAAGGCCTCCAGGTATATACCAGATATGCTAGACCTCCAGATACTCAGATTGAATTTCAATAAGTCTCTCTGAAAATTATCTTCCTACTTCTGTAAACATCAGACCAGTAACATTGAAACCATTTAAACTGTCAGTATTATTTGGTTGTAAGTAATATCCCATGCCTTGCTTAATGAAACCAGACAAGTCAGATTAATTTCCTAATTTCCCAGTTAACGCAGAAACTTGCATTTGAAATTGTGACAGTGAAATATTTCCTTTTCGAAGTGCTACATCAGAAAAGAGTAGTAAAGATGATGAAGGACAAAAAGTAATGGCTGTGGAATCTCTCCGTAATATCAAGAAGATAAACATCAGTAAGGAGTGATACAGATTTAGTTTACCCCAGCAGTGGCAGAGGCCAGTATGTTATATTAACTGAGAAGGGATTTTCCAGATATACTTTTCTGGGATATTTCAGAGCTTTCAGGCATTACATAATCAATAATATTTTACTAATATTATATAACATATTATATATGAATAATAATAAAATTAATAGTAAAATAATTAAATACAGAATCTTTATAGTTTCTTACATTTATTTGGAGCAGAAAGCTACAGTTGTTCATCTTATATTCTCAGTTTGCAGGAAGAAGTACAAAAGACCTAGATACTATTAAGGAACTGAACAAATGCAACTGGATCAGAGCAGAGATGACAAGTTACTGACAAATCAAGTCAGGCACATCACAGGAAGATAAAAATCAACAAGACAGAGACTTGGGGGCAAGGATTGTCCTCTGTCCCCCTTAAAACCCTTACCTTGAATATACCTACTAAAATCTTATTAGTCCTTTTCCCCTCTATTGATCAATCTGCAAAGACATTGATACATCAACTGGTCTTTGAGCAAATAAACTAAAAAGTCAAACAAAGGAACGATGATACCTAAATTCAAGAGAACATGGTCTCTCCATTCTGAAACAAATACATTTTCATTTTTTAAGTGCTGAAGACTTATACAGAGCAGACATTCTTTTTTTCTTCTATGGGTATACCACATAAGCTATTTCAGCCATTTTGGCTACCAAAGAGATTAATGCTTATAATTTCTGGTACTGTGCATAATTTATCATTTTTCTCCATAGAAAGAGGAAGGCAAAAATACTCATCACCAGAATGAATACTGCCTCTGGAAATACATAAATAAGCATTCATACACACATTCTTTAAACTTTTTCAGGATAAAGCACAAAAATTTTTTTTTAATTTGTTCAGAAAAATAGCTATGAAGCACCAAGCAATTACTATCCTAAAACAGCTTAGGTTTTATAACTAGCCAAACAAACCTACCGTATCTTCTTTTAATTTGAGACATCCATTTTTAATGTTCCTATAAAATCATTTTCTAACAGATGAATTATTAAATGGCAGAAAAAGATTGCACAGATGAATACTAACCCTTCACCTCATAAAATTACAATTTTTATCTACAATAAGCAGATAAGAGAGAAGGACATCCTTACAAGTAACCTTCTAAAGATAAACTTCAATCCCAAAACAAACACATTTTACGATCTCTGCTCTCAAAGTTCATCGTTGACTATTGTAAACCATTGTTAAGTTATTAAAGAATGTGCTACTGACAATTACAGGAGAGTAAAAACCTATTTAAGCTACTCTTCTTTCCAACAGGAGGGCAGAGGCACTGTCCCACCAGAGGACCCACTTATATCCATATCACAGCATGCTGCATTATGTTAACATGGCACCTGTCACACGGTATTTTATGAAAGATGACAATGATGATTCTTAAGTGGGAGTAAATAAGAGATCGGGCTTGAAATGGTGATTCCCTCCTCAACAGATTCAGGCTTCTCCAGTCACAGGCAACTACCATTCCATTAATTTCACAAAGCTTAGCAGATCATCTGTTACACTCACCACAGGCCACAAGAAATTCCCAACATTAAACCACAACATTAACAACCACAGACAAATCCCAGGCAAGCGCCAAGAGTACGTTGCTCCACCACTATAGATACTGAAGGTAGCGCCAATGTCTCTGTGATAAATTCTCTACTGTTTCCTACTGGAAAATCAATGTAAATTTAAAGTAACAATGACCATCACAGAATACACATTTACTTTATGCTCACACTTAAACAGATAAAAATTGTGAAAATAATTATTTTTGCTTAAGACAAGCTACAAAAACAATGCTTAATCTGTCTCTGTGTGAAAGACCACAGGCCTTCATCTGCTTACAAAATTTCTTCTGGACACCAAGTCTCACAAAACCTTTAAATAAAAGCACAAGCCAAAACCGTAATGCAAAGTTCAACAAGATATATATATACATGCAACATCTATATATTAGAGAAGAACAAGGCACCTGATTATAGCATCTAAAACATTTCTGCATTTAGTAATTGATATATAGATGTATGCATGCATGTGCTTACATGTGCCTATACGTACTCTGAATTTTGACAAGGTATTGATCACACACAATTAACAGGGCATTGTGTCCTAGCAAACATTAACAGTGTCTGTCCAAAGAACACTGATAAACTGTCGGACTACTGATACCATTCTTAGGTAGCAACAGTTTCAGATATTGTCTTATACATTCAGCAGCATGGCAACTGCAGCAAGTAATGTGGATTGCATAAAAGCCTTCCGTAAAGAGGTGTCAAAATCAAGCTTTCTCTAATTGCTCAACTGATCCACATGGAATTCTCAGGTTCCTCTCTCCTCTCCCTCAGTTACAGCAGACCCAGTCCTTTTCCACCTAACTCCCGGCTCTCCTCGCCTCACATCCTGGCAGCTTTGGATTAATGACTATGCATTGTATGGTTTTATACCTGTGTTTGACCTACAGCACTGAGTAAGCTCTTCCACTCCACAAAAGTAACACTCACTTAACTCAAAGGCACATTGCACAATAGTCTACCAAAATAAACATGTGGATTCTATCATGTAGTCATAGGACAAGGGCGAATGTTTTTAAACTGAAAGGGTGTAGATTTAGATTGTATATTAAGAAGAAAATCTTTTCTGTGAGGGTGGTGCCACACTGGAACAGGTTACCCAGAGCATCTGTGGTTGCCCGATCCCCGGAAGTGTTCCAGGCCAGGCTGGATGGGGCTTTGAGCAATGTGAAGGAAGGTGTCCCTGCCCATGGCAGGGGTTGGATCTAGATGATCTTTAAGGTCCCTTCCAACCCAAACTATTCTATGATTGTATGATCCTAAAGTAACCTTCCATGCATGCTTTATATCAATACAACCTTTAATACATCCTCAATTATTTATTTCTTTTAGTTTTAAATTTTAATTTAAAAATTTTATTTTTAAAAATTAGTAAAAATCAGGTTTCCCAACAGCCTTCCTAGGAAATAGGAGAATTTCAGGGGGAAAAATAATGTACAACTTTTGCCTTATGCAAACTTTATTTCTCCTCTTTTTTCCTTTCCTAATCACAGTATTCCCATCTATCAGACATTTCTTGTGTTTTCCTGACTCTCTCCTCATCTGCCTTTACCTGCTAACTCACCCATCTTGTCCTCCTTGCTCTTTCCCAAAAGAATACACTCAGTTTGCCCAATTGAAAACAAGGCTCCCTCCAACTATAGCTCCATCTTCCATAATTCTCTCAGTTTCTTTTTTCAATGAAGTTGTCTCCAAATGTGTCATTTCACAACTCCATTTCCTTGGTTCATCTTTCCCAGCAAAAACACCATCAATAAAATCTATCTTCCAATGAAAAAAATCAACCTTCAACCTCATCTGACAAGTTGTCTTACTGTCCTCTCTTCAAAAATTGACTGCACTTGGCTCCCGCAGCATTATTTTCTTTTAGGTCTTCTCTTCGGATATCACCTGAGGTTTCTCTTGCTCCTGTAGCACTGGGGCTTCACAGAAGCTTTATTAAGCCTTTGTCAGTCTTATTCATTCCTTTCTCACCCCCCCACACCCCCCAATTTCCTTCCTACCTTTGACAGGGGGTACATGTTATTCCGCCTCTGTCAAGAGAAGGCAATGGAAAATCTAGAACTTAAGTTTATATCCAGATGGAAATAGAACTTATGTAACAGCATAAGCTCCTGAAGTATTTAAGTGGGAACAAATGTCTAGCTTAGAAGCATAAACTATGAGATAGAATGCAGCAGTAGCAAAGCTGAAGATTGAGTACCATCCGTGAGATACATACAATCTGGACAGTTGCAGCACAACTTCCTTCTTTTAACATTCCTTCCATTTCCTACCTCTGATGAACCACCTTGATATGGTGATAAATCCCAGAAAGAACTACAGAAAGTATTAGCTCATTGTCAGCACACACTGACTGAAAAGCCATTTGCTACCTTCTCTGAGGAAAACGTGGCAAACTAGTCAAAGTGCAGAGCTCTATCAAAGAGATGTGCTCCATCAGTTGGACCACATTGCTGAGAACAGCCAATGAAACAGGCACATCAACTGTTAGAGTACTGACACCCTCAGGCACTAAAGTAGTTATATACTGGAATGTATTTCTAGTAATTTTGAAACAGAAAACTAAAATAGTGGGGAAGTTTCTCGTGCAGTAAACGAGCTTGTTCCATCTCAAGCAGCTAAGCGAAAGGCCAGTGCATGAATAAAATAAATGGGACAATGAGACCAGAAACACGAGCACTGAGGCATCACAAGGCAACAAAGTAAGATGCAGTTAGCACTAATCCCAAACTGCAACTAATTAGTGTCACATGTGGTGTGATGGGCATCACCATCACATCTGGTGACATCCACTGCTGTCATGAAAACGTGCATCACTAAATAGGGTGGAAAAAGATACACACAGAACATCCCCAGATCACACTAGAGATAGTCCAAGGTTTTACTTCACTTCCAAAACATCCATTAATACAATATTCAGTACCTAAAGAATTTTTGGAAAAAGATAGCCACAGATTGCACCAGTTCTTTTTTGTTCACATTCTTCAGATTCCTTTCTAATGATCTGTCTCAAAACAGTTTGGAAATCAAAATGCTGTACTTATTTTGCTGCTGCTTCTCTAACACTTTCTCAAATGATGGTACTTTTCTAAGTTATTCTGCCCATTTCTATTTCATCCACAAATGTAACCTGAATTCACCCCACTATACACTGCATATAAGAAAAGCAAATTCTACCCTCACTTGATATGATCAGACCACGAGGATAAAACTTAACATAGCAGAATAATCTGAAAAAAACAGTTTGATAAATAAGACTTCCAGGACTTCTCTTTGCTTCCAAGTACCTCACCCCTGCATTTCAGACCCTCTCTTCCTGTGGTTGCAGACCAGATGTGCCAACCTCCTTATCCAAACCTCAGCCTGAGGTTTAAGACTTTCCGGTTACCTCCCCCATCTTTTTGGATTCCAGAGCCTCCAAACAGATCTTATCTCCTCGAGGTGTTTATACAGCACTAACAATTATATTGGCTCAGGAGTTTGTCTACACCGTCCTGTCACAAACGAGGGCTTGAGAGTGTCAATTGCAGAAGGTTGATAAAGTCTCCATTATTGGAAACCTGATACCAGAACACACACACACTTGCATGGGAAACATGCAGTCTCCTGCATTGCACTTTTTCCTCAACTAATGTGACCTGAAATGCCAACCATTAAATTTTGTATTTAATCACTCAGGTAAATTCTGTTTTGGTTAAGGAAACATAACACATAATACAAAGAGTAACAAAATACTTCTAAAATATTAAAATTAGAAGCACTTGGGAGATTTAATAAAACTGGTGTGATTAGATTTTCTGTCTCATGGTGGTGTAATGCTCAAGAGAGATTCAAGTCAGTCATGCATCAGCTAAAGCAGCAAGACTTTATTACTTCTGAAAAGCAATCTGGAACTGTAAACCTGAACAGCAGATTTAGCTCATTGCCCAGGTTTACTTTAGACCTCAACTCCTGACATTTGAGCACAGAAGGCTCTACCCAGATTTAATTATTTTAAAACAAACACCACACAAAACCTATCCTTTTTAATTTATTTCATAATGTGCTTTTGCACACTTTGCTTAGAGAACCATAAATATGATTCAATAACTTTTATGGCTGGCTCCTTTACACACGGTAAAGGGAAAATGTTTCATAGACTAACACACCAAAATACTACAAAACGTTCAAAGATCACCTTTACTTTATCAGCATTTGCTAATGCCTATAACACAGTGATATTCCAGAAGATGGTTTCCCCTCTGTAATTTGAATGGGAAATCAGCAGTGTACCTCTGTAAAGCTGACTTCCATTTCCATCATGGCAAACTGTGATAGGACAGAGCTATCCAAAGCATTTCTGTTACGCTCCCTTACAATGATTACTGTTTAATAATGGCAAACATGACAAACTGAGTAATAGTCATTTTGTCCTTTGGCATATCCAGCCATCCTTGCTTTAAGTTTAGTCAATCCTGTGCACAAAGAAAGTCAAACATCATGGTCCTGACAAAAGTAAGTGATGAATAAGGACAATACAAACTAAAGGAGAAAAACCCGAGTGATCCATCTCTGCGCTGTAAACAGGTCTTTGGATGTGAAAAAAATTCAAGGTATTTGTAGAACAATAAATTTTGTGGATGTCAGAATATCTAGGCAACTCAGGTGCTATTCATCTTGTACCTGAAAGGTATGTAGAACAATCCCTTACAGTCATGACTTTTTTTCCTCCTTCCTCTTTATCTTTTACTACCTTACTGTAAGCTGCTGAATGTCTCAATATTTAAAGCCAGGATGCATTTCTGAAAAAAAAAAAACAAACAAAAAAACCCACCACACTTTTGTTGTAAGCTCAGTAATTTATTACATATGTGTCCAGGTATTAAGACACATGTGTCCAGGTGAACACAGGTGTTTCCTTTTCCCCCCCTTACTGTCTTACTGCCACTGTCCCTGGCAAGACAGAAGATTCCAAGACAATTCAAGAGAGCTTCAAGGAAGATTTCTGTGTTTGTTCTAAAAATTTCATCCATACACTATATAAAGGTCCAGAGGAAAAAGAAAGTACACCGTTTTAATCAAAATTAAATTTCTGAATACAAGGAAACATGAACAGGCAGTATATAATAATCAAGTACAATTCATTTATAGTAGGACGTTTTAGAAATGTCTGATTTCCACCCACAAAAAACTTTCTATCTTATATCCAAAGAAAACTTTTCATGAGTTCCAGAAGGTAAGACTGAGGTACTCAGTTGAAAGTCATTAAGAAGTTCTACGGCTTTAAAGGACAATTCTACAGACTGCAAAAAACAGAGATTTACCAGCATCTCTCACTATGCCTCAAATACCATTCTGCTGCTATTACAAGTTAAAGAAATACAAAAATAGATAAGCTGGACATACGTTAAAAGGCTATTTTTGATCCACATGAAAGAAACTAACTGAATATATACTTACCAGGTACCAAAACCAGACAACTGGTGATGTAGAAGTACTTAACTGTAATGGAAATACGTAAGAAATACAAAAAAAGCCGATTTATAATTACCAAACTTTTTAAAAGAGGGAAAACCCTTCATTTAGTAATGCCATTTTTAATGATACAAAAAAAAAGGTAATTTTTTTAGAAAAGGGAACATTCCTGACAGACACAGTGTGCTTATTTCCATGCAGCTTTTCTTCAGCAAACCACTGTGCCTCTGTGATTAAGTTACTCAGCATCTCATGCATTTACCAGTTTAGAGAGCTGTAACATAAACCATTACACTAACCAGCATGCAAAAACAGCTCATTCATTCTGAAGATAATTTTTGAGGTGCTTCTTCCAGTGCATACTCAAACACATGCTCTTAAACATCCATACATCAAAACCAGTAAATATTTACTATGTCATCTCAGCTGTTCAATTTTTATTTAGTTTCAAACCCTTCTCCTACTCAGTGAACAGAGGACGTGGTAATCAAAGATAACTCAGAAAAAAAATTCAGTGTTTGTGTTTTGAGGGGTTTTAGAGGGTTGGGGTTAGCGTGAGTTGTTTTTTATTTTTTCCATATTTCCAGCAGTGCTTTTACTGAAAAAAAGATAATGAGCAGATTGGATAGAAATTGTCTCTGCAGCAACAGTTCTTAAAAATTGATGCAATGTGAAATCAAGCTCACAGCAGTTAGCTGAAATTAAGTTTTTTAGTGAACATGCCCTGAGGAAAGCAGAAAATAAAGAAGAAATGAAATATTACACCTATACAGATTTTGATGTCATCTCTAAAAACTAACCAATGAAGAGCGTATTCCAGTACTTAACATGTGAGTAAGACTATTACTCATGTCAGGTAACAGGGGCTAGACAAGTAAATACTACGCTTTATACAACATCTAAAAGTTGAGGAAAACACCATTTTAATAGCCCTGTTTATAACAAGGGCTACCAACACAGATCGATACAAAGAATTTTACACCTGAACTAAACTACATGAAGTAACAACTTCAATACTAATAGACAGATTTACAAGATCTTTTAAAATTTAAATAATATCTAACACTCAAAAATGAACATTTCTTATACTGAATTTGCACAGTCCATAATTTGTTGTCTCTTTCTACTTAGCTGCCTTTTTGACCACTATGACTAAAGCGGGAAAAGAAACAAAACACCTAGACCATTAATAAATACTTTTGGCAATAAAAAAAAGATCAAGTCACTTGACAATTTGTTATCATCCCTTTTCATAGGTTAGTGGCCAAATCAATTGTAGTCACTTCATAAAAACATTCCATAAGAAAAGCAACAGTTATATTCAAGATGAAGTCTTCATATGTAATTTTGCCCAGTTCAACAAGTCAAAGTGCACAGAGATGTACATATTATTTTTTTTTAAGAAAGATTACTTCCCAAAATGTTCTTTATCTTTTTTTTTCCCTCTCTAAAATTTCCCTGACCATCTCCTCTCTCTCTTCTCCTTTCTGCATAAGATAAAGTATCTTTTGCTATCCTCTGAAAACATCTTCAAGGGTAGTAGTTTGATTCCCTCCATTTAAAGTGTTCCACTTCATTCATAAAAAGCCATGAGACTTCTATCCAAGGCTACTGATATATATTTTAAATAGATGCATGAAATCTTCTTACATAGACAATATCATAATTTGTAAGATAGTACAATAAAAATAAAGCCAGAAGCTGAAAATGTCCCACAGCTGGCAGCAAAAGTCTGGAACAGAAACTTAAATTACTTAAAGCCAAAATAAATCAATACTTTTAAGTCACGTGCTTATCTGAAAATACCTGGTTTAATGTCACTTTAATTCACTGAGACTGGAGTATGTGTATAAAAGTTAAGCATCTTTGCTAAAAAAACCCCACCTTTCTCCTTGGGAGGTGAGGAAGTTTTGTAATTTATAATTTGTGGTTGTCCCTCACAGCAAAGCATATGCTTTGTCTGATCTAACCAGTAAAACCAATTTACCTTAAAGTTACTTTTCTAAGACAGATGTTGCTAAATACTCCACTGAAATAAAAAGCCTTCAGTGTTTACTGGGCAAATTTCTAAATGACTGAACAACCAATTGACTAAGTGACTTCAGCAAATCCAGCAATTACATACATCTCCAAGACCAAAGCACTTAACCCACTTCTAAAAGACAAAATAAAACACATGCAAAACAAAAAGCAATGTGCATGCAGTATGACTGAATGTTGGGCAAGCATTTCTTAGCCATTTCCTTATGTTGTTAATTAAAGGATCTTGCTAAGCATAACAAACTTGTACAACTGCAGCAAAATCTCACAGGATTTGAAACAATTTTTTCCCTCCTTCTACACCACCTGTTGTGCATCACCTGTTGACATGACACAAGGATGACCATATTCTCCACTTTTTTCTCACTGTTGCATAGTCAGATATTCACACCTCTGTTTACAGTCAAATCTTAAAACCTTTTTTGCGCTTATCCTGGATATATCTGCAACTATCACTGGTTTGCTTTGTAGTCCTACCTTCTAGAACTACACAGGTTTGTACAAACAGGACCTTTCAATTATCTTTTTTGTTTGTTCTGATTTCGCATCTATTATCCATGCTCACATTCACCAAACATGATAACGCTTCTTAAGACAGGTCTGAAATTCAGACTTGCTCAGCAGGACAGGAAGCAGTTTGCCTGGCTAAGGCTTGAAAATGCAGCCTCGTACACTGCTGCTGATAGACGGGGCAGGATTTGTTAAAGGAGCAGGTCTGCCACTTTGCCCACAGACACAGAGAACATATGTGATCTGTACTTGGAAGCACGACATTTGTTGTATTCTGGACCATAAAGTCTTCCTTGATCCTTTAAATAACCCTCACACACTCTGCTTTTGAATTACAAGTTACATAAAGAATGCTTCATCTCCTCAAGTATTGCACCTGCAAGCCAGAAAAAAGTGAGATTATTTAATATACTTATTTCAGTCTGTGTTTCAAAGATAAGTATTGCACTACAGGCAAGGAAATATACTTTCCCACCCTAGATGTAGCATATTTTGCCATTTGAAATAAATGTACCGAACTTAGCTGTGACACTAACTTAATGCTGAATTTTTCAAATCTCTCCTACATACAGGTTAAAAAAAATAAAACTGGGATAAAGAGGAAGTGATCAGATAGCATTACTATAGCAGCAAAGAATCTAACAAGTGCCATATTTCTCCCTCCAAAATGAAAACTGATCTGCCAGAGTCATTGGGTTAGAGTACTGAGTCAAATCATACAGTCTAATTGTACTTCACAATAATCACTAAAAAGGCATTTTAAAATTAAAAAAAATAATAAAAAAACAACTAGAAAAGAAGAAACATGGAAGGCAATCACACTGATACGAAGCCTTTCAAAAGTAGAGTCCAAGCAAAAATCTTTATAGAAATTCATACTTGATGCACCAAATCACCTATCTTTCCAGAAGTACATAATTATTCTTGAAAATAAAGAGTATTTTTTATCATAAAAGAATTCACAATGCCTCTAAGAGAGCAATTATTTTACTTGGTAACATTTATCCGTAAGTGATACAGTTTTTAGAGTGCTATAAATATACATATGCATATTAACGACCATATTATCAGTTAAATCACTGAAGTTTGTTCAAATATTGGGTTTGCTCTTGCTTTTAAATCCCAGATCACATTCTTTAAAGAACAGTTCATAATCTGTGTGGAATACCACCTATCCAGAATTTTTCCTCCTTACCTCCAAAGGTCTAATGTGTACGCTTCAGAATATACTGCAAGCAAACACGACAGTATTTATTTTCCTGGCATTGCTTTGTTTGTTTCAGTGTTTACTTAGCAATATCAGGCTGCTCACGTTTCTGTAATGCTTCTTTTGATTCAATGTCATTTACATTACACATTTTCCCTTTGTGAATAAGCTGCTTGCTGCTATAACAACATGCCTGCTATGAATCAATAAAATATACATCTATTTTATATAAATCAAAGAGCCATCACGTGTCAACAACTGCGAAGAGCACTGTCTCGCATTTCCGTTTTCAGCCCACCCACAAAGACCACACACAGCTTGCACTCTTGCCACCTCATACCCTGCTCAAACATGTCTGTTGTAAACTACTACTTTTTACGAGTCAGCTAGTGCTTTTGCACCTCTTTTTCAATTGCTACATTCCATACATAAAGAGGTCTTTTGCCTTCATTATTTTCCTCCCCTTTCTATTTTTTAAATCCATCACGCAAGTGAGGAACTCCTTGATTTCTTCTTCCTTGAAAGCTGCCCTGAAAGCTTTGAGTCATTCCCCTGCAGGTAAGAGCAGCTGCTTTTGTTCATGTGTTAAGAGTTGGCCCTTGCTTTTACAGGACAAGCTGTGCTTGTGAAATATGTCCCAGTGACGCACCGCATCTGTACAGTCAGGATGGTGTGCAAAGTGCAAACTGGGAAATTGATATAGTTAAATATATAAATGCTGGCATGAATGTAACAAGTCTAGAACTGAACCATTCTGATGCTAACACAGTCCCATAAAGAAATGAATGGGATTATTCCCAAATGTAAACATTTCATAAAAATTTCCTCCACTGCTTCCAACCATGCACCCTATATAATCATCCCATTTTCATTTCACCCAAAACTAAGCAGACAAAATTTTCTGCAGCAAATAGCTGCCTTTGGGTGACTTCAGTAGCAGGGCATGAGACTCCATACATGAAATGCTGGGACAATACAAGGAATTGTCTAATCCACCAACAGACTGCCCATTAACGGGTAGAAGAGTGACAGTATTCCTTATAAAAGCTTCCAAAGCCAAACCGTAGTTGCTTTTGACTATCTTATTTAAGATCTTATAGTATCTTATTTTGACCTTACTTATTTAAGAATGTTCTACTAGAACACAGTACTTGCAAGTTTATCATTTTGTATGTCACTGCCTCCTCCCACAAAAATAAAAATGCAGGTAGACAGAGGTGCTGTAAGTAGACTTGTTTCTATAATTCATAGAATAATTTATGTCAGAAGGGACCTCTGGAGATTATCTAGTCCAACCACATGCTCAAAGCAAGCCAACTTCAAAGTTTAGGACACAAGCAACCTGATCATGCAATCAAGTTTTGAGACATTTTCCACCACCACTCCAGGCTACTTGCTCCACCACTTAACTGCTCATTTCTCACTACACCCAGTCAGAAACTCCTAACAGCTGCCTCTTATCACCTTACCATGAACCTCTCAGAAGAATACAGTTTCATCTTCTCTTTAACATCCTTCAGGCAGTAGGTTCAAGGTCAGCACTGGGAACTTTAGATACTTACATCTATTTGACTTGCAGCTTGCTTTTCCACATACTTTTGGCAAGTATGCCATATATCTATATGCTTATCCACTCACAGGTATACTTCATGAAAGCCCATCGCAGAAAGAGGAAAAGATGGTCAGAATCCAATTCTACCCACAAGAAAAAGGAAGCCTTCTGTCCACAGATTTCTCATTATTAGAAGAAGAGTTCCAAGTTAGATTAATTTTTTAATAACATGTGCCTTTTCAAGCAGCAGTTCAGTCGTTTCCATCTTCTACCTAATGAGATGCATGTTTCCTTAGCCAGAAAACATTGTCAACAAGATGACAGTGAGAAGAGTTGATGATATCCATACATTTTTTTTCCTTCTTGGCATGATTATTTAAGGGCCACTAAATGATAGGAACCTCCATTTTATTGCTTGCCCTCTCAGGGTCAAAGATAGCTAAAACAGAAGACCAAAACCTATAGTCTGTAAGAAGACTTCTTTAATGTACTAAAGAAAAGTTAGGAAGAAATGATAACACTTGGCAACATAGATAGCATCTGATATCTGAAGAACCCCTTAGATTAGAAGTTATTCTGAAGCGTTGGAAAGTTGAATAGATTGAGAGTAGACAACCTTGCCTTTCCTCTACACAGCTTAAAACCAAAAAACTATGCTAAAGTACCCCCGTTTGTATCACTGCAATACCTATGGCATTGGTGTCTCTTACCTCTGTAAGAATATCATTTTATAAAAGAAAGTATCCTATTATGTTCTTTCTGAAGCAGAAGCTCCAAAATTCTTGTATTTTGACCCAAAGTATCAGTTTCATTGTCAAAATCTGTATTCCAAAATTAAATATGGATTTTAACATCGCTTTTAACACTTTGACCAACATTACATTTATTCATAAAACTGTGAGTTAACCAACTGTTGTTAAAGTTACAAAATATTAGGGGGGGGGGGGGGGGGGGGGCAGGACACCTACCTTGAATTCAATTGTCCTGTATTACACAATACTACACCAAAATATATTTATAGGAGCGTTTACCTGATGTACAATAAACAGTAAGAAAATACTCTTTTTTCAATTATCATGAAATATATATTTCATGACATACATTCATGAAATGTATATTTCATGAAACCATATATTCACATTATTTCCTGCTCTTTAAGGATCTTTTCCTATCCTGAAAGTTCAGGGAGTTTTCTCTTTGTACAGTTACCTTTAAAAAAAAAATAAAAAAAAAGAACCAAAACAAAACCAATAAAAAACCCAGAGTTTACGTAGCTGTATGGCAGGCACTATTTCAGGATAGCCAAAATCTGATACTATTAGGACTATTCCTATAATGCTTTCTGCTTCATTCTTTATGTATTGTTCCTCTCATCAATTTCTCATGTTCCATTTTTCTTTATGATTACCTTTTTGAGCAATGAAATTCCCCATAACTGTCCACAATGATAGCAATATCTTTCCTCCTTGCAACACTTTCTTTTCCATCATCCATGATCATCAGGAGATACAAATGATTAGTTGGAATTCCCCCTCAAACTCATTATTTATTCTATAATACTTTTCTTATTAAATTTATATGGTTCACTCTTGCCCTGGAAGAGACTCATATCTCTTTGTAGACAATTATAGTTTTGACTATCCAAAAAAATCTGGAAAAGATTACCACTCACTTAACCATCCATTTTCTAATTCATTTGTGAAGATATTGAATTATACACCTTCCAGAAGAGATCTTTTAAAAGCTCCAGTAACAGTTTTTCTTTCACCTTCACAATCCACGACCACAAATTTTACTCCTATCCATGATTTCCTATTTTAGAAGGAACTGACCTGTAAGTTACCTTTTTGACATATTTCAAGATGCAAATCTAAGCCTTGGCAAAGAAACTTTAGTCAAAACTTTTCATACTGAATCCCCAAAAATATCAACTGAATCATCCTTACACATTTCCTCGCAAGATTCTTTTCTAGGAACTCAAGGATCTATGAAGAATCACTGATTTCCATAAAGTGGATGAAGACTTTGGCATACTCCATTTTTGTACACAACACACGTACCGGCTTTGGTGAGGATGAAGTTTATTTTCTTCATAGTAGCTCATATAGTGCTGCATTTTGCATTTGTAACCAAACCAGTGTTGATTACACAAGAATGTTTTAGCTGTTGATGAGCAGTGCTTGCGCAGTATCAAGGCTTTCTCTGTTTCTCATGCTGTCACACCAGCGAGTAGGTGAGGTTTGGAGGGGCTATGACCAGGAGAGCTGACCCCCGATGACCAAAGGGATATCGCATGTCACATGACATCATCCTCAGTAACAAAAGCTGGGGGAAAGAAGGGGGAAGGTCCGGGATGCGGGGAAGTAGCTTTATTTTTGTTTCACTAATCAATGTTTTGCACCTGGTGTGTTACTGTTTTACATTCTCAAGCCCCTTTTTTATTACTCTCATTAGAACATGACTTTCACTGTTTAAAAGATGTCCTCTCCTTGTAATAGTCACCTTCACTCTGGTCTTATATCTCATCAGCTTTTGGTTTTAGTGGTGTTGGGATGTTCTTGGTCCTCTTACATTTATTCTTCCTGACCCACTTTATACAGGAAGGTCATTCCATGTTACACACAACTGCTTCAGCCTTTCAGCTGCTCCTTTCAATCTCTTTTTTTGTTTTGCTGTAGAAACGTCTCTACTTCTGAGACTTCTGAGACTTCTCCTGTGGAATGCAACAGGATCGCTCCTATGGAAAAGCTATAGAGATAATTTGTATTTTCCTCTACCAGACAGAGGTTTCTTTTCGGTAGGTTTCCTAGCTAGTTACCTCAAACAATAACTGAAGTGAAACCTTATTCTCCACATTGCACCTTAATATTTACTCCACCAACCAGTATTACTGGCATAGGTATAACCTATGAAGAGTTACCATCCTGGCCAGGTCAGGAGCACAGTCCCAGGATAATACTTCTGATCAGGTTCACAATGTCTTTCATTTTTTTGAGGGATTTTCTCTGAAAAAAAAAAATAATCACAGTTTTCATGCTTTTATGGGTTTGACTCAGTTTTTTTAAGGGCCTGATTCTGCCCTGTGAAGAAACTGGTACAGAACCCCTGCACCCAGTTACACGCCTTTGGTGAGTTATTTGCTTCAAAGCAAAAGATTCTTCCAGTATCCCCAAAGACAAAATATTACTGGAATATTTCTTAAAAACTTTAATTTTTTTCCTCTTCTGCATATCTTACCTTTTATTAAAACTTTACTACAGGAAATAAACAATACAAATGAACCTACAGATTCAGCAGAATAGAAGATTCTGAGCTTGTCAGAAGACTCAGGAAAAAAACCTCATGTAGTCACACTAATTAAAAAAAAAATCTCCAATTAAGTGTACTTTGCCTTCATTTTCACAAAAAAAAAAATCCCCCAATTAAGTGTACTTAATCTTCATTTTAACAAAACCCTTGGCAACCAAACACTGTAAGACTTGGTTGCTATGACAAAGATTATTATAATTAATATGGTTGGAAGCAAAATAAAAACTGCTGTGCACTGGAGAAGGTAGCATAACAGGCCACAATGATAAAAGGTCATTAGATACCATAGCTAATAATAATTAACTTCTCTGAAAGGTCACAACAAAAGCTGCTTTTCAGTTGTATTCTCTAACATTCCTTGAATCACCAGTGATGCTTACACTAAACTCGACTTGATGTCTCATCTACCACAAGCAAGACAAAACAGCTGTCCAGTGCAAAACTCTGGTTTTCAATCCTTCAAGTATTCCTCACAGAACAGGAATGCAATTTCTCTACATTTAATAAATTGGCTTTATCATTGGGGATTGTCTCTTTACATTCTAATACGAAAAACGTACTTAAAGCTGTCTTTTGAAAACTTACAGAATAAGCTGTTAATTATAGCTTATTCCATATCGGATTTCACATCTTTAGTACATAGTAAGTGCTACTTCCAAATGCTTTAAAAGGTTTTCAGTTTTTCAATAATTTAATTTCTATTTAAATTATTTTTTTATATTTATTTATAATTTGAATTTTAAAATTTAAATTATATTTATAATTTAAAAATATATAAAAATAATCAATTTAAATAACTTTTTTTTAAAAAAAATAACCATATTTAGATAGTAGTGGTTACTATTAGGGTAGTTACTAGAGGGTAATGAGGATTTGAGCTTCAAAGTGGAAAGTGAAGACTATGTTTTTCCAGACCAATATACACAATTTGGTATCAATTTGATGCAGCAGATGTAAATGAAATTTTTTTAGAGTAACCAGTCAAACTGCATTGTGAAACCCATTTAAACAATGAGCCATATTTTGAAAGCGAGCACTCTACAATAAACAGTGGCTGACACTGATTGATTAAAGGGATCTCTGCGACACAGCACACATGACAGGTGACTTCCTTCTTTTAAGTCAACACAGAATGCTCAGGGTTTAAAACATAAATTCATGAAATCACATTTCATTTTCTTTCAGAACCCCAAGAACAGATCCCTACTTCTTCCAGAAATACTGTAAAGAACTATGAAAAAAACACAGATGCTAATCATAGGGTTGTTTTCAGATTCCTCATACATTTGGTTTTTAACAAGCATCTGTATTGCAACAATTCATAATTTTCAGCTTTTGATCATGTTAAGAAACATTTGGGGTTCACAGATACCTCATGATAAGTGTTTTAAATGGGCTAATAATTTATAACACACAAACTTCAAAGGCAGGAAAGATTACTTTCCTGAAATTTGGATAGCTTTGGCAACATTTTAACAAGCAGCTGACCAAATTAGCACTTTCCCATCAGCATGAGCAGGTTTCCCTCTTAATCTCACTGCCCCTACCTGCACGGTCCATGTCTGGCCTTCTCCCAGCATCAAACCTCATCAGATCTTTCCAGGAGCCAAGGGAGCTCCGCTCTACTGACTTTTATTGCAGAGTTAGGTTTTTCTGCCAGGCTAATGGGTTAAACCAGTTGGTTGGTCCAATGAGTCCTAAAACGCGCAGAGTGCACACAGTGGCCTTGCACAGACACAAACACAGGGAGACACCCTCACGGGGCTCCAGGGCTGACAACAATGCCCTCATCTCCAGCCCTGCTTTCTTTCAACGCTTACGCAAATACAGGTCTACCCATGTAGGAAAAAAGTACATTAAATACATTAGAATTGTAACAAGCTCATATTCTCAGGGCAATAACAAAACCGAAATCATACTTCATATTTTCCTGTGACCAGGTAGTATCTCCTCTACTAAACAGTGGGAAGCTGGGGCCAAGGGGACTCTGACTGATCTGCACTAGGGACAGTGGAGAGGGGAACACATTCATAAACTTGTGTGAAACTGCAGGCAAGCTTGACTGCCTCATCTTACAACCATTTTCCATTTTCCACTTCTTCAGTTAAGTGAAGTTATTTTATTGTCTCCAGTTCAAACTGTAGTTCCTGGAATTTCCAAATATCAGTCTTCTGACAGTTTTAATCTGTCTGTACTGCCCTCCTGTAGATCCTACGCACAAGGTTTCCTATTCTTCAGATGCAGAAAGTGGGTGAATGAGTTCTTCCAACAGAATATAGTTACTCCTCTGAAGATGTGCTGAAATTCAGGTAAGAAGCTGAGCAGATAAATCATTGAATGTTTCCTACCATTTTTACCCAGTATCATATACTGAACCCATTACTAACCCTAACTTCAAATGAAAAAGGTTACCATGGGGAGAGAATAATAAGGCAATATAAACCCGAAATACTTCCAAAAAAGCAAATGAATCCCTAGTAAAAATCGAAAAAGAAGAACTGCATGGAAGTGACAGGGTTTCCACACCTCACCTCTGACAGCTAACCCTATGCAACTTGCTGAAAATTAACTACTGTTACTGTACCTCGCTCTAACTTTAAAAAAGACAGACATACTTCTAAACAACCAATGGCTTCAGATATACCTTGAAAACAGAAAGTATTTCCCTAGTTTTTACTGGGGCAAATGTTTAATAAAAATAATAATTAACAAAAATAAAAAAATGAAAAATTCCAAAATTGTAGAGGATTTCATTGAGTTGCTGCAAGGTACAGAAAAATGACCCTTTGGGCTGAGTAATTAAGGAGCAGGTATATTGCAAGGAAGGAAGGTTTTCTCTTATCATCTTACAAAAATAATCAGTGGTTTAAGATTCTGTAACACCCTCAAAATTGTTTAAAAATCACTGTTCTACATAGTAAGCTAAGTGTTTTAAGATCTTTATAACATCAGCAGAACTAAGAACTTCTCTATTCAAATGGACAAAAAAAAATCACTTCAAATGCTGATTGACATTCTGCCTTGCAAATACCTATGTTCTGCTCTAAATAGATGACAAGAAGTTGCTATGATGGTTTTCTCAGAACTGTTAAACATGTTCCAACTCCACAAAGGCATGAGAACATTAAAACTCTTTTGTTGGAAGCAGAATGTTTGAAAGCTCATTGGCAGAGCAGTTACATCCACTTTTCAAGAATACATGATAATTCTCTCTCTGGTTTCCCCAAATAGAGGAGGGGGGAAGAAATGCAGAAAGAAGGAGCAGTGCACACAGTATGTTTTTACTTCCATCTGCCATCTGTTAACAGTTTCAGCTACTTGAATAAATATGTATTTATACTCACCAGGAAAGATTACAGTCTTGTCTACATGCAGTTACTCAGTACAGCTGCTCATGAACAAATCCAAGGTAAGAGCATTCTTACAGAACCAGTAGTTAAGAGTCCACAGAAATACGGTATTTTGAAATGAGAACATCTAAATAAAGAACTATTCAACAGCGGGTGCTTACGAATAACTAAACATGAACCAGTCCAGAGGATTCATCACAATAGAGTCTACTTATATGCTCACCGCTATCTACACAATGCAGAATCTGCTAGCACGGTCCTGTCCTTCAGAGATCAGAAGGAGAAGAAGAAATTACATGTCTAACAAGTGTAGCTAGGCAGACAGATGCAGAACCTTTTTACTGTTATGTTTCATATTAATTTAGGAAGCTGGATTAAACCACATCTCTATCAAAAGACTGTTTTCTCCTGAGAAATGTAATTGCTTTTTCACTGTAGTTCAGCTGCCTTTTTGGCAGAACAACTAAAAATTTCACAGCTTCAATGAGCTCAGTTTAGCACCACTATCATCTTGGATTCTTCCTGCCTTGGCCTCTTGAATAAGTGAAAATACTCTGAAGTAAGATGACATGATAGTATACTACCTATAACTACATACTGGGAGTAACGACCTTTTATTTCTGGTTGAAGTGATTTTAAGATGAAAGATGACAACTGCAGCCTTGTGAGATTCTTTTCAGTTTTCTCCTGAAATTGCCGTTCAACAAGAACAACAAAAGCCACAACAGAGAGCACTGCTGGGGTAGACTCATCCCAAGTAAAAGTCAGTCAATATGGCCCTGACTCACAAAGTCAGCCTCTCCTGAAAGCAGCCCAGAAACGGCCTATCTGGACAGGAAGGCTAACTATTTTTAACATCTGCATGTTCAAAAGGCACACAGGAATATCAGACTACATAGTAGTTTAAAGTATATACCTGCTAAGTGTGAATTACGTTTGTCTCAAATGTTCATAAGTGAGGAAAATACATTAGTAGACTAATACAAACAAATATTGTTTAACTTTAATTCTTGTATGAGAAATAATCGCTGAAGACAACAAAAAAAAGCCTCACACTGCTAACTGACATTACGTATGGCAGTATTAGCTTCGTTCCTCGGACTCCAGTTCCATACAGCAGCTGAACATATAAAACAGGCCCATCGTGTTATTTTCAAGTAAAGTATCTCACGAATTCTCATTGTTTATTGTATGCATGCAAAGTTAACATGATGTCTATTACCAAAAAAAATTGTGCAGGTTTGCCTTAGCATTATGAATAATCCCTTTATTCACCAGCTGTGCATTACGCTCATTACATCCGTACCTGAGTCCTTTGACAGACTGAGACTGTCCATGTAGCATGGACAGTATCTCCACCTCCACTGTGATGCTAAGCAAACTGAAACTGCTGACTGCTTTACAAATTTGCACCCAAGAGGCTGAACAGAGCGCAGTGGACTTCATGAGCCTACAGTTCCACTGTACAACTACAACTGTCTGTCAGCAGTCACTGTACTGCATTCTGGCCGTGTTTTTATTGCTGACTTGGGCTTATATACACCTAAGTGGTCAGGTTTGAAGGTGCCAGTAGATCACTTTTAACACACCACACACAAATGATCTTTAACTTCATAGTACACTGCTTACTTAATAGACCTCATCCTCTTTTCTGTGTAACGCTGACAACACAGAGCTGCTGCAGTGACACATGTAGATACTGCATCTCTGTTACCAAAACTCTTAATGGGCTGATTTCTGTGATGGATACATGCCTGCAAGACATGACAAAGATTAATGGTGCACAAAATACCCAAATCAGTTATCAAGAACCTGTTCTGAAAAACTGTTTGCAATTTCACTTCAGGAAATACATGTCCTGGGATGCTGCAGCTAACCAGAAGAGACAGACCAATTCATGTTCAAACTAAGTCATTGTTACTTGTTTTCAGGACCACTGTTTTCCTTGGTCTGCACCAGCCATGGCATATTGGCTCAATATCAATCATCCTTAGAAAGCACAATTTACAACCAGCACAATACCAACAGCTCATTTACAGGAAAGGAAACAAGTCTGAAAGAACCAATTACTTCTTTGAGAAAAATAGCAAAGATTAATTTGTAAATTTAAAATAATAAGCACTGTGACACGGATGATGAATTTACATATTGAGTAGATGATGATGGGGTAGAAGAAAGTTGCCAGAAGCATGAATCTTCTGTAATGTGGCAGAAGAGGTGTCTCATGCTGCCTACAAAGCTACTACCAAGCACTGTGGAAGAGAAGAGGCATAAAAGCAAACTCACAATTGCAGAATGGAGGGGAGGGGCTATTTGTCATTTTAATTAGCTTGGGAAAGAAAACTTGAAAGAGAAACTAAAACACCATCTTTTAAAGTGGCCTTTAATTACTGTTACCTGCCATGGCAATAAGAGTAAGTAAATAGGAAATACTATTCCCACTGCTATGTGGAAACTTGCATTCAGTGGCAGCCACTTGATAAGCTTTGATTCTCTTAGTTTTAGGAAGACTTAAGTACATTAGCTAGCATAAGAAACAACAGTAAATTAAAACATATTAAAGCCCACTAATAACCACATCTGCATTTACTAACAAAACCCACAGATCCTAGCTTTATTTTAAATAGGGTGTGTGAAAATTCTCCCTGGGTAATGTCAGAAGAACATCAACCCTTTCCTGAAAAATTTTATACCAGAACAGCTTCTAGGCTACAGATTCATTTAGCACCATTTCTTCATTACTTATTTGAAGATACTGTACACAATAAATTCTACAAAACTTTCTTTCCTGAATACTCCAGCATAGTTCTGCAGGCAATCTGTACCAATTTTGCAACCAAATTTTACTCCTATTCTCTACACAGCCAACTTTATTTTGTAACTATATTAGAGCAAAGATAAAACAGCTCCTACAGCTCTAAATTGTAAACTTTAATTATATCTTAAATATCATCACTGTGGAACTAAAGGAGGAAACACCTGTAAAAGCCTCAACATTAAATAACAGATAAAAATTACTTATCAACTTGAATCATAATATTTATATGAAACTAAAGAATTTAGAAAAGCAAATAAGATCTGCTATAATGCTCCTTTGTACCCCATGAAAATTTACTACATTTACAATTACAGTATTTGAACTAATAAAATTGAAGCAGTCACATGAAGGCACATTTAACTTAAAAACCGTTTCATTTTCTTTAATATACTACTCTGATTTTAAACTATATGAGTGATATCAATGGAAAATCTGAAGTCCAGTTTCTATGCTTGGTAAGTTTTCTTCGATCATTTTTCAGATGTTCAGCTTTAGCCTCATCTAGCACTGTCAGAGAAGTGCTAGGAAAAAAAACCAACAACAAAACACCAAAAAACACTACTATTTCAGCTTACAGCTTTTCCACAGACAAGTTCCATTTGGAGCTGCACCCCTCTCCTACGTGATCTTTGGAGACATTAAGTATTTGGCCCTATTCTCTCTGGGGAATAAATTTATTCTACCAAACAACACTCAAATGATTAAATTTCCCAATTTATGTAACTTAAAACTAAACTGGTTTTCCATTTTATGAAAAAAATGTACTTGATTTTTTTGTTACTATTTAAAAAAACATTAAAATTCCTTCTTTTGCCAAACGAACACACTGAACCTGTTGACTACAGCTAAGGAAGCAGATCCTGCTCTTATTTTGACATCTATTTTCTGAAAACAAGTATCTAATAGTTAATAATTTTTGCCAAAAATAAATTCTCCATAGAAATATTTGTCCATTCACCTCCTCTCACCATCAGTGTTCCAGAGGCAACTTAACTCGCCATTAAATAATGGCTCCAGAAAGATTTGTTGCCTATTACTGATGTCCAAGATCCAGAAAGTCGCATCTGAAGTGACAACTTCCCACCATCCTCCCAGCCTTTGCCTTCTTGGTGTTGACTGCTCCAGCAGCTTGTGCTCTGCTGATGCTCACATTTGGAGCCTTCTCTCCAATTTATCCCTCTCAGGTCCACCTGCAAATTTCCAAGAAAAAGGCCCTACAACACTTTGCATTTATTATGGGTTCAGAAAATTTCCTTTCCCGAACATGAAGACAGGAAACCTGCCTAAAGACTCCAGGTGCAAGCTTTTCTCCCAGCCACCACTAAAAAAAACCTCCCAGATCTTAAATGGAAATTTGTTTCCCCACTAATCAATAGGGCTGGCTTGCAGGGTGCATCAAGTTAAAAGTCCCACGTAGTTTTGCTGCAGCCCTGGTTAAGAAAGTGCAGGTCACAGCATCAAAGGCAGCACTGCGCTGTGCAGACCTATGGGCTAAAAAGTGATGGAGCCTCCTGGTCCCCCAACTGCCTCCTCACATCCCCCCTTCCCCCTCTTCTGTAGGGAAGCAGGAAGGGAATGCAGGGAAGCATCACACTCCTCAGTGACCCTAGGCAACTCACCAGCCTCATGTGCAAAGATTTTGATTTTTGCTGCGTAGTTTGGTTAGGCTTTGTTTGGGGGCTTGCAGTTTTTTAGTTCTTCATATCTTTTTTTTATTTTTTTTTTCCCCAGTGACATAACAAGAACCTGCTCCGGGAGAAAGCAGCCAAGGAGCACCAAGGGGAAGAGGCAGCATTTGCAAAATGACACAATTAATGTATTTTTCTTGTGTTGTGCTTTGCCCCCATCCTGGCCAAACCTGAAGTATTTTTTCCTCACATCTGTCAGAAAAGATTGTTGTGAAAGTGCAGTTGTTTGGTATGCAGTAGCCAAATACCGTCTGTTAAATGAAGCTACCAAGGTGGTTTCTGCAGAGTTTGCATCAGAGGTGTTCTGTAGCAGGAAAACTACTCTGCAATCTCAGCCAGTACACAGCACTTGCAGAACCAGTTTTAACACTACAGCAGGCTTACCGCAGCAAAATTACTATGGATTTAAAACTGGACAAGCTAGTTTTACCAATTTAATTAAGGATCTAATTAAACTGGAGAAGAAAACTATCTTTGTTATGACTTTACTTTTTGAGTAAAATTATAACCCTCTATGTGGTTACTAAGAATATCTGTACCTGGATTACACTGTCATTTTCAGATTCAGAAAGAGAAACTAAGCTTATTGCCTGTACTACTGATCTTGCCACCCCTTTTTGAGAACGAGCAACACACACATATGCTCAGAATAAAACACACTAACAGTATTTCAGCAGAATTCCCCATTACAGATCTGACCACAGTCAACAAGATCTTGAAGCACATAATTTTTTCAGTCCTATCTTGCCACACAATACCCTCGACAAGAGAAAAACATAGGGTTAAAGAAAGGAAAAAAGAGAAAGTAAATTTATTGAAAATGAAAGCTTTACTGTTACAATTTTAAAAATAAAAGAACAAATTCTTTCTAATTTGGAGGGCAGTTCTTCAGTCAAATACACTGAACCTAACTGATGGTTCTGTAAAGCTGCAGCCAAAGAAAGCGTGTGTGTCTGGTTTAACTGTTTTGTTGTGACAAAATACCCACTTAAATATTTTTCCATTTCAACCACTATGCAGTACTTATCTAACATGTAAATAAATAATGTACTGAAATGCATGCCATGTTCTATTTCACCAGGCATTCTGAATGAAGGCAAACATAAAACTGAAACTACTTACAGTTTTTTTGAAAAATATTGGTTATACTGCACATTATACTTCAGACAAATTAGTAATAAATCAACAGTTCAGCAATGTAATTCAGACTGATTTCAATGCTACTGAAAGAAGTATATTTGATGTTCCATCTCTTAATGGAAAACCAGACAGGTGCTGCTAAACTCTATACCCTTTCATTGTTCTAAAATATCTGCTGTTAAGATCTCATAATTAAATCCAGGACCAAAGATGACACTTCAAGGTTCATTTTTATCCTTATGAAAACAGAAGCAAAAAACCTAGGCACAGGCAGACACATGCTCACAGACACACAAACACCATCCCATGTACACCTACTGTCAGGTTTGGTGTTATCCACTTTTGGTTAAAATAGAAATGTGCCAACCAAGCAAATTCCACATTTGTTCAGATTCCTATGCTCAGCTGCACAAAAACCAACTCATTTCTTGTTCAAGATCTATGACAGCAAATATTCTTTGTAACTTGCAAATGCATTGCAATCTGCTTAATATTTTTACCTGTATAAAAAAAAAAAAACACACAACCAAAACAAAACCAAAAAACTTCACCATATTTTGATAACTTACCACAGTCTGCAGTACATTACAAAATAGTTTAATAATTCACTTCACATCGGAGAGAAATTTGTTCAGCATGGTAGGCTCACACTTCTATCATTAAAAGCAGTATAAAACCGAACAACAGATTGATATCACATTTTTAAAATTTACATTAAAAAACACTGGAAGCATGTTAACAGGAACTTGTCATCCCCTTGGCTTACCATTATGGAAAAAGGGACGTGGGTGGTTTATTTTGTTGGTAGTATTATTAATTATTATTTTATTTGTTTTTAAGAAACATGATGTTATTCGGGTTCATGTGTTCTTCACAAGTACAAGTGCAGTGTAAAGGGCAGCACATATTCATTCTGCCAAAGGAGAAGACCAAATATCACCCTGGAAGTGTGCACTTACACAGCAGGGTAGGGATTTGTGCTAGTGAAGAGCTAAGACTGACGCTGACTTCCCTAGACCCTTTCCAAGGGCAGCAGCGGGAAGAGCTGGAAAAGGGGTGGCAGCAGGGGGACAACCAGCGTTGCAGTCCTCTTGCCTGCAGCCATGGGTGCAGCAGGAGATGGAAGCAAGGACCACAGTGCCGAGCCCTCCCTGCCCTTCTGAAGGCAAGTCTGAAATTAAGGGAAGACTTCAGTGCTCCTTGGCTTCCTTTTCAGACTCACCACACAGTGGCTGTGCTGTAAAGAACCAGAATTAGAGAAATGCCAAAGTTCAACTCAAAAGTTCAACATGGCAATTCAAGCACATCACTAGCTGAAATTGATTCTTTTTTTTTAAACCACAAAACCTCTGAAAGAGTGAACCAATTGGCAACACAAGTGCACCCTTGTGTGTCTGTATTTGTTACAAAAGGTAACACAGGTCAAAAGGAAGAAAAAAAAAAGGGGGGGGGTCGTGTAAAGGGACTGGTTACAACTGTTTGTTAATTCATTTTGTGAAGGCTGGAAAGTTTACAGTCATCACCTAAACATGGTAGAGAAGATGGGGGTGAAAAACAAGGGTTCACTCACATGAGAGAAGGTGGTGTACATGAGCATGTATGCCTTTATATTCACAAAAAGAAAGAAAAAGGTCAGAGGAAAGAAAGATTATCTGTCTCCATTCCACAAAGTTAGTGTGGGGTTTTTTTGCATTTCCAGGTAAAATCCTACTCTGAAGTTAACCCTTCAGCTCCCAAATTTGAAGCTAATCAGGTCCAACCAAGTCAACTAACAATCAGGCCTACCATATTTACATGACATTAGCACAATGCATGCCCAAAGGGCAGCCACATACATGCTCCAGATAAAAGGTATTTGGCTGCTGTTTGGCAGCTGGATGATACAGTATACTCACTAGTTCCTTTCTCCTTCTCTTCTGTTGCTGGCAGAGCAATCTAGAAATGCTCTAGCAGGCAGCTCCTTCAGGTATCTCCTTCTGAATCTGGCACAACCACTGCTTCTTTCTTCCCCCTTTCCCATAAGCCAGTGACAGGATGATACACACACCCCCCACAGAAACCAACATCTGCACTGAGTTATAAAGCTTGTTCTGTCTTACAGCTCAAGACCACCACCACTTGAGTGTTCCCCCAAAATCCCTAATACTTGATTCCTCTTCCAGTACTTCAACAATGCACTGGGAATGCTGGCATTACAGGATTATTTTTTTTTGTTGTTGTTGTTGTTAAAGGCTTATCATAAAATCATTCAAATTGAACAAGTATCTTTTCCTTGCTTGTAAATTACTTCATTCCATAAACAGCAGAAAACCTCTATTACTTCCAGGTGACAGATGCATGTCTCTTATATTTGAAGAGCTAAAAACTTGCAGCATTTAATCACCGAATACAGCACAATAATAATAATAATAATAATCATCATCATCATCATCATCATCATCATCACCACAGTTTTAAGAAGAGAATTGACAAGTTATTTTCTTCCAAAAGACAACACCTACTGAAGAGTGCACAGCCTGTGAGATGCATTCATTGCCTGGCAAGCATAGCAAAGACTACATTGTGCCGTAATTGTCAATCTTGTTACTCAAGCCAAAAAGTTGACTCAAGACTAAAAATCAACATTATGAAATTTTACAGGTAATTCACACAAAGGACCAAACTGGCACACACAACCACCCCCAGTAAATGCAATGTTCATACTGTAACAAGACAGTAAAATGACACTGCCACAACCCCATGAATTCCTCTGCTCTGCATTAGCAGGGATGCCCACATGATCTGTCCCCTCCACTGCGGTGGAAAACATGTCTTCGCTCTGCCTTGCAGTGAACAAGTGCTAATCCACTGTCTTGGCTGCGTTTCCATTTGCTGTTGCTTGTTTCTGATGCTGACAGAGATGCAGTGATCCTGTTATGTGCAGCAACAAAACCTCAGAGAGCAACTTTAAACCCTAAAACCAAAAAGGTTTCCAGCCACAGAACCCATTCCAGCAAATCAACGGTATGAGAAAAGGTCTCGTGGACCACATGCAAAAAAGACTCAAGACCCTGGGCTCCTACCCCGACAAAAATACAAAAAAAACCCAACCAAACAAAAAACCAACGGGGGAAACAAACAAAACCAAAACAAACAGAACCACCCCACCAACCACCACACACCAGGAAAAAAACCAGCTTGGCTCACAGGATTGCAGAGGGTTTCTTCTAGACAGCCAAAGTACTTTGCTGAAGTAATCCACTCCAACAAGTTCTATACCAATTCTTTAAATCTTCTGGGAGTTGCACATAAAGACATTTAGAGCAAATAGCGAAGGAGCTCCACAACTGACTCGGAGAGCTCTCAAAGAAGAAAAAAATATGTCTGCAAAGACTACAATGCAACAGTCCCTGGCTTTGAGCCCAGAGCACTATCTGCCTGATTGCACCATCACCCTGCATCCCGCAGGGCAATTACTAGTTTGCAAACTTCCCATTACTACCTTACAGCCAGATTATTCTGCTTTAGATGAATTTTCAGAATATCCAGAATAGGGGTAAAATTTACTTCACTCTAGCAGAAGCGGGCAAGGAGGGTGAGGGCGTCTGTAAAATGCTTTGTAATATCTTTTGGTCAAAGGGGAAAATTCAACAATACTGGTCTGTTTGCTTGCTCGTTTATTTGTTTTAATACACATACCTTGCATAATTATCAGAATGGGATACTCATGCAAAATAATTGATACACTTCTCCCCCATCTTTGAATTTTGACAATTTTTTCCTTCAGAGCAACCATCTCAGCTGTTTTTTCAATGTCACCTCAAACAAAGTCTAAACTAAAGAAAAGAAGTACATACAGGGTAGAAAGAATTATAAAGGCATTCATTTATTTCCCTATGAGGAGGTCGTATCACCAGTCAACATGGGATTCCTATTACATATTACTCTGGATGAAGAAAACCTTTTGACTTTACTCCAAGCCTCAGGCTTGTTCACCATTTAGCATTAGAAAAAGAAAATATTCAAAAAATCCATCAAAACAACCAACATATTGCAGTATAGTGTGCACAGACTACAAAAAAAATTCTTCTAGAGCATTTCATCTTGCCCTAATAATAAAAGGCAGAAAAGGACAAAGAGAAAGTTAAAGTGGCTGCATAATTCTCAGTATTACTTTTTATCAACATAGGCATTGTTGGTGGGAGACGGAGTGTCAGGAAAAAATCCAGACATCATACAATGCTTCACAGCAGAAATTACTTAACAATACACCTTACTAGTGATGAATTGACGAGTTCGGTCTTTTAAGTCCCTGACTCTTCAAGGCCACAAATTTGGAGGTTAATTGGTTTCCAATTTTTGAATTGCGGAGATTTTAGTAAACTTTTTGATAATGATGTAATACTGCACTACTAAACTTTTCCTTTTATTTACTTTCACTTAGGGGTAATCTGGAAACCCCTAGCAGAGCACAATTCATTACTCAATCTTTTCAGAACCTGTATAATGAAATAAAGTATTATCAACTTCTGTTTTCCTTTAAGCATCTTCTTCAAGCATGTATCACTGATCTCTGCCATAACCCTCTTTCATTCATTTCACTTTTCACGTGAATAAAAACATATTTTAAGACAAGCTGAGTGGAAGAGTGTATCATTGCCAACTCCTTGATAACATGATATTCACAGTTTTTCTCAGAAAGGGATGGGATCTTGCAGAAGCTGACAAAAATATGACAAAATCTGAGGTTCTTACATAACAATTATGCTTTCCAACTATATACAAAAATCCTAAAAAAAAAGAAGCCTTGACAAAAGGAACCATCCAGAACTTCTCTATTTACACACCGTGATTTAAGTCAATCTTCTGTTTCTGAAAAAGGGAAGTGAATTAAGCACACCAAGGTGGCTGATTAGCAATAGTGTGTTTTATACTTCACTGCCTGACAGTGCCTGCTGTATGATGGGGAGGGGAATGCTACAGGCTTTTCACAATCTTGGTAATCAAGGTTAATATAAAATTTGCATACCACCTTGTTGATGAGTAGAATGTTTCCTAGAAAAGCACTGAGGTTAGTCACATATATTTCATCAGAAATTAAGCACTGGCTAAAAATTTTGCATATTTATTTCAGAGTAACTATGAGTTTACAGTCAGTCACTTTTCCACCTGAGACTCTCAGGTAATTAAAGATAATTTATAACATGGACTCATACAGCACATTAACTCCAAACCTTTCACTGCCTCTGGAAATGCCACAGACCTACTAAAGTTTTGTCATCTCACCCTGAAGATAACGACTACCTTGCAGAGAATAAAGTCAAAATGCTCATTAGCTTCATTGACACTACATTACTCAGAAGAAAGAAAACTGAACACTTGCATGTATAGCCATGCAGTTCCTTACAATACTCCAGTGCATCAAGTATGACATTTCTACCTTAGTTTTAAGTTCAGATCATACATTTAACAAAGGAAATCCAGAAAACAGCAGAACAAAATAAAGTTGTTCACAGACTGTAATATAACAGAAAGCAAAGCAGTGGAAAAGACAGTGTTGAAAACTTAAACAAAGGAAAAGGAAAGGAGCAAACTTAGAAAAGCATGTTATTTCTGAAGAGCTACATTACAGCTAAAAGTTGCCTTTTAGACATACAAGCCATTTAGCTTCAAAGTCCTGCAATATCATTTTCTTCAGCACAGTACTAAGGATAGATCAATTTAAGTGATTGCTCAGACTCCATAGGTTCCTTAGCCTGTGAAATCCAAGGTGTCCAAAGTCATTTCTTCTATGCCCCTGGAATGCTGGGATGGTGTTCTCAGTGTTCTCTGCTTGCAACGGAGGAATATGGCTTGGGTCACTGATTTAGACAAGGTTGACAGCTTTTACCTGATTAAAAATAATCTCTGCTATTTCTAATTGTAAAAAAATTTTGATACTAATGTATTATATTTCACCTTTTTTAATGTAGCAGACCCCAAAACAAATTATCTCCAAAACAGGGTAAGAAAAATTGAATCCACCAATCTAGGAAAAATATTATATACATCTCCATATGACAATGTAAAAGTTCTTAAGAAAAAAAGAAAGGCAAGAAAAAAAAACAAGGGGGGGGGGGGAGACACAACAGACAGGGGAGAAGACAACAGCTTGTATCACCAACATTTCTTTGCTCTCCCACCACCATCATTCCCCTATCCCTCAGGAACTTCCTGTGCACGTAAATGAACAAACTGGATGGGAAAAAAAACACATTGTGGCCAACCTGCAGGACATACCTTACTGAAACAATGTCACAGCCCAGAACTAACAGGCAAAACCAGCACTGTTTCTAAGAAACAAGAGCGAGCTTCCATGAAATCTCCAATACTTACGGTGGGACTGGAAACCTGGAAGCTGGCACCTCAGCCATGAGGGGGCCTGTCTGAGCAATGCTCACTTTGACTCTGTGCACTATGATTTTCCAGTTTGAAGACTGGAACGAGACAGTATTTGTAGCAGTCCCTTGAGAGCTGCAAGTGCTTTGTGATCTACAAAACTAAATTATTAAAATGTGGCTGCTAATCACTCTGTTGGAACTTAAAATTTTTCTTTGTCCTTAGCGAATTGACAAACATCTCAGAAGAAATTAGACAGAAATGTGACAGATATGCTTGCACATTTCCATGTTTATCCTAACAGTTTAAAAAAAAAAAAAAAAGATGGAGATGGTGTTTTGTTTGTACTAACAAGTCTTAGAGAAGCAATAAGAAAGTTCATTATAAAAAAAGCATTTATCTGACTAAGTCTTCAGAAGATTTTCTTTCATTATACATTTTATTGATTAAGTGCTGTCTAGCAAGTAACAGTCAGGAGAACACTTTGGGGTTTACAAAGCATTTCTGACAAGAAAGCAACATCATTCCTATTTGGAGATATTTCCAAAGGGTTCCAATTTTCAAGCATTAGTGATACCGGTAAGCAACAAGACAGTCAAAAGTGCTTTTAACTGGTGAAAACTATGAGGGAAAGATGGAGAAAGACAGAAAGAAATGGATGTATAAGCCCTTTCATCGTGTACTAATGATCTAGGTACAAAATAGGTTATAAATTGTCACCTTAAGTTCTTAAAAGCCACAAAGTATTCTCAAAGGAGTTATTCCCAAAAGGAGTGGTAAAGAATGATGCACCTATACAAGGAGCATTTTGGTGACTTATACTACCTACCAAACACAAACTGTTCCAAGTTTAAGGGGGAAGGAAAAAAAAGCTGTCTCAGTTGAATAAATATTAACTTAGCTTTCTTTAATTATAAAGCTAGCCAATCTTTTCCTAAGACATTTTACTGCCTTCTGGTTTTAAAGAGCTTCTTTGCATTTTTGTGGTGCTACATAGTGTTTCAAGGTTACAGGCCATATACAATCAAGGACATTTGTCTTGTAAATAGGCAGTGAGATGTTGGGAGGATGGGTTTTTCTTCTTAAGTTGGCCTGTAACTCAGTTCTATCAAGTTCACACAGGTTGTACATACTTTCTGTGTTTTCCGCTAGCATTTAACTTGTTCCATTCCTTTCTTAGCTATTACCAACTGACTAAACCAAACCTAATCCCCTGCTTTCCCAACTTTTCTGCATGCAGGTTGTTTACAGCCTCATGTCTGCAAGTTTAGAAGTGATCTGATATCCAAAAAGGCAACAAATCCTCTTATTTCTCAAGAAATATTTAGTACTTTATCCGACATATGTACACACCATTATTGATTCTTCAATCAGCCTACCATACTCCTGTAGTACTTCTATTACATTTTTCAGACCTTTCATAAAGGAAAATAACTTCCAAAATCTTTGAGCAATTCAAACTTTTATGAAACCTGTAAATTATCAATATTAAAATAAAGAACAGATTAATTACCCAAATGAGGATTCACAATTCAGCAAGAAAATTATTTGGCTTCCTAGAGTCTTCTGTTAGTTTTTTAAATTGTTATGCATCATTAGCCTTTCTGAACTGATAAAAACTTCTGTGTGGTGCAGTTCACCGTTCTTACTTTGATATACTTTAAAGTGTAACCATCACTCCTATCAAGCCTGTATACTAGTCAGCCTATTTTTTTAAACTACAGAGCACTGTTACTGCATAATGACATTTCAGAGAGCCATAAAGAAACCAAATAATTAATTTTTTACAAGTTTGAGATTTATAGTTCCAAGTCAGAGTTTCTTTACCAGTTTCTGCTCAAAGGCTACAAAAAACAGAGTGGTGTAACAAAAAACCAAAACTGGAAAGCCCATGGTCCACATTGCAAAGTGGACTGCACGCTTGATTAAGCAAGGATGTGACCCTGTGGGAGCAAAAAAAAAATTGCTGGAGGGAAACACAAAAAATAGGATATAAGGGACTTTTGCGACACAGTGTTCAAAAACAAACAAACAAAAAACTTCACACAAGCCCAAACCCCAAATTCAAAAAGGATGACATAGGTAGCAAGGGAAGTGACAGAGCCAGAAAGGAAGAGACAGCCTTCAGCAGTTGGATAACTCCTACTGTGCAAAGCAGGAAAGAACAGGGAAATGAAAAGAAGCATTAGACAAAACAATGCATCTAGACAGGAATAAGCATCCTGTAACTCATCAAAATAAATTGATGAGTTATAATAGTAACCAACACAGACAACAGAGAGACAAAACTCCCAGCCAGTTACAAAGTTTAAACACAAGTCCCAAATATTTTTTCCTTTGAAGCAAACTTAAAGCAGGTCAAACCTGGCAATATTTCCAACACAGTGATAAAAAAAAGATTCCAGAATTAACAAGGATCAAAATCAAATCATAACCTTGATCACAAGGGATTCTCTAATGAAACCCTATTGCTCAACAGTTCATCCACATGTTAAAACAAGCAGAATAGAAGATGCAGATGCCTTGCTGGCAGGAGAGAAAAGACAGATTGTATCATTACAGGGCTGCCAAAACTCCCCAAGTGCAAAATATGACAATTGAAGAATTGCAGGCCCTATGCTTGGAGAAACCCACAGGAATGGTCCTAACATTGAACTGACATTAGAATTTCAAGTCATATATACTGTAGACACTAGAAGTTTAAATCATTCCCCACCCCCACAAAACAAAAAAAACAACAACAACAAAACCCCCAAACAAAGAAAAAAAAGAAAAAAAAGAAGGAAAAAAAACCCCACCACCACAAAAAATCCATGGACTACCAGGAATATAGAAAGGCACCACAGTGGTTCTGAAGTTCAAAGATTTTGAACCACGAATAGGCTTAAGGCTGGAAGCATATTCTGGGGAAGGTATGACCATGAGTTTGTCCTGTTTGTGAACTCTTCCACAAGCTTCCACTGTCATCTGCCATGAGAGACAGGATACGAAGCTAAACAAAAATTCAGCTTGATCCAGCAAAGCTACTGTAATAAACTGTACTATGTTTTGTCATAAAACAAGTATTTTTTAAAAACAGAGAGAGGAAATTTAAAAAAAAAAAAATCATTCAACAGAACACAGTTAAAGAAAGGCAAGTAAATGGATTAAAAAAATAGTAATCCTGGAAGTAAAGGGAAATGTTATGTCCATCCAAAAACGCATAAACTCTTTATATACTTATTACTGTATATATAAATATATATTACAGCAACATGCAAAAACACTGTGCTAGTTTTGAACAGGAAGCAATAAAGCTTCAACAGAGCACAGCAGAACACAGAAATGCTGTTCAGAAGCTAATTAGCCTAGGTGCAGCACTTCATTAGTACTATTAACATGGCCATCCTGCTAACTTCCAAGTCACCATATGAGACTTCCTTATAATTTAACCCATGCTATGCAGCCCCCACTCATCTCCACTCTCTTCCCTCACTTACAAGTGAAGGAAATGGCAATGAAGTTGACCTGAATAACAAAGTATATGCAAACAGTTGTGCTCCACAGTGATCTTTAGCAGTGAGTTTGCTTGTACAGGCCAGGATCCAATTCCCAGTTTAGTAAAGAACCACTTCCATCTTGTTATAAAAACCAGTGCTAGCTAGCCTCATTGACCAATAGGTAGATCAAAGAGCCAAAATCATGAGCTAGAGGTCTATAGCAAAAAATTCCTATGAGAAAAATGAAAAAAAATATTTCCATGCCAAAAAAACCCTCAACTCAAAACTAACATTAGACATTAAAAAAAAAAAGAATAATGAAGAGCAATATTGACTTTAAGACCTCAAAGGACCATCTAAACCCACAAAAATACTAGCCCTCTTTGTGCAAACAAGCAGGTGTGCATGAAGAGCATGCAGATTTCCCACCCTGTTTATAGAAGCAATTGTGCGCGTTATACTCAAAACAGCAAGTTCCATTAGCAGTTCTCCAGTCCTACTCCAGATTTATTTTTAATTTAAAAATAAACTGTGTTACACGTGATTTCAATATTCTGCTGGATGACCAAGCAAGGGAAAGAATGAATTTAAGTGCAGTCTATAGAGAGATAACGTGAAGGCTATAACATATGTGAAAAATGGCCATGTTGCTAAGATAAGGCCCCAACCACCAATTTCGTTGTCAAGCCCAGCCATCTGTCAGCAGAAACCTGATTTACTGCATATAATACTACTATATTTGATTACTACTGTACTGCTATAAAAGGCTCCTGTTTTTCTAAGCACACCAAAAGCTACTTTCTAGCAACATAAAAGGGTTAATAAAACACCTCCTCAGAAGCCAAGCTTTATGAAACCAAGTTTCAGAATTTTAAATCAAATTTTACCCAGTTTCAGTGTCACTGATAGATTCAATTCCTTTATAAATAAAAATATTAAAAACAGGGAAACAAAAAC
This sequence comes from Falco rusticolus, assembly GCF_015220075.1. Taxonomy (NCBI): domain Eukaryota; kingdom Metazoa; phylum Chordata; class Aves; order Falconiformes; family Falconidae; genus Falco; species Falco rusticolus. The sequence continues at coordinate 34,389,523 of NC_051192.1, forward strand.
CAAAGAAAACCATAAAATTATAGTAAATGACATCAGTTTCACTACATAAGTAAAGCTGCTTGCAATGATATTTGGTTTTTTATGGACATTATTTTGATGGTGGACAATTGCAAAGAACTTTAGAAAAGGCACTTTACAAAACCTTCCTACAATATCACTATTCGGGAAAACCATTAATAAAGAGGCCACTTTGCTTTATTTGATAATTAGTCTGGACATCCAAACTGTTTGCAAGAACCCTAATGAACTGAAGCATCCTTAGACAGGGGCCTGTAAGCACTAGATACAACAATGACAACACCTCATGGTGTAACAACACAGATGACTGCATCTAATCCAACTCTTCCCACTCCTATACACCAGGACAAAAATGCCTGCATGTAAGATTCATCCTTCACATCAAATACCCACTGAGCAAAACAGCTGCAGGTACCTTCTCAGGTTAATCAAACAAATCAAATAACAGCATCTAGTAATAACAAGACAATTTCTCTCTCTAAACAACAGCCCTACACTGCAGGTGGTTTTGTCCCATAGCAAGCAAACAGGAGAAAAACACGTCCTGAGCAGCTGCTCATTAGGTGAGCACCATTCTGCCTGCACAGCAAATGAAGCAAATGTCATGTGGAAAAAACCCCAGAGTTTACGGTCATGTAATTATACATGGTAACACAGGCATATCCAAAAGAGGAGGGAACACAGGTACAAATTACAGTTACACAGGCAATTTATTTCTGGGAGGGTTTTTATCATTTTTTTTTTATGTTCCTGGACTTTAACCTTACCATTTCTTTTAATTAGTCTTGTTTTCATCTTATTTTTTTCCTATTATACAGTAACAGGTAACTTTAAACAATCACTCCTATATAAAATATCCAATCCCAAATAATTATTTATTCTGAACAGAACACTTTAGTTAAGAACATTGGGAAAATACTCTCAGAATCGACCAAAATGAACACAAACTGTATAGGACCTCGCCGTAAACGTTATAAAGCGGTGAGAACTTATTGCAAGCTTACCTGATACTCGTTAGGCCAGAAAGTGCTGACAGCCAACTCTGCTCGAAGCCAGTCTTTGCCAGTGGAGCCAGTGACGTTCCAGATGGGATTTGCCAGCGGCCCCTTGTTCACCCTAACCAGGATGTTCAAAGTGCCTGGGTTTGCTCCATTCTTGCTGTACAGAAGGTAGCTGAAATCGATGCAGTGAGTATCATTTTCTTTCATCGTTGGAAGCTGGAGTCGAGTCTTTTCTCCAGGGTCATGGTCTGAAGAAATCACTATCATGTATGATCCTAAACAAGGAGGGAGTGGGAAAGGAAAAAAGACACACAACAGTAGTAAAGAAAAAAATAAATCCTAAGAAACTGATTGTTCACTGTGAAAAAAGATGGAATGCATAGGCTTTCATATCCCAAAACCTCAAAATCCAAGAAAATCCAGCAAGCTATAAAATATCTAGGAACAACACTGAAGCAGTATCTACAGAAGACATTACATATCTCTGAGGACCTACATAGATGTTTCCACCTACAAACTTTTCTCTCTCCTGCTTTAGGATAAGATAATTGGAAATACGATCACAGATAGACTGAATAAGAATAATGAGGAGCAAAGCATCATCATTATCCTGAGATCACTGAGGCTACAATTCTCTCAACTTGCTCCACAGGTTTCCTGAAAATGAAAAATATGGAATAATGAAGTTGACATTCTTCAATGCAGCTTTACCACACCTTCTTCTACCCAGAAAGCGAGACAGACTTGAATTTTAGATACATTAGCAATAGAAATAGCTCACTTAGGACACCAAACCACATTTGTCCTGAAAAGTTGGGTTTGCTGCTCTGTTTGCCAATGGATTTGAGGGGATAACAGAAGTTTCTATAGCTGGAAGACAGCCCACCTTGTAAATTTATTTTACAAGCATACAGAAGAAAGAACAAGCTGAGCCTGTCCAGCTACAAAGGTAGAAAGCAGAAATCAGATATTTAAACAGGTTACACAGGACATAGTGATAAAACAGTTTGTCCTGCTGTTCTGCAGAATGGACTGTAAAGACAGGGCTACCAGCTATCCCAGCCCTAGAGCAGCCCCATTTCTTCAAGAGCAACAACTCCGCACTAGGTACTACCTAACGAATGAACCCCACAGAACAAAGCTTCCAAGACAGCACGCCAAGCAAAACTTTACAAACAAGTGAGAAAACCCAACTCTGTATATAATCTGAATCCTTGCTGCAGAAAAGTTTCCTAACCTCAACTTACCTACCCTCCGCTTAACGATTTGAGCAGCTTTGTGTTGACAAATTTCCGTTCTACTTTCAGGCCTAAAGAGCACCACAATAAAGAAACATTCCTCCTGAAGAAGATTCAGATGAGATCCATCAAAAAAACAGTTCAAAAATTAACTTAAATTTTACAGAAATCATAGGTCTGTGAGAACTTGCCCAAATGAGTATTCTCACAGAAGTCCTGCGAGTATGTACATGAATGAGCATTCATTGGTGCAAAAACTCTTAGGTTGCACCTAATATATTTGTATAAATTATTACCATTCTGTATATTGAGCATTGTCATTTGATTTTTAGGCAACAAGGAACTACTATGTTCCACTATGTTCTAAACAGTTGTATTAACCATTCTGAAAATTGCTGACAAGCTGTTGCTCAGGAAAAGATGAAAATTTATGTATGTGGATTAAGTTATCTGTGTGACATGCTAATTTAGTAGTCTGTAAAGCAATTCTGTGCTAAAAAATTTATAACACAAGAAAAGGCAACATTACAGAAAGGAAGTACAGTGCTGAGATCTTCATTTTTGATACCGATCTTAAAAAAAGGGGGTGGTGCTTAAAGAAAATTCTACTACAATGTAACATAACTAGCTCGTACTTAGAATTACATGCAGAATCCATTATTTGATTGATATTTTTATTAGAAAATTTGGCATAGGATCATCTCTTCATCATTAATACCCATTTATGAAGACACAAAGGAATCATTATACTATTTAGGTTTGCTGCTATCAGAATTCTTTAATGATTACGGTCTAGAATCAATTGATGATTTCACGATAGCTGCTCAGAAAAGCATTTGTAAACCATGTCCACTGGTGTGCCGTTTTTATGCCCCTCAACTCTACAATAAACTTGGTAGTATGCTTGTGGTGAGCTCTATCTTAATACATATGCTCTTCTAAGCACCTGATTATTCATAACTGACACACTACAGGACAGTATTTTCAATTTTTTCTTAATAAATACTACGCATATGGCAGGGGAAAGCTGCATGTCAGCAAATCAGGATTTTTTCCTAAATAAGTTAGAAAACTGAAAAGGATGAGGGAAAAATTACGAAGAGTCCTTTCCACGCTGTTAGCACTGATTCTCCACAGCTGTCTACATTGCCTCTTAGCCTTTGTTAAATTTATCTTACAAACATTTTTAAGCAATACACAGAAAGAAACTGATCTTTCCCTATACAAAATAAAGTTACTTTTAACATTTCTAAAGCTAAGATCAGGAAGCTGATAAACCTCACAACTTTTTCTGAAGGGAATCTGGGGTGGGGGAAGAAAGGAACTAAATGTAAAAATTGACCTTTGCAGAACTTTTGAAATGTTTTTTCTTTCAACTTATCTTAAGATAAAACCATTGGGAAGAAAATAAAACCACAATAAATTATAACAAATGAACTAGAATTATTTCAAGATCTTGTTCCTATAGTAAGGTAATCTGCTGTAGTCTTTGGAAGCTCCAACACACATTTTTCTCTGCATCAACACATTTTATAGTACTCCACTTTTTCAGGCTCATTTTTCATCATTTAAAAATACTTAGCAGTAAATTTGCATATATCTACATGTGTTAGTCCTACAGCATTTCATTAAATGCCCCAGACAACATTCATAAACCATTTATCACAAAGCCAAAGCATCTGTTCAGCATCTCACAAACTATTTCCCTCACTCCCCTTTTTTTCTAAACTTAAAAGGCTATATCTGATGAATGCACACAACTCCACTCCTTCCTCAGTTGTCTACTTACTCCAACAAAATCAAAAGCCAAAGCCAAAGTAAGGCGTACATCAAATTTATGTAGCTGAAAGTGACAAAAAAATATTTTCTAATAGCTTGCTTATAAAAGTAATTCTTTATTTGTAAAGAAATACTATAGGATTGAAAGAGTTAGCGAGTTTCCCCCAATTTATACATGCCTGTAATATCTTAAGCCAAAAATTTAAAACCTTAAGCAGAACTTAAACTCTAAATACTCTCCGGTGTTTTTTTGAAGCCAGTATTTCCTTTGACATTGAAAACTATTTTGTAGTACTATGCATGTAGCACAAGTTTCTGTGCAATCTTAAAAAAAAAAAAAAAAAAAAAAAAAAAAGAGGCCTCAAAGACAAATAGTAGACATTTTAGAAAGGACAGTGTTAGAAACAAAAGCTTTATAATTAGATATCCAGCAAGGTTGAAGGTAGCATAGCATTGATAAGACTAAGCTATAAAGTTTTCACATTTGAAAGGTATTGACTGATGCTAGTTTACTTCTATAAAGTAGCACCCAGTAGAAGAAGGATCACAGTGGGGATGCACCCCTATGAAAATAAGTACTCACAGAATTAGCACCAGATATTCCTTTCACATACCAAAATACACATATTTCATAAATGTTATTAGATATGAAGTAAAAGAAATAAACCAGTGCCAGAAGATTTGCCTTTGTTTTTTAAATAATTCATTAGCTACAGAAAACAGAAACTGTGTTGATTTGAGGTAGAAAGCAATTTATAACACTATCCAAATAAACGTCAAAATATATGGGTATTAAAAACAAGACTTTCACAGGTAATGTACACTCCAAGCGTATGCAGATATGGCCACACAGAGATCCCAGGTCCCAGGTGGTCAGGCAAACATCTGACCTGTTGTCACGTACAGCTAATGCAACGCCCAGCTGACCGCGTAAAACAGGCAGAGAACATGTATGTACAAATTATGAAAAATAGGCATAACTGCGGGAGGGGTGGGGAGTGGGAAGAGGATCACACACAGGAAATAAATCTGTAATACTGTATTATTACCAAGTCAAAAGTTTTCCATTAATAGCTGTATTTAATAAAGACATTACAAAGCAGACAAGAGGCCACTTGGCAGAGCTAACCAACAACTTTGATCGTTATTATTTGTAATATGGGCAAGGTACACAATCAAGAAGTGGTGTGCAAACCTCATCAAACTTCAAGCAACAGGGAACAATCAGCCAAGTATTTAATGTTAAAACAAAGGGAAATAATGAGAGGACAGTCAGTCTTAAGCTAGACAGTAAGGTATTGTTGGACTTTGCAGAAATGCAAAACATAAATGAGGGAAATGCTCACAATCTTATTAATCCCCAAGATTAACTAGCTATTTGATATTTTCAAACATTTGCTCTAAATGTTAGAGCTAAGTATTCACAGTGGCGCTCCAGGCTGGAGCAGGGGAACAGACTGAGGAGGAAAGGGCAGCAGAGAACAAGTGTCATGGATTGCCCACAGCCCCCAGTACCCATTCCCTCATGCTGTGGGCTGGAGCCAGGTGGAAATGAAGTTAATTTTCCCCCAAGTTGAGTCTGTTTTGCCTGTGACAGTAACTGGTGATACAGCAAAGAAATGATCACCCTGTCTCTGCCTTGATCCCTGAGATTTTCCACCTTATTTTCTCCCCTTGTGCTGTTGAGGAAGGGAGCAAAAGAGCAGCAGGGTGGGGGTTTGGCCAAGGTCAACCCACCACAAAAGGTGATTGCCAAAAAGGTAAAGAGTAGCAGTTAGATAGTGTTAGATACTGCATATATATGTTTTATTAAATCAGTGAAGACGGCTCTGTGATTTTTTTTCCCATTGTTGCTGGCCTAACAGATCAAGAACAGATAGATGTATTACACTATGCACACCTGTGTTTTTTGCAGACAAGAAAAATAAAAAACAAAACCACTGACCTGTGCTCTGTTTCCACTAGGAATTTACAAGAAGTCAATGCAAGTGAGTTGCCTTGTTAAAAGCGAAAAGGGGTGGAAGGGGAGGTCTGCTTATATCTTGGGCAATGAAGAAAAAGAAACTTAACATGAAAAAGCAAAAGTACATATGGTTTTTTTTCTTCTTACAAGGCAGAAAGGATGAATTTGCTGTAAGAAATTCAGGGTGAAATGTATCCAAACCCATTGTTTATACCTGGACAAAGAGCCAGAGCTCTTAGCTATTCTTTTCAGTCTATTTTTTCACCATGCCTAAGCACAGTCTTTAGTTACTCTGGTAGTAGGGCAGCTCGAAACGCTTCACAACTCATCAGTCATGTTTTTCTTGAAACATGCAGTTTGACACTGATGTTGCTTCACTCTCCTTTCAATAATTCCCAAAAGAGTCTTCCTTATCCTTGTGAGTTTACAATCTTTAAAATCTATAAAGCACGTTCTCTTCCCCCCAACATGTTTTAATTTTTCCTAGTTATAGTTTATCTATAATCCATCTTTAATGGATTAATCTTTAATCCAAATCAAATTCCGCCTTCTCATTTTTGCTTTTCTTCTCTGAAGTGCCTGCTATTTATTTGCCAGTTAAGAGATCCTAGTATTACTCCTGATGTAAAAGGTCAATCCAATTCTCTCCTGCACAGAATAGAAACATCAGAGTATGAAACAGCTAAACAGCACTGCTTCCTATGCCCTTACCCAGCTCATGTCAAGCATTTAACTTTAGGATCTGATTTTCAGGGAGATTTTGATGCCTATTCAGCGCTTATTCATGAACTCGCTAAAAGTAAACACAAGACAGACTTTTCCTTAGCCTTATTATTAAATATATCTGTATAACCCTCCCAGCTTTCACCATGTGTTGTTTATTTTGATAAGCATTGCATTTGATGTCCTAGCTCAGTGGCAAGGACAGATCATTTCAGAATAAATTAAATCCTTAACTAATTAGTTGTGAAAAGCCTTAGTTTTTATCCCCTACTGAAAACCACGCTTATCATCTAGCAGTTAATTGCAGGTAAGAAATCATGCTAAGATTTTTTAAAAATTAATAATCCTTAAATAAAATATGCCTGCTGTAATATATCAATGTGGCAGATCAGTTTCCCAATAAAATTATTTTCTCTCACTTCCTTGCTCCCTGAAAAACAGGTTTCTATTTGAAGTGTGAAACTTGCAATTTTCAGCAGGCTGGTCTTCAGCTCCTGCAAATCTTCTTTTCTCCAAAGTAGTACTTACTGTCAAACCATCTCCTTTTTGAGTGCACACTGTGGTAACTTCTCTGCCTGTAGGTATGCTCCTTCAGTTACTAGGACACAATCATGTCACCTTCAGGTGGAGGGGGTGGGAGGAAGAATTCAGCAAGTTCTTAATTTTATATGCAACTAGATTTATGGCTACAGAAGTGGCTTCAACTTCATGGTTTGCTGATGGGGGAAAAAACTCCAATACACGACCCGCTGCAGAAGGGAGTAATATGAAAATGCTTAAATAGATTCATAGAAAAAGATCATGGAAAAAGAAGTCTTCCCCATAAAGTTAAAAGAAGGGGTTGTGTTTACTTCATGACAACTGTCAATGGCATGAGGTGGAGAGTCAAGGTACTTAAGTGCATTATCCTAAAGCTTAGGGCTATATAATCTTTTTATTTAATTTTTTCACAACTATGTAATGTTATAGTCCCCAATTAGGTTTCAGGCAACCTTTATGGAGACAGTGGGCAATAAACTGGCACCAAAACACAGAAATAGGCTTGAAACTGGAAGTAGACCGCAAGCAGAAAAAGTTCAGAAACATCTATATTAACTCACAGAAAATTTACTTTCTCCACACACTAGTATCTATGCTTATTTTGTTCTTCAGAGAACACTGATCATTTCACAGAGGGCACTTTGCATGTATTTCTGTAATTTGCAAGAAGGCAAAAAGTAAAGGCTTATGATAAAACCTCAAAAGCTATTATTTTTTTCTTCTTGCAGGAAGGATATTATTAAAAAAAAATAAAAAGAGAAAGAAAAAAACCCCAATGAGTAAATTAAATATACTCAAAGTAAAACTCCATCTGTTTGGGTTAAAACAACAAAAAAAAAAAACCAAAAAAACAACCAACCAAAAAAACCCACACACCAACACTTCACCATTATACCCTCCTCCTCTTCCTTTCTCCTTCCATTACCCAACACATAGTGAACATCTGCCACCCTAGGACAGATTAAAAACAGTATCAAAGAAATTATGAAGAAAAACTAGAGACAACATTAAGCTTTCCAATTTTAGTGCCCTGCCCCATCAGTTCAGTTTCACGCCTTAAGGAATATATCTAGAACTTAAACACAAAGACACTATAATCCCACTTAAAATGCATTACTCCATACATGTACAAAACATGCAATATCATTCTTGTCTGGTTTCTTTGACAGTCAGCTGCCTTCATTTAAAAAACTTCCAAAATAACATTACTGGTATTAACAACAACACAGCTCTCCAAAATCTCTCTAAATGGCTACAATTCAGAGGTGTCTTTCCACACACTTCACTTGCTTGCAGTATTATTCCCTACACAAGACTCAAATTGTTGAAGGCTTGTTTCAGTTCCTTTAGAAACTGTCAAAATGAAAGAAGGAAAAAATAAGGATCACCAATTTCAACTTCCCTGCATATTTCGTTGCCAGTGCAACACAACTCAAATGCAAGACAGACAAGTCTGAATTTACTACAAAGATTAAAAAAACCAACAAACACAACATGAAGACACGTGAATCTTTTCTTGAGAACGGAAGGCGCTTTTTTTCTACTTCCCTTAGAGAATGAGAATTATTAGAATAACCAACCCCAAACAGGCCATTTAAGCTACATCACGTAAATAAAGGCGAGTACTTACTCATTCAGTCAGAAACTCAGCCTAATGGACTGCAATAGCTCATTAGTTTTGCACAGACACTGCAATCATCTGACAAGAAAAGGTGTCCTGCCTTCCAGCTCGTACTTGATGATGACAAAAGCACTACTCTCCAGCAAGGTCAAGTAACTGGGATTCCCCCAGTTTTCACATCCATGGAAGTCAAGCAACAGGGAGACAGCTTGACAAGGCAGCACAGGATAAGACCAATGTAGGCAAGGTAAATAAATAAAAGCAGCACCAGGTCAGCCACAGAATTAGTATCACAGGTGCCACAACAGTTCACTTTTTTCACATAATTCACAATTATGATACTACTGGCATACTATTATGACTCATGACTTGTCTATTCTGTAACAACAAAATGTTTACCGATTAAAAGGGAAAAAAGGGAAAGAAAAAACCCAAAACCCCACGCTTCAAAGGTATGCTACTATTTGGAACAAAATTTATTAATAAAGTTTTGACTGAAAATCATTCCTCAGGCTATAAGCAGCTACAAAAGTTCTGCTCCCCTTATCAACATTTTACATATGAATAAACATGAAAAATACACACTTTTGAAGTGTTTGAATTTCTGGTTTTCTTATACATAATGGCAGCTTCCTGTGGATTTGTTTGTACTGATGCAGATAAAGAAAACTATGAGAGAGAAGTTTCTGAGTAGGATAATTTAAGTCTTTTCACCCTGTTTTTTTCTTTTGATAGATCTTTAGCAAATACATAGGCTTTAAGCACTCCAAAATCTGAGACAGAAAAACGTCAGCAACCAAAATTTGTAATGCAAGTTTGCAGCATCTATACAAAAGAGCATTTATCTTACAGTGTGCTCCTTTGAACAGTCTCTTCCAAAAAAGTATTCAGAAAATGACATTTGATACGGTGCATCAGGCAAGTTTACGAAAGGACAATGTTACTGAACAGTAAGCTGCATTTAAGTAACCAAAAGGCACATAGAATCATTTCATATTTTTGGGAGAATTAATCAAGGCACTCGATCATGCATTTGTAACATCAGCATCTGTGAATGGATGGCTAAGATGAAAGTAACAGCAGCTTCAAGCCATCTGAAATGTTGTTGTAAACTCGTAAATATTGCACAAGTGGTGGCACAGCAACTCTATGACACTTAAATCACCCAAGGGGCTGTTTTTTGCTGCCCAAAAAGCAGCATATATTGGTCAGCTATCTGTCTGGAAGAAAATGTGTATTTTAAGCAAAACTTCCAAAAAACCTACTAACTCTACAACAGTACCAACTCAATAGAAAGTTAGCCAACTGGGATATCAAATAACTGGGTCTGCACAGCCTAAAGCCAGTAAGATGTTCCAATGTGCAGCTGCTCCCAGAGTGGCAGCTGACACTGCCAAACCTCATGGCATTCTGCACCTCCTGGGGAAAATTCAGTCCCATGAAGACACAGACACCTACAAACACTTGCAACAACTTCACTGTATGAAATACAGGTGCAGAAAAGAGTTGAAAGCCATTTTGCTCCACCATGGCTGTAAACTGTTCTGATATTACTTGACTGGATAAGATGAGCCATAATGCACAGACAGACATCATCTCCCTGCACGTTAGTTTTGTTCCACCTATTTTTGTGGCAAACTTTCCAGGATGAAAGACCAATGTTAGCTGTTCTGTGTCCACCTATAGGACTACAATCACACCATATCATCACCACTACTAAACGTAAACTGATCACCCAAACAGACCTTCAGCCCAAGGGGTATTTAGATTTTTCAAATGCTGGTTAAAGGGACACACTTTTCTTTACTGAGATGGTTACAAGCAAAGATCAAATTAGCCACTTCCTCTGAAGAATATTATTTATTTGGAAATAAATTGAAATTTCAAAATAATATATGTATTCTAAAGGTAGACAGTCTTATAGAAAATATAAGTGCTGAGCATTTGCGTAAGCCTTCGGTGTAACGTGTGTTTGCTGTGGTGCACAAAAGCAAGTTCATGGAGTTCATGTTCACCAATGTCAGCCGGGGTGACCTGGAAGCTCACTGCCACTGAAACACAAAAGGCTTTTCCTCCCAGCACACAGATACACCCCATATCCTCCTCCATCTGTGCTCACTGGACCCTTGCATCAGGCAAATCAACATCTGATCCAGAAAAAATTATCAAGAGTTTCTTGTCCCCTCTTGAGAGAAGTAAGGGGACAGCAAAGTTTGATTTCTTCCCAGGTGAGGAAAATAACTGACTCCTGGAATGGGCCAACAAGCACCACAGCAAGGTGGAGATACCAGAGGAAACTGCAGCATTCATATTCAGAGTGTCTTTAACATACTAATCATTCTTCCAAAAGAAACATTATTTAGAGCATGTTAAGACAGAAATTAAAGTAGTCGTTCCTTGGATGAGGGTGTGACAGCAGACAATAAGAATTAACAATCTGATGAGAATACCACTCCCACGGATCACCAACAGTTAAGTAAGGGCTCAAAAGCTGTAACATTACCATATATGATAGCAGATTATAATTGTTATTATAGACCTTTTAAAAGAGCCCATTTTATGCCCTGTATTTCTTGAAAGCAGTGTTAGAATTTACTTAAAGCATGGGAGGTTTATAAAATAAGTTTCATTAGGTTTTGCGGGGGGGGGGGGGGTGGTAAGTGGAAGAATATGCATTCCTTTACTTTGGATCACTTTTTCTTGGCAACAAATAATAGTTTTTCCTGCTATTAAAACAATTTTCCTCAGACCTTTGCTTTATGCAACAGCAACCTGAAGAATCATCTTTTACTTTCAGGTTTTATTCCTTTTACAGGTGTAGGACTTACACTTAAGGAGCTGTATATCCCTTGATTAAATGCATGACATGAATTAAGAACCAGCAACTGCTAAGAGTTACCACTGATAAGAGTTTTGAGAAACAATATAGAACAATATTTAAGTTGTGGAAATAATACTTACTTATATATTCAGAAGATAGGTCTAACAGCAAATTACTACCTCTTCTTCAGAATATCACCCATCCATCGCCCCCTCTGAAGTACGTATCTTACTTTGCCTTGATTCATGCTCCAGTTGAGAATAACCAGCAGTCATGTCTTTATCAATACCACTGCAGTACTATTTAGTGAACTTAAGTACTTGACTAAGAAAAAAAAGCTGGAAACCTTTAAGTTTATTATTTGAAGTCTTCAGTCTCTCTTCATACCACCAACTACATACAGATATGCATATAACTGAAATAAAATCTCAAGCAATTTAACAAGTGTGGTACAATAAAACTGAATGCCCCAGAAAGGTATGAATTTTAGAGATGGAAAGGAAAAGGTTAAAAAAGGAACATCTACAGACAGCTACTTTTGGAATTTCTTTTCATTTTCCAGTTACTGACTGTGATGTTGATATTGCAAGTGCAAGCAACCCTATAATGCATCTCTATGATAACCGTAATAAATACTCAACACCACGTAACGAGAACAGGAAAAATCCACAGATCCTACATATGCAAAAAATGCATTGAGGAATCCTATCCAAGAATAAGAGGGATTCATAATCCATCACATTAAATACCATGGAAACAAGATTAAAAATCCTAAATATCTGCTGTACACCAGAAAAAATTCATACAGGCAATAAAACTAACTGAAACAGACAAGAAACCCACCCAAAACACAGTTGAAGCATTTGTCTTGATCCTCTAAGCAGGCTTAGAAAATACATACAAAAACTTAAGTTCAGAAATTAGAATTCCTTTCTCTCTTAGATGCTGGAGCTCACAGTTAAAACAGACACACGGGTTTTATGGTGTGTGACAACTCTCGTCATGCTTCACCTCTTGCTAACAGCCCTCCGTTCCACACGTCAACTACTCTTCTCTCCCAAATGCTTAAACTGATTAGCATTAAAACATTACATCCAGAGCAATGATTATAACCTGTGCTTAGTCTGATGTTTGCTGCATCTCCATCAGGCATGATGGAGGCTAGGACATCTGAGAGGTCATCACATTTTCCAGCAGAATTAGTTGTTTTAAAAAAATGAATAGATAAATAAATAAGCTCTCCATATAAAATCCTTGCCTTTCAAATTATATTAGCAGCTCAATTGGGTTTACACTCTAGTACACACCATCTTTCTTCTACAGGGAAATACTTTTGAGATGGATGGAAACAACCCTATCTATTATAAAAATCACTCATGCTAACATACTAGCATTTTTTTATGGTGTTTTGAAAGAAATGATTGGGCTCAGTGTTCAGCAATAGGAACAGCAGCAAGGAGAAAGACTGCATATAAACTAGGACTGCTGTTTTACAGAAAACTTGGAAGTTCACAGCTATTAACGCGGTTTGGTAGTTTTCCTTGTTGTTCGGGGGATTTTTGTTTTGGTCTCAGAACACATCTCGGTTTATGAAGATCAGCATCTTTCCTCTTGATAGCACACTTTCCAATTAATAAGATTTGAAACAGCTTTTTGCTTCCAAATAGCTAGTTCATACATGCTAATGCTATTTAAATCCTCCTGTTTTGAATACTGAAGTACACAATGCCAACAAAAACACTAAGCATATTCATCCAAGCCCTTAAAACATTATCCTACCTGCATGAGGTTACTAGCTAATGCTAGACACCAACTAATGTGATTAACATAAAGGTCTAAAAAATACAAAACTAAGAAATCTACCAAAGATATACCATATGATGGACGAGAACCTAGTCTCCGTTTCAAAGAACTTGTGAACTTTTAACACTGATATTCATTAACCAAACACTAATATTCATTAGTCAAACACTGTACTTAATCGTAAGAACTAGGAATTGAACCCATGTTCCAAATTTCTTTTGCAATTGAGTTATTTCACATTTTGTTTCTCCAATGACAGTACAGATACCATGGTACAAAGTCATCGAAAGAGCTATTTAATTTTTTGAACTACAATTAATCTTTTAAAAGAAGTTTTTGCACTTGTGCTTCCTAAGGGAATGTATAATTTATCCTCAACTAAAAGTGTAATTCCAGTCTCTAAAACTTTTCTTCCAGCATTAGAATTTGCTGAAACTGTAAAGAAAATCTGATAGCTCTTAATTCTGTCTTCAAATATCTTAAATGTCCAAGTAAGATATATAGAGTCAAGTGTCAAGAAGCATCTCAGAAAACAAAGAGATAAATTTTATAGCATCATCTTCTAACACTAAACTTTTTTTTTAAAAAAAAACATCTCTTCCTACGAAGGCAATATCAAACAAATTTAGAAAACAAGCACAAGTATTAATCACAACAAAGTAGGTTGTGGGTTGTTTCTGGGGTTTTGTTGTTTTTTTTTAAAAAAAAAAAAGCTTTTAAAATAAAGATAAAATATTTATTTCTTCTTATGCTTTACCTATCAGTGCTCCTAAGACTGATTAAGAGCTAACCAGAATCTTCCCTATTCAGAATGGAAATCCACAACAAATAGGGAAAGAAAAAGAAATGTAGACTCTTTCCAACAAAGAGATAAAAATAGGAAATAAAGTATGAGTATTGTTAGCTGACAGGTTCTTCTCTCACAGACAGAAGACACACAACTTTTCCTGGCATTTATGCACATACGGACATTGCAGAGGGGAAAACTGTGACAGTAGACAGGAGAGCACTTAGATTCTGGTAAGAGACAGTTATTAAGCATCAATTCCAGGATCCAATTAACATTTTAGCTAATCACCAACCTGAATCTCTCTTACTGCAATTTAAGATTATTACTGCTTAACCTATTACCAGCCAACATGAAGACTAGGTTACCACCTTCTTTACACTAACCTTTTACCTTTTGAAAGCTTCCATTTCCTTTTTCTCTCCTGTAGAAAATACAATCATAATTTCTTTAGGCTTTCCAGAAAGGATATGTTGCTATCCAGCCCTCTGTAATTTCTGCTGCTTTCCTCTGAGCTTTCCCAGAATAGGAATGCTCCTTCCATGCTCCAAACTGAATACAGGTACCTATTCTTCTAACTGCACTAAGGAAAAAAAACAACAAACCAGTAAGACTACTTTATGTAATTTTAATACAGAATATCCTACACAAAGCAGTCACAACAGCTGCCTTTTCTACAACAGTGCAACAATGCGGATTCACATTTGATCAGTTGTTCACTGCAACCACAAAAACCATCCACTGCAAATCTACTGCTTCACCTTACACTCAAGCTGCGGATCATTCCACTCAAGTTTAGTTGCAAGCCTGCATGCACAGTTTCACAAAATAATTTCTTTTTCATTTTTCTTTCAGTTCTTCTTGATTAGTGGTACCCCAATACACCACAGTCATTTTGAACCCAGATTACCCTCAAACAGGTTCACAGGCGCAGTAACCTCGATATTTTCAGCAAGTTCAAATGACACTTGTTCTTCCATCAACCGTGGCACTGACAAAAATATTAAGAACGGCTGGATACTATGTGTTTTTGAAACAGCTTTTCACCTACCATAAAGCAGTTTCCGTTTCATCAAGGAGTTTCTTCCCTAAGCTTAATAGAGCAAGCATTGCAGAGTGACATGTTGTATGTACTGCTTCCCTCTTTTCTCCTCATATATTTAGAGAAATACATCTGCACTTCATTAAATATTATGGAACTTCCTTCTCCATACTCCCCAGCATGTGTACACTGGCTCACTACCACAACAAATATACCGTCACATTGAGAGGTGGTTAAGGAGCTGAAGATCATCAGCTTTGCTGGACAGAAGACACTGTTTCAGTGCCTAGCTCTCAGCTGTCCAGTCAGGTCAGCAGCAGAAGCAGCTACGCCCTGTCCCCCAGGGCCCAGCCAGGACACCCACAGGTAACTCCATCCAGGCTATCCAGTTTCTGCACACCTGGCTTGCTCGCCCCCCAAGCCCTGTGTGTAACCTCCACAACTCCAAGACACAACTGCCCCCACATCCCTCTTTGTGCTTCAAAATACTAAGGGTAGGGGATGGAAGGAAGGGGGGCTGCAATTCAGTAGCTTTTGTAGCATGATGCAAAGGCTACGGCTGCACAACTCAGGCTAGCCTTTTGGAAGGAGAAGACATGATGAAATGCTGGAAGGCAACATGAGGCATGAACTGCAAGAGAGCACAACACCCGTGCTGCCAGCCAAGCAGTGCCCAGAACTGCACCTCGAGGACTTGGGGGTCAGGTAACACCAGGCCAGCGCAAAGGGCTGCACAGCCAGGAACCACGAGGGAAGGAGGTCAGCTGACAGCATAAACACACCACATCATCTTTAGGTGCATCTTACTCAACTACAGACTACAGTATGAATGCAAGTGAAGACACCCACAGATATGGAAAGTGTTTGCCCCTATTAAAGCGAAGTTTACTGTGACACAGCTATCTCTATTTTGAATGTTAATTCATCAAGCAAAAATTAGAGACCAACAACAGAAGCTCGTTATACATTCTCATCATCTACTTCATATAGGAATCAGCTGTTGGGTTTGGGACTTATTATTTGGTTGGTTTCAGGAAAACTACTAGTAGCCAAGTGCATTAAGTACAGGCTGAGAAAGGCAAGGTGGAAAAGGATTCCAGTGACTATAAATGCAAAAAGCCATTCTGACTCTATAAATCTGCAATCTCAATTTCCCCCATTCCCTTCTGCAATGTTCCGATTATTACATGAAACACAAATAAATAAATGCCCAGCAATTCAGGGACCTACAGGAACAATTAGGCTGCACAGCCTGGGTTGGGATAAGTCCTTTGTCTGAACAAAAAGCAAAACAAGTAAACACTTAAAATACCTTTAAAAGCTAAAAATACTTTTTGAAGTCTACATAGCTAATAGAGACCATTTATTTCTTTCAGTGTCAGGTACTAATCACCATTTCAGTGTAAATCTACTAAGAAACTTATCAGAATAAAAATAATACATTGAGAAATGCAAGTTATATTTTGAAAGCAAATATTTTTTTTCTTTAATATAATCAAGCATTTTTGTAATATGCAACATAACAGTGAGGCAAGGCTTGCAGCAACTGTATGGCTCAGTTGTTTAGCAAAACACGAATTAAGGCAGTGCAGGTGGCTACGGAAGTATTCAATAATGTTTAATTTTAATGAACCAATTTGAACAATGTAGGATAAAATCAGCATATAAAATGATGCATATTGCTGGAATTATCAAGAGAAATGCCTCTCTCCTGCAAGGTTTCATTTTTCTCCACAAAAGGCACCTTTAGAGATTGTGGGTATACAGGGATATATGGGGAGGGCGAAGCCAACAGAAACAAATAAAAGCATATACTGAATTCACATAATATCTACACCTATGTAATGCCAGACATCAGTAGTCTCTCTCAAACAATTACTCCAAACTGTCCTTAATTTTACGCTTCTCCTTTGCCAGAACTTATTCTGTTCTGTGTTTCATAGCAACTAATGAACTGCCAGTTTATTTTTGTAATTTATATTCAGAGAATATATTAATTTTTGGCAAATTAGCATTTGCTTGAAAGTGCTAGCACTTTCACATTACATGATATCCAATGAATCAACAGTTTCCGTGAAAAGAAAGAATGATAATGTTATCGAAACCATGCTACTCGAGTTTAAAATCACAGATAGGTATAACTTTGGAGAAGGAAAACTACCAACAGACCATAATTTTTAATATCTGCCACAATGTCTTTAATTCAAAGGTCAGCAAGCACATTTGCTACCCTGAGTGATCAGTGCCTTACTGTCTTTATAAGGTACAATTACTTGGACAGCTATTTATCATCTCTAACAATTAAAAAAATTGCTTCAGTCTTCAAAGAAGCAAAGGTTATAAAGTTTCACCTCCAGTCAAAGCCTTAAAAATTTGATTACTTACTCCAGACTGATAGGGACATCACATTGGTATGATAAGAGGATTCTATACTGACAAATCATAACACTATTGTAAGTGCTGTGCTGCCAGAGAGATTCACTTTAAGTGGCATACTGGAAAATTTCCATTTGATTTAATAGTGAGTCATATAACAAGGCTCTTACTCTTACCCTTTCATTTCAAACTAAATACACACTAACGTGTGGTACCCAATGTAATGAGAAGCGCTGGAGTAATCCTACATCACCTCCAAACATGTAATTGCCCCATCAGATTCAACAGAAACCATCTTCACCTTCCATGAATCATTTTGGGTGCTGTATAATTAAGTTGAGGAAGGAACAAGACAGTAACATACATACCTACACACAATTACATAGGCAGACACTTCAATATTGCTCTGAATTATTTCCGAGTTAGCCAATTTAATAGACAAATGTAATGCTACACTATTCTCTCTTAGGTTTATTCATTTCTACTCAGGACCACTTATCACTACGAGTTAAGTAGGCAAAAAATTCTTCTTTACATTTAAACCCTATTCTGCTACCTAGTTCACATTCCTATGGCAGAAACCTTATGGCCCAGAACAAAATAAATGCAAGGGGGGGGGGGACAAAACTGAAGAGCAAATTCTGTAGACATTAACATATAAATATGGCTTTCATCACCCTGAAACTCTTCATAAAAATCACACCAAATATACTGGTGGAAAAAAAGTATCACAAACCCAGATGGAACAGCCGAGATGAAAATTAATATAAATATGTGAAAGGGAAGAACAGGTAGACTAAAAAACACTACACTTTGTTAAAAGGGCAACCATTAGGCTACAAAGAGGTTAACAACAGAGTTCTAAAGGCTCTAAAGAGCTGTTCTAACAACAGCTCCAGAATATATCTGCAAGAAAAAAAAAAAAGCAGTAATGTTCTGCAAGACTGCTTGCAATACAACATTGGGAGACATTTCAAAGTAACGGAGAACAGCAACATTACAACCAAAGAAGGGGTATCGAAGTAGAGGAGAGAAACACAGTTGTAAAACATGAGATGTCAGGAATTAAAGACTTCAGATGTAAGACTCCAGCAGCTGAAGTGACAGAGAAGCAGGAAAAGAGGGGCTGCAGAGAGAGCCAGCTATAGTACAAACAGCGCTAACCAGTGTACAACTTCAAAGTCCAGCTAGACACTATGGGTGGCTGAGAGATGATGCTACATGATCCTGAAGTTCTGGCTTCACTGCAAAATCATTTAGTTAAAGTTCATTAAACCTGGGGAGGATCTCTTCCCCAGAACAACATGCCCTTGGAACACTCTAAGAGTTCCAGGATACATTTTTCTTATACATAGATCTTGCTCATGTTTAGAAAGCAAAACCTTCCGCTTTTAGACTACCAATTCAAGAACAGGATTGTTGTTGTAGCAAATCTCTGATAATATAATCCTTCAATAAATAGCATCAATTTATTGAATTCAATACACTTACAGCCAGTATCTGCTCACAAAAAACCACTATTACTTTAATTTCAGAACAGAAGTCATTAAGTGAATAAGCAATAAGAATGAAGTACTTAAGGGGTTTTGTTCCACGTAAGTAGGCACACAAGCAACACACAGAAGTCTAGACTGGGAACAACTCTTCCAGTCTGTATCTGTGGATAGCTAGATAATTAGGCCTTCAGACTACGAAAAACTTCAAGTATTTCACAAGCAGTAAAAACAGCCTTAAAAAAAAAAAAAAAAAAATAAGCGCCCCACTTGGAGCTCTCCTCAACCTTCCCCGAGGAAGGACTGAATGGATGAGAACGTACACACTGACATAGATGCAGGTTTTCTGAAGCTCTCTGTCCCTCTCCAAGTCCTTGTGAAAAGGCTGCAGAAGCAATTGTTGAAAGGCTGCCAGGCTTGCTTTGCAGCACCTCATTTGGAGATTAACATAACATTTGGAGATTTTCTTTTTTATTTTTTCTCTCCTCACTAAACTGTTTCTATTTCTCTTAAGAATCTCTGATCTGCTTGTTCAGATACAGATAAGCAAAGCCTGTAACATTCCTGTGGATTTATTTCAGGGGTACGTAATTTATTTTGGGGGTACATGTGCAAGTGAAAAATTTCATCATTTATTCCACTTCTAGCTCCGTTTTAGGAAGAAAAAAACCCCAAACAATTTCTTGGTTTTCATATTAACTGATGTTGATATATACTTCTATAAAGGGCTTAGCTATAGAGAATATATAAAAGGAGGGTATGGATATCTTAACAGAGTAGTAGGGGAGAAATAAAGTGTTTAACATTGTTGAAATAAAATCACAAAGATTCCCAGTTTGCCTCTCCAGTGTCTTATGTCTCCTTTTAAGATTTGATAATCATACAAAATAAAACTGTAAATCCAAAACGTAGAGAGGTAAAGAAGTGTCCAGTAAGTAGAACAGACTACAACAGAGGGCAGAGAACAGGAGTTAACTGCATGGCCGAAGAGAAACTTTCACCACATCCAGAAATAATTCTGAGTATTGGAGTTTTAATAATTCTGAGGGTTTAGAAAGAAAGTTCAGTCTTGTAAATGCCAAGGGAAAATAACAACAGAAAAAAGACCCTTGGTGGATGTGTAACCAAATCACACATTTGATACAGTTATGATGTGCAGTATTAAATTAATTTTATGAAGCAAACTGGCACCCTCCTGTATGATGAATATTTTCCATAAAAATGTGTAATTTTAAATTCTTGATTAAGACACTGTAATAAATCAGATCTTGAGGAACTGCCTTTTTTTTCTGGGTCTGGTGGGGAAGGGATGTGAGGGGAATGAGGGGTGTTATTTGTTGTAAATTCTTCAAATTTAACATGCCTTATACCCAACACACATTCACAAGAAATCCCCATATCCAGCTTTGGATGGGGGGTGGCAGTAATGAAAACTCATTGTTCATTCCTCCAACATCAACCAATCCTACTGAAACACTACCAAGCCTTTAAACTATGCTATCATTCACCTTCCACCAAGAAAAAGTAAATGTCAACAACAGTGAGACCTGTGAGCACTAACAGTGAAATACACAGGAACTGCAGTTGGAGAAATGGACAGCACGGCCCAGCAAACACAGCCCTGGTCCCCTTAATTCTGTTTGTCACCAGACCTTTGACTATTAATGCGACCTTTCCCACTTACTCCTAGATTCCCTTTTTGTGAGACAGATAAAATCTCTTCCACCACTGACAAAGTTTCAGTTTTCTCTTACACCTTCTTCCTGCTCTCCAGCAAATACATCGTGCTACCATTTTTTGCTAAGCAATGCTGTGCCATGCTGCTGAAGTGATTCAACCTGCCACACCTCCTTTCTGGTTCTTACAAATTGCACCAGGTCTCTTACAAAAAGATTTTGTCCATGTACGCTGCTTCCCTAATACAGCCTGCTCAATACACAGTGCTTTTCTTGTGAAGGCAGATGCAATATGGCACTGAACAGGGCCCTACATTCAACAAATAAATCAAATTATTAGAATCCCTTGAAAAATGTATTCCACACAAGGCTAGACAAATATTAGCCCATATCCATCCTAGCCATAAAACGCATAAAAGACTATTCACATTAAACTTCAAACTGTTTTGCCAAAAATGGACTCCCTGCTGAAATTCAGCTCCTTCTGAAAAATATTGAAGAATTTGTCCTCTCAAGACTATGTAAGAAATTGCACCTCAGTGGAAAGTGGGGGCAGAACAAGACATTGACCAAGTCTATAAAAACCTTTGGATCTAATAGAATAACTGATTACAGCTTAATTTTATTACTGGATAAAGTCTTTTTGCAAAAATAGTGAAACTAAGAACCTGTGAAATTACCATTTGTAAAAGAAAAATATAAAAAAATAAATCTTGTCGAGCACGAACACCCTCCAAACTGCTACAAATGATAAGGAAGGAAAACTCTCCAGTTTTTCAAGTGCTCACTGAACGCAAAAAGCTGTGTATTTTAATTTACTTTTCCATACAATTTAGTACTTCCAGTTGACCAATCAATATGTTTTAATAAGTTAAGAAACGAGACAAATCCTTCATAACACACATGCACGTGTCTAAAAGCAATGAGCTGCTTGAGCTCATGTTACTAAGCAGATTTACTAGAGAATCATCTCCAGTGAGTTACCATTCAGCTTGCTAGTTCTACGCTTAAGATGTTTGCTAACAGTTTCCCACATTTTAACGAGGTATCCTCTCCAGTCCACGCAACTCAGCTTAAAAATATTTATTTAGAAAATTAATTACATGAGAATCTGAGTGGATATGCTATTTCTGTACATATAAACTTGTTCCTTAACCTAAAGAAACTACAGTCTAAATATAGGGAGAAGTATAGTAACAGGAAAAATGTACCAAAACAAAGAGATAAAAGCATTATTTAGGAAGACCATATAACTTACAAGGGAAAGATACTATTTTTTGTTTCCTCAGTGCAAAAGAATAGGTAGTATATCCACAGAAGACCCCCATTTTTGAAAGCCTACGAAGGGAAATGCCTGAGATATATAAATGAGCTGACTACACTGTGCACTGCTTCCTACAAACTGGCTACCAGACTCCTCTCCCTTGTTGGTAACTCTACTGCTAGCAATGCCGAGATTAAAGATGCGTATCTCCAGCATTCCTAATTTCAAGACCTGTCTGTTTCTGGAGAACGCTCACAGGCAGAAAAACAGCATCCGGAGTTATTTCCCATAAACCCTTTATAAGACAATCAAATATTTCATTTAGTAGAATGGGATGCAAAACCATGATTGTCCATTTACAGCTAGACAGCTTGTCAACACTTCTGTTTGTTACTTTTTTATAGAATATTTTTTGTCTGAATCAAAATTCACAGCTTAAAGGAATGAAAAACAAAGCTGAGTGTTGCTTTCCTGCTTTCCAGTGCAAAAAGAGAAAGACAGAAAGAGAATGCTTTTAAATGCACTTTAGAAATTAATTATGTTTTGTTTCAATTACATCCTGTTACCGTAAAAATATATTTTTAATCAGTTCTAGACAGAAAACAGTACTCTTGACTATATAAAGATGCTAATCAGTGATTCACATTTTTCTGATTACTCAACATGATTCCTTCTAATTTGAAGAAGACACCACAGAACTACATAACTCACCCACTCTGGAAATAAATGACAGGTTGTTTCATAAAATGAATGCAGCCTCACAGTTCCCTTCTGAGCTTCTTCTACTTGAAGAAATCCTAATCCAACATGCGAAAGCTGTTACGCAAATTAACAATCACTAAATCCAAAAAGGCTCCACACCTTTCAGAAGGTGTGTTCAAACAAAACCAGTCCTGCAATAATCCAGGTTTCCTCTAAAGAGCAGAATCTGAGTCAGTTCTCCTTACTTAACTGTAACAGCCAACCTTTTCAGCAACATCTGTGACTACAAGCTAGTTGCCAGCACACCTCTTCCAGCTGCCACTAAACCCTTCAGCATGAAACTGAGAATACTCCGGTCCTCTTATTACCTACCACAGAAACACTCATAGTTTTACAATAATATCCATCCCTCTTGTTTGGAAAAGAGCAGAACTTGCAGGAAGGTGCTTAAAGGGGCAGCTTCACAAGCTACTTAAAAGCTATTTTTCATACCCTTTGATAACATTTGCGGGCCAGGCTCCACACCAGGTCCATCTCCTGGTAAAAATCAAAAGTTGAATGCTAACCCATCATGCCAATGCCTGTTTCTCAAAGGTAATACAGAACCAGCCACTTTCTCTCCAAGTCATGTCAGGATAGAGCTGGAGAAAGCAGTAGGCAGGAGCTTCTGAAATCACCTACATCCTTTCATAAAAAGAACATATTGTGACAGTGGCCATTTGGGATGTTTAAGGAATAGCACAAGAAAAGGACTGATCTTTTCCCATGTTCATTCTTCCAGAAAGCAGATCAGGAACTTCACTAGCCACACTTTATAACTGAATTCTTGTGTTAAGAGTCCTATCATTCATTAATTTATCCAGCACTTGTTTTAATCTACCTGTACTTTCATCTGTCAAAAAAAAAAAAAGTCATTATGTTGAAACATATGTATCAACCTTCATTACGATGTGCTGCTTGTTTCCATTGTCTCATCCTATTACCAGTATTCTAAGAAAAAATATTCTGTATTCAGATATACTGTTTGCTTCATGATTGTATGTATTGTCTAACATACATGCTCTCTCACTCTCTTGTTCAAGCTGTTCTACACAACCTGCTGTTTTTCAAAATGCATCGCGTTTCCGGGAATGGCAGGAACAGAGCCATCACTCTCTATCCCTTTTTCATTCTAAATTCTGCCTCTTTTTCAGATGTGTTATATCCTTTCAAATACTACTCAATCCAGTCCTGATCATGTGAACAGACGAAAGCACCACTGCATTATACAACCACTTTGGTAAAGAAAATTCCATCAACCCAGGCCTATCACGTGATCACACTCTCCTTAAGCATATAATAAATCTCCTGAACATTCACAATAACAGAGCAAATTAGCAAAAACAAACGCTGGGCAAGAAGGTTTACAAACTACTGCAAAGCTAAGGCTCTTTCAAAGAGCAGTATTTTAACAGATCTGTATTAGCAGTATGCATACCAATGTGTATCTGCAAAGGTAATTCTACTAAAACTGAGTTGGACTGGAAGATCATGCCATCTGCGTAAGCAAGCATTGACCACGGACATACTGACATGCACAGAAGAACTACCTAAAAGTGCCTAGACAAGGGAGTACCAGCAACCATCAGGTTCAGGTCCCCCCCCCCATCTAGCAAAAGAAGTTCTAACACAATCAGTCTCCACTGCATCTACCCTGCACTGGGCAAGGTCCACGTGCAGCACAAGACTACAGTTTTCTTGTAGCTTACAAATGCTTTCCATTTTTCCACCTAATAACTTCCACAGTAACACACTATTTGACTGTTTGCCTGGCACTTTTTACAGTGAATGAAGTCTTATTCCATAGTTCGGATAAATCAGTGCATTGTGCTTCACACACTTTAATACTTTGTTTGCTATCATCCAGCCACTCAATGAAAGTCTTCAGCAGCTCTCTGGAGTAAGCTACAAGTTTAAATATCCTAAATAACTTTATTTTACACAGTAACTTTTAAGTCTCAGAATACACACCATTTCGCAAAACACTTCTGACATGGGACAGTAAAGATCACAGGATGTACTTCAGAATTATTACTGATAACTTCTCCCACTGTGAAGACTGGATATTTTTTCTACTTCCTACTCCAGCCCTTTCCAAAGGCTAGCACCAGACTTGTCACGCTGCAGTGTCACCAGTGGTCAGGACACTGGCTGATACTTGCACAATTTCACACTCGAGTTTCTTTCAGATGTCTGGAACATTATTAGCTGCTGCCAGTGATTCCTTGCAATCGACAGTATCTGCTATGAAGACTTCCTACAAACACACCCATAGATGTTCTCAGACAAAATAGTTCCTCTGCTATGTATATACCATTCAAATAACACATTCAGCTTCCCTGTAATAAGGTGACCAGGAACGTTCTTTTTAATCCTTCAATATCTCTTCCCCCCACAGCCACCTCCAAGCTCTTAGCTTCTAATGTCTCACAAAAAGTTGGGATTTTAATTAAATACTAAGCTTTTAGCAAGTTCCTACTAAAAATCTCTTGGACAGCCATATTGCAGCATTGCATTTAATGTTCCAGGCTTTGTACTCTTTCCTGCTTTCCTCGTTGGCACAAAATTTACGCTCCTAATATATTTGATTAAAAAAAAAAAAAATGAGACCTTGAGAATTACCGGTAACCTCATTCCTCAATTATGGCTAACAAAGCCTGAATTCGCACCTCAAGCCTTCTGTTAGGCCGTCAGCTTTCTTTCCAGCTTAGTTTCCCACTTCTCAAATTATCAGAAAACCTGATGTCACCATTTTATGCACACATACCTACGACATGACAAACACCACCCTTACCAATAGCAAATCTCTTAATCTTATTGTAAATATGCCCTTGTTAGAAAGGCAGGAAAGTAAATAGCCTTTGCATTATATTAAGTAATGCTTATGAATCTGGACTCAGGATTATTAAGCAAATGCTTGTCCTTGCCATGGCAGGAATGACTGTAAAACCAATAGTTCAGCAACACTAGTAAAGACCTTCACAAATCACAGAAGATGATCCAGTCTCCTTCGACAGTACATGAATTTTATGCAAGGCTTGAATAATTTAAGTCCCACTGATTTTCGAAGCAACTTACACAACTCAGTCCTTGCATGCATGTGAAAAACGGAAGGGTTAAAGAACTGAAGACATACCACCATGGGGTAATGCAAGCTGGAAGATGAATTAACACCACCTGTGTTGCTTGTTTCTTAGTCAAGAAAAACTTGCCAGACAGTGAGCAAGGCAGTGCTCCAAGTGTCACAAAAGCACTTAATTAAGCTGAGACAATTTTTGAGATGGGCAGAATGACACCTTTCCTTAAATATCCAGTGCTTTGTCAGAGCTCCTCCTGGAGGAAATTTAGAGGGCTGTACCTAGGTGTGATTTTGGAACAATTTACTTTCCTTGGGTGGTCTTCAACACCTTCACACACTTTTCAAATAACTGAAGTACCATCTTGCTTCAGCCCACTTGATTATATAAAAATTGCAAATTCTGAATTACAGCAACTACCTTCTTTTGTCTCATCTCTTTACACAAATGATGCAGGAGGTTTTCTATATTGCACCAGAGGGAAGGGGAGGTATAATTCTGCTTCCCTCAACTAAAAAATAAACCCTAAAATGAGAACAGCTTCGAGGCAGACTACGCCTGCCACATTATGACCACTCCAAGGTGGGTTCTATATAGTAAATGTCTATGTCATTATTACTTCTATTATGATTTCATCAAACCTAGTAATATTTATACCAAATCTTAAAACAATGCTATGGCACAGTAAGCTCTTAAGAGACAAGGAACAGTTGAATCCTTCTATGAAAAAAAACTCATACTTAATTTTTTTCTTCACTCTTGGAAGAGCTGCAACTCTAACTCTATTATATTTAATTTCTCATATCATCTGTTACATAGACTTTCTGAAAAAAATGGCTTCAAGAGGTGGCAGGAACAAATTAGATTTATTCTCCCTTTCGGGACCATTACGGCAAATAACTACACTAGGCATTGTGGTTATTATTTCTGTATGTTTCCAAAGATTTTCCTACAAATAGTCCCAAGAGAGTAAACAGCATTATTAGCTTGATTTTAAAAAGTTAGAAAAATCCATGCTTTAAGTCTAAACTAATAAATAGTACTAGGATTTAACCTTTATATATATTTTGCATGTTTTAGTAAAAAAATTGCTTTGGTATCAAAATCATACGTAGTTTTTCTGTATTTTATTACTCTGTTCACTGTAATTCTAAAGAAATTAAAATATATGGACTTTATGTAATCATTGATGAAGTATTTCAAATAGTGATTTTTAAAAATTTTGAAAATTTAAAAAATATTGAACACAGCCATGTAACAAAAACGTAATCTATTTAGGATTGGCAGCATTGTTATTATGTAGTTATGGGTCTAAAATGTTAGTTGCCATAACAACTTGGAACAGTCCTACATCCATTATAAATCTTTTTTCCCTCTTCATATGTATGCTTATTTTTAACCCTGACTTCCTCCTGATGCACTTTTTGCTAGGCAACCTCATTAGCTAAACTCCTACTGTGTCAGGTTGGCAGATACAATTGCAGACATTCCCACAGCTAAACAAACATATTACCTTCACACAAGCTGCCAGATGTGCCATATATCTTATAAATGTGGGTTTGCACACCTCCTTTAATTATGTTCTCTTCTCTAGGATAGCAAAAAAATCTCCAGTTTCTCCATCCCTTAACAAAGTGCTTAAAGAGTTGAAATTACCGTATTGTGCCAGTTAACAGCACAATGCACTGCAATTTATGCCTGCACTTAATACAATATGGCAAATCATAAACCTCAAACTTTAAAAACACTAAAATAAATTATACTTACCTTCTGCTATTTTACAAACTTGTACTATCTCAGATTAGATTAAATCTTTGAAAATTTTACAGCTATATTTAATTTTTAAAAAGTCAAAAATTGAAGAAAATTTCAACAAATCTACTCTTTCCTCCTTTCTCTCTGTCTCATAAAACTCCAATACTGACATGCATGGTACTTATTTGTAGAATTTTCAGTATAATGAAAAGCTGTTACAGTAATAAAACAGTCTGTGTTGCCCCAGGAAACTGTATATAAATTAACACTGCCAACATGAGAAATCCATCATAAAAATCATGCTGAACTTGTGATTATTAAAAAAAAAAAAGTCTAAGATAAAGACGTTTTTCTTGAGTTACGCTTACTGTGAGCAATAGTGCCTGTATCTGATAGAAGTAACACAGGAATCATAATAGTTTCACAATATTAAGAAGGGAATGGCTTTTCCAATGATCTTCTAGTTTTCTTCCCAAGAGAAGTCTAGACGAAACCAAATCTGCTTACATACATACAGATGAAAACAATAAAAAAAGCTGGACAGTAATTTCAGAGCTGGGAAGTTCCTTTGTCTTGCTGCTCATAAGCAGAAATTCTTATTTTAAAAGCACTCCACGGTTACAGAAAATAAGAAAACCATTCAAAGATTTCACAGAATAAGAGAAGGTCGAGGTTGGAAGGGACTTCAGGAGTTCATGTGGTCCAGATCTCCCATGCATGCAGGGCTAGAGAGAGCTACTTGCCCAGGGCCATGTGTTCAGACAGCTTCTGAGTATTATCCAAGAATGGAGACCTCGCAGCCTCCCTAGGCAACCTGTACCTGACTGCTCAGTCACCGCCACAGTAAAAAAGTGTTTCCTGATGTTCCCATAGAACCTCCTGCATTGCAGTTTGTGCCCACTGCCTCCTGTCAAGTGGGCACCACCACAAAGAGCCTGGCTTAGTCGTTACACTCTCCCTGCAGGTATTTACATCTATCAATAAGATTCCCCAATTTTCTAGGTCACTGATGCGCAAGACTACACATTTAGCCAGATTTAGAGAAAAGTAACATAGCACTATTGTTTGGCATGGAGCCTGCCAAATGAAAGAAAGCCCAGAACTGAAAATGAAGCATCATGTAAAAACTGTATATTTAAGAAGGCCATCAAGAGAAAACCCTTGCGTAGAAAAACACTTTTAAAAGCAAAAATATCTTTTGCTAAAAACACACAGTTGTTTTCATTGCTGATCTAGCTTTTATTTCATTCAGATGTAGAAGATCAGCTGTGATCTTCTGAAGCTCAAAGCATCAGGAGTCTTAGCATTCATTGCACCAATTTTACCAGAACAAAATCAGAGACATTCAGTCTCTGTTCTCCCTCACGATAGGGCCACAAATTGCAAATCAAATACATTTGACCTAAATTTTGCCTTATAACATGGCAACATTAATGCTCTTTACGCTCTGGTTTGTAAAACAACAAGAGCAATTCTGTAACATTATATGTTAAGTCAGTCTTCTGTAAGTAAAAAGCAAACAAACAAACACTGGGTCTTTTTACGTACTCCTTATTTATACT
Organism: Falco rusticolus; assembly: GCF_015220075.1. Lineage (NCBI taxonomy): Eukaryota > Metazoa > Chordata > Aves > Falconiformes > Falconidae > Falco > Falco rusticolus. The sequence goes on from NC_051192.1 coordinate 34,418,803, forward strand.
GTATTCCAACATGCCCACCTACTCTATGGAAACTTTCGCCTTCAGGACTTCTTTTCAGAAGAAATCATTTAGTGAATAACTGCTTGATTTATATCTCAAAGGTCAATTAAGAGTTGTGCAAATGGCTGGCATCTCATCAAATTGAGAGATGATTAAAACTTGAGTCTTTTTTTTTTTTTTTAATAAGCAGTGCAAATATGTATGAAAGATGCTTGCTTGTTCTTTTGCCTCAGGCTTCCTTAGTGCATCACTTAGTCTCGTTTAGCACATAGGAAGGAACTTGGGGGAGGGAAAGACATGAAGGCAACAGCAGAATCCTTAAAGATCTTCTGCATATGTATTAATGTAATTATGTATTAATGTAAGCAAACAAGCTGACTGTAAACCACTAAAGGCATGTTGCCAATGTTTTGGATGTCCTTTCATTGTATGACTTTGTACCTATACACGTAAGGTTAGGTTAAAGCTTTTCAGATGAGTGGAAGAGGAACAGAGAAGAGTCAGAGCAAAAATGGGAAAGAATGGCTAGGGACTGACAACGTACAAAATCAATGTTTTTCATCATTTAGGTGATGAAATAGAACTAGAGATAGTCACCATTTTAATTAACATGGAAGGTCAAAGAAACGTCATTATATGTAGTTTTTCTTCCTGTTACAAATGTCAATCAACTACAGAGGCGTTATATAAGCATGCAAATTACCGTAGGTTTTTAAAAATATTAAAATTTACATGCTTATTTAATGCAAAAAATGTTCACTATCCTATCAACTCCAAACATGGGAAGGATTATATACATATTTCAAGTTAAGATCTCTGACCAAAGTCTGCTTTTCCATAGAATTTAAGATCTTACAGAAAACTAATATGCTGATGACATTACAGAATGAAAACTTTGTTGTGGTAAATTATGAATTAAAAGCAACTTTTGTCCAATATTCAGCATAAAATATTCCCTAATATTCTTGGAAATGATGTGAGTGCTGACTGGTATAGGAGCTGAATTTAGTAATGAAACATACAAAAGTTGAGCACTTCTAAAATAAAAAAAAATACAAAGTATATTTAAAAACGTTAAAAAAATTATAAAATTTATGAAACATGACAAATAATTTAAACATTCAGTCCATCAGCTTCATATCTTATAATCTTGTCAATAAAATTACCTAACTACTTCCACATTAACTCTGGATTTTCTTTTCCTACTTACGTACTGGGTTTCCATTTCAAGTTTTTGGTAGCAGGGGGGCTTACAGGGGGTGGCTTCCATGAGGAGGTGCCAGAAGCTTCCCCCACGTCCAGTGGAGCCAATGCCAGCCGGCTCCAAGAGGGACCCACTGCTGGCCAAGGCTGAGCCCATCAGTGATGGTGCTAGCACCTCTGGGATAACGTGTTTAAGAAAGGGGGGGGGGGAAACTGTGTGACTGCAGCCAGAGAGGAGTGAGACTCTGTGAGAGCAACAGCTCTGCAGACACCCAGGGCAGTGACAAAGGAGAGGGGATGAGGTGCTCCAGGCGCCAGAGCAGAGATGCCCCTGCAGCCCACAGTGAAGCCCATGGTGAGGCAGGCTGTGCCCCTCAGCCCACGGAGGGTAACGCTGGAGCAGGTACCCACCTGCAGCCCGTGGAGGACCCCGCGCTGGAGCAGGGGGATGTCCGAAGGAGGCTGTGACCCGTGGGAAGCCTGTGCTGGAGCAGGCTCCTGGCAGGACCTGTGGATGCCCGGAGAGAGGATCACGCGCTATGGAGTGGGTTTGCTGGCAGGACTTGTGACCCCACGGGGGACCTACGCTGGAGCAGTCTGTTCCTGAAGGACTGAGCTCCATGGAAGGGGAACCCACGCTGGAGCGGTTTGTGTAGAACTGCAGCCCACGGGAAGGACTCATGTTGGAGGATTCCATGGAGAGCTGCCTCCTGTGGGAGGGAGGGAACCCACACTGGAGCAGGGGGAGCGTGTAAGGAGTCCTCCCCGTGAGGAGGAAGGAGCGGCAGAGACTACGTGTGATGAATTGACCAGAACCCCCTTTCCCCATCCCCCTGTGCAGCTTGGCAGGAGGAGGTAGAGAATTCGGGAATGAAGTTGAGCCCAGGAAGAAGGGAGGGGTGGAGGGAAGGTGTTTTTTTTCTGATTTGAATGGTAAAAATAAATTAAATTCAATTCCCCAAGTCAAGTCTGTTTTGTCTGTGACAGTAATTGCTGCGTGATCTCCCTGTCCTTATCACCACCCCTGAACCTTTTGTTGTATTTTCTCTCCCTTGTGCAGCTGAGGAGGGGAGTGACAGAGCAGTTCTGGTGGGCACCTGGCATTCAGCCAGGGTCAACCCACCACAACAAGTAAATCACCAAAGAGGTTTTAGTCCCACATTTACAGTCTCTGTTTGGAGGAAAGAATGAGAGCACTTAACTTTCAGCTGATACTTAGTTTTCTGTTCTTCTAATTTTCTTCATTGTAACTCCCACATACCCCCAAAAGATTTCAGTACATTTCTAACAAGTCATGCTGAGTCTCAAATCGAAGGAAGACAAGCAGACCATGCAGATGTAACATCCTCTATACCCCCAACAGATTTTATATATCACTGATTTTGGGATAGGTGTTTTCATATTTGTTCATCTTCAACAGGACTAACACAGTGACCAAAAAAAAAAAGGAAATTACATTCTAAAGGCTATATGATATCTTCTGCAAACATGCTGCAGTACCCTGAGCAGTCATCTATAGGATTGTGGGTAGCTAAATTATAAAAACCCTTATGCAAATCTTTAAACAAATTATCATTTTCTAGGCTACTCTGAAAGTATCACAGGTTTTAGTTCCACAAGATTCTGGCTTGCATAGTTTTATTTTATTTCCCCCAAAAAAAAAGAAAGGGGGGGGGGGTGTTACTCATTGTTTTTACAACTAATTCTTTATTGTTTTTTTTCTTTTTTACTTAACTTTCTAAGTGAAGACTCAATGCAGCACACCTGAATAAAACAAGGTAACCTACTCCGCACTTCAAAAACATTAAGATTGGTAATGAACAAACTTCATTCATCTGTTAAATTCAGTACCTATTCATTATGGCAACCATGCATTACGCTACATCCCTCTCCAGTTCAGTAAAATACTGTTGAATAAAGGTGAATGTTGAATCAATACTTTTATATTCCCCGTTTACATTCTTAAACATGAGATTTGATTCCTTGTAGAGATCAAATTTTTATTAAAAAAAACAAACAAGCAAAACTTCAACTTTACCTTTTCAAATGTTGCTGTAGTGATGTTAGAATCCTGCATGAGTGATATCACACTTTACTTGGGGAACAATCATAAATGCTACCATAATTACAACTTCAGTTAAGGATCAAAGAGATGGAGCAGATGGGATGCAAGAGACAAATATTTAAATGCAAATATCTTTGTTAACAGGAAACTTAACAGGACCTATCAGAGCACATGGAAGATAAGTGTTCATCTATTTAAGTCAGATCTATTTGAAAGTTTCTCCCAGCAGGAGAGTCAACTAAAGTCTGCAAGCAATCCAGTAACAGTCAGCACATGACTCAAAGAGCAACAAAGATTTTTCCCAGTTGCCTTTTCACAAGTCAATAGGAAACACTTAGCAAAGATCTGTACCAGTACTGTTTCCCTCTTCTTAATGCTATCACTGTTTGTTGCTCACATTAAGCAGAAAACACTGAATGCTGCATTGCAGCAACATGTTGCTCTCCATCCAAAGCTACTATTTCTGATTCATTCATGGAAAATTACAACCCTTGCTAACCCCTGACTGCAATTGTCACCTGCTTTCTTGTAACCAGTAAGCTGACACTGGGAACCCTACCTGAGAGATCTCGTAAAATCCCTGACTTAAAGGCCTGCTCACCAAAATACACACCTGCCACAGCTGTCATGAAGGCAAATAAAATACTCTGCTTGCTCCTCTATCTTAAAAACGTTGAAATTGAAAAATATTACTACGTCTAAAACAGACTCTCTATTGTACGTGAAGCTCCAGAACCAAAAAGCTAGGAGTACTGCTTGAACAATTTTGTATAGGTTTAATAAGCAGTTTCATATGATGTTTCTTTATTAAAATCCTACCAGAGCATGCCTTTATTTATATAGATGTTATTCAAATAATATATAACAACATACAAATATTGCAGGTCCCTTAAGGACACATGCATGTCTCCCTCCAGCAGCGCTGCAACCTCCCACATCTGGGGATCACACCTGTAATGGCCAGCTACACTGGATCATGGAGAAAGAGCAGCTGAAACGCTATACAGTTTCAAACTATATATGGTTTCAAGAGTGACCACAGCTGTAGCACTAGGTCCAGACCCCACTCTCAGGACCTGCTTGCTGGTACATGACTGAGCAGGTAGTGCCGTTCTCTGAGACCTTCAACCTGAATAAGGCTTGGAGCAAAAGGAACCAGTCTCAGTGAAGTGGCGAAGGAATATGGAGGGGGTGGTTGGTTTTAGGAGATGGGAGGGACAGGCTGGCAGAGTGGAGGAGTGCTGGGCTGGTGAGGGGTGAATCCTGGCCCAGGGAGATGGTGCTGAACTCTTGGCCATACCACAACTTCCCAACTTGCAAATCTGAAAATTTTGGACATCCCCAGTGCGGATTTTAACAGGCTGCCAGACCCTGAATATATAAAAATAGGTAAAAGAAAAAAATAAATCTTTCAACCAAGCAACTTCCTGGAAACTGAATAAACTAAATTCTCACCAAGACAGACAAGGACAGGCCTAGCCGCCTTCAGGGTTTTGCATTCCAGCTCATTACTCATCCTGCACCTTCATAGCACGCACTGAGGCAATCACTTCCCTGCTTCAGACTGAACAGGTAGCTGTTTTCAGATTGCACATGTGGAAACTAGTAAATACGTAAACAAGCTACAAAAACAAGATCCGAAGTAGGCCAATTACAGTCACTGAAAACTAAAAAGTGACAAAACAAGCAACAAAAGAAAATCTAAACTAACCAGAATTGTTTTAATGTTAGCTTCCCTCTATAGGAGCAGAAATGTTTAAAATAGCGCTGAGGATAATTTATATCACTTCTGCTTACCACCACTAGATACTACAATCTCTTTGTTGGCTGCCTTAAATAGCTATCCCAAATTAAACTTTTTCCTCATGCAGCCACTTTTTGGCCATCCTCACAAAAGCTGAAATTTCTTTCAGATCGACTGGAGACCAACACACTTCCATTTCACCAAGAAGCACTTACTAAACCCTTAACCTTGCTCACTGCTCTGTTCTCTGTTCTTTCCCATTTGTCAGCATCTGGTTTTGAAAAGGACAGTATCACAAGGGCAAACACTCACTGCAGACACAACTGCATCTGCCCACCAACAATTTATACTCCAACTGTACTTATATCTGTAAGACTGCCTGTGACCGCCAAAATCTTTTGAGCCATTGCTTGTCAAGCCATAGTCCCACAAATGCATTTAGTCACAAATGGCTGACTGAGTACAGGTACCAAAACAAAGAATACCCTGTGAATAAAACACTACCTTCATTTACAAAAAATAATATCTACTTATACTACCACCTTCAAGCCTCATTCATCCGATGATATTGTTCTGCTGACAGTATCATATCAACTGCCTCCCAAGCAGATTATTTTAATGGCACCAAAAGTTTTGCTTCATTTCTAGTCTTCAAAAAACAACCAAAACACAGAAACCTAGCTAATACAATGACAACATCACATTAACAAGCTCACAATCAGATTTAAAGAGATAAGTACAAAAACTTGGAATAATAAACGGTCTTTTAAAAAAAAAAATCTAGATCATCTTAAAAAATTAGTACCAATTGTTTGGAAAAGTCTTGTATCAAGGGTTTGATTCAAGGGGTCCTACATGCAAATGATTTAACGTATTTATCTTTCAGCAGTTTCCATCTGATATCCCAGTTACCCATGGGAGAAGTATGTTATTACCCAACTAAGGAGTACCGCACCCTGCTTGTTCCTGAGCAGAACTCCCAACTTGCTCAGATCTGTACTGATTTGTGGCAGGCAGAAACCCACTTCGTTTTCCTTCTATTTTGTCCAACTTGCTAGTCTATTTTTCCCCGTTTAGTTTTCATCATCTCAATTACCTAATCATTGGTTTATATTCATTCTTAATCAGCATCCTCACATACCTGCTTTCATGCAATCACAGAGTTCAGGTCAGAAGGGATCTTTGGAGGTCATTCTCATCCAACTCACTGCTCAAATCGGGCTAAATTACACAGCAGGCCTATCAGGTCTTTGACACCTCCAAGGATAAAGGTGCCACAACCTCTCTAAGCACCTGCTCCAGTATTTGACCACTCTGATAGTAAAAAGTATCTTCTAGTATCTAACCAGAATTACCCATATTCCAATTTACATCCACTGACCCTCATCCCATCACCATGAGAAAAGAGCGTGGCTCCACCTTTTCTGTATCTTCCAATCAGGCAGTTCTAGACAGCAAACAAGGTGTCCCCTGGGCCTTCTCTTCTCCAGGCTGAAAAGGCCCAGTGCTCTCAGTCTCTCCTTAGATGTCCTGCACTTCAGTCCCTGACCAGTTTGGTAGCAGTTTGCTGGACTCATCCCAGTATGTCCATGCCTCTTCTGCTGGCAAGCCCAGAACCAGACAGCACTCCAGATGTGTCTCACCAGTGCTGAGCAGGGGAGAATGGATCACCTGCCCAAAGGGCTGTTAGGCACCTTTGTTGCAAAGATGCATTGCCGGCTCATAGTCCACCAGGACTCCCAGGTTCTGCAAAACTGATTTCCAGCTAGCTGGCTCCAGCACATACTGGTGTATGAAGATGCTACTCCTCCCCACGGCCAGAACCTCCCATCTCCCTTTGTTAAACTTCATGAAGTTCCTGCCCATCTCTGGATGGCCCATCAGCCCGTCTCTGCAACCTGTTCCTGCTGCAACTGCCCACGACCCTCCAAGCACAGCCCTGCCCTCCAGCATGCTGAAGACATTAAACTGACCACCAGCAAGACTTTGCACCCCTGATCACAACTTGGAGTCCAAGAATCCAGCCAATTTTCCATTAATCATCTGCTTGCAGAGCCCCTATCTCACAATTCAGTGATAAGTAAGCTATGAGAGACTGTGTCAAAGGCCTAGCTAAAGCCAAGGTATACAACACAGACTACCTTTTCCTTCTCCATCTCACATCACAGAAAGCAGTAAGGCTGATCAGGTATGATCTGCCCTTTTCAAACCCATTTTGGCTGCTCCCACCAACCCCTTCCTCGTCCTTCATGTGTTTGGCAACTATATCATTTCTCCAATGATCTGCTCCATTATCTTCATAGTGGAAAGCTGCAGACCAGTTCCCTGTATCCTTTTTCTCATCCACCTTGATGACTGGTGTTGTACTGCCTTCTTCCAGTCCTGAGAAGCCTCTCCCAAGTGCCATGACCTTTTGAAGATAACAAAGAGCAGCCTCACAATGATATCAGCAAGCTCTTGGATGCATCCCAGCTGGTCCCACAAACTTGTGCATATCTAAGTGGGTAAGCGATCCCTAACTCTGTCCTCCTCTCCTACAAGTGTGGCCTCACTTCCACAGACACTGCCAGGTTTGGGAATAAGCCTTACCTGCAAAAATTGTGACAAAAAAGGCATCAAGTGTATCCACTTTTCCTTGGTTACTAGGTCCCCAATCTCACTAGGCAACCAACCCACACCCTCCCTAGCCTCCCTCTTGCTGCCAGCATATTTATGGAGGAAACATTTCCTGTAGCCCTCCACCTCCCTTGCTAGCTTCAATTCCAGATGAGCTTTGCTTTCCTGGCTCTGTCCCTACACAAACAGGCAATGCCTTTGTATTCTCCCAAGCAGCCTGTCCCTGCTTCCATTTTAGTGCACTCTGTTTTTGTGCTTGGGCTCAGCCAGGGTCACCATGTTCACACATCATGACTTTCTCCCATACCTGCTCAACTCTTCACACAATGCAGCAGTCCATCCTTGTGCTCCAAGAGGCTTCTCTTGATCAACCAGCTCTCCTGGGCCCCTTTGCCCTTCAGGGCACCTCCCAGTGGGATGCTGCCAAGCAGGTCCCTGAACAGGTCAAAATCTGTTCTTCCAAAGTCCAAGGCTGTAATTCTGCTGTTCATCTTGGTGACTCCTCTCAGGATCTTAACCTCAAGTCTCATGGGCATATCAGCTGAGGCTGCCCTCAACCATACTCCAACAGTTCTTGTTTGTGGAGGCAGCACTTCTCAGATCCTGTGAGCTTTCACCAGCTGCATAAAGAGGACTTCATCTATCTCATGCTCTTGACAGGCTGTAGCAGTCACTTACTGCAATAGCACCTGTGCTGACTTATCCTCTGATCCTTACCCACAAACTGTCTACTGTTTTGTAGCTTTGATTCTTTTAGCCTCCTTAATCAAAATCTTTATATAAATTCTACATGAATATTGCATGAATATAATTTTATATAAATATAAATTATATATGTAAATTGAACTGTGTATATTATGAGTAATATGCTTTTTATACAAAGTGTAAGTAAATTTACATGGTAATTTTAAGGATGGGTTTTTTTGATACTAGATCAGCTGATCAGATTGCAACATTTATTTATTCTTAAGGAAACAAATTTGGGTGTGGGTTTTTTTTGTCTAAAAAGTTCCTTGTACACTTTTGTCCATGATTGCTTTAAGCTATGGTACACTACCCTTTTTATTGAGTAGGCTGCATTTGCTTGATGTAGCAGTCCTCTCTGTGCAATCACCTGCTCCTAGGTAATGATCACTTTTTAATTGGCGATAACCTCATCTTCCTGATATACAAAATGAAGTCCAGTGGAGAAAGTTTTGCAACAATGCGCTATCAATACACTCAAAAGGTCTGGACTACATACCTGACTGAAACCTCCAAAGAAGCTACTTACATGGTTCTCTATGTTTGGAGAGGGCACTTACACACAAATGCATATATCCATTGTCTGACTCACAAGACAGACAGACTCATCTCTTGGTTTCAACACAAGATCCAATACAAGGGCATTGGCAGGACCATGCAATGAAAAGCCTGGGGCTGACTGGGTGGAAATTAGATGGTATTTATCACAGAACCCAAAACATAAGCTGCTGTTCACAGCTTACAGGTGTCATGACCTGAACTTCCCTGCCTGCTTCTCCTCTTATTTCATGCCACTCCTCCTTCCAGCTCTTTCATTCCTGTGTGCTGCTGGCTCTGACACTTGTCAGACCTTTCCATGAGTCAACCCAATTCGCTAAGCCAGCCAAATCCAGAAAAACAACAATATTTTCTCTGGGATAATGAGTTGTATCAGCTCTCAGTAAGTTCTAGTGAGTAAAGCTAGCTAGGTAAGCTAGCTGAAGCATGAAAGCAAGGGAGGAGAGTGAGTAAAGAAGAGCAGAATAATCCCTTTACTCAACAGCAAGGTATTACGCTGGCTCACTGTGACCTGTGAAACTGCAGCCTATTTGGGAACTTATATTGGCTTAATATCTACCTGCAACCACAGCCTAATTAGAAGGCAGAGCTGTTACCACCAGTCTGGAGGAAAGTGGTAGGAGCCCACCTACAAAACCTGGAGCCTAAGTAACCTGTTCCCAAGTCACTGAGACCAACAGGCACAAAGAGCGCTCTACTGCCTACACAAGGGACACATGCTGGCACTACAGATGTCACTCAGCTGCACATTTTCTTTATTTCTTTTAAGTAAGTCCACAAGTTTGGAGATCTCAAAGCAATCCATAAGCTTGGCACAAACATACACGCAGTGTGAAAAGCCAATAGAAGGTAAAGGCTAGGTTGGCAGATGTCATTAACTTTCCTCTTTGGTATAGCTGACAACAGTTTCTTCTGTGTGAATGCTATGTGCTTGCTGATCCCTCATTCATGGGAATTAGTTAAGAGAAACCAAATGCACATCAGAAATGCTTAGTTCATACTGTTTGTTGACTTTCTCTATAGTAGTAAGGTATGTCTGATCTATGTTTATATATAGCTAGGTTTTCTTCCTCAAGGGAGTTAAAAATGGTTTGATCCAAAATGGAGTAAAAAGCTGTTATATCCTGACAGCTGCTCTTTAGGAAGACAAAAGAGAAGGAAGAAATTTATATTTGGGTTTTTAAGATGGTGTTTTGTGAATTTTTGAATGGCAAAATACTGAAGCATTGAGAAAGTACTCACTAATCCCCTGTTAATCACCATTTTGGTGCATACATGGTTCTAACATTACATTAGATGCGTGAACACAAGCAGGTCTTCCCAGCGCTGTGAAATACACATGTCCCTAAACCAGTAACAGCTGCCCCAGTGCAGCATACAACCAAGCTAACTCAAACCCAGGGAGAGAGTGGGGCCATCTTTCCTACCTCAGGAACACAAGGTTAGCTGGAATATCTCCAGATAGTCCAGCACTGTACATTGTAAGTGTACGTTTAAGTTCTGCACTTCTATCCATTTTTTCTGAAGCTGTGATTATACTGTAGAATAGACTGTGAGCTTTAAAAGCTATTTCCTCTGAAACAAAATAAGAGCTAAATGCATCTTCGCTTCATGAAACAAAGAACAAAATCAAGAGTGCACAAAAAAAAAAAGTGGAAAAAAGGAAAGGAATCATGCCCTTGGGCTTTTATTAGTCAAGAGTATTTTGTAATTACACCTCGCCAAAGTAGAGTCCTGATAGGTGTTGTTTTTTTTTTTTTCAAGTCCAGTAGGACAAGTGTAAAACATTCAGTGAAAAAGCAGACTGGTGTTTCCATAGCTGTCTGGTAGGACATCTGCCTTCTCTATACTTTTCCACTGACGCACAGACACTGCTACAAGCAATTTATTCCCCAGCTTACCTGGAACCTCTGTTCTTTCTGTTCTTGGTAACTTGACCTGGATTCAGTATCACTGTGTCTATTCTGCTATTGTGGATGGCAAGGAGAATGAGCCTCAGTTTCCAAGCCAGCTGGTGACAGCTGGCTTTGCCCATGTAGACCAGGTTCAACACCTTCTGGAGAAGACAGGCTCATACCTGGCACACACCTGCACCTCATCATACCTGCCCCAGCTCTCCTCTGGAGCCCTGTTAACAACTGCTGTCCACATTACATTTTTCCTTCGGTTTACACTACCAGAAATAGTAAAAGGGACATTCTGCATCCACCTGAGAAATGTATTTACAGCGTAATGTCTCAGGCACAGCACATGCATTGTAAACTGCAGGACATGAGGGGACACAGCACAAGCAAAGCTGCAATAGCATTAGAAGATGGCCCAATTTGAGAAGCAGTAAATTTGAGGCAACATGGTCGCTACCTAAATATCCCAAGTTGTCAGCACCTAGACCCAGGTTTCTTCTCAGAAGAAACTCAATGGCTCACTCCAGCCATAAACCCTGAAGAAACCAGCATGTCTGCTATGTTGACAATGAAAAGGGCTCAAGCTCTTGTAGGGAAATGGGAGTAAACCAAACTAACACTGTGAGTATGCAAACTGAAAAGAGGGGATGCAAAGAGGTACATATCCTTTCCCAAATCACACACAAGCTGCCCTGTAAAACACGCATCATCTCCCTTTGTATAGCTGCAAGTGCTGGCCCACTGTACAGCACATAATCCCACTTGTACCTCCCCCAGGAAAGCAGAAGACCACGTAACTTGTGATAGCTAAGCTATCTGAGCCTGTGACATGGCTGACAGCTCTGGTGAATGACCTCTTGAAGGAGACAAAAAGTCCTTTAAGAGAAAGGATACAATGGGAAAAAACCCACAAAGTTACTTTTGTCTTGTCCAAAACATATACTATATAAAATGCAAATCAAAGTTTAAAATGTATGATCTAATTCAAGTTATCTTGCTTGCTAGTTTTAACTACAGTTCAAATCCGTTTAAAATCCACCCACTTGTGGACAGAAGCAACATATTTTGGAATAAAATAATGCAATACATTTTTAAAGGACTATGTTTTTCAAGCGGGTCATGTTCATCATGGGTTTAATTTCTGAATAATAATCTAAAATCTACACTAAAACATGTTTAAAGGAGACTACACTTTCAAGTTCAGGAGGAGATGAGAAGAAATGAAGACAGCTTCAGATGACACCGTAACCGTGGCAGCAACATTACCCATGCTAATGATTAAGCAAGATTCATAAACAAACACAAAACATCACCTATGAGGCAAAGTAACACAACTGAACCTGTTCCCACACCTGACATAAACCTCCTCCTCTAATACATCCACCTAAGCAATTGCCTCTTCACAGCCTACATACTTGTAAATGAGGTTTGTGTGACCCTCAACACTTGTCTTTTCAAAGAATCTCTATAAAGAGAGGTGGGAAAGGAAACAAAATAATCCCAGCAAGGATGGGAACAGGGGGGAGATATGAAACAAGCCTTACTGATCATAATTAGCTCAGTAACAGCAACTTGAACAAGTATCTCTACAAGTAAATGATAGAAATGGCCAAATTAAAAAAATCTTACTGTTTCCTCAACACAGTTGTTACATTAGTTCACCACAACTTAAGAAATATGTTTGAATCTATTCAGTTGATTCAAAACTGTTCTGAAAATAATATAAGTTTTATTATTACCACAGCTTTAATCACTATGAACAAACGTCAATGACTGCTGCATCAGCACAGACTTGCAGCAAAAGCACAATAAGGGAACATAAATTACATACAGAGCAGCAAAAGGGTGAGAGCTCAAAAATCCATATTTAAGCAGACAGGAAAATTTCAGGCGCTCTACGTGAAAAAAATATGGATGAAAGCATCACTTGCCTTGGTTTTCTTGCCATTATGTGGCTTACTGAATTTCACCTCATCTTACTTCCAAGGTTTTTTGTTTGTTTTTACAGGCATTGCTTCTGTTGTTGGGGTTGTCATTGCTCAGGTTATAGAGGTGTAGGTAATTCAGATACTAGTTTCCAGTTGTATAATAGGTCCTGTATTAAAAGTGGGACTGGGAATACCCTTACTGTGCAGTGAATTCAAGGCATCTCACTGATTCGCTTCCACTAATAAGAGGCTTTGCTTCCAATGTGACAAAAGTGAGAATATAGTATGGGGAAGGGGAGATAGTCTCTCAGATCATGAGCTACTCATGCACAAAGAGTTACCACAGCACTCTGACTGCAGAAATACATAGTATTTCTGAAGCTTATTGCTTCAGAAATAATAATCTGCATTAACCACCACTGTACATTCCTCATTCTATTATGGGGCTTTTTTCCATCTTGTCTGAACACCATTCTTTTCATATGCCATGATGTTCTTCCTTCACTTACTCCCCCAAATAATTCCAAGGCCCTGTTTTTAATTTCCCTCTTCTAAGTAGTAAATTTTTTTTACTTTTTCCCCCCTACTTCTAAGATGGCCTCTTCTACAGCTCCTGCATGACAGCCTGTAGTTATATTGTTGCTTGAACCTGGCATTCATCCATTGGACTGCTAAAAATTGCACACAGGCGAGAGGGAGTGGAAACCAGAGCGATAAGGTTTCCAGTAAGGGCAACCAACAAAAATGTCAAAGCTAAAGAATAGGAGCAGCCAGAAATATGGGGAAGGGAGCCACCTACACTTGTAGCAAATTGAAGCAACCATATAAACATAAAATAAGTTCACGTACACTTGTCTGCTTTTTATCTTTTCTGTGAAAGGGTCCAGCCAAAGGATGCCAAACAGAGGGTACAAAGTCACCAGATGGGCTGACCCTATGGCACGCTCTATGGGCAGAAGCACATGAGCAGTGTCCATGCTCTGAGCCGGATGAAGCCACATGAGCAGCAGAAGTACATGAGCTCACGTCTGGCCCTCCACTACACTCTAAGATAGCCAGAAAATTTGAAGACAAGGCCAACTGCTGTTATCTCGGGGGTGGGACACACAGATACACACAGACACACGTGCACAGGCTGAGACTGAAAACAATGGTAGGACAATGACACAGCATGCAGATACAGTACTCAAAAGCAGGGCTAGCTTGCTCCTGTCCACACAGGGAAGCTGGGAGAAATCAAACAAGCCCTACTCCTCAGCTGTGCTTCAGGCTTCCAGACTTGCACACTCTGAACGCTAAATAAATCAAATAATCTGGAACACCTTCCACGCTAACAAGGTGTTATTTAAACCCTGTTTTCCCTGCAACTCTGAAAGACTAGCATAGTACCATCTCGCTTTTTGTACATTCTTCACAATGCTACCTAAACAGCAGCTTCAGGTAATGCCTCTTGCTGACATTCAGAGTTCCTCGAGGAGCAGCTGACTTCATATAAGCAACGGAACACTTCCACTTACAGCCCGGGCTCCTGACTAATTGTGGTAAGGGTTGACAAGAATTAGACATTTCCTCACCCCGCAACAGTGCTACACTGTGCCAATACCATTTGAACATCTCACAATGCAGATACTGGAGGCTAGAAAGCTGCACCATGCAAAGGCGGCTGCATCATGAGCAAGAATACTATTATGAATGCTCTGATGGTACCAGCACGGCAAAGGTGGATTTGCTCAAAACACACCTACTACTTTGGAACTTTATCTATAGCAAATGGATTTCTCACCTTGCTTTGATTTACTACTCCCGATTAAGAGTAATAAACTAATAGGCTTCAAATACTAAACTAGGAAAGAAAAAAAAAAGAAACAGAGGGAACAGTTTCTCAGTAGGCAGCATTTTATACAGCTTCCACTGGAGTTTGGATATGCTATACTCAAAACAATAATCTGACAGATTTTCTAAAACATAATTGATATCAATAAAATACACTCATTTGACATGTACAAGCCATTAAAAAGATAAGCTATTCAAGAAGAAATGAGCAGCTTTTTGGAAATCTATATTGCATATAAGAGATATGGCTGAACAAAATAGTATTAGAATTTTCAAGGGCGGGGGGACCGGGACAAACCAAACCACAACCAGCCAAATATCAGTCTATGTAAGCAAGTATAGCAGCTAGCCTTGAAGGTGAAGTATATTTTGTGCAAATACAGCAAGTAATCTTTTAAGTGTTCAGTCTTTCACCACCCAAATGAAACAATAAATCCATCCATGCCAATGAATGAAAAACCAACACATCAGTATTATATGAGAAAAAGTCATCTCTATTTATACAAAAAACTTGCTTTTACTAACCCTGTGCCTAAATTTCTTGATTTTAAAAAATGGCTTATCTGAATGTACAAAAGCACTGCTGCACTGTGCATTATCTAAAAAGCTTTCCCCTGCACCCCCTCCTCGCTTCACTTTATACCAAGTGAAGTGTGCTTGGGAACAACAGGGAATCCTTGGAATTAGTCAATAGATTGATCAGTACACTGTACTGAGCCAGCCAACTAGGATTAGGATGTTTACAGCTGTTCTTTTAAGGTAGACAATAATTGCACTGCACTAACAAGGTAGGCTTCTTTCTGTTAAAGATGCTACAAATACCAGAGACAAGAAACCAGCCACAAGGCTTACTGAACAAGAAAAGCAGTAAAATATGTTTTTCTGATCAGGGAAGTACTTCAAATAAATTCAGCCCTGTAATATATTGACAAGTTTAACAGGAAACAGTATCAGTCACCTTCTGGGGCCAAGGAGTATATGAAAACTGAAGTATCTAAAGAGGAGAAAAAAAAATTCGCTCAGTCACCTTAAATAAAACTCATCTAGACCATCACATAAGAAATTCTGGTTGTCTCACTTCCTTTCACATTCCTTTAGTGGCCCCAAACACATATCCAAGCTTTCACAATTATTTTCGTAATGTAATAACCCAGATAAGCTTTCAATGATCAAACTTTAAAATACTACCTTCCTGAATTGCATTTGCCAATCCATGAACTAGTCAACAAATTCCCCTTGTGCACAGTTTCTCTGATCTAGTACCTTTATACTAGCAATGCAAGTCATACAGCCATGCAAGCAAAACTTTGAAAAGCGCGTTCTCCGCTGTTCACTAGACTGGTAAACATTATTAGTCTATTAAAATAAAGAGACCCAGAAAGCATTCTATTTAAACTTCACCCTTCTGCAGTGCAAAACAATAAGCTGGTGCATCATGTGTTGAGCAGCATGTCTGTACAAGAGCTCAGTAAGTCCAGACATGGTGAGGGTTCTCCTGCTGTTCGACAAGATCTCATCTTTCCAACACCTCAAGAAACACCCATCTTTCACCAGACACTGCTTCCCCGGTAACTTCTGTCTGACTGTACCCATATGCATTCATAGAATTTAAATTTATTCATGGGATGGTGGCTTCATTTCTCCAGGAGAAAAATTCAAGTGTAAGTGAAGTAAAAAGCCCAAAGTCTCATCTATATGACACCTACATTACAGCTTTCCTTCCTGAGCCACACTCACAGGAAATCTATATTAAAACACAAATTTCATGACCACCTGGCTCTCCTCTCTCATTCATACACTTCATAAACACTTATATTGGACCTGTGCTGAAATTCATTTTGGGTCATGCAGGTGACACAAAAGTTATTTCTTTTCTGTACAAGTTAAAATTTATATAGTGCACAACTGACCTTTCAGACGCAACAAATACTCAGCACTATTTGTACAGGAAAATTAAAGCTGCACACCAACCTAAGGGTGTAATTTTCATATTACTTTCAGATGCCCCAGATTTTTATACCACCCCCGTACCCACCCATGCCATTAGCTCCCATGGTCCTCATCAGTTGCACCAGTGTAACAACTCTTAGTGCTGCACGATGAGCAGGATTAACAAAGTGACCCATGCTGCATACTTTTGTTTTCCCCGTGTCATTAATTTCAATCCACACCAGTTCGCAAACACAGGCACATCAGAGCAACTGGGAAGAGGCAGCAAGATAACAATATGCCCCTGGGAAAGACAGGACACGGGAAAGAGCAGTCAGAGACAGTCTGTCTAAAACCCATATAGAAGAAACTTCCATCAAAGTGTGGCCTAAGATTACTTGTCAACACACTTCTCTCACCTCCATTACCTATCACCATGTATGTTCTCCACTCTGAAATAACCGTATAGTCTTCCATTAGCAACCCAAAAATGTCAGCCTAAACCAGAATACGTAACACTTTTCTTTTCAGGACTGTTTCTTTTCCTTTTTTTCGGAGTCGTGAGCTTAGTTTTATCCTTTAAAGTGGGGCAACAGGTAAGGTCATATACGTAATTTCTGCAAAGTAAAAAAAAAAATAATTTCTGCAATACTCTTCACTGTAAAAAAATTAAAGTTTGCGTTTGCAAAACACACTCTAATACTAAGGAACATCTTTACAGATTTAATCTGTTCTCCTTCAGTCATGCTAGATGACTTTAAGTCATGACAAGTAAGGACTTACCCCAGTACTGTTAATTTATTTTCCTCAGATTTCTAGAAAACCAATTAAAAAAAAATAGCACACATCCACTCTGGGCACATTATCCATCTGAGAGATCAGAAACAAGATGTCCATCTCAGCATGTCACTATTGTCCACTGTAATTTAGACATTCTTCAAAATGCATTTGTATCCAGGAGGGTAATAGCCCTTGTATTAAAAACGCCCTTCATTAAGTGGCTCCCCATCACACAGCCCATTACAGGCTCTCACGCCCCAGCCCTGCATAGCCTCAAAATAATGCTGCTTTTAACAGGCAAATCAAACACAGTAAATAAACTATCTTCTCTATCAAAGGGTAAAAACACCAGTAAATGTATTACTAATATGGATAAAATCACCCCTTTGCATGTTCTCAGTGATATAAGAAAGCACTATTATTTGCTTTGTGTTCTGCAAAACAAAGTTATCGACACACAATGAATAGTCCCCTAAAATAACTGAAAAAATCCATAGCCAGAATTGAACTTCATCTTAATAGCATTCTCTAATTCCTATTTTGTATTGTATAATGTATAAAAATCATACACTGGAAAACATAATGCAAGTTTAAAGAGTTTGCTTCAAGATATATATGCCTGTCTTCAGAGGTACAAAGACCCCTCAGGTAAATATTTTGACTTAAGTTTTGTCACCATGTCTACAAAAGTAACACTTGATTACCAACTGTGCCCCACACAAAATGCAAATCCCACAGCTGCAGAATCATTTCTACATAAGGAACAACTCAATAGTCTTGGACCATTCGACCTAGAATGATGTCAGAAGAAGGGTGCAGTTTTACTTTTGGTGTACAAAAAGAATTTGAATGGGTTGGGGAAGGTGACAAGGAATCTGCTTTGCTCACTTCCTGTACAGAAGACCAACATGTACCAAACAGAAGTCATGCACAAATTCAGAACAAGAATAGCTGCGTCTTCCCATGACTTGTAACAAACATTGGCACTGTTATAGGACACAGCAGATACGAGAAGTCTTCAAGGAGCCCACACACAATAAAGACAAAGCTGACAGGGCAAGAACATGAATTCATTGAGAACATCACAAATAAAGGCTTCTTCTAGCTGAGGAGATTCCTAAAGGCCAAACAGCCTGAAACTGGAAGAGTGCTGAGGGCATGATCACCACTCATTTGTCCTACCTCTGCATTTTTCCCTGGACAACTGCTAATGGCTATTCTCAAAACAACCGGACCTTTAGCTTGATCTAGTACAGTCACTTTTATATGCTCTTAGAAACCTCATGTTGGACACCAGGTGTTTTCCAAGGTTTTAATAAGTAATCCAAAGGTTTTATCATGTAAGCTGCAGTTCAAACAATTTACAAGTTGGTATTTAAAGCTGTACACAAGCACCTGCTCTAAGTGTTCACTTTATTTCAAAATTAATCATTATGTACTGCATTTATTTTTCCCATAACAGAACATAAGTGGCTTTTGCCTCTGCTCATAATTTGAGAAATACAATTTATGTCAGTATAAAAAAATTCTGAAGTCGCATTAATTACTCAGAGGTAATTACACTTGCCTTACCAATAGTATTTACTATCGCTATACCTGCAAAATGCTTTCCATTAGGACAAGTTTTCACATTTTCATAGCACTTCAAAGCATGTGCCATTAGGTCCGAAATTTCCCATGATTTGTCCCTGTCCAAAGCACAATGTTAAGTTAAACTCCTCCCTTGAATCAAGAGTAAAACTTGAAGTCAGTTGTCATTTTTTCCCTATTTTTAACTGCCAAACAAACCAAACAAAACCCCCACTTTCCAAAGCTACTGAAGTCTAAAAATTCACATTTGAAAACTGAATATAATCCTTTATGACTAAGATGGTTCTGGGTGAATCTGGTAAAGTTAGAGTCCTGAAAGCCACACACTAAGCATAAGGGAATTATCTTTTCGGCATACTGGTAAAACAGTGTTCCTTCTGCGACAAAGCTGTACTGGAATACACATTTCCCTTACTAAGGTCAAGGCAGGACATTGTATTGTATTCCAGAGAAATGTAAGAGACAAGGGCTGCAAACACTACAAAGGGTGTCCACAGAGAAGACATCAACACGTGCGTTAGATGCACTGAGACTTATGCCTAGCTGAAGGATTATACAGCCTGAGAAGAAGAGATGGAGAGAAAACAGTCCCTGCCCCAGCACTTCAGTTTCTGTGCCTCTGCGTTTTTCTGGGTACCTTTTCTCTCCTATTGTTGTTTGACAGAGCAGGAAAAAGTGGGCTGACTCTGGTCCCTAGGAGATCCCCGGCTTCTACAAGTTAGGAAAGCCAGCATTTTCCAAAGTGGAAACAGCAGTAGTTTAATTTCACTAATACCTTCATTACCACATCTTATTCTACTTGGATAACTTCTCCACGAGCAGTGGACCGCTTTCTAACCTACAGTTTCAACAGCAATAAGGCAGGGTCAGCAGTATTAAAAAACTGCACAACAGATGACAGCACACAGTTATTTCCCTTCTGCTTTTGTATGAACCTTTTGCTGCTCCACTTCCTGCAGAACCACCAGAGGAATTCAGCACTCATTTTAGAACTGTTACATTCTTAGACTCGAGCACTTTTGTGTTTGAAATAGCACAACTCTAAGTATTTAGATACAGTACAGATGTTCAGAATATGAAGACTGAACTTCTTAAGGGCAGCTCATCAGATGAGACTGCTCACTTTTAGTCTAGATCTCAATTACCAAACATTAAGCTTTTGAACAGTGATCCACGTAGTCTAGAATTCTAACCAGAGGTATTAAAAATAATAATAGTAATCAGAGCTGCTTCTGTATTTGTTTTGGACTATCTCTGAAACATCCCTTTATTCTGCTAGATTTTATTTGGCAGCCACAATTTCACACAGATGTGAAAAGAGAATGTCTTCTAGAAGAGTCCACGTGTTACACTCAGAGGAAAAGGATCTGTAGCAGAACTGAACAGAAACCAGGTGCCAAAGTCAGAAAGCATTGTGTCATTTAACTCTGAAATCTGCCTAAGGATGACAGGTATGTTATCTGGGAGAAGGAAGAAGCAGCTATCTTGTCATTTAGATCCATTCAAAATACAGTTCCTCAGATTGCTGTTCTCCCTATACAAGGTGTGCCTGAGGTCTGAGAACACCCAAATTTATACAAAATGGTGCTTCCATCACAATTAAAATACCTCCAAGAATTTTAACAACCCACATAGGCTCTGCGAAATGCAAACTGAAAAGTAGCTCATTTCAGCCTTTCTAGGAGAGATACTGTTTTGGATTTATTAATACAAGACCATCATGAATGCTGAGACTTCAGGGCTTAAATTTACTCTTCCGTATGCGAACTTGAAGCACCAAGCAGTCCATTAAATAAAGTGTAGATCTTAATTAACCTACTTTCAGACACAGGGCATAGTAACAGCTGCTCATATCAGTGACTCCAAAGTAGGGGGAACTCAGCTAGTTAGCAGTTAAGTAGAATTACATACGCTAACCACCACTATTAATGCACAATAATGTATAAAAGGCAGGGGAAGGAACAGCAAAGAGGTTAGGTTACTTCTGTGTGGCAACATTTCCCCCTCCTTCTCCACACACACACCTCACTTCACAAAACCTTTTACATACAAATAAAATAGCCACGACCTTTTTTCCTCCTCTGCATGATTAATTACTTAGTGTATTATTAATTGGAAAATGTAGCTGAATTTCAAATGCTTTCATTTTCTCAGCATATCATGCTGTCTGGGAAGCGACGATTAAGCTGTTCATCAAAGGTGAGCAGGCAAGGTCATGTAGGCTGCACCTCTTCAGTTATTCATTACCTGTCCTAAATAGTAATTAACAGCAGCAATATTTCCATAAATCAAAGTTTTTCTGATTACCTTCAGATGATGCGCGGTTGGGGAGTGGGAAAGGAAGGAATTAGCATATGGGGTTTTGCATGTATCCTTTTTTTCACCATTTCTTCTAATGCAAACCTGAATAATTCAATCGATATAGTAGCTGTCATTTAAGATGCAGAATTTCACTGTGAGTCAACAGGAATTCCATGCAGAATGAAAAAGAGGTTATGGCTCCCTTTCTCCCCTTATGCCCCACAACTTCAAAGGCAAATTTGATCTAAGAAGGTGTCTCCATTACCAAGCCTGTTACATTTCTAATTTTTTTTTTCTTTTTATTACCTCTGTTATAAAGGTTAAAGTGGAGATCACAGAGTATGGCCTTGAGGCCATATTCAGTGAGGCTTAGAGTTTCTTAATAAACTTATCCCTCTAGTATCTGTGGAGTTTCTCACCTTGAGGCATCTCGGGTGGCAAATAGTGAGGCTCCTGAGCACTGACATGTACCCAGTCGAAGTCATCGTACAAGTCTTGGTGGTAGTCGCAGGGTCCAGGACCATCATCAAACGTGCATCCCCCTAGGAAAGAAACTCGTAATTAGTTTATTTAAAAAGCAGAGGTATTCCTCCTGAGCATACCACACCTACAAAGCCCAAGCAACCTGTGGCATAGTTCACAGGCTTGCCTGTGCAAAGTTAAAACTCACAAGGAGCTCACCCATCATTGTTCCCCTCTTTTTTAAAATGTCTGTGCTTCACACAACCAATTTCCCCCAAGAGCACCTTCTTTCAGAGCAGGAGATCACAGGATGAGTCACTCAGCCCAAGTGAAACCTGGCCCAGTGCCTCTGTGACAAAAAGCAACACACTATCTAAACCAAGAAGGAAACAGAAAATAGTGGACTAGGCTCAAAAATAAAAGCTGGAAATCAACAAGTCTGATGCACTGAATGCATAAGTTGTCCTAAAACCAACAACGAGCATAAATAATGTGCCCAAAACAAAATAATTAAAATTACTTAGAAATGAAACAATTGCTGCAGAATTGGATAATCTTGCTTTGTTAAGTCTAGCATAACAGTACACAAATTCAGGGTGCTTTTTCTGAGTGACAAAAACAATGGATACAAAAACCTTGCAAGAAAAGTTGTGAGAAGTGACAGGGAGAAAGAAGAATGGGAGGAATGTAAAGGGGGGGGGGAGGGAACGACAGGGACACAGACGGACAGACACACAAAATTGCTATGTAACACAGCAACATCTGCCCTGTCTCATTCAGTAAATTTTTACTGCATTCTTAACTCAAGGCAATTAAGAAGGCTGGGGAAGAAAGAGAAGAAAACCTGATGATCATGGAAAGAGATCAAGGTTTCAGAAAGAAGAAACAAAGGAATCAAAAGATCCTGGTCAAAGAAAAAGTAAAGCATAAATACAAGAAAACACAGATGTCACGCATACAACTGCGGTATCAGTTATCTCCATTTATGGCACACAGTCCATGAGTTTCCTTCTGCTCAAAAATAAAAGGCAAGACCAGGAAAGAATGAAAAGAGCGAGAACACAGTGCATTCATCTTTATTTATGCAGTATATTTAAATCCAGAATAGAAGTTACATAAGAACTCAAGTATTAGATTATAAACAACCCTTGGAAATCAGGGAAGATATTTCTCACATCCTCCCAGTCCTAAGTAGTTTGGGCCTATCAGTCCAATTAACAACTGTCATTACAACAAAAATTCCTCATTACGAAGACATCTCTAGACAGGAGCATTTTTGTTGACATTATTGTCTGACTTTGTGAAAACAAAATATGGGACAAATACTGCAAGTCCGAAGAACAAATGAAAAACCCTCACGGTGATACATTCTAGTGTCACCATGAGTCAACAGCACCGCATCAACAGCAAACACCCTCCCAAGCCTGCCAGGCTCTCAGCAGCCCACACTACAACCTGGAGGAGAATGGGCTGGAGGTGGGGAACAGGAGACTGAAGACCATACAAGACATACGTGGCCTGTAACTAGGGCAGACCAGAGGATAAGGAAAGGAGGAACAGGCATGTACGTAAACAAATTGAGGATAATTTTTATTTTTTTTTTTACCTACCCAGAATGGAATATTCAAATGTTACACAACAGGCAGAGTTTGTAAAAACAGTGCTCATATTTGGGGAAGAAGTCCCTTTTACAAAATTTCATCTGCAAATCTAGACTGTGTCCCAAACAGACTGTTTCATCTTCAGTTACAGACAACTCAAATAATTCTCACAGTTCTGCATTAAGTATTTGTCATTTTAAATAAATGACAAAAACAAGTTTTAGCTAATTCTGCTTCACTAAAAACCGTTGCCAGATACTCATTCCCAAGCACTTCCAGAACCACTTCTTAACCAGTGCTTTGGCTGCCAAGAACAACAGCCAAAGAGAACTCTACACTGTAGCAAAATCTCTGCTGAGTCCTTGTTCCATAAAACCTTGAAGCATCATATTCAGCTCCATGTTCGCAAAACCTTCTCAAATGATACCCCTGTGACAACATAAGCACAGCATCACCAACAGCACCAAAGTCCCAACATTTCATAGTCAGCACTGCGTTTGTTACTATATCACTGCTGAAGCCTGCAAGGCACAAAAAAAAGAAGTATTTGTGCATCAAAGAAATATTTATGCCTTTAAAAGTCCCAACTCCAATGCCCTATTACCACTGGGAGACTCTTCTAATTAACATATATTGTGATAAAGCCAGAAGGGCTTAAAACGTAAAACTTGGGGTTTGATTTAACTTACAATACCCTGCTATGATCACTCTACAGCAAAAATGTACGTTTCCTTTGACATTTAATTGATAAATGAATAGCAGTTTCCCTTAAAGGGAAGCTATCACTGTCTGTTGTCCCAGCACCAAAATGACATATGGCTTTGAAGCACACGCCTGCAGGGCACCCATTACCCTTTTTAATGGTTTAAGTGCCCTCAGTATATAAATTTAAACTACCAATGAATCTTGTGGACTCATTTGGAAGATGAATGTCCTTAATTGCTCATCTTTGCTCCCACTATTAATTTTAGTTATCAGGGTTCTGATTAGCACTAACAACATGCCTGTTAATATAGAACAAGAAATCCAAACCTCCTTGTGCATAGTGCATCACTGCTGCATCCATAGAACAAGCAAGTGCCCATTTATTGCATGCACATTGAACAAAGATTATCAGGACAGATTATCAACCCTAAACAAAATCAACCCTGTAACAACTGCTTAAATCACGGAGCACACCACCTCTTACCAATGTATCGTGACATTTAAAGGCAAGTAAAGTAAAAGCCAATGCTGTAGTGATTCATCCGGTTTAAGAAAATGAGACAGACTAAGCATTTTAAACTGCCTGCAGACTACTCTTTATGACTTAAAACATGAGCAAATCTGGATCTCTCCTCTGTTTTAACAGTCAACTGCCTGCATGCTATTTCAGTAACTCTGGGTACTAAGAGACCAAACTAGTGTGACATGCTGTGTGGAAAACACAAGAAGAGATGGTGAGTGGGTGAAATCTGCAGTAATGTATTTTATTCCCAGTCATTTTTTCAAAACTATATGTATTTTAAATCAGTCTTCAACCACTCAAACATCTGAAAAGTACACTGTAGGTCAGGACTAGGACTGGTTAGCACCCTCACTCAGCTACTGGGCCACTCCCCACAATAACGTAACAGCACTGTTCAAGGAAGAACATGGATTGGCTTGATGAATGTTTAGTACCTTCCAACGAGGTTCAGCAGCTCATCTCAAATACATGTTCACATTTGTTGCCCAACATTTTGAGAACAGTCTGCTAATACCCAACAAACAATGAGTTAGGAATCTCCAACTCAGCCATTTGTAACTACAAACCAAAACCAAATAAAAAGGTACTTCAGTAACAACCACTGCCCTGTTAGGTATCACCATCACACTCCTTTAGGTACAGGTGATACATAACCTGAAATTTATCTTCAACACTACCCCGCCACTGGAATTTGTGCGTTAACTACCAACACATGCCATGCCACTAAAAGCAATTTCTGCCCATCTGGTCAATCTCCCAGCTGGAAGCACACCACACTGACACTGATAATCTGGACAAGAGGATCAAGTGCACCCTCAGTAAGTTTGCAGACAACACCAAGTTGAGGGGGAGTGTTGATGTGCTGGAGGGCAAGAAGGCTCTGCAGAGGGATCTGGACCCATGGGCCGAGGCCAGTTGTATGAAGTTAAACAAGAAGCACCGGGTCACATTTGCATTTGGGTCACAGCAACCCCATGCAACACTACAGACTTGGAGAAGAGTAGCTGGGAAGCTTCCCAGTGGAAAAGGACCTGGGGATGCTAGTTCATGGCCAGCTGAACATGAGCCAGCAGTGTGCCCAGGTGGCCAGGAAGGCCAACAGCATCCTGGCTTGCATCAGAAACAGTGTGGCCAGCATGACTAGGAAAAGGATTGTTCTGCTCTACTGAGCACTGGTGATGGCACACCTTGAATCCTGTGTTCAGTTTTGGGCCCCTCACTGCCAGACAGACATTGAGGTGCTGGAGCGTGTCCACAGATGGGGAACGGAGCTGGTGAAGCGTCTGGAGCACATGTGTTAAGAGAAGCAGCTAAGGGAACTAGGGTTGTTTAGCCTGGAGAAGACTCCAGTGGGATGTTATTGCTCTTTACCACAACCTGAAAGGAGGTTGTAGACAGGCAGGGGTTGGTCTCATCTCCCATGTAACAAGCAATAGGAGAAGAAGAAATGGCCTCAATTTATACCAGGGAAGGTTTAGATCGGATGTTAGGAAAAAATTGTCTACTGAAAAGGTGCTCAAGCATTGGAACAGGCTGCCCATCTGATGTGGTGAAATCACCATCCCTGGACATGTTTAAAATAAATGTGTGGATGTGGTGCTTAGGGACATGGTTTAGTGGTGGCCTTGGCAGTACTGGGTTAACGGCTGGACTTGACAGTCTCAAAGGTCTTTTCCAAATTAAATGACTCTATGATGCTATGACATCCAAAGCAATACACCAGACTGGTCCAACCCCAACAGCCTGATGTGAGCTTGGGGACTGGCATGCAAGGCAGCCAGCATTTCATCCCTTCAAAATAATGCTGCCATCAAACATGGCCCAGAAGGGCCAGATGGGAATAAGCAGCACACTCTGCTGAAAGGCAACACCAACCAGAGCCATGACTTGCCACACCTGCAGCAGCCATCAAGTAAGCCTCAACAATCAACTTCAAAAGAAAAATCAGGTGATCCATCAGAAAAAAACACCCTACAGACAGCTGAAATTGTAAACTAGGAAAACAGAAGTAATTTTAAGTCTGTATGGTCATTTTGTCAAACATAACTGTATTTTGGGTCAATCAAATTTGTTCAGCTGTTGGAAGTAGTATTTGGGAAACACATTCTACACAAACCATGGACTGTTTCCACTATCTTTTCCCATACTCTTCACGACATTATTAACATCAGCTTAAACACACCTAGAACTCTCATGCATTCTTCTTCCACATCCTTCTAAATGGTAAGTGACAAATCATACTAGCCTCATAAAAATTTCCTGACATGCACTTTCATTCATAAAAGAAACAATCTTAAGTGTTCATTATAAAAACAAACATATGAATATCCCACACCAAACTTTCAGAAATTAAAGCTCCACTAAATAACAAGGTCATTAAGATTAACCTAAATTTAATAAAGATCACATAGTCAATGTTTACACATCACCTGTTGTGGTGGGTTGACCCTGCTGGATGCCAGGTGTCCAACAAAGCCACTCCATCACTCCCCTCCTTGGCTGGACAGGGGAGAGAAAATGTAACTATACACCTATGGGTCAAGACAAGGACAGCAAGATCACTTACTGATTAGTCATGGGCAAAACAGACTCTGACTTGGGGAAAATCAGTTTGATTTATTACCAGTGAAACTACAGTAAGATAATGATAAAAAAACCTATACATTAAAACACCTTCCCTCCACCCCTCCCTTCTTCCTGGGCTCAACTTCATTCCCGAATTCTCTACCTCCTCCTGCCAAGCTGCACAGGGGGATGGGGAAAGGGGGTTCTGGTCAATTCATCACACGTAGTCTCTGCCGCTCCTTCCTCCTCACGGGGAGGACTCCTTACACGCTCCCCCTGCTCCAGTGTGGGTTCCCTCCCTCCCACAGGAGGCAGCTCTCCATGGAATCCTCCAACATGAGTCCTTCCCGTGGGCTGCAGTTCTACACAAACCGCTCCAGCGTGGGTTCCCCTTCCATGGAGCTCAGTCCTTCAGGAACAGACTGCTCCAGCGTAGGTCCCCCGTGGGGTCACAAGTCCTGCCAGCAAACCCACTCCATAGCGCGTGATCCTCTCTCCGGGCATCCACAGGTCCTGCCAGGAGCCTGCTCCAGCACAGGCTTCCCACGGGTCACAGCCTCCTTCGGACATCCCCCTGCTCCAGCGCGGGGTCCTCCACGGGCTGCAGGTGGGTACCTGCTCCAGCGTTACCCTCCGTGGGCTGAGGGGCACAGCCTGCCTCACCATGGGCTTCACTGTGGGCTGCAGGGGCATCTCTGCTCTGGCGCCTGGAGCACCTCATCCCCTCTCCTTTGTCACTGCCCTGGGTGTCTGCAGAGCTGTTGCTCTCACAGAGTCTCACTCCTCTCTGGCTGCAGTCACACAGTTTCCCCCCCCCCTTTCTTAAACACATTATCCCAGAGGTGCTAGCACCATCACTGATGGGCTCAGCCTTGGCCAGCAGTGGGTCCCTCTTGGAGCCGGCTGGCATTGGCTCCACTGGACGTGGGGGAAGCTTCTGGCACCTCCTCATGGAAGCCACCCCTGTAAGCCCCCCTGCTACCAAAAACTTGAAATGGAAACTCAGTACATCCATAAGAAGTTATTTGGAAGATGCTTGAATTTAAAGACAAACTGTATGTTTTGAAATGTTATCATGATTATTTCCTTAGCACCAACACTCAGTTACTGACACTGCTCTGATTCTGGCATTATCCTACATCCTTTCATACAAACCCAGGAAAAAGAGCTGAATGGATTTTTCCCCACCAGGTTAAATTATAAAAAAGATTAAGCCTAAGAAAAGCATGTGTCAAACTCCCACTGATAAATTGACATCCACTACAACTTTGGGGTGGCCTCCCAGCTCATCAGCTCAGGACAGAAAGGAAAACTGATTCAGAGTTTGAACTAATTATCTTTAATCATTACAATTATTATAACCAGTGCTCTCACTATACTTCCTAGAGATCATGCCACTTTTACCGTTTAGAATGGAAACTGTCAATTGCACACAAATATTACATGAAATTTAGGATATCCATAACATTTATTATGAATAGCATTATAGGGATGTGATACTGGAGATCTACTGACTTCCTGATAAAAGACACTTTCCACATATCACCTAAAAATTCTGTATGTCAATTTTATTAGACCTCAGTAACTCCAGTGCCCCTTAAAACACACTCAGAAAAATGACAGTAAAAAAACAATTTAAAATGTTCAGAAAACTACTAAATTGCAAAAAATTAAATACCTATTGATAAAACTAGCTGATGAAGAATAACACATATTTACTGGCCATGCCTTATACCATCTTTACAAAAAGACAACATCAGGGGTATGAGAAGGGAACAGCTGGCATTCACTTTTCTAAATGCAACAAAGAATCTATTTCTTTCTCTTACGTCACACTTTCTACATAATTAAAAATAAAGAAAAAAATAGTATAACAAATTATATGCAACAATAGGAACAAGGCACGCACTTTTAAGTCTCCTATAGTTACAATATCTATCCTACAGAACTCCCAAGTACATTCTTACCAAAATCTGGCACTAAGTTTCAGAAACCAATAAGGGAAAGCAGTGAAAGATCTGCATCTTCTGGGTTTGGAGCAGAGGTAGAGAGAAGGGAAACTGCAGTACCTGATTAGGTTTCTGAAACAAATTTATTTTACAAGTGTTCTCATTCCCGAATTCTATTTCTATAACCTGTCAGCATTGCAAAGGATTTTTTTCAGCCACAGAGCGGCATGTATAGAAGGACAGTTGAAAGAACACAACTTTACAGTTCATTTCCCAGATCTGTTCTTGCACCTGACTACTTCTGGAGTTATACAAAATGCAAAACACACTAGTAACATCCTAAATTTCATGCTCCTCCCTTTTAAGGATCTGGTTATAAGCCCAGAAATTCATCCACTAAGAACGAGCAGACGACAAATACAGGAGGAAAAAAAAAAAAATCAAGTCTAGCATGAGAGTTGTACTACAGGCACACAACAAACTTCTGTCATCACAACTTTCCCCTTACACAGGGCTCCATTACCAATGGTTTCTCTGGGGCTCATATTTATGAAGGTGTCACACCAGAAATGAAATACAATTTTCTCATCCAGCTCAAATGACTAGTCGGAACAATCTGCTCCTTTTATTCAACAGCATGCTTTTATTTTGCTGCACCACCTGCTGTAAAAGCATAATGACTAGCTCTAAATCTATCAAAGTAGATAGCTCCATGGTAGGAACCCAGTACAAAATTATGTTTGTCTGGGATGTCAGGTAAAAGTCCTGTGAAAATTTAATTTTTCTCCTCATGTTGATTGGTGAATTCAAAGCTTGAAGAGTATAAAGGTGCTACAGCAGGTCTCTTGTCAGTCATATATCCAGGAACAGGTTCTGCTTGTAAAATCACCCACCTACTGCATTAATTTATCTGTTTCTATCACAGCATGCCTCGAAGCACAGGATGTTTTTATCTTCCACAGGCACTACGTTATTCCTGTTACGAGCACTTTAACACACATTGATTGCAGAGCATTCAGATACCTATTAAGAATATACTATGAACTGCTATCAATGCAGTTTGAGAATAAATTTTAATGACTTATGTTAAAATGCTTATGTTCAGTATTGCCTACTGAAATTTAACTCTGAAATAACCTTAATTAACCTATGGAATCTAGAAAAGCAAAAAGTCAGAGGCACTGTTTAATTTTAAAAACATAACCATGAAAACAGCAGCACTTAGGAAAATGACAGATTGTCCTTCACTACAGGGAGAAAGCATACTAAGAATATTTATCTTTTTTTGCAGTGGTATCTTATTTTGTAGTACTAGAATTCATTACACGAAACACAACTGATTATAGTTAAGAGCAATATAAAAGCCAAGCAAATTCAATTACCTCCAAACACCTATTAAAAAATTTCTAGCCTTGTTCCCTCTATCAGTATGTTTTAATCATCCTCTTAGCTTATTAACTTACATGGAACTCCAAGCCTCATCCAAAAGCACCAATGGAGTGAAAACACCAACAATTTAATAGGAAATATGCCTGATTACTCCTAAATTAGCATTATTTTCATTGTAGGTCTTTTGTTGGTACTGTTAGAACAGTCAAATAATCTAAACATACCTATAAATATAAACTTTTCTGAAAAGGAAGTGGACAAAACTGCTCCTAAATCACTACATGCTATAAATCACCCTGGCATTAAAAACCAATCCCACCCCTCAATAGCCATACAGTAGTACCATATCCAAGAAACTGAACAGGTCATAATCAAGTCCAATCTATACTGTTTGGTTTTTTTTTTCCATTTTGTATCTGTGTTCCATATTTCTTATTAATAAAACATAGTAGCTTATTTTAGAATGGGAAGATGGAAACTTGAAAAATATTAGGTATAAGTTACCAAGAATGCAGGAAGCCTCATGTGGACATGCTTTCCTGCAATCTTCAGGGAAAGACCTTGCTTTTAATCTCAGCATTTATCCTAATGCCAGATTTTGTGAGAGCATAAATATGCACAATTAGATGTGGTCTACCTGGCCATGCCATTTATTAGATTTCTTCTACTAAATTAGGTTCATTCCCTCTATACCAGGCCTGGAAAAGGCTTCTTCATCTCTGATTTCATAAAGCTTTGTATTGGTGGGCAACAGGAGACCTTTCCGTGCTTTACCAGCAGTGAACAGGATGGAAGAAGGAAAGAGATGAAAGGAGGAGATCATTCTCTATTACACTGTCTTCCAGTTTCCAAACTAAGCAAAATCTAAACAAAAGTGTCCTTACATTTCCTCCCGTTCTCCAGGGAAAGGGAGGTTTTCTCTTCTTTACTGGAGAGGTGACAACAGGTAGCTGTGAAGAGTCACGGTTGCTGAATGCCTTTTTCACAGATTCTTCATCCTTCCTTGGCATGGGCAAAGCATAGAGAGTAAACTGCCCCCTGTATATGCAGATTACTTTTTATAACTGAAGCTACCAAGGCAAATTCCATTTCAGTTCACAAGATATTTCTGAAATCATTAAGAGATTCAGCAGTTTTGTGAAATTCTGGACAGACCTTCATCAATACACCAGCGGCAACATCCACAAAACACCAAAAGCTATTTCATATTTCAGCTCATAGGCTGCAAACTTTAGTATTCTTCTGGTGCACTGAGCAGACTTCTGACCAATTGCACTGGTGACAAGGCGTTACACCGTTTGAATACCAATAAGGGGGGGGGAGGTGGTGGTGACAGGTAGAATCATGTACCTGAGATTAATAAATATTTTCATGACTAAACTAAAACACTAGCAAGCACATTCTATGATTTCAAGGACACAATTGAGAGCTCCAGAATTAAATTAATCACTTTGATTATTTATGGATATGTGGTCCTACAACACAGCTTCTGAAAACACCTTTTTCCAAGACACTGATAGTGCTTATTTATAGAAATTCTTATGTAGATACCACAATCACTGGCATTTCTCCTAGATGTTCTTACAATATGCTGTTAAAAGTTAATGGATAAGAATGCGATTAAACTCAGTAGGAGTGCTGAATGAAGACAGCCCTACAACCATTACATTAAATCACTAAATTTTCTATAGTTTCAGAATGCTAGGTTATTGTGTAACCTACTCTCCAAAAGGAGAAGAAAAAAAAAAAAAAAAAAAAAAAGGAAAAAAAAAGCTGAAACAAGGACTTGGAAGAAAAAAGTTTACGGCTAAACTTTTATCTCTACTAATCACATCAGCCATTCAACCACAAAAAGAGGCCTAACAACTACACTAGCCACCCTACTACAACTTTGACAGTTTAACCATAAAACGAGATGACTGGGAAAAACAGGTTATTGTCAGGGTTTAACACCAGCCAGCAACTGAAGTACCACACAGCCACTCGCTCACTACCCAGCCCCACCCCCAGTGGATGGGGAGCAGAACAGGAAAGAAGGTCCAACTCATGGGTTGAGATAACAGTTTAATAATTGAAATATAACGACAATAACAATAATAATAACAATTGTAACTAAGAAGAGACAGGAGAGAAAAAAAAAAGAAAAAAGACAAGAGGTGCACAATACAACTGCTTACCAATGCCCAGCCAGTCCCTGAAGCACCGATCAGTAGCTCCCAGCCAACTTCCCCCAGTTTATATACAGTTGGCATGACCTTCCATGGTATGGAATATCCCTTTGGCTAGTTGGGGTCAGCTGCCCTGGTTCTGCTCCCTCCCGACTTCTTGTGCACTTGCTCGCTGGCAGAGCATGGGAAACCGAAATGTCCTTGACTTAGGGTAAGTACTACTTTGCAACAACTACAACATCAGTTTAGTATCAACATTATTCCCATACTAAATCCAGAACACAGCATTGCACCTGCTACTAGGAAGAAAATGAACTCTATTCCCACCAAAACCAGGACAGGTATTCAAAGTCTGTTCTGAAAACCATCTCTCAATATCAGGTATCAATTTTGTTCAGCAGATGAAAGTGAGAGTTTCCAGCTGCACAGTAGGAGCAGCCATTAAAAAATTAAAAGGAGTCTCATTTGAGGACAATAAATTATTGCAAGTTACCACCTCAAAAGCTGGACAAACAAATAAGGAAATGAGGGAAGAGTGCGTAAGTTACAGACTAAACTATAAAAGGAGCTCAAGGAACAGGGGGCCAAAGAGGAATACGGCCAACATGAAAGCTGAGGATTTCCTAGGGGGAGGTGAGCTTAAGACTGTGCATAAAATTTTAAATGGTCATGCAAAAAGGAAGATCAAATTAAATGCAAGGAAATGGGAAAAGCTGTGATGTTGAAAAATGACAGAAGCTGTTACAAAAGGTCATTTTTGAAGCCACAGAAAGAGATAAGTCCAAGAAGGTGGAGAGATGATTGAAGAGTTCAGTCATGGTATAAATCCAGAGTCACCAGAGGATGACAAGAACTTCTCAGAAGAGTTCTTTCAAGCATTGACATCAAGGTATATGAATTAAGCTGCTGGTGAATACACAACTCTGGCACATGAATGAGAGCGGTAACATGCAGTATCGAGAACAAAAATATATCTTCACACATACAGGCACTGATGAACTACAAGCCAAATCCTTTTGTATCAGAAGTGCAGCTACTGCTCTAGTTTCTTATTTTATACTAAGAAAAGAGTCACAAGCATTTTAATAACTGTCATATCATTTCATGCAATCTAGAAAAACTCATGAAAGGAAGGCCAGAAAGAAGAACAATGTAAATGTATTTTGAAAACTCAGTGAAGGTTTCTGTACCCATAGGAGAAAACAAAGCTCCCCAACTTAAAGACCTGCCGAGATACAGACCAACAAACAACAGATTTCAGATGTACTGGCCCACAATCTACAGAATCAGAGAACAGTTGAGTTTGGAAGGGACCTCTGGAGGTCATCTGCTCCAGCCCCTCTGTTCAAGCAGGGCTATCTACAGATGGTTGCCCAGAACCATGTCCAGACAGTTTCAAGTATCTCCAAGGACGGAGACTCCACAACCTCCCTGGGCAACCTGCACCAATGCTCAGCCATTTGCACAGTTTAAAAAAAAAAAAAAAAAAAACCACAACAAAAACAAAACAAAAAAACCACACACACCAAAAACAAGTGTTCCCTGATGTTCAGAGAGGGACCCTCATTGTGTGGGAGACAGTGTCAAAAGTCTTACTGATATCTAGGCAGATGATACTTGCTGCTGTCCTTTATGTGCCTGGAAATGGTTTCAAGGATGAGCTACTACCTTCCCAAGACCAAAGTTAGACTGACTAGCCTGTCCTCCCCTAGGTTCTCAGTCTTGCCCAACCTCATATTCAGATATCATCTCAAACTTTTTCAGAGCATTTCAGTATGAAATACTTCATATTTTCTGTTATCAAAATGAAGCTCACCTTCTATTCAATCACACAGGCAAGTATAACATTGCCCTCTGCAATATCATGCGTAAACACGGACTATAAAGTATCAGAGGAAAAGCTGAGATAAAAACCAGAATAATATGAAAAGTTTTCATATACAATAAACGGAGAGCTGCAAACACACAGAAAGAGAGATCTGTCTTTCTGATATGTCTTACCTTTCCTCTTTAGTCTTACAAATCTAAGCCTTTAGTTAAAGGTGCTCCATAGAATCAAATGAACGTTAAACAGATGATTCATTTCACATGCTATTCTTTGTATTGGTTTCTACTTCATTCTTCAGCACAGTAAGATTTATCAAAATATTTCATAGAATATCAGGAAAATATTTTAGATAGATTTCATTAGGAAAGAGCCATCTGACAGCAGAGCTATTTAACACACTCAGAGCGCACACACATAAAAAGAAGACGCTAACAACTCCCTTCACATCTTGCAGGTAAATCACTGCTTACAGTTGAAATGATTTAACATATAAATTGTGCATATAAACATATAATGTGTCTCTTCTCTCATCCACAATTAAGTCCTCAACAAGACCTCTGATGAACAAACAACAAAACAAGTCATCACATCATTTTGGGCAAAGCTTACTGATATGGCATCAAACAGCTTTATTTGTGCCATAAAAATACCCTCTCCAGACTAAGTGCAATAGCCATGTAAAGCTGTAGCAAGAAATCACTATTTTAGGGTAGAAATATTTACAATCAGAATTCTATTTCTACTACAATTTAACAAACAGAGGAAATGTTATTTCCCGAGTCCTCAGGGAACTGAGCTCAAGGACTTGAAACTCTTATTTTTATCTGCAAATCTGCACTTTACTTTCAATAGAAGTAACTACTGCAAGAATACTTAGGTGTATTATAGTATTTTTCAAGCAGATTCAAGTTGTATTTAATCCCTCCACTTCTTAGTGAGAGTATTTCTTTATTTGAGATGGCTTTGTGAAATGATGCAATAGATAAGCCTGAAGGTCAGATGAATCCTACTTCAGACTGTGCAATGAAGTTGTAGCATTTCGGAGCCAACCACCTGGTCCGTCTCCTGAAGGCATGCTGCCCAAAGCACACTATGGAGAACAGAGAAACACAATTCCTACAATCTTTACAGTTTCAGCACACAAGCAAAAATGCATCCCTTGATGTTATACATTTCACAGAAATCAAGTACAGGAAAAACTATAGCTGAAAACTGTTCCGAGTAGACACTGATAGGGTGCCAATAAGCCTTTGCAGATATTGACCATTTAGACTGAAGATTTTAAGACAGAATTGGATATTTTCATGAAAACATCAGCTTGATGCTAAACAGCAGTTAGAAGGTAATTCAAAAGTTAGAGTTACAAGGAAAAAAAAATTAGAAAAGAATAGTCAACATTTCTTTGCAACATTATAAGCCACATCCAGACACTATGTGCTGTTCTGGTTTTCCACCTCCTAATGGTTATAGCATAAATTAAAAAGGCTTAGAGAACATCCAATAAAGATGATCATAGGATGCTTAAAGTAATAAATATAACTGAACAGACTAGGAATTTCCAGCCAGAGATGACATAGGAAATAGGACAGCTGCATCCTTAGCAACATGAAGAGAAGAATAGATATTAATCACTTTTTTGTCTGTGAAAACATTATGGGCCTTCAAATGAGGCAATGGGGTATCATGATCAAATTAAACACCACAGCGTTTGGTTGTGGGACTCCTTGCCACAGGATGCTATGGCTGCTACAGATATTTGGGGGTGGGGTCTGGACGGAATCACTGGTATCTGCTGAGAAATACTAACTGCGCACCTTTGGCTCATGTGGCTACTTGCTGCTAAGACAGTATTTTGGCGAAGCATACCTACAGACTTGCCAATGACTAGAAGAAAGAATAAAATCAGGGCATTGGGAGAAAAGATACTGAGCTCTTATCAGTCTTTGGACCGTCACACTGTATCAAATAAGAAGTAAACACATAAGATGTACAACAAAATAAAGCCATAACTATTTGATGTAATTATGAGGCTAAGCTATCTCGGAGGCTAAAAACTGGACACTAAGAATTAAGTAGGGAAAGGGATGGATATTATTTTGAATGGAAGAGAACAAGATACACTAAAAGGAGGACTACAATGCAAATCAGTAGTGAAAGAGCCTCAAGACATCACATCCTGAATATGCACTGTTATAAGTAGCCAAATATGGGAAGGTTTGGGCTGGTAACTCCCCATTGCTCTACTCTCTCCTACCATATGCAATCACCAATGGGCTCCATTAGTCCAAGTATTGACCAGGGAAGCGCATGCGGGTCTCTGCGAGGAAATGCAGAGCTCTGAGAGTAAGTTAACAATGCAGATGTACTCCTGATGTGATAAAAGTTATGCATGCAGTGGTTTTCTCAGCAATTGTCAACCACATATGTATAAACCCCCTAGTAATTTTTTTTTCCTTACACAGCACTTGAAAACTTAGCAACTGAGGCTGCAATCAAACTAGACTCTGGAAGAGATGCATTTTATGATTCACTCTTCAGAGGACTAAAGTGTGTTCGGTACTCCCCATTCCTGGGGTGGGAGGCAGGGAAGTCTTAAACTTTGCTCTTATACTAGCTTCTCTTTTTCAAGGCATTTACACATGCAACTAGAACTTGTGCAAATATTACATGCACATGTTTCCACAACACCTTTTCAGTCAACCTTTGCTAGTGTAGACACAAACACGTGTATATGACAAAGTACTCACTTTTTGGTATGCCATTACCTGAAAAGGGGCAGTGTGCTAGCGAAAGGAAAGAGATGGCAGCAGGATAAGCTTCTAAAGAATATCAGCTAAATTAAAATTCGTAGTATATCTCATCTGACAATGAAAACATCTAAAGTTTTGTATTTGGAGGTTGTTTCTGTTTTTAAAACCAGGAGAATAAATGTGATTATTTTTTTTCAGTGGGCAATGTGAGACACACACAAAAATCAATCCCAACCCCTCCACAAAAGAAGCATCCTTCTCTGGCCATTTTGGGGTTTTTTTCTGTACGATAGCAAAAAAAAAGCTAAGAATTGGCTCTATGCTACCAAGTTAACATTTTGAAATTAAAATACAAAATACAATGCAGAGCAATACAGTCAGAAGAAAATACTTCATAAATACCAAGAGCCCCCCCCAAACATAAATATGTTTAATACAATATAAAAATCAATATTTAATATTTAAATCAATATTTAATTAAATTAATTAAATTTAATTAAATAAATATTTAATCAATATTTAATAACACACACATAATCTGGATGCAATGAATAAAGCAACAAGCATAATAAAATTTTGCTGATTTTGAACTGAAACACTGTAGTACCAGGGGGGTATATGTAATTTGTAATAAAATAACAGCCTCAAGGTGTGACCAAAAGCACTCCCCTGCCCCCTCCTATTTTTTGCCATATCATAGTCCACCCCACAAAAGTCTGAGACAGTGGAAAAAAAGAAATGTTTTGTTCATATCACCCACACCAGTAGGCAATCACAATTTCATAAGGAACAAGAAGTAACAGGTATATACTATTGAGAATTGCTGGTTTAAGTTCAAGCACAAATTCATGTCACCAACTGGCACAGCGAGGTTCTGTCCTCTTTTGATCCCTGTAATTGTTAATATTTGCATACACTTAAAAAGGCACAAAGATGGGACTCCAGGTCATCTCATCTGCATCACTTCTCTGGGTATCCTTACCTACAAATGCATTTGCAGATATTTTCTCTGCAGGGTTTACTCCATCACACCAGTGATCTAAAGTGGTGTCAATTCTGCCTAAACTGAGCGTCAGCCTACCTTTCTGATGTCTGGCTATCATGAACAGCTCAACCCAGTTACAATAACCCTTTTACTTTTTCACTCCAATCTTGATCTCAGGTCAGCACCTCTTTTCAAGTATTACAGACACCATCATCCATCATTCACATTCGCATTCAAGCCTCTTCTTGTGTCCTTCACTACAACTCTGCCTGATTTTTGAAGGCTAACTAAAAACCTTCTGAGACACACTTTCTCTGCAAGTCTTTCCCAGCTTTCATCTCCCCTTAACCCAATCATTTTGGTGTCTCCTCTCTGCCCTTGACAAATCAGTCTTCTCCCACTGTTATCTATTCACAGTACTGCTGAAAAGACTCTCTTACAGCCCATCGCTTTGGCTGCCTTCCACTTTTACTTCCTCTCTCTCCATTTTCACAGAACAAACTTATTTTTGTAACCATTCACTGTTTATGCCCATTTCTGGAAAGCCAGCCAATTCAACTCAACAGAACTCATGGCAGCAACTGGCAGAAACATATTCCTTTGTTGCTGTTGGATTTGGTTTCCTCTGGTTTAGCTGGTTAAAACAACCCAGAGCGTTAAGGGGGGAGGGGATTCAGGGGTCAAACAAGTACCAAAAAAATGAGATCATGAGTTCATTGCTAGAATAAAGAAGTAAGGCAGATGTGTGCAGAGGAAAATGAGAAAACATGGAGTACTGAGCATGGGCAAGCAAACCATTTGATTGGCTGGGTTTCTGCTTTTGGCTGCCCATAGGTCTCCAATGAAAAAAAAAAAAAAATAGAAAAAAAATCACACACTACCCCACTCATCTAAGTTGCCAACACCACCTACTTAGAATAAGAATGGCCAGTCTGGCAAAGGCACAAGTGTTGCAGGTAGCTAGCAAACTACAACTTGTTCTTTAAAGAGAGAATTTATTTATAGGTGCCGTGATACCATCTCTGAGGTTGAGCACGGAGAAGTGCTAGTCTATCTCAAAACTCAGAGCCAAGTTGAAAGGCCAATAGCATTATTCTGTAGTCTTGTGCTGCTTGCATCTCCTACCAGCTACAGAGCAAAGGGAACCAGAAAAGACCAACTTTGCCAGCACATGTTTTTCACTAGGCAAAGACAAGGGAGAGACATTGTCAGCACCTTCTCATACAAGACAAATCCTTGTAATGTTTACATTCATTTAATGCTCACATAATCAGATTTCAGGGAAGGCACAATTCAACAGTAATCAGTCTGTCCTTGGATAGCAAGTGAGGTCTTCTGCCTAGCAGTGACTGTGGCACCCAAGGACCATGACACCTTTGTCTTCTTCCTTGTATAGTCCAGTCATATGGAAAACACTCTTCATCTTCCAGTACAAATTAGTTCCTCCTAGAGTTAAGCTGGCAGACACAGCATTACATATGCAAGCTCTGAGAGACAGTCTTCATTTTTGTGATCCAGGGAGGAATCTATGCTGCATAGGAGCAGGGGGAAGTTGGGCTGTATCAACACCATTTTGATCTCATTAGCTCAACTTCTTGCTTGTCCACAGCCCTCACTACACCGAGCAATCACCTTCTGGCAACAGAAATAATCACCTTCAAATCAGGATAAGGATCAGTTATATTTCGTAAAACTAAATCACTGCTCAGAATTTGCTGCAAGGTACCCTTAACAACCCATCTCATGGAGTAGCCAACAAGACAGAACTAGTTTTTAGTACTGGCTTTGTTCTGAATGTCTCAATTTGTATTATATACATGTATGTCACGGTTTAACCCCAGTCAGTAACTAAGTACCACACAGCCACTAACTCACTGACCCCTCAGCCAGAGGCATGGGGAGGAGAATCAGAAAGGAATGTAAAACTCAAGGGTTGAGATAAGAGCAATTCAATTAGTAAAGAAAAAGCTGCACACACAAGCAAAGTAAAACAAGGAACAAGGAATTTGTCCACTGCTTCCCATGGGCAAGCAGGTTTTTAGCCATCTTCAGGAAAGCAGGCCTGCATCACATGCAATGGTTACTCAGGAAGACATGTGTTGTAACACCTATGATGCTGATGACAGCTGCCTGGGTACCTAATCTCAATCCTTTTCTAATCCTGAGGGAACCAGGAATTGCAAACTGGCAATTACAGCAGACTCTTACTGCAGCTGGCATATTTTCCATCTCTGGTAATGCTTTTGCGACTCGATAGCAGAGCGTTTCCAAAAAAGAGCTCTACCAAAACAATCCACATCTGTTCTCTCTCAGCATCACTCTCAGTAGGTCTCTGACTTACCATGGCCATCTGATAAAACTGGATGCAACACCCTTCACGCAAGCCCAAAAAAATCACAATAACAGTCTACACAGCAGCAATATTGGACCTACCCAGGGATCACTCATACGCTCTGGACATCTGCTCTTGAGTGCTGCTACTCCACAGCCTCAATATTACGTATCACTCTGGGCCTACCTACCTTACATGTAGTTTGCTGTCATGCAACTCCACACTACTATGGAGTGTCATTTCAGACTACAGATGGCATCTCTACCCCAGCTGCCACTGCTGAGTCATACTGCTCTGCCATTTGTTCATTTTGAATACGCATTTGCTAAAATAGTCACAGAGACTGAAAGCTCATCTGACTTATTGTACCCATATCTGTTTTGGTATCAAACCTCAATTTTTTCTCACCGCCAGCTTTGTTGCATTGCTGTTTCTCAGAGGCATCTCACTAGAAGAGGATAACATACCACTCAGAAACCAAGTTTTTCTCTGCCTCACTAATTCAGGATACTTCCAAATTGCCTGCGTGCCAGCTAGAGCGGCCCTTGGTGCAAGGAGGCAGTGCAGAAGCCGGCTGGATTCCCAGCACATCTACATGCAGATAAGGTGAGTGGCAGCCTCACAGAAGGCAGGCTTCAACCCAAGGCAGTCACAAGCTAATGCAAGAAATTTCATTTTCAAAACTGCTGTGGCTTGGTTTTCGTACATACATCAACAGCAGTAGTAATAAAATCTGAAACTTCATTAACAGACATATTTTGCTACCTCCCTCCTAATCTATCTACTTCAAACCACTCAATACTACTATATTCAATCCATAAACTAGAAAATATCAAAGAAGAAAAATGTTAGAAATAAAAAAAAATACTAGTTAACAGGAAACACAAAATTAAGACAACTGACTTCCAGAAAACATTTTAATCCCTTCAGCATTCAGTTAAAGAAAGGCTCATACTCCACTGCCATACTTTGTAAAGAAAATATTAGGCA
This sequence comes from Falco rusticolus, assembly GCF_015220075.1. NCBI lineage: Eukaryota > Metazoa > Chordata > Aves > Falconiformes > Falconidae > Falco > Falco rusticolus. The sequence continues at coordinate 34,460,245 of NC_051192.1, forward strand.
AGGCAAGTGTTCTCAAATATTATTCAAAACAAGTAACTACCTTTCACTTTCAATTACGCAATTAATAATACCAAAAATAACAAAAGAGAGAGTCTTCACTGACTCTGAATTAAACAGCAAATAACAACCACTAAAAACTCAGATTTCATCCAGTCCTCAGAACTCCTTTGCCACAGTAGGAATAGCACTACTAGGATACAGCGCGTTTTAGAAAAAGCAGCTTTCAGCAGGTTGATAAGGCAAGACAATTCCCCCCACCTCATCCCATCATCTTTATATCCGTATATTGTACAGAGGAAATAGAAAAGAATATACTAATGCTGTACCACCAAAAATAATCATTTTTTAGAAATTTTGAAATACAATTAGAAACAGGTAAGATAGAAGACAACAAGTAGTGGAACTAAGGACATTTTACCTCATGCCAAATAGGTTTTAGTATCAATGCTACTCTGATGAAGGTTCAAAATCCTGTGTTTTGTTGCCCTCAGGATCAAGCGGACGTCTTCAACCTTTGATACATTAATTTGCTGCTTTTAGGTCTAGCAAACAAGAAATTCACAACTCCAATTTCAGAAAATAAGCAGAGGAGGATCTAATTTGAGTTGGTTTTAAATTAAACAGCCCTAAATGAATTAAGACTATGTTTATTCAATCAACATTTTCAGGTCACCTTTAAACCTCCTGCTACCAATTCTTATGCTAGACTAATTGCTTCAGTTTCATTTTTCTTTCCTCTGAAGAGGAAATTCATAATTGTTGCTGTAGACCTTGAAAAACAGAAGGAGGATGAACTCATTTTTGCTTCTTTTAAAGCCTCAAAACAGTATTCAGTTTGTACTCTTTCCAGGGGAAAGAAAAAAAAAAAAAAAAAAAAACAACCAAAAAAACCAAACCTTAAGTTTCTAATGTTTCTATTAAATCCACACAAGTTGCAATTTAAAATCTTATTGTCAATTTATACTTTTAAGCACTTTTAAATATTACATCAGACAAGATTAATATGATAAAAGTAATGGGAAGACAAAACTCTATTAAAAAACCTGTCATTTAAGAACTGCAAATGATATCATCATCTTCAAAGCCCACACAGTAAGTAGTGACAGATAAATTATTCCAGCTGGCCACTGACTATGTAAGCCCCCAAAACTGCCACCCCACTGACATCCAAAACTCATTAGTGAATTATCACGCAGCATAGTCTGAGGTAACTGCCAGAATACCTATAGTTTAGACCTCTTACCAGCTGGCACTTCACACTGTTATTTAATCATTAAAATTAAATGCTTTTACATTTCTACAAGATGCAAACATCAGTGCTCTAATCTTTTAGCAACTAGCTGACAAAGTAGTCTGAATTCTGGACAAATATACTACTTGGCCTATGGGAAGAACCACTGAATATTGTTGCTGATGTAAAGAATTGAAGAAGTTAAAAGATCAGTTCAAGAAGCGTAAGAAGCCAAGGAGCAGCACTGGAGTGACACAGTTCTGCCCTAGGACAGAACCCTCTCACACTCTCTTCTCATCACCTGTGCCTGAAATATGTACAAGAAACATGAAGCAAACTTTAGCTGTTACTGAGGATTAAATACAGTAGTAATATAGAAGTGCAGACTGATGCTAAATTTACAAGAACTTTATAACACAGATTTTTTGGGTTTTTTGAGTCATGAAGTTATGCATACAAGGGCTATTTACACACATGTTAATGCTGAGTTTTTCAACTCAGGCTGTTAAAAATAGAAGGGAATGGGTAGGGGAGGTGCCCCTCTTTCTCAACAGCATCTTACTTTAAATGGGTAGGATGAAAGGAAAAAAGGAAAATTAAGTATTAAATGTGAAAAAGGAAGGATAACAGTGAATAAGCATTACATATTATACTATTATTTTTCTCCAAGAAAAAAAAAAGACTTGTTATTGAGTTATTTTTATAGAAACCATCAATACAAATCAAAGAGAATGAATACTTGGAAAAAATCAATAAAGAATATTTCTAGTTAGAATTGCTGTTGCTAATTACTTCATGACAAATTATCATGGTAAAACATCAAACTTCCAATTCAGGGAGCAAGTCTGAAGTCATTCAGTGCCTAAAGATACCAACTATAAAAGTAATAAATAGCTTTAGTCAAGTTTAGGCCAACTCATTTATACTAAGAAGTCTTCAAGTACTGTTCTGCAGAAAGAAATCCTTTGTATATCCTCCTAATATAAACAGGGTATCAAATAGCTGTAAAATTTATGCTTTTGTTAATCAAATATATAATATTAGAATTAATAGAAATATTTACAAATACACTTAACACTTATATACTCAACAGAACAGAATACACTCAAGGGCACTGGCAATAAGTCACGTTTTGTAGCCCTGACAAATGCCACTGCTCAATGTTTCGCTCCCCTTGCTCTGTAACATAAAGGGCTGGTGATCAGACAAGAGCAGCTACTGCTTTGGTGCGATATGGCACTACTCTTATTTGGGCTTTACTGTAAAAGGCTTGGAAATTTTCACCTTCCCCATTTGAAGCACACTGTTCTAATTCTTTCTACTTCATTTTATTTTCTTGAAAACCAAGTACAGTAAAAAACAGAACAGTTCCAGCTTTTATTAAGCACTACCTGTACCACAGTTTTCCAGCTACAATAACATAGCACTGTGCTTAAAAAAAAAAAGTTATTCTTTCAGATTCAGTTGTCTTCAGAATCTCTCTTGGGAAATTGGTAGGCACTATCTGCTTCCAAGGAAGCTCTAAGATAGGATGGGTTAACAATTCCTAAACAACCAAAGTTTTGACTCACAGTTTGTCTCTGAGCCTATGATACATCATGAGGTTTGCTGCCTTTAACTACTGCAACAGCTCCTTGCTGGGCCACTGCTGTTACTAATCAGGTTTTCTGGAGCGTCAGAACATTAAATTTCCAGTGATGATTGTCACTGCCACACTTTCAGCTATGCATCAGTCATTTATTACAGCTTCACAATTTGCTAGCTGAGAAAAGAGCAGCAGATAGTCAGCTTTAAATTGACAGAAAAACAGGACCAAATATTTTTTATATTTTTATGGAACCACATAATTTTTTTTATATATTCTAGATGATCAGGATGCTTGGATATCATGTCACAAGTATAAAACCTTCCTGGAAGAAAGTGAGAACATGAAGCTTCACTACATACAGTAGTATCAATATAACCACCTCCTCCTTCACCACCCACTCTTCTGGTCAGTAAGTCAAAGCAACTGACTGGTCATTAAAGGACTCAAACCAAACTTGCTCTGCACTCAGCACTTCCTTCTTGCTTACTAAGCAGAGAAAGGAAAGCATAAATTTGGAAGGGAAGTGAGCACCAGGGAGTAGCCATTACTTTCTAACAGTGTTTCACAATCTCTCTATAATACATGAGCTGACAGGGGGGTCAAAGAGCTTTGATAACATATCCATCCCTCTTATAGTTTTCTCCAATTTGACTTTTTCCTCTACTCCTAGCACTTGTAATTGTCTTTCATCTTTTTTGTCTGTATGCTAAGAACTGTAATTTTCCTTCTATAATTTATTCTTTAAATAGCAGCAAATTAAATGCAAAACTACAAAACAGGTAATACCTGGAGTTTATTTTGTCCTACAAGCAAAATGTGGGCACCCAGAACAGCAATTTCTCATCCTAGAGCATATTATCAGCTGGCATTAGCTTTTGATTAAAAGGTTAGTATCAAGTCAGCCTAGAAGTGAAGATACATTGACCTACTGCTAACAAATAGCAATGAGCAAGAAAGTTCTCCTATGACAAACAAATGAGTTCTACACAATATTTCTAAGACTTTTTGTGAACTATAGAAGTGTTTATTGATGTTTATCACTTCTCCAGAAGGTATTTTTGTGCTTTGTCCTGTGATGAAAGCAAATTTGGTCTCTCAGCAGCTCCGTGTTAGTACTTTTCCAATTGCAAAACTCTGAAGTTTTTAAAGTAAAGTGGGGGGTTTATGGTGTTGCTTGGGTGGGGGGTGGAATGCTCCAAAAACCTGCTGGGGGGGGGGAGGGGGGAATATTTATAAATATCAAAAATAAAAGCAACCAACAATGAAAGCATGCAGTACAAGTACTGTAGTGATGACTTGTTACATTTATTTTCTTTGACAGCCCATGTTTAAGGAACAGGAGCAGCTTCCCCACTTTGGTTTCTGAGGCTAGAACTTGGCTAATGGACTAAAGAACAGAGCCTAATTATGTCCTTTATTAATTAGAATGATAAAGGTTTGTCACCGTTACCTGAAAGCCATCTACTCACATTAATGTGCAAATCCCACTAATTACTGAATTCTACAGTCTTTTCAAAGAAACAAAGCCAAGTCCAGAAAGAACAGTAAAATCTTTCTCTAACGAGCACAAACATAAAAGATTCCCTTTTCTAATGCGAAAAACCATCTTCCCATTATCAAGTGTTCCAGTTATTGCATCCTAAGTAACACACACAAAATTAATCCCTGCTTCTCCAAAAGTAGGTGGGCTGTCCATTAACTATTCAAGGGATGAAACTGCTGCTGTCGCTTCAGCCTCGTCCCTGCAGGCTCTCCTCCAGCTTCTGCTATTCGGTGCAACCGCAGAACATGAGGTTACAGAAAGCAGTGATGTGTCAGGCTCGCCAAACACCGTCAGCACATCCACACCGGGCAGAGGGCCTCTCTCTGCCCCAGCTCCACAGCAGATGCAGGTTTGCCCCACCAGCGTTCCAAACCGCTGGAAAGGTTTGTAGCTGCGTTAACGTGGCGGCCAGCCTGAAGTGACAAGCTCTGCTGGGCAAGGAGTCCTCACAGCCCAGGCTCCTCCGGCTGACCTCCGCAACCGCTGCCCGGCCAGCTCTCACACCCCACCCGCCGTGGCCAGTGTTATCAGTCACCTGCATGGCCAACGCTGCAGCAGAGAGCTGTAGGCACTTCTGAAAAACGGCCATAAGGAGCTAAATACTAGAAATTAAAGTGGGGGCGGGCGGGCGGTCGAGCGTTCAGTTCTTATGCGGTATGTTAAACACTCCTAAATAAGACAGCATTTTAAGTGCTTCAGATGAAACCGTAAAACCAGTACACAACAATAGTTTTATATCAGAGCCTAGCCCAAAACGTTTATAGTCACAGTGACTTCTTGCGCTTTGTTTTCCATGGAGAAGGAACCGAGAAAAAGCCTCAAAAGCCATGATGCTTCCTTGCCATGAGGACTCAATGGGAAGTATCCTTCCCTGTCAGCAGGAGACACAAGCTTAGAGCATTCTGCTCGAAGTTGTAAAACGTTCTGATGCAGGCTGCAACTTCAGGTGGAAAAAAAAAAGTTTAACCAGAGCAAATGGACAACATGACATAGAAAAACGACCAGGTTTACATTAGCAATAAATGACATTGGAGAGAAGTGAACCCTGACCTCCCAATACAGAGTACTATACTATCAGTTAAATACCAGATTTATGAACAAACCTTTTGTCAGTAGTTTTGCAGGTCTGACCTAAATTTATATGCAATTCAACGCAACTCAAGCTAAATTTAGTAGCAGATAAATGCATCAAATAGACATCTTCTACATTTGTTTCCCAAATTACCAGTCTCAAATTTGTGCTCACACCCACAAATCATTTTGACCTTTAAGGCGGCAAGCTTGACAACAGCATACTTTACTGAAACAAAAGAAATAAATGCAAAGTGATTTCAAACCTAAAATTGTATATGAACAGCTCTAAGTAGAACAAGAAACTCCTAATGCCTTTGAAGAGCAGTAAGCAGTGTATTAACCCTGTAGTCTGTGGGCATTTTACTGAGCTATTTCAACAGAAAACAGGTCAGACAAACCAGCACTGTTGAAGAAAAGAGAGGGTGATCTACACTACTGCTCCAACCAGTTTTAAAACTGGTTGGAAAATTCTCAATGCATACAGCCCCAAAGGCAAAATAAGCCATCTCAGATGCCCTGGGAAGAAATTAAAAAGTGATATTCAGCTGCTGCTTCTGGCACCAGCCAGAGATCCCCAAACCCAGCCCTGCTGGTACATGTAACGAGAATAGAGAAGAGATTCTCATGACAACAACAAAAAAAAACCAGACAAAACTTAAAAAACATCAGAAGATTCACCATACAACATTAAATACAGAGATATAAAACTACACTGAGCACCTTAAAATGACAATTAAATTTCAAAGTGTTCTGTGCCTCAAAATGGGGGGAAGGGGGAAGAAGATATGATTTACAGCTCTTTACATGGAATAATTCAATTTTGTCCTGTTGACAACAGAAAACTTTGAAGCATATAATTTTTGGACTTCACCATGGCTTTAAAAAATTGCCTTTCCATGCTTCTTGTATTTCTTAAATAACATGTCTAGAACTGCAGTACCTAAGAAGCAGTTATTGAAGTCTGCACAGCTGACAGTCAGTTCCTTGTCCAACATACTGTCACTACAAGTCTCACAGGAGATTTTTTCAGAGCAAATACCACTTTCATAGCAGCTAATCAAACTTCAGAAAGCTGAAGTATTTTGAAAGCCAACGACACTCCTTGAAGGACACGGGGGGGGGGGGGGGGGGGGGAACAATGCAGAAGAGATTTGCAGAAAAGATTTGTAGTTTATTTAAACTTTTGCTCTATGTCAAAACATGCTTCAAATATTTAATTAGTACATTAGACCCTAATCAAGGTCCACGACATTTTTGTCACAGTTATGTCACTAAACCTTTCCATATATAGTTACATTTCCTTCCACTAGGTTGTTGTGATCTTAGATGAAGAAGCCCTTCCTTGTCATTTCCATCTCAGAGTAAACCAGACTTTCTTCATGTAAGCAAAGGAATCTGATGAGAAACATTCAGATTAAACCATTAAAAAGATTATTAAAAAGTAGCCTACAGGGGTTAAGTAACACTCTGAGATGATAATCACCTTAGCATGGCAAGTCTCTATAACTGTGCACACTTTGTCATCTGGTATATTGCTGTTGGTATAAGAGACTACCTTATCTCACACAAACTACTTCTAAAACCAGCTGGAGAAGATTGAGTTAAATGGTCATACAACAGTATCCCCTATAACACAAGTGTAAAATCTGGGGAGCTTCACTGCAACAGAAGCCATCAGCCATGCATAGAGGATCACAAATGAAAATGCCCACCTTGAATCACAAAAGGTTTATACTACAACTCTGCCAAACTGCTTTATCCTGGCATTGTTCTTTGTATTCACATCAAAAGTTAATCTCCTTCCACGATATTCTTATTGAATAAACCTGCTTACTTTACATATACATGAATGTTTTTCAACTTTATATCCATGTTTCACAATATGTGATTATTATTTTTTACTTACATGAAGTCCAGAAGTTCAACTTACTAGGTATTTTCTCCAACAGATTAATGCCAAAAAATTAAGTAGCTTTTACAACAGTTTAAACTCCTCAGTGCAGGTCTGCTTGTTTCATGTACACAAACCCTTGATTCTGGAACTACAAGAAGCCAACGAACCAATAGCAGATTACTTACTGCAACACCGATGTTTTTCTTTCACATTTGTTCAGACTATGTAGCTATATGCATAATCTTTTTAGTCTGTAATGTTACATGCATATTTTTTTCAACTGGCCTATCAAAGCCACTGAAAGTGGTTATCATATTTATTTAGGATACAGAGATGTAACTTCTTGATAATATTAAGAGATATTACTGTCTCCAGTGCTATTGGTAGGTAGTCCTGTTCTAAAAGGAAAACCTCAGAACATGCAAAAACACCTAAATATCACCTTAATGTGTTCCTTAAAAAAAAAAAAAAAAAAAAAGGAGCTGCCGATAGATACATCAAGTTAACTCTGGCTGGGCCATGCTAGCTAGGTATAGTAATTTTAGAGACTAGACTCAACAGTGCACACAGAAGAGCCAAACACTGGAAACATTTCATTTCTAAAACCAACAGAGTCTTTGAAGCCTGCTTATGAAACACTAGCATGCTTATTCTAAATTCAAAAGCTTGCCTAAGAAGCGAAACATAAACACATAACTTCAGTAACAAAAACTCGGTAAATTACAAGGGTCATTTTCTCCTTCCTAGTAGCAGCAGCAGAAGACAGCAGGGGTTGAAGGAGGCAGGTTGCCTGGAGGGGAAAACATGCACTCCTATCTACCATTAATGTTTTTTGCAATGCCTGCACTCTTATCAGTATCTCTTGATATTGGCTGTCTCCAAGGCCTCAAAATAATTGACTGGAAGCTATGTTGAAAGAGTCATGTTGTGTCAGCTCTGTGATAAAGTGGCCAAAGGGAGAAAGAGGGTTACGCACACAGCACAGCCTGGGTTGCAACCTCTGACTCATTAAGAAGCTATTCAGCACTTTAGAGCAATCCACATGAGAGGGACAGAAAATGGATGTCTTTTGAAAGCTAGGATTATACAGCCTCACTGCACTATTGTCATCCAGCCTTGCACCATAGCTAGCCTCTTTTAAGTCTGTTTACCTGGAATTGTTGGGGGGTGGGGGTGGGGGTGTGTGCATGTGTGTGTCAGTAACTCTTCCGCAACGATTATTAACATTCTTAGCAATGAGAAAAAAAAAAAAAAAAGACAGAAGTGTTCAGCAACTTAATACACAAGGCCCTACACAAAACCCACACCTCTTTAGCTACCTGTGTGGCCACTGGCTCAGCAGCAAGGACACAGGTGAAAACAAGGCTTTACCAGCTCCCAGTATTTTCACCAGCAAGTTTATTATATTCACAGTGTTTTATCACTCAATGATTTCAACTTAAAACAGATTTTTTTCTTTGATCCTGTTTGCACTGCGATTTTCCAGCCAGACACCTGACCCAGAAGACTAATGAGCCGAATAGGCTCATTGCAGGCAGTATACACGCAACAGCCTCTCACTGCCCAAACCTTGGGATGAGCCAAGAGCATTCAGAAGAGACAACAGCTTTAGTATGCAAAGTCAAAAGCAGCACAGGTTGCTTAAGTAACACACCATTTTTTGTTGTTATTGCTGTTTACAAGCCACACTACTAAGCCTCATACTGAATTTCAAGTTCTTCAATGAGCTTCCACTTTCCTCGTTCCAGTTCCTGGAAGATGAGTTTTCAAGCCTGGTCTCTGGCATATAACCTAAGCATTTAGAAGGAGAAAAGCACTCAGAACAATAGCCCTGATCATGTGTTATTGCTACCACGTCTGATGTGCATCTTTTGATTGATTTCAATAAAATAGCTTAAAACAACTATTCTGCAGCTTGAACCTTGATATAAACGCAACACATTTTTGTCAAGTTGCGTATCTTATTCGAGTTTAGAGTAAGGGTTTTACATTAATGCAGCTTAAAACAATTAAGGCCAAAGCCTTAAACATTGTATATAAACATATAGATGAGTGCCTTTATATGTATCTAATTGACAGAGATACCAATACATACATTCACACATTTCCAACTCATACCTTACCATTAATAATAGAATTTTAAGACCTATGGGCCAGGACCAAAAAAGGCTGTATTCATTCAACAAAATCACCATCTCCAATTAGCATAAGAAAAAAAACCCAGTTAATAGTAACAACTTCACAATAGCATTAAGTTCAATGACAAAATGTTTACAACTGCTATGTCTATGTATCATTGAGGTGTGACAAATTCAGAAGACAGATTCCCAGGATATCTCTGTTCTAAACAGCTGAGGCAGTTCAGTGAAAAAGAAGAGAGCTCAAGATCCAGCACACACATTCAATCATTGATTGACTAGTGCATTTGCAAGGCACTCATTTTAGTAATTAGGGTGGGAAGTCCATTAATACACTGTCCATTAAATAATGATCTGTACGCCTAATGGCTAATTGGGAAGGAAAAAAAAAAGATTTATTGTGGAAGGGATTCAAATTCAAGTGAGCAAAGGAAAAATACTGAACATGTTACAGCTAAGGTAAGTTTTGTCACAAATAATCATTTTGGCTTACTTTTTTTTCTCAAATGCATGCTTACTGGAAAAAACATATTTCAAACCCAGAAGTTGAACTAACACCAGATAAAGCTATTTTGCAAAGGCCAAAATTGTCTTTAAATATTTAGGACATATAAAACATTGTAAGATCACAAGATTCCTTTGTGGGTATTTTAAATAGTCAGCCAGCATTTCAAATGCTCTCACCAGAAGTGCTCAAAAGCACTCTGTACAGATGTTCAGTATTCATTACGCATTTTTACGTCTTTATGCATGCTATATTATAGATGAGAATTGGCACGAACAAACTGAGTAAAGACAAAGCCAATAAACATTAACACTGTTTCCTGCTCTATGGGTGATTATACATCAATACCCCTGTACTAGTATGATTCAGGACATAAGGGATAGTAAGGATTTGCAGCACTCGCAGCTGCATGCAGCGCTACTCCCTCAAACTCCTGCCCCTCCAGCCCCAGGGTCTGACTGTGCCCTTACCTCTTTTGGGCCCAAGGGAGGGCACAGGTTCAGGGCAAGTAATGCTCACTGCCCCCCTCTCTGGAAAAAACACTGATGTTTGCCACGTTGTGAGGGGCCTGAGGATTACGCCGAGACAGAAAGCAAAGTAAAAGGGCGGGGGGGAGGGGGGAGAAAAGCAGGAAACCAGGAGGGTTCCTGGGTTCCTGAAGGCCCACTCACAAAGCCCCCACGTTACCCACAGCATGCATCTTCAAAGCCCGTTCCTGTTGCCTCCTCACCCAGCAGGGATGGCAGCACCTCAGCAGTGTATTTGGTATTGGCGCTGTGGAATACTCCAACTCAAAAGACACTGTTGTGACTGTGTACCACCACTTCATGCACTCATATAACCCTGGTAACAGCAACTCCACCTGGAAGCCAACTGACCACATCATCTCTTTCTGTGGTCGAATAATCCATTTTCAGCATTAAAATTTTACTCGGAAGAATAACGCAGGAAAACAAAAATGCATTTAAGCCAGCCTATTGTGTCTAAGAAAATGAACTCATTTAGTAAAAGTTCCTTCAAAGCCTAACTCACATACCCTTAAAAGCATGCAAACCTTCCCAACAATTTCTATCCATAACCAGGTTCTAACAAAGCTGTCTCTTTGCAGCAGACTAGCAAAGAGAACCCCAACAAAGGATTCCATCCAGTACCAGTCTTAACAAAATAAAAATAAAAATGCTGCTTTGCTTAGTGAACATGACTTCACAATTCTCAACTAAATAGAGTCGTTTTAACTAGGAAGGGAAAGAAAATTAAGTACCATGACAGTCCCCTGCTACTAAAAGCAAAGAGGAACTAGAAGCACACCGAGAAAAACATCATCCTTAACTCACTAGTAAAAGATACAAGACCGATTTATCTTTGACATGACGGACTACCTTTTCCGGTTAAACAGCTGAGTCCACATGACTGTGAAACACGGAGTCCTATCTTTAAGGCTCAGGATGAAATTAAGATAGATATTACAAACTCCAGATCAGACTTGGCCAGCTCTATGTATCTGTTTTCCATATTGCAGTGAATACATCACAGAACAGCTAACAAAGCAAGCTAGTTGAAGTCTGTTGTATTCCCATTAAGCGTAATAGCAAGTAACAAATTTCTCAAGGGCCTGTGCAAGCCTTTCCCGAGATGAAATATGAATTACGGGCTCATCTTCATGTACATTTCTTCAGCTTTCATCTGTATAGGATTTACATTCATTAAACACCTACATACTCAAACTTGAGAATACAGTCTTTTAAGTCAGAAGGGTCAAGTCATAAGCACGCACATGCAAGAGCTATGCTCCTCCCAATACAAGCAAGGGTAAGATTCCTTGAAATGTTTTTTTTTTTTTCCTTCCTATATATAAAGCTCATATTAAATGACAAGCATAACTGTTTAATATATAACATGACATGCTTTGTTCTATAAATGACAAAGAGAAGTATTAGAATGTGCTACTCTGACAACAATGTAGGAATAGACAAGAAAAGCGTAAGTTTGAGAAAGTAGTACAGGATAGAAAAAAATTATAGAAGTCTGGAGGCAATGGGAGGAAATGCAGAAAACCCACATGAAGTACTAAAAAGACTACCTTTATCACAAGGGACAGAGTAAAGCCTTGAACTGCCAGTATGGGCAAAGGGAGGGAGAAAGGGGGAGACAACAGAACACAGAGGCTTTTGGCCTGAATAAAATCAGGACTTATTTAGTCCAAGTTTATTTTCAAATGCTCAACTGCAAAAAAACCACATCAAAATTAATATCAATATTATAAATCAAAAGTTAAGCTCAGATAAGGCATCCTTATTTTTGTATGGGGAAAAAAAAACAATACTCACAACAGTATTCATTTATACTGGTATCAGTTTAAACTCATACCAGCAGGATACACATGAACTTTTTAGAGATCACTAGTCACTCAAAGTTATTTCACAAGCTCAAAGCTTCAAGCCTATTAGAAAACACTGCAAGCATACAGTATATACCGCAAAGGCAGCACAGATATTTTTCACTGTTCTAGCAAACTCAAATATTAAGCTAGCAGGCATCAGAATTATTTTTCCATCCTGATTTTTTTAATATCTCTGAACATACTTTTTTTTAATCCAAAAATCAACTGCAAGGAACAGGAACTGGCAAAGTGCAGCAGGCAAGTGTTCTTGAGAGAACATTAAGTACAAGAAAAGAAAAAAAATTCTATATTAAGAAACTGAAATAGCATGTTTCTTCATTTAGAGAATCATCTTTGTTTTGAAAGTGCCCTCTACTTGTATTCGTACAGTAAGTGATTAAACTTAAGGGAGGATGTAGCCCTGAAACAAAGACAAACAGTACTTGAAATCTAAGCCTCTCGGCTCTTCAGAAAACTTTTACTGTGTGATGAGCCACTCCTTCCCCCATAGCAGGTATTCACCTCCACCACTGTCTTGTACATAGTAATCATCTGGGGTGGTGTTTTGCTTAACATTTCCTTCTCAATGAGCCTGAAGGCTACTGAGGGCTGGCACCAATACACATTGGCCACTTGCAAATTTTTTAAGAAACCATTGTGGGGGAGACAACCCTATGCTAAGGCTGCAGGCACTGGAGCTGTGGCAACAAAAACTTGTGCAGAAATGTTGGCACATTTGTGGAGCCTCCAGAGTCTGGCCAGGTGACCAGACCAGACTTGATCTGAGAGGGGGAATCCACACACAATTCCTGACCACCCAGAACAAAAACCCCACAAGGCTTCAACAGCCTCTGCTGCTGCTGCAGTACAAATTTGCAATCTGAACTTCCTAAAGTCCCTCTAGATCCTTCTGCACTGGAAAGGCAGCTGTGGGTGCTCAGCATCCCCCAACCCTGGCCTCCCCCCGGCCATCCCTCCAGCATCCATAGCCTGTACCCTCTCCTTCACAAAGAAGTGCCACTTTGCACAGTGACAGAGAAAGCAAAGCATGCACAGGCCTGAATTTTAACCTACGATGATTAATCCTACAAAAACCAAATTCTAAGTTACTGAACACGTGTAGAATACTTCACATAGCTGCATCGAGAAGAAAGGCTTGTAAGCAAGTAATGCTGCACTATGCTGGCCACATGCAAGCAAGCTGTCAAACTCCAGCACCGAGAAAGCTTTAATACAGGCAACAAATAGCAGAAGGCTGCTATGTCTCTGATAGAAAATAAATTGGAAGCCCATCTACCTAAATGCAGTTAAGTTCAGTTTAAACTAAGTTACAAGGTTTGAAGTTAGCCACATTTTGTGACCCTGAAGTTATTCCCCATCAACTTTAATACCTGTAAATTGTAACTTGTAAATAACCAGATGCAAAACTAGACTAAGTCGTCCATTTAGATCTTTATAGAGAGGCCTTGTTTTACTTAAGAGTAAATTCTACATTCAGATGGTAACAGACACACAAAACTGGGGGAAGATTTTCCAAGTGACCTCAAATAACTAGGTTTACAAATCTCATCTTCCACAATCACTATCACAAAGTTTTACTTTAGATATACTTACTCCATAAGAGGAAGTCTGTGCAATGTAAATGCTTTCTAGTTTTCTAGAGTTCTGTAAAAGCTGTCTTAGGCCTGATGGAATGGATCAAACTACACAAAGAGCATCAACAGGACAGGCAGAGGAAGAGCAGTGACTTCACAACCTTCACCTTCCCTGAACACTAATCTTGCACTCAGCTGATTCACCCTATTAAAAGGCTGCTCTATGCAGAAAATGATACAAACTATTGTAAATGAAGGGGTTGACTACACACTCACTTTTAATTATATTGTGCTAACCCAGAGTTTGTGAGAGCACACAGCCCTAAGCACAGACCCACTCCACTCCCACAATCTGTGTACTGTATTGCAAACTATGACCTAACCCGAATGGGTCCGCCTCCATATACTACATATTGCTGCTCCATGAGCATCCACCCTGCTGGTGCTTTCTTTAGGTTTTGTATTTCAAAAAACACGTTAGAAAGAAAAAGCATGAAAAAAATTGGTAGGGGTGGCTATGTGGGGGGTGGGGTGGGTGAAGACATTTAACTACATCTTCATAATTTCATACAATTATCTTTCCAGTGTGATTAAACAAACTTTTACAGAAGCTTCTGGCACATCATAAAGGACTAAGCTGAACAGACAGTAACTCAGAACACACATGAAGACATCCAAAGTGAAATAAATAAAGATCAAGGAATAATAAGAAAACCCGTAGTGCCATTACTTTGTCACAACAAAAAAAGACACCGTTCTGGCAGTGCCTGAAGAGAGCCCCATTAGAGTAGGGGTCATCCTGGTGCCAGAACGGATACCACTTGGAGCAGTAACATCTAGGGGAGCACGGCCCCTCTGAACAAGGCACTAACACACAGACAGGAGAACATGGAAAAAGCCCTCACCTAGCAAGCAACTTCCCTCAGTCATGGAAGCTGCTCCTCACTACCACAGAAAGGATGCAGGATCTCAAACAGGAGACAGAAGTTTTCCATCTTTACTATTAATGTGAAGAATTCTGCAAAACAGTTTCCAGGAAAAAGTCTCACAAACTTCTGTGACAACCACCTACCTCCCATTTGCCTTACTCCCACTTATCTCCCAGCTATGCTATTCGAAACTGGGGACAGGCAGGCAGTATAATTAAAATGCACCTTCTGATAGCAGCACATGTAGAGTTTTCATCACCAGTTTAGAGAGAGCCATGTAATTTTAAGCTCAGTGTTTCTCAGAAATATTTTGACTAAATGCAAGTCGCTGGGGGTGGGGTGGGGTGGGGGAGGGAACCCAAAATGTGCCCAACTATACACTCTACAACACTTGCCACCTTCACATCACCATTCCCAGGCGTTAGTTAAAAGCAGCAAGACATTAGATTTTGATGTATCTCCAGGAATAGAATGTAATTTCCCAAATCCTACCATTTTCCAATATTTATTACAAGATGTAGAATTACTTTCTTTCCTTAATTTAAGGATTCCATCTCATAAACACTGTTTGACTAGCAACATACGTGCTATACATATAATAGTGCATAGACTCGACTACCTTCCAGTAACAAAAAATAAAAGGCCTGGCTTGATCAAAGGTTGTTTAACCCAGTGCAGTCCTTTCCCACCTCCAGGCACACACACATGCTCAGCTGTCATCCTGCTTCTACGTAATACCCGTTGTATACTGCTTCAATAGTCCAAAAGCAGGCTATCCAGTTCCTGCCAAGGAATCCAGCAGAACCTGGGGGGGGAAAGAGCTAGCCCACTGGCACTCACCATAGGAAAATGACGAAACTCTTGCTGCAGACCATTTCCCCCCAGTTTCTGTCAATTAATCAACTTCCAAGGCCTTCCCCGTTTCCTTTGACTTATCTAAAAACAAGCAAACATATTGACTCACAAATATGACTGTATCTTCCCCCAGGAAACCAAAATCAGCACACTAGCGTTAATGATAAGAAGCACTGTGAAGGGGCACTGAGAAAACTACCATATGTCAACAAGCACACAGTCCCTTTTTCCATCATTAATTCAAATTTTAAACAAGGCTGAAGTGGATGAGTGCTCAACAACTCGCTGAAATTACACTCACTTAAAATCTGTCACTATACAGAATTAGTAGAAACGCAAATATTGCTTCCATCTTGCATGCATACACATATTGGCTTAAGATGGGGGTAAATCAACATCAGCCAATTTTAACAGGAAAGGTTTAGTGACTTGCTTTCCCCTCGTTCTAAACAGCATTCTGAAATTCTGCCAGAAAATACCTAGAGGCAAACTTTCAGCATGTTTGCTATTAATTCAATTTAAATTGTCATGAAATGTCACCTAAAAGGACCTTTCTCTTCTACAACAAAAAAATCCTGGAGGATTAGGAACAGTTTTGTTCCTATGTTCCCCACAGAGAGGAAGAGGAAGAATCACCAGTAAAGTAGTCTCACTTCTTATTTTAACAACCACTAATGTAAGTCAAGACGGCACTGACATGCTTCGACAATTTTAGGCTTTTCAAAACAGAAGGAAGCTTTTGTTTAAGAGAATTTTGAATGAAGTAGCTACATACAAATAATTAAAAATTTTCTTATTTGTTGAGCTCAATTAAATACCAGCTTGCACTGCTGCAGCTTCTTCCACCTCCCTCACTGTCTCTTCTCTATTAATAAGAGAAACCAACAGATGGAAAGTAAGTTTTAAAAATAGTTTTCCTACGTAGTCTCAAGAAAAGCGAAAGCATTCGATTTTGCAAGATAGAAGATGATATAAAAAGAATATGAAAAATGCAAACAGCATTCAAAATGTGAACATGTGCAATGTTGTGTTTTTAAGCCACTTATACAGAAATCTGCCTCCAACCAAAAATAGCAAGAGCATCACTGTAAACTACAGCCATTCAAACCAAGATTACTATACTCTACCCACCCATCAAGCTGCTCCTACCCAAGATACTTAGAAAATAGAATGCACAATTCTGAACACAAATCTCAAATAAATTAAATCTGTACAGATGTTTCTATAGGTTTGAAGTGTCCTTAGTTCAAACATTAGACACGTGTCTAAATTAAGTTCAAGAAGGCCTTTTAGTACCAAATGAGTACCTGCAAGACTGTTTCTCACTGTTTGTTCAACCCAAAGCTAACACACAAATTACAAACTTCCCTTTGTCAAACCCTGAGCCTATTTTAGAATTTCCATAAATAGGTATACCTACTTTCAAGACACTATGACATCACTATTAAAGCTCCTAAGGAAATTCTGGCATCCTGCCAGTGACTACTAAGGTTGACTGGAAGCCCAGTGCACTATCTGCAAAGACAACAGGCACACAGAAGGGGAGCAGGAGGAGGTGGGGGAGAAATGCTTCCTTTTCTGTGTTAGAAAAATAGGCAATACTTTAGCCGAGTGCTTACAAGGCCAGATTGTTCTTTCATAATTTCTGTTGATAAAGTCAATACTATATACCTGGCTATATTACTTCTCCTCCCTCCCAGCCCAAACTTCCTTATAATCCCCATGACATTCACTCTAAAGCTGTGATCTCTGTAAACCTCATCGCTTTTCTTTTTCCTGCTGATTCATCCTTTTTGTTCTCTATTCCAGACAACCTGCCCTATGAATCATCCTCTTTTTATTTCTGTCTCAAAAAATCTTGCTGTTCCAGTTGTCCACATTTCTGGGGTCTGCCCAAAATTTAACACCCTTATTCCCTACCCTCAAGACACAAAAGAAGTTCATGCTTTATCTCACACACTCCCCCTGCCACCCATCAGTTGTTTTTAGTTTATGAAATTCAGTGTATCAATACTTTAAAACCTAATTAGAATGAGGGATTGGGATATACAGGTGTCCTGCGGCACAATCATTCACTCCAACCCACTCCCTCCTCAGCAGTGTTTAAGCAACACATCAACCACAAACCAACAGGGGAAGAAGAGTTCAAGTCACATGAAAAGCTCCCTCCCAACTGCTTTCAGTGCATGCAAAGATGAAAAAACACATTATCACCACCATCATTTAAATTGAAATATTTATAAATATGAATACGAACTAAAATCTTTACCCCACAAGTGGTCCATCACATATGTTTTTAAACAGGCCTGATGTTGCATTGAAAGGCTATGTTACATTTGTGTCCCCCACAAAAAAAAAAAAAAAGACAGTTACAATGATGAAAGCTTAGCATCAACATCCTGGTCTGGTGTTCTGTTTTTTCTGAGGCTTTAAACTGACTACAGGGAAGGGGGTGTTGGGTGGCAGGAGCATTTTGTTTAGAAAATATGAGTTGGTTCTAAAACAAAAAAAACCCACATTTTTTAAAAGTATCACATTTTAAAACCTGGGCAATTCAAATGCTCAGGCCATTTGGACCTTGGAGATTTTGTCAGTCTTCTACGCAAGACTGCAGCCAGCAAGTGTTTTCCACATTTTTCCAAGAATTCTTTTAACATTTCCCAGTCTCTTGGAGAACAGTAACAATGTGCTGCTGCAGGTGCCCAGACAGGAGAACAGCAAATAGCAGTGACAGCCCAGCTAAAATGAGAGCTACTGCATTGCTTTATATAAAAGTTAAATGGAGTAGTCCTAGATTAACACACCACCATCTCTGTTATCCTCTCAAATATGATAATCCCAGACGTTTACAAGCAATTTTTTGAATGAATCATGGCTGATTACTCAAAATTCCTAAAATACTTTGTCAGGGGAGGACAGAAAGCAGAGTGTTCAGTCTATTTGATACACAACCATAGCAAAGCTTCAGGTTTTCCTTTGAGATGCACCTTTAGGTGTGAATGAGAACACAAGATATATACCACAGAAGATCAGCACTTGCTTCAATTCTCAACTAAAGTTTAAAGATATGAGAAATTTACCACCAAGTGATCTTAAATCTCTTCAAAGTGCCTTAAATAATCTGTCACACAGTTACATCCCAATATATTGGGGAATTTCTGCCAAGGTAGGTAATCTTGGTGCCTTTCTAGGGAGAGGACATTTGTAAATTAAAACCTTCTAAACCTTTTCTGTTGTCCATATGCTGATGAAAGGATGCTGTACAATACTGGTAAAAGCATGTCCACATCTGCCAGCTGCAGATGACCTCTAACTTTCTGGGACCACCGTGGCCTCCAAACACAGCTTTGCTAACTTGAGCAAAGCTGCACAGGGATACAGTAATTTTTGTGAAATAAATCAAGCATTATGCAACAAACATTTATCACACTTAAGTTACTTCCTCTACAGGCAAATATATTTAACTACAAAGTTGGTTTTGTGACTATAATTTTCTTCTCGTGTTAGCCGGGGTGGGAGGGAAGACTCCCCAGGCAGAGAAACTACCCCAAGGTAAATATATCAAAACAGCAACAAAATGGAAACATTTGCTCCAAACTAGCTTGTACACATACTTAAGAGCGTGCAATAGCTACTGAAAAGGAAATACATTGTCTTCAACTATGGCCTAATATAGGGCTTCAATGAGTGTTTCCAGTGCATCACGCTATCGCAGCCAGTTGTGATCTGGTCCCGCCCCTCAATCTATTTAAAGATAAAAAGACATCAAACAAAAGTAACACTGGAATTACCATTCAGTATCTCTAAACTCATGTAAGACTGTATGATTTGCAAGGTGGTATGTATTTGTGTTTTGAAAAAGACAGCCAGGGTATTTGCTACCCAAAAGCTGACAGTTTCATTGTAGTGCCACAAGAAGCACTGCACAATCAAATGCAGAACAGATCAACTTAAGGACAGTCCTTCAGCCTTGAAAATTTGCTTTAATTTTTTTCTGTTTGTCAAAGCAGACACCTGTCTTTTACTGAATTAAGGAAGAAAAAGAAAAGACAACAGTTACACAATATTTAAATCAAGAGATTCTATTAATTTCAGATAAGCTTGAAAGATGCATTTAAACAATAAATGATTAGGCAAGGATTAATTCTGATCTCTCCAGCCTAAGCATATCACCTCTCAATGACCTCATTAACTCAGACACACAAAAGCTTCCACAACACTCTTCAGCCTTGTCCAAAATGGGCAGCAGAGAAAACAACCTCATTCTAAAACAACATTAAGAGTGCTGTAGAGTTACTGCAGAGGACCTACTCCAGTCCACAAAAGTATTTGTCGTCTGCAATGAGATTAGTCAAGTCATATCCCAAGTTATGCCCCATGGGCTGAAAATCAAAAAACACATTTCAAAAAAAGGATAAATATATCTCATATGGAACCAAGCAGAAATCCAATGAAGTAAACATTATAGTTACTTGAAAAAATGTAATAAACATTTAAGTCACTGTCATACAACTTTAGTTGTCTACGAAAAGAAAGTTTCCATATTCCATCATAAAACATGACTACCATTCACCTTTAGGAGCACTTTTTGATAAGAAGATACTACATGCCTCAGTCCATAAATTTTTCTGAATAGTTGTGTTACATACCAAAAAGCAATATTTTTTGCCTTCCTATTGCTTCCTATGTGCCATAAACCTCCAAGATTCAGCTTCAGATTTTTTAAGTGCTGCTAAGAATCATTCCATGGAAGGGGGGGAAAAAGTTTTTCAAACTTGGGTCTGCTATCCCTCTATTTCATGACAAGCAGGAAGGCTTATCTGGAGAGCATTAAGATATAAGGAAAGGCAGTTTCTAGTGAATTAAAGAATTTGTTCAGTTCTAGAGAAATGTAATAGAGACTAGTTTTTACTACTGCTTTCTAAAGACTTGCTTTTTAGTGGAAAGACACTAATATAGAAACACTTCTCAGGCAAATAAAAAGAGAAATAGGGACACTATTTGAGGCCAAAAATATAAACTAATCAGACTATTCTATTCTTCACAGAGAATACAACTACACTAACAGGTTCCTTTTTCACCATATATCCATTATCTGTCTGTAAGCCTCTAGTCCATACACCTTCAAGCGAGAAGGATAATGCCACTGCGTATTTTCTTGCAGGTTTGAACACTGGAGAATTCTGAACTCAAAAATATTTGGTTTTTCCTAAATGTTTTTTTTTCAGTCTAGAAGGGATTCAAAGCCAGACTTATCAATTAAAACTTTTTCTCATTCATAATAATCTTCATTTGAAGCAGCTACACACAGTATAAAATAAAATTCAATAGCTGAAATAGGGGCACAACCTAATATATATCCAGTGGTGGAAAAAATATTCTCTGAATTTTTCGTGTAGTTTGAGAACTGCAGGTTCAGCAATATGAACAGAGTGTTTGCAATACTGAGATCAAGCCCAGGGGGTGGAGGAGTAGACTTCCTCCCCGAAACATACTGTAACATGTATTATGGTAAAAAAAAAAAAATAAAAAGAAATGCACATATATTTATTTATATAAACACACGTGCTTTTGTTAAACGAATAGAGGAGCTGACTTGGAATGATATTTAACCTAAATCCAACCACCTCTTTTTCATTAAAACTCTGTACTTAAATGTCAGCTGCAGTGCTAAAGCCTTCTCCAAAACTAAGAATTAAGTAAATTCTCAAAAACATCCATAACATTATTACTTTATATATAATTCCCTGAAAACAACAGGTATTTCAGGGAAGAAAAACTGCATTCTTACTCTCTTTCCTATTCATCCATCCTCATCCTATTTAACCTTTAGTGCTTCCTGAAGGAGCAATTGAGTCAGTATAGGGGAGTGGTAAATTTTAAAAACTACTTCCATTACCCCTAAGTGCTCTAACCTGTCTCACCTTCCAGGAGCAAGGCATTCACAGAATACAGCCAAGCCAAGGAAAGCAGGCAGCTGGCACCTGCTACAGTGAGGGGCTGCAGTTTGACCTTAAGGCTGCTTCTTGGATCCTTTGGCTCCTTTGCCTGTTTGGGAGCACTCAAAACTAGACGAAATTTTCTTAGTAAGTGGTGCCGAGAGGCTGCATCCACTCAGGTGTGCCCGTTTTTCCACGGCTACATATTTTAAGCTTTAATACAGACCACCACCCAAACACAGCCCTCCCCACGCACCTCCTCTCCCAGGAAAGAGGACGCATAAAAGGAAACCTGTGAAATAAGGCTTACAATTAGATTGGAGTGTTGTTTGGGTTGGGTTTGGGATTTTTTGGGTGAAAAATAAAAAATCCAACATATTGAGAGACTTAATATTCTCTCAAGTGGATGAAGAAGGGTGCAGATTCCTGCAAGTAAACAGGAGAGACTAAATCCTCTGAAGACAGGCAGGACCTACAACTGCACAACAGAAAGCAGCCTGTATCAGCAAAGGCAAATAAAACTAATGTACCAAACCTAACTGCTTCCTGGGAAAAAGAACATTAAAATATTAAGGGGAAATATATCTGCAAAGCAACTGCTTTTCCTACATTTTCTATTCACCAATACTATGTGTTCTATAAAATACATCTGAGAAGCCATTTTTAACCAAACCATCCAAAACTCAGAATTACGAACCCATTAGTAGACCAGATACTACTCATTTAGGGTCAAAAGATGAACAGCTAAGCTTATAAAGCAAGCATACCTGTTATCCTTTCATAAGGAAGCAGAAGTGATTCAAAGGACTTAAATGAACAGAACCTGAACCTTGATCCACTTGTACATGTCTTTTCTCCCAGTATAACCCTTTTTAGCCTCTCTTCCTGTTGCCATGCCTTCATTTTTCCACTGATTTCATTTAAGCTTTCTTTTTCAAACAGTGCAAGCCAAGTTTAGTATCATTTATTTCTTGTAACTTTTGCTTATAATTGCACCTATCCTTTCTGATATATCACAAGCAAAATAAATTAAGGGGGAGCCAGAAACAGAGATGAAAAGTGAACAAGTTAAAATCCTAGAACATGTGGGGCTAGTCAAGAACAGACCTCTTAATTAGACTCTCACCATCCTCCAACAGCGTCCCAGTACATATGGTGGGAAGAAATGAAAGGGAGATTTCTTTCCCTATTGCTCCAAAGCGATACAATCACTGTCAGCCAAGAAAAGAGAATGCCTGGTTTTGATTCCTTCACTCTTCCAAATAAGCTTGGTAAAAGTGTTGAAAAATAATTCAACAAAATATTTTTCTTTTACAAGCTACTCAATAAACAAAAATATAAAGAAGAAAGGACTGCACTTGGGAAGGAACTATAATACCCATACACTTCATACATTTGTATAAACACATTGTAAACCCTGCCAATTTAAGAGACACTTCTTCTACCACCCACAACTACTTCCTTTTATCTTATCAGAAAAATAGCTCTTCACCGCTGTAGGCTAATTACACCATCTGTTTAGCCCCAGTACAGTAACACTGAGACATGGCACATTAATTCCTTAACTTTCCCACATGGAACTGCCTTGTGTTGCCCTCGTACTGGCAAGACACAGGCTGGGCAGAAGGTGGGGGTGGGGGGGGTGGAAACGAGCCTCACATTATTTGTATTCCCTCTTCCTCCACCACAGCTCTGCTGCCAGGCTTCACGGGGATTTAAGCAATCTGACAACTTCTCTCTACCTCACCTCTGTACAATAGTGCCAGTTGTCAGGATCAGCAATGAAAAACATCAATCATGGGCACGCACACAAAGGAGGAGGCAGTCTATGCAACTTAGCACCGCTTGTATCAAGCATGCTGCGTCTCTCCACAGCGGTCAGA
This sequence comes from Falco rusticolus, assembly GCF_015220075.1. Taxonomy (NCBI): domain Eukaryota; kingdom Metazoa; phylum Chordata; class Aves; order Falconiformes; family Falconidae; genus Falco; species Falco rusticolus. The sequence continues at coordinate 34,483,799 of NC_051192.1, forward strand.
AATCGCTGAATCTCGAGTTAAAGCCTTCCTTGAGAAACAGGAGATATACAGCCTTGCGTTCAAAAGCAGGGTTTCTCCAGCTTTTGGAAAACAGAACACCCCCTTGCACCCCTTCCACTTCTCTAAAGCAAACACACCCTGGCCCATCTACTAGACTAGACAGCACACAAACTACCATCTGTCCCCCAGGTGGGAGACACTACCCAGTAGGTACCACATGTGCTGGGAAAGGTCTTCACAAGATCCCCAAACCCTCTTCTTCCCCCCCCACCCCCCCCCCCCACCCCCAAATAAGGCAGAACATTTAAGAACATTGCCACTTCAAATTCCTTGTTTGCTTTTCCCAACTAAAAATAAAACAGTCACTTTGGGGCACGAAGTACTTCAGGAGCAGGCAGACAGCGCAGGACTTTGTCCAAGCCCTGCACTATCTTGCTCAATGTCAACAGCCTGGGTTCAAGAGTTTGCACCTTTCCACTGAAGACCATCATTCCCTGCTCCCTCCCAGATCCATCAAACGATAAGGTTATTTAACTTCTATCTCTCAGATAAAATTGCATAGAAAGCCATTCACCCAGCTAATATCAACAAGTGAACTGAAGACTGAACACATGAAGAAGGGAAGCAGAAGACATGAGAGGGCAGCCATCTCTGCATGGCAGCAGTTACATGCAGCAGCCTCTTCAGCTAGCAAAGCTTCAGCAAGAAGGGAACACTTGTCTGGATCCTCACAACTTTTAAGGATTTTCTTTTACAGCTTTAAAAGTTAGAAAACTTGTATCTAACTTTAAACACATCTGGGATGTTTTGTATTTCCCTCCCCTCTTCCCCTTTAGAAGCATTCTCATTTGTAACGCTGTGATACAAAATCCCTATTACAAAGGCACATTCCAGTTTAGAAATTGTTTTCATTAAAAAAAGTACTTGCTACTCATAACCATTACACCAAAGTGAAAGAAAAAATCCTTACACATTTATCACTTCACATTGCTCAGCCAGATAGTTTTATTAACGCTTATTTATAGATTCCTGTTTCTGCTATATGTCATAGGCTTAGGTTTAATCTTATTTTTTGGTTTGGTTTTTTTTTTTATTGTTGTTGTTTTTTGTCATTTTTTTTTTTAAACAAGGCATGGTGGAGGCTGGAAAGGGGAGAGCCAGAAATAAGAGAATACTTCATCTTACAGACACTGCTCAAAAGGACATTTCTGTTCATCTGTAGAACAGCAAAAGCACAGGTCACAGGGAACAAACTGGGACACAGAGGAAAGGAAGAAAGCAAAGGTGAGTTGAGCCCAATTACTGTCAATATCTCTGCCCTCAGCTCCCCATCAAAAATCAACACCAGGACGTGTGGATGGGATATGGACAAAAATAAAACTATTACATGCTTTCTTTACTAAAACGTTACACTTACCTTTGCTTATCATTTAAAATTTAGGAACAAACTACACAGGTATTCTTAGCATTCATACAGAAGTTAGAAACATCACTACATTTCTCCTGACCTTTTTAGCAAAAAAAAAAACGACTCAAAGGGGAAGGAAAAAAAAAAAAAAAAAGCATTAAGTTACTTCAATTAGGTAACTGCAAATGAAGAAATGCTAAATGCTTGGCCAACACCATCCAGATTTCATCCCACTATTCAGTAGTGCCTTACACAAACCTTGCCTATGCAGAACAAACCTTAATACAGCCACAGCTCAGTGAAACTACCAGAGGAGGAGGCTGGCTCCGATTCAGGGACTCCTAGGCAGTAAGGTCAGGGATACACTGAGCAAGACACTTCATGTAGCACTGCACTTGTTTCTATTCTCTGAGGCGCTTTCCTATCATTGACATAAAAATGTATAGCCCAGCATTCAGTGCTATGACAGCCGTAACTGCCCTTCCAGCTCATGGAAAAGTACCAAACATCAACACTAGCCCACGGAGAGGAGGATCTCACACAATGACTGCTGTCATTTAACATGTTCCCTTCCACTCATGGTCAACAGCAAGGCCAGGGTAAGTCATTAGGTAACTTTATTAACCAGGCAATCCATTAACTTAAGTTGTAGGACAGAAAGTACATAATCTGTATTTATCAATTATGTAGAGGTGTTCAGCAGACTCTTTTCCTTTCAAAAGCCATTTTGACACCACAAGCCTGAAAGTGTTGCGAGATTATCTCCAACAAATATATGAAAAATAAATGCTGCAAAACCAAGTGTGTTCCATAACGTAAGAGAAAGTTTACTAACTATCCTATTATTTCTCTTACTTCCATTTATAACACAAATCTTTATAGTTAACATAAACAAAATATTTATATTTTACTAGTAAAATAACAGTTGTGTTTGCTTAAGAGGCAGATCCCTGCAGCAGTGCACCCTTCCCATATGTACCTCCCATTTGCTCACAAAAACAGTCCACACACAAATCCTGTAGCCAGTATATACTTGGTATAAACCAGGTATCCCAGCATCAGTAATTCTTAAAAAAAAAAGAAAAAAAGAGAGAGAACAATTCTTCCCCTCTCCCCTTCGAGAACATTGTCATTCAGAAGTAAGTGAACCAAGGCAGTTTTGTTGTCGCATAAACTGTAGCTCATTAAAGCACAAACGAAACTCGCTTTAGTTTTACATGAAGAAAGGGATTTATGGCTTGATGAGAAACAAATTGCCAAAAACCCCAGTGCAAACTTGCAATCTAATTAAACGCCTTCTGTTACACATAGCATGAAAACTACCACCACTGGTTTTTATGCCTATAAAACCACTCTTCCTTCTAACTGTTATTTACCTCCTGTTGACCAAGTGTAGAAAAATGCTGGCATGCACCCTCCAGGATTTCCACAAGCTCCTACAGACAGTATAGCTCTGTGTACTGACACTCTTGTGCTACCTTGCAAAGAAACATATCTATATCCCCAAACAGAGAGGTTTTGTTTCTGGGTGGCACACATCTCTGGCATTAAAAAAGCATTGTCAATAACTTAACTGCCTTGTTATGTCAAGTGTAATACATACCATCAAAGGTTAACAACATAGACCATTTCCTCTCACCCCAAAAGCTAACTAGAGAAGTCAAACTTCAGAAAGATTATTCCCTTGAAACATTTGGCAGTCATACAGTCTGATTAAGTAAGTATACATGGAATGCTAAGCATCTCTTTAGTATTTCATTATCTCCCCAACACACAGCGCCATACAACACGTAATCTTGCACTGCTTGATTTTGAAAGCAAGTATCCATTAATATTTGAATTTAAAACAGAACTCAAAATTCTTGACAAAATATTTGAACTGTACTTAAGCACTGTAAAGTATCAAAGTCTCTCAGTGAACCAGAAAATAGAAGAGAAATATACTCAGCAGTGAAAGCAGTACAAGTCTTGATGCTTTTCAAGATTCTGTACATAAAGTAAAATCCTACCACTTCAACAGCAAATTTTCACTCAACATTATCTGCTAGCGCATCACTGAGTCTTTCAGGAAGACTCCTTTCAGAAAAGGTACAATAATTAGGGTTCAAGGCAAAACACAGGAAAGCACTTGCCAAATTTCTACAGTCCTTAGAATTCAAACACCTATTATAGAAATGCATATTGAATTATGTTTTCCTACCTGGAAAATAACACTCAGCCTTGCTAGTAGCCAGACATTTTGGTAACAAGTCAACTAAGACAAGATAGGAGACACTGACTTAGCGTAGGCATCATAAAATTGATTGAGGACCACTAGAGAAGGGAAGGATGTAACAAACAGCAATGAAAAAACATCCCATTTGCTGTTGTTCTCTGAGATTATGTTAAGTTTCTATGCACAAGAGTTCTCTAAGCTTTTCCTACTGGCAGCAGTACCATAACTCTTAAGTATTAAAGACCTTTTGATGAAAACAAACCTAACCATTTTTTACAACAAACAAATGTATGCATCCTGACAAAAAAGATTTGGTAACCTGACAAGAGTCAATCTAATCTAGTAACACTTCCTGGCTTGGAAAGGCCACCAAAAAAGGTTGGTTTTAACTACTCTGAAAGTTTAAACTGTCAGTAGCGGGGAAAACGCCAAACAAAACACAAAAAACCCAAACAAAAACAAAAAAAAAACCCCAACACAAAAACCAAACCCCAAAAAACCAAAATAAAAAACCAACAGCTAAGCACAGCATCAGTTCTTCCAAGAAACAAACAGTCAAAATCATCTTCCAGTAATCTGGTGGAAAAGTAACAGGACAAGTGTGACAAAGACATGTGAATTTACACTTTAAAAGCAAATCCTCACATGAAATACTGTCCAGATACAAGGCTGTTTTAAATTACCTTCTGAGAAGTCTGAATTTACATCACAGATGTAGCTACATCAAGACTTTGTAACACCGAATTTTTTGTACACATTACAGGTTGCTCAGAAGACTTTTTTTGAAGCCACACACCATCCCCTTCTGCTATCACCACTACACTTATTTCTTCACACCTCACGTTTTCTTACATATGAGGAAGTAGAGCTGTAGTTACTTTATCCAAGCACACTGGTGAGATAAAGGAGAGATTACAAGCACTTAGAAACATGTGTTAATGATCACTTGCATTTTTTTCCCCCCGCTGTGTTTTACAAATCAATCTTGTACTATAAAAAACATTCCATATCTAAGTATTTTGGGTCCAAGAGGACAGACACAAGTCTTTCTGCTGACACCTATAACTATCATATAAATTCACACTATTTTTCTCCCCGTTTTCAATGCATCCCAAAGAACTTGAAAGATATTTTACCCAGGTTACTTTCTAACAGACCTCCTTCCCCAACCATTTCCTTAGTAGACCACAAAGGCAATGCCATTTTGTATTTGATTATGGAAGCATCCAACTGTTTTTAAACCCATGTCTTCAAATAACCTCCATTTCACAGCTGCAATAATTGGGGGCACTGCTACTACCCCCAATGCAGGATCAGGCACAGCAAGTACAGTCCCAGGCCTTCCCCTTATCTACCGCTGCCGCTGCTTAGTAGCTCCTGTTCAACTTCATGCTACACTGCAATGAAGAAAACAGTTCCCAGTGCTTCTGTTCCTGCTTCCTCGACTATCCATTAAATCCTATTTCAACATGTTGGACTCAATGATGTCAAAGGTCTTTTCCAACCTGAAAAACTCTCATGATTCTGTAACTTAAGCACTAGGTTCTTTCCACATGTATCACAACATACACAGAGTTGATAGTTGCTACAGTCATTGGCATGCTTTAAGTTCGTGCCCTACCTTATCCTGTGGCAACTTGTTCAAATACCTATGCCTTTAGCTACACAGGGAAGTTGGAAATGAAGTGCTGCTAAGGAGGGAGATAAAAAAAAAAGAAACTTAATTTACTAATCATTTCTTTTTACCTGAGAAAGTTATATAGAATTCAAGCTGTACTGATCCACAATACAAGTTACCACAGATATGCAGAACGCAGTGCTTGGCAGATGCTGCCCTTTCCCACTACAGCACCTCTCTGCCTCTCAGACAGGTGAGTAGAAAGAAAACCCTACATATTTTTTATTCAAGCCTATCTAGTGACAAAAACATGGTTGGCTTGCACTTCCCTGACGCCTAAATACTGAAAGCAAACCCAGTCAGGCCAATCTGAACACTCAAACAGAAATCAGCACTTACCTTTAAACAAATGGGACACAACCTAACCCACTTGTACTCAGTAATTGCTAGAAGAACAGTCAAACATCAAATGCAGTATCAAGGCACAATTCCCTCATCCCACTTTTTTTTTTTTTTTTTGTGTAAGCATGTAAACATTTAGAATTGGCCTTTTCCTCTTCCAAAAGGGCATCACAATGAGGAACAGTGTGTCTAGTACTACATTCACAGTTTGAGGTCTAATCATCTCTAATGACTTTATTTTGGCCAAAGCATTACTACAGCTGTGACACCAGAATATTTTACGATTTGAGAAACTGTGATTCTAAGAGCCTAAATTTATCCACAAAGCCTCAAACTGACATTTTGACCCAGTAAGATCTTCTGTATATTAAATCATCTCAAAAAAAAAAGAAGAAGAAAATCAATGATCTTAGTAGTTGTTTTTAAATATTTAGGACTAGACTCTGATCTTCACGATTTTGGTTCATTGGTGGCAACCCAGGATACCAGTGCAGCTCCTAAAAAAAAATATTACTTTTTAATAGCTCCATTAAACATGTTTCAAGATACAAAATAATTTTGCAAGGCCTGGGGGAATGAAAAAAAGAGGAAAATTGTGTTATGTGAGAGTCAATTATGCTATCTGTGAGGCAACACTAGTGCCTCTTCACTCTCTAAATATCTATACAGAAGGCTTTCATAACTGCATTCTGCCTTGAATTTTTTGACAGCACGTGATTATTAATTGATTCCTCCTCCTAGACTCAAAAGGAAAAAACTAGAGGAAAAAAAACAGGTTTTAATAGTTCATGGTATGTGGTATCAGAAAAATTTAATACAGATTTCAACAATAATATGATAAAAGTTTATTGTAAGGTTGGACATCGCGTTATCCGCTAGTGTCCAAATGTGTTTGTTTACACAAGAAACCTTTTAAATTGTAATTTAGTATTTCCAGTCATGAGAGTGACAGTGAGATTCATTCATACTTTCCTTAAAAACTAAAACAACATGGGAACTCCATGTGTGATTGTGCTAATATGGCTTCTGGGAAGAGGCTACTCACAAAACCAAGAGGATGATTCAGCCTCTCTTTGTGTATTTGTTCTTCCATTCTTCAGCAATTAAACAAATTTGGATTAACCATTTCAGCATTTTGCATTACCTCATTTTCCATGTCATATGTCAATGACTTTTGGACTCCTGAACCAGAACCACATAAGCAGCTTTGACCTCAAAGTGAAAAGCCAAATAACCCATTACCTGTATGTTTTCATGAAAATTTACTGTAAGCAAATTTCACAATAGTTCACCATAGTTTTGTTTAGTTGCTTTTGTCTATTGAAATTAAGTCTCAGATTTACACAAAGTAGCTTTGCTACACCCTGGTCTCACATCTATGATTACTGAAAAAGTAGTTTCTGAAGACTGACAGCATTTGAAGCAAGAACGGCAAGTACCTTCTTATCTATATTCATTACAAGAATTAAACGTCCCAAACCTCTTACAACAGTTATTACAGAGCAACTGTATAGGCAAGAATAAGTAGTCTCATTAACAATTAGTCAATTTTACTTAGCAATCCCACAAAAGCAAATAATTGGCTGTCAAGCTAAGCATACCGGTTCTCCTTTGAAACTATGTGACAGAAGTGAAATAACTGCAGTCTACAAAAAAGGGAGATTCTGCCTCCAAAGGTGTTTTACCAAACTTTGTCTTAATCCTCAAACAGTTCCTCAACTTCCCTGAAGTCACCAAACTGAAATACAATCAGATAAATTTAGACTGTATTTTGTATGCTTGAAGACCATGACTAAAGCCATTAAAATACCTACAACTACCACTTCTGATTCCCAATTTGCAATATTCACTCATCCTGAGCACAAAATAATGGAAATAGCACAGGTTAAACTTAATTACTATAGATCTGAATAGTTAAAATTTCCCATTTTATCAGGAAAATGCCAATATTTTCTTTTTTAATTTCTGACTGAAATCATGGCCTAAATCCTTCTTAATACAAGATGTGATAAAAATACATCAGTATTTACAGCTACCCTATACACTCTTACATCTTGGCATTTAAACCACTGATAATGGCATCTCTCCCTCTAGGAGGTCTGCAACCAATACGACAAACATATCCTATTGCAGCAAGTCTTTATAACCAAGCAAATACAGAACTCTCAATTAGATGATCTGCCAGCATATCTTCTAATGCATTAGTTGCCAAATCTGAATAAAAGGAAATCAGTGACAAGCATTCAAGCCTGTCAAGACCTATACACAAGTTGCATTTGTCTACACAAGACCTACACTTTGGTTCTGGCAAAGCCAACAAGCATAAAAAAGTATTATCCTGAAATGGTAGCCCTGTCCTCAGACATCCATCCTTTCATGGGCATCAGAGAAGTGATACGAATGATCAGGACAGAAGTCAAAATCCTCCCCTCCTGGCAGCAATACACAGTATGAGGAAACAACAAGTTTTTATTACACAATAAGAACAGAAAACATCCTTCGGGCTCCTTCTCCACCAGTACCACCATGTTCCCAGTAAATTTCCTGATCCCACAAAACCTCCTATGTTGGGTTTGTTGTTGTTATAAAGAGGAAAGAGCCACTTACAAACAACACAAAGCTTTCCTTTTGTAGGCCTACAAGTTCTTTCATGTTTTTTATTAAGGGAAAAACACAAGTCACGTACATGCAAGTACAGAACAGCAAAGTCATCTGAAAGATAATCACTGGGAGTAGACAGCTCCAAGAGATAGTGAGGAAGGTGGCCCAATTTCAGCATACCTGACTCTACATACTCTACACCTGGATTGTGGACTGCCAAGCCTATCTTCATCACTGGCCCTTGGCTGAGTTAATAAATCACTTAAGTCTCATTTCCTAATCTATATCACAAGAAGAACAAAGCTGAGTGTTCCCTACACCAGATTTTCTTAAAGAAACAACTTTTTTTTTTTTAAAATCTATATTTCACAAGATTAGTGCACAAGCAGCCAGGTAACACCAGAGGATTTGAGAGTTGGAAGGTGGAACTAACATCTGGAGATTGTATTCATCCAACTGTGATAAGTAGCAGCCAGACTAGTCTCCCAGACTCCTTCTTAATCCACCATGAGTGTAAGTGGACTTCAGCCTAGCTGAGGATTCCACCAGAAGCAAACATTAATTCCTTTCAGCAAATATTACATCTGTGTTGAAGGGCACAACACTTCCTAATGCTAAAGAACTTTAACCTTTTCCCAAAAGCCAGCCTTTAGTCACGGCTATTTTACAAATGGAATCAGACAATTTCCTTGTTCTGATAATCCAAGCATCAAAAGGCTTAACTGCACCGGTAACAGAATGTGTAAAGTTTCCTAACTCTTGCTCAACAATTGGCTCAACAGCAGTGATGCTATATTAAAGATCCCACAAATTTTAAAAATGCATTTTTAAAGCATCCATAGGAAGGACAAGCCCATTACTGGTATACTGAAAGATTATTTTTCAAGATCCAAAGATTTTAGCTTGAGCACAGAATGGGAATCTGATTCACTAACCAACAAGCTAACGAAAGTCTAAGAAATACAAAGAGAAAACTCAGTATTTAAGAGTACCATCAACAACATTTCTTGGTTTATGCTTTCTCCATTTTATAACAAGCCCGTGAACCACATGCACAGCATATACAAGCACCTTTTTGACCTATGACTCATCTTTTGTAGTTACAGGGAGATAAGTATATCTACACACTCAGGCAATTGTGACAGGTATTTCAATTCTATTGGAAAACATTCTGCTAATTTTAAAGGGTTGATTTATACAATGTAGAAATCTGGTTCTAGGCTTCTTTAAAATTTTCTAAGCACTATCTCTAGTGGGACTAGCCACATAGAGCACAAAAGAAGCAAGGGGAAAGAGACACAGCTTGGCGAGAAAAATAAGAAAAAAATAAATCAGCAAGCTAACTGCTGTTAGCCCTTAGTTATTAGTAGAATAGCCATTAGGTCAGCTTAATAGTTAGCTATTCTTCAGTTATTCCTTGACTAACATAATTAAATAAAATTCAGAGCAAGCAATTAAAAACCTCAACCCAGTTTGAAGCTGACTTCAGTACAGAACTTGAACCTGAATACACTTTTCTTTCCAGGTATCTTCCATCTTCATTCCTTCCAGGTAAAGAATGTCTACTGCTTCATCACAGGCAGAATGCTCTCTGCAAATCTACATCCAATGATTAATTTTACATATTAACATAATGGACAGGAGACATATTTGGGGGTGTGATGGAGTGAGGGCAGGACAGGGGGAAAGGTCTTTTTTCCTAAATGGAGGTACCAATGCAACATTATTTTCCTAGCTTACCATCTATATAACTGAGGATGATAAAGATATATGGTCTACAGTGATAAACATAACTATTGAGGCATTCCAATTCATATATGGATTGTGTTCACATTTTTTTGTTTTGTTTTAAAGATTTTTTTTCATCTGTTCAAAGATGCAATTTAAAATCAGTAATTTAAAGCTAAACCTTAACCTATAGGTAACAAATTGCTGCAGTCTGTTCCCATATATTTACACAAATATGATTGACCGATGCATCCAGGGTAGAAAAGGACATGACAAATCAAAAGAACTATTATTCAAATACACAACACCAAGGTACTTCCCAAGACAACATTTTTGAAGGTTGCATAAACTTTTTTGCGAGTCTTCCAATATCACTCTAAAAATCTGTATCTAAAGGTACATCAGAGGTATATCAGACTTCAGCCCTTCAATAATGCATGTAATAAAAAAATCGTTTAGAGGAGGTGACTGAGTAAGGTCACAGTAGGTTTGGGGTTTTGTTGGTTTGTTTTACTAGAATCAAACTATGACAACAGTTACTTTTTGGGTTTTGTTTGTTTTTTACTGATGAGCCCTCTCTTTTTTGTTTTACCTTGGAAATACAGCATGACAGAACAGTTACATTTCTGACTTAATCACCTGTTTCACCTCTCAAGTAACGCAACAAGCAATCTTTGTATGTCATGTTTCAGTATACATCACTTAAGACCATAAAATTAGTGCACCATAATAATAAAAAATAGTATTTGGTCAATCAGTTTTTCTACCCATTATTATTCTGATTTCACTTGTTTTTTAAAAGGCTGTTAGAAGCCATAATTGGAAGGCTCTCCTATCAGGTACAAAAGTAATTCTTATCTGGACTATCTAATAAAAGCCTTTCAGTTGCAGGATACATACAGCTTATTGAAGTACACCTCTGTATTTCCATATACTCAAGACTGACAAAAGCAATCATCTCCTGTAAGTTGCAATCAAATGTCTGCTGCTCTATAGCATGTTTTGCTGTACTGTGCTGTACAACACTCTTGTTTACCGAAGTCACTCTTGTTTTCCATTAATTTGTAGACAAGAAACTATCTCCTGTGCATTACATTGTCAACTACCTATGATTCTTGGTCCAAGCTCAAAAAATTTTAGGCTTACCATATTTTAAAAATTAAGTACATCGCTTACCCTTTTCAAAAAGATGAGCAACACTAACACAAATCTTTTTATATTTCAATGGCCTGAGACTTAACTGATCACAGAAGAGATACACTGTTTTCAGCCATTTCATTACATTGCTTCCTCTGTCAGGTGACAAAGCAGAAACATTGCTGACAATCCTTGAAGACTGTCTCTGGAACAAGGTATAGTCTCTCTGGGATTAAGTTTTAAACAACTTTACTTCATTTCCTATTACAATCAACCAGCTTATATAATAGATCAAAGTACAAATAACAGGATGTCAACTTTATGTTGCTTGGTTACTAAGCACCATATTTTTTCATATTTTCACAGTGACTAGCAAAGGAATTTCAAGAATTCATTCTTATACTGAGACATGCTATCGCCCACCGATGAAACAGGCCTGGTAATCCTGTCTGTTTACATGTTCTGCTACATACAACAAGCATTTGAATTAAATTCTTCTAAACGGACTATGGTAAACTTTATTGGAAGAGAGCTACCACTTCACTCCTAATTCCATCAATTTTTTTCTCCTTTTAGGAGAACCAACGAGATTGGGACATACCACCAAACACTGTTGCAAGCACAGAATAACGCAACATGACCAACCACAGAACGATTTGTCTGATTGCATTGTAAACCCATGTGTACAGGGTTTTCCATATATTGGGCAAATATGAAAGCCAACTTTACATACCCAAGGCTTAAACCTACAGAGTCACCCTAGTGGCAATAATTTTGTGGATATGTTAAAAATATTTTCTCAAAAATAGTGAGCTACTTTTTCCACTGAAATAGTAGTTGAAGTGACAAATATGTGGACATCCTGTCACCAAATGTACTAAGAATAACTAAGACTGCTCTGCACCATCTCGCTCTCGGCCTTTCTTTTTCAGAGATGCTGAGTTATCACTCTTCTGATGTGATGCTGTCTGGTATCAAAATTGCTGCTTCTTATTGTTTTCACACAGCTGAACTCCTACAGTCAAAGAGATCTGTAACTATATTTCACCTGTAAACGTAACTCTGAACTATGAATCCTTTGGCACTAACAAGGCCTTCTCCCTGCGGCTGTAGGCTCTACAAGAAAACAGTGCTCTACAACTAAACTTCACTTTCTAGGAGACAGAACACAGCAGATCTACTCTGCCTCCACAACTGATTCCAAGTATAATTTTGCCCATTTAATTTATGGTCTCATTAAAATCTGTGCAACAAGTTTTCAGCAGCCTTTAAAGCAGCACTGATGACTACGAGTGGACTAGCACAACATTGGCAAATGCTGCCATGAAGTCTTCTCCCAGGGGTTAAAAGCCTTTCAGTGCTCCCCTCCTCTAAGTCACTCACTGCTCCTAGGCTTTGAAACACACAGATTTGTGAATTCACTAGCTACATACTTTCTCCAGGTTTATGAGAAACAAAACTTTCTCACATTCAGTGGTAAAACAGACTCATCTCACTAATAATGAGAGCAAACTATGGCAACTTAGTTTACAGGAAGCAAAAGGCAGCCCCTACCACAAAACCTTTTTAAATAACCCTGAAACTCTATGTTATTCATCTCATGCCAAAAAATGAAGTCACTGCATACACAGATAACCCAGGTTCTTGCTTTAGTCCTCCCTCCATGCTATGAAAACACTTCTGAGGATATTCTAAACTGGAATAAACAAAAACTTGATAAATGTTTTGCTCCTTGCACTTCATGAAGTATGTCTTCAGAGAAAAAGTACCTAGGTATCATTTCACACCCAAAATATATTAAAGTCTCCAAACTCCATGGCATGTGAATATGGTGAATATTGCTGAACTAGGCCATCTTCGGTTTAACACTTTTTCTCCACTATCTAACCCAGGACTGGTAATAATGTCTTGAAGGAACCACTTGCCCAGCTTAAAGGGTACATTACCCTTCATAGCACAGTTTGACCTCTTCATTTGTCTCTGAACTCATTCTGTATATGCAGCTGCTCTTCATGGCAACTACCTCCTTTGATTAACTGCTACAAAAGCCTCCATCAATACGATACCTTTTCATCTCGTATCTTCTGACAAACTTTCAAAATCTTTTTACAGTGGACTGTACCCTCAAGGTCTGGGTTTAAACTGCACCCTCCTTGTTAACTATGTTATAATTGCTCTCAGCCAAAACCTGTTTTTCTCCTAGCACCAGAGCTCCACTAAACAATGCTGACAAGGCATTTCAGGACTGAAACATCCTGGCAGATTCACTACAACAGTGTAATGCTTTAGAAGGTCTTATTGCACAGGCCTGATTAGTTCAAAACACTGCACAAATATGTGTAGCATCTCCCTACAGGCACATCAGAGGTCACAAAAATGGTCCTTCAAAGTCCAAGCTTGCCCTTATTAGCATGCAGCTCTGTGTCTCAATACCACACAATCGTTCTATTTATACCCTAGGACCTCTTGCGCATACTGGATTAAACTCCAGATACAACCCTTGAAAATGCCAGTCACTACAAGCATCAAGAAAAAAAAAAAAATCACAAATTCTTTGTTTTGATCTCAGCTGCCAGCACTGAAACCAACTAATGTCTATGGTACATTTCCCGTACACACACATCCACACCAGAAGGCTTTGGAAATTTTCCAGTCATGTCTCAAATACATACTCTTCTTTTTTGTTAGTGGCTGCTGATAATAGCCCTCAGCTCAAAATTTGTTTTACTGGTAAAACTTCTCTATGGGCAGTTTTACCTTCATGGTCTTTGCTTCTACCCTGAAAGTTTCATCTGGCCTAAGAGCACCCAGAAGACCATCTCTGACCCACAGAATTCTTCCCAGTGGCTTAAAAGCATGTCTCTTATTTTTATCAATTTCACTAAATTCCTTAAAGTAATTAGAGTCAGTTAGTATCCAGCTTTTTTCCCCCCTTTTAAAAAAAAACTTAATTTTAATTTCTCTACTTGCAATTTTGCATACCTCCCTGTAAAGAAAGCTTGTTTTCTTATCAAGATTTGTGGATGTCCCTTATCAATTGCCAAATTAAATTCCAATTTAAATTAAACTAACTTCTCACAATATTATTCAAAGCCTTGCCACTAGGCATTGTCCCTCCCAGTTACATACTCAGCTAGTCCTGAGAAGCGTGCCAATAACTACAAGGTTTCCTTTTGTGGTCTCCTAACCTAACATTACTCCTTGTACAGTTTTCTAAAGGACAGTTGATGGTCCTTCTGAAATCATCAGCAAGATTCATATTTAGAAGCTGCTGAGAAAGAAGTTTGGAAAATACAGCTAAGGAAAAAAAGCTGCTAGATTATTTTCCTACTTTGTAAAACAAGATTACTAAGGAAAACAAAATCCTCCCCCCCCCAAAAAAAAAAAAAAAAAAGTTAGGGGACTTTTTTCCAGCTGAATAGTGACTGCAGCTCAAGATAACCATGAAGTATTCCTAATACCTCCCTGAACTCCCTTTACTCCTTTTCACAAAGTAGATTCTACATGAGCAAGACTCCTGAAAACATCTACTAAAGATGCATAGAAAGTTCACAAAGAGGCCTGTCAGACTTGCTGTACTATACTAAGTATAGAAGTATTAATTGGTAAGTTTTCAGGACAGTAACTCTTCCCTACAGTGTGGAAAACAAACATAAATAACAGTCAAGAAAATAAGCTATATACAATGTCTACAATACCTGGTACATTTCAACTTCTGTTCCTTCCTATCTCAGGCTTCCCAGGCAGCAATATAAATGCAGTTCTGCTTTAAATTGTTTTAAAATAGTTGCAGGCTTACTAAGTGCAATATAAAATTAATTATCGAAGTGCAACATAGGAAAAGTTGTACATGAATGCATAAAATGTTTGTGAACAGATCTATGGAAAAGTTACTCTTGAAACACTAATCTTTCAAAAAAAATTTAAGTACTGAAAACAGATCTAAATTCCTTCCTCTCATAAGGAAGTTTCTCACTGCATTTACATGTCAGAAAACACACAAATTCAAGTGCAGCAAAGCATTCCACAGCTGCTGGTACAAAGGACACGCAGTGAGTGTTAAGCATTAAACCAACACAAAGAGCAAATCGATTTTCCAGAAGAGCCTTTTAGAGCATTTTGGAACTTCAGCATTGAGGGAAAGAGGCAGGAAAGGGGAACTATGAAAACTGAACTGCTTTGCTCTTCTGCAGATAAGTGATTCAACACTAGAGATACAGATGACAGAGAAAACATAAGACATCACAATTATTTAATAACAACAGGTTATGCTAATTATGACTTTGAATAGGAAAGTACTTCCAGAGTCCCAGGAGTCAAACAGACATACTGCTTAAAGTAACATTTCTATGGAAGTTAGTACTGAAGTTATTGTTTGTACATACTGTTTCCTTGAAGTGATTGTAAATGACTGATATCATTTGATATGCACAACTTTTTTAAAAATTAGCGCATGTGGTCCCAATATCTAATAACTAAGATAATTAAGAAGTACTTGGGCAGCTGGAGGGGATGCCTTTGCAATTCACCCACCAAGAGTTGGAGGTCGGCCGCAGCCCCCCCAGGCTTGGGAGGCACAGGCACATACCTGAGGCTGCGGGCGCCTCACCACACCGAGGGCAGCGAGCCTGGTGCCACCCGTGTCACCTCCCTCATGCCCGTCCCCAGACCAGCTGCAGAACTCAGAAATTCGAATTTAGCAGCAGGACAGTGTGATGCTCTCCTTTACCAGGCACATTTGCACAGGGAGCCCCTGCCACCAGCCAGGCACACCTTTGACTGACTGACGGGAGTTGTCAGCCTGAGCTGGTAAAAATCACACCCAAGATGACGCTTGCCAGGCACGCTGGGGGCTTGGGAAAGCCAGGGTGCACGAACTTCTACTCGTACAGCACAAAGTAGTTGCACAGGCTTGTAAACTGGTCAAATAAAATTTATGCTTTCATGACAATGTGGAGATAGGAGTGGGAGGGGAGGAGGTATTTCACTGCTGTGTTACCACATTCAAACTCCCAATTTGAGCTCCATCAGCCTTTTAATAAAACTAATAGGCTTTCCTTTTTTTTTTTTTTTTTAGTATTTCTTTGCACCTCAGACGCATGAATTCCTATAAACCTTTGGGAAAAGAGGATGCCTGGTAAAATGAAATTCAAGATATTGTAATTTTGCAGGCGATAGATAAGGAATTTAGGGAAGTTCACAGAGCCTTCAGCAGATCAGTCACTACCTGCCCACACCACGCTCCGGCTGCGACGGAACGCACGTGTTAAAATCCAGACACACGCACCGCTGCTCTATCGCCTCTCTCCTCCCTAAGTCTAGGCTAGTAAAAATCTCAAAACAAACAAAAAAATGCCTTTCATGCATACACCACTTAAACAGCGGTTCTCAGGCGCAGAGGTAAGCGAAAGGACACGGGCTGAACTGAACGGGCACGGTCCGTGCGGGGCTCAGGCCCCGTCGCAGCGCCGGGCTCGGGGCCTGGGGAACCGGCGGCGCCGCGCGTGTCCTCTACCGCCACCTGCCGGCCGAGGCCGGGCCTGCGGCACCCGGAGCGGCTCAGAAGGCGGGTGGCTGGGGGGCGGCGGGTGAAGGGAGGGGGCGTGCAGGGCGGTCTGGAGAGAAACTCAAGAGCAGCGAGCACAAAGCCAAACGGAAGGAAAAAAAACAACCCACAAGAAAACCCCAAAACCCACACCAATATTTGAGGGAGTTCGAACGTTGGGTTTTTTAAGTTTCTTTTGCTCCCCCCACCAAAGAGGGTAAAAAAGCCTCGGCGGAGGCCGGAGGAGACGCTGCCAGGCTGAGGGAAGCAGAGACTCAGAGCCTGGGACCTGACCGCCTCAGGCCGGCCAAGTCCCAACACCGCGGCGAGGCGGCAAAGCGTAAGACCACAACAGTCTCCCCCAGACTGCGTTAGTTTTTATTGAAATGGAAAACAATAAAGCATCTTCATCCGCGTCCCCCCAAAAATATAGGTATGAAGTACCTACAAAATTCCTGCCTAAGAGCCTCAGCTCTGCAAGCTGGGGAGAGCTCACCTGAACATTAACCCATCTGCTGAGTCATCTTGCCACCTGTCTTCCTGAAGGACCCAAAAGTGCCCCCTCACACAGCATCTTCATGGGTTGCACTACCAGGAGGAGATACCGTACGCTGACAACCTCTACACCTTCCACCAACTTCATGGCTACACGAGATCATCCAGCAGACAGTGTAAACCTCACAGTAGCAGGAAACATCTCCCCCATCCTTCAGATAGGTCCCAGCTTGGTGGGGTAAGAATCTGGAAACACCACGAGTCCCTTCAGGCCCATACTCAAATGGCTAGAGAAGAAATAAGTACTCTTGTGCAAGGTGGGGAGAAACAAAGCATTCACCTCAAGTCTTTTCTTAAGGCTTCTTCTCCAATGCTTTTTAAACATTTTACTTCCTTACACTTGGTTACTGGTTATTGACAAAAAGGATGTGCTTCTGCAAATAAGCCGGGCACAGCTTTAAAGAAAATTGCAGCATGTATGAAGCTTGAAATTCCAAGACAAATTAAAGCTCACAGTCAAAAAATTAATCTATGAAATTGTATGTGCTATGTACAAAAATCAAGAACAAAGTTTTTCTGACACATTTCTTGTGGTTGTACCTAATTGTACTTTAGACTACCACCCAAGACCTTATGTCAACAGAAAGAAGATGTGAATTCACATGTGCAACACCTGTGAAATCACACTATTTAAACATCTGGCAAAACATTTATTTTGTGGTTACATTTCAAGTTAATGTTGCATTTATAATTAGTGCACATATAATTACACAAAAGAGGTTTTTTAAAAAAAATAAATTACCCACTACTCACAAAAAAACCCCATTTATAAACATGGTTTACAAGCATCTGAAATTGCCTAATGTTTTCTAGTAACTCCAACATAGGCTGCTTATAGAAACAGATCGTATAACAACATTGCATGCAAAATAAAATGTGACCAACTTTGTTTGTTAGAACAATTTACATGCACTTGCGTGACACCACACTATGAGCAACTCAACTCTACATTCCTGTCCAAACAAATCTAATCTCTTCCTTACAACAAGTGCTCCAGAGCCTTCAATTTGATTTTACCCAAAAGTATTTCTGGGCTATCTTTGGAATGCTTGTGGGGAGGGGGGTGAGGGACCAGAAGGGAGTGGAAGAAACACCAGCAAGTAATAAGTGAATGTGGATTGAAGTTAAACCTTACTTTGGGTGTTGACCAAAAAAATTATGCCACTCCTTATAAATCACTGCTTAGTTAACATTGACCTTCACTAAAATGTTTACAAAGTTAATGCTATCCTGTAGATTCAACCACTATGAAAGATGGCACTTTTGCCGTTGTATGTGCTTGCACACTGGATCATAAATCATTGGCTCATAACCTGCTGTATGTCTGGCTTTCCCATTTCCCATAAAAATTGTTACTTATAATGGGCAGGTAGAGGTTTTCCACTAAGCTTTGATTTAAAAAAAAAAAATAAATAAAACTGAAAATAAAATAATCTCTTAACTCAGATGCAAAATGTAACTTTTTTCCTGCTCACTCTTTTACCTCAATTTAACCTACTGGTCCACAGTTTGCCCTGTGTCTCAGATAGTAAGCTTTTTAGAGAAGTGAAATTAGACTCATTTGTTGTATAGAAAAGAGTGCCATTCACATTCACAGCTCTACAGAAACAACAAACAGCATGCATACAAATTCCCCTCACAAATTGCTTTAAACAAAGGTTTAAACAAATTACAAGTCTCAATCTGTGCCAAAACTTAGTATTAATGCAGTTTAGGTTCACTCTTTGCTGTCATCACCACTAATAGTTAAGTCCTCAGATTTTGTACTACTGCTCAGAAGTTATGAAACTTGGTAACTTGAAAATTTTACTCCATTATCTGCAAGAACAGATGTCAAATGGATGGGTCAAAAGATACATAAATCAAGAGGAACATAAAAAGCATGTTCTCGAAGGGTTTCTTCCACAGATAAAGTGTAGCAGTCAGTGAAGAGGAAGATTACTTCTTCAGTGGTCTCAGTTAGAGGTTTTCCCACTGCAGACCCATAAGAGAGAATGGCCTGCCTACCATTAAGCACAGCACCAGCACATTAATCAAAATTAGGTATCTTAAAGTGACTACTTTTCAAAAAAGATAAATAGCCTTTGCTTCTAAATTCCAAAGTTTGTAACCAAGGCTTGTAAGCACCTGCAATTTTATGTTTTCTCTTGCCTCCAACAAACACTTTGCATTTGTAATGTGTGAGATTACAAAATGCATTTGTGTAAAGTGTGATCAATTTTATTTATTTCTGCCATGCATTCTACTACTCATTTGCAGACATTTTCTAAGAGAAGATACTAAATCCCATAACCCTTATTTAAAAACAGGGAAGATGTAACATCAAATTTCATAGCTTTATAAAGCTATTATATTGATGGCCATGGGAACACTACAAATAATTCAAGTAAATCCTACTGGTCTCATCCTCCTTCTAGGACCTGAACAAAGGGAACTACATAACTTAATGACCAACAAAAATTAATTAAACAGGAAGGGTGAAAAAATGCAGGTATCTCTTCTGAGATCTCCCAGGAGCATTAAACACCTTACTTAGTAGTAGCAGACAATATTGTAAAACTTAACTCTTACAAGATCTAGAGCCAATTTTGACCTTTCAACAAGATTCAAGATGATGACAGTCTAAAATTTTACCTCTAGAAGTAATTTTGTAGCAAAATATTAGTTAACAAGGTCATACTCAAAATGCTTGCTGTTCTATCTACCCAGACTGACCTCACCTACCTCACAGCCCTTTTGCAACTGTTGCCCGAGAGCCCATTTTCTTAGGAGTCCAACTGGTAGAACAATTAATGTTCTGATGAACACTGAGTTAACTAACTCAGAGTTAAGTCTTCAGGCATTATAAGGACTAAACATCAACCAAGCATTGTGTCTTGAAACAGTTATGGGCAAAACCATATTTAACAGCACATGAATATACTATTGCTGCTGTGGAACAGACTGTCACAAACTCAACACCTCTCAGACACATCACAGTGCTCCCTGTCCCTCCTGTAAAGACAGCCAAAAACCAGACTGTAATGACAAGCATAGCAACCTCTCCAAGCTAAGTTTATCTCCTCCCAGAGAACCCCTTTATTTTCCACAACTGCAAACTGGAGATGAATGACTCAACCATAAAAATAAGTCAACACCACAGATTCTAGTTCACCTGCACAATACAGAATGATAACATGAAATCTTTCTACTGTTTGTTCTAGATACAGCCAGCACTAGTTAAACAAAACAAAAAAGTGAGAAGAGTTTCAAATCTGCATCTTCAATTCCACCTTCCCTATTTGCAATGAGGTCATTGGGAAGTTTCTACAAAAGGATTCTTTTCTAAATGCCCTTGAAGCACAAAATATGATTCTGAGCTTAGACATAAGAACATACAATGCTAAAATCTAGGTGATTAAGTCAGGGGAAAAAAAGAGATTTAAAAAAATAGCAGCAGTTGGTCAAAATCAGATACTTGTATATTTACAACCCCAAGGTCAGTACTGAATATGACACAAGTTATTTCCTGACTAATCTTCTACAAAGTAAACTTTAAAGGCCACAGCGGCCAGTGGCAAATGGCTTTTTTATTTAAAAAATAAATAAAATAAACAACAACAGAAAACCCCGCAGCTCTAGTAAATGCAAATGTGGTAACATATTAATGGGTAATACTGCTGCTGGTAACACAAAAAGGCTGTATAGAGCATTCCCTAACCACGTATTCCCGTTAATAGGACTATCAAGATTACTTTAATTAGTATCACTTGTCTGCTCCAACCCACTTCAAAGAGCCAGAATGTCATGGATAAAATCCTACAGTTAGAGACAGTCACAGTTTCTGCACTGTGTAGCTAATAAGCTCTGGGGTTTTAATCGCATGACACTACCCCTCCTTGATCCCTCCAATAAAAATACAGACCTGTTCAAAGTGTTACAGGAGTTACAGCTTGGTTTGTATCTATATCAAGTGGTACATGAAACCCATAAAATACAACTCTGATTAGAAGAAGCAGACTATACCACCACACGACACTGTCAGGACCAACAATTCAGAAAACAGAGCCTTGAAATGACAATAAAAAGAATAAATCTGCAGACAAACATTGGTCATTTACATCTTTAATGCCACCTAACAGTACTACACATATAATTATAGTCGAAGGATATAATTAGGATGATTTATCTAGAATAGGTAGCATTTTTCAACTTTTATGAAAAAGAAGGTACTAACCTACAATGGCAAACTACAGATGTGCTTTTACAAGAATGCTCTCACTTCAAATTTCTGAACAGAAATCACCGTGGAAACCTTCAGATTGGACTAATGCCATCCAGAGGGATCTCACAGTTACCTTAACTAAAAAAAAAAACCCCAAAAAAACCCACAACACACACTAAAATTTTTACTTTCACTATTTCATTAGCCTGCCCTTTTCAAGTCTTTCAGCATGAAATTAGTAACATCAGTAAGAGAATGCCCCCCCTATTTCCCTAACACTAAAAGAGGACTACTTCAGGGGAAAAAACCTAAAATTGCGATAGGAAAAATGCATCCAACATGCTGACGTAGTAACTATAGCGTGCTCATGTTTATAAAAAGGTTTCCAGATACTATCCAAGGAAAGTTACAAACAGTCTGACTACTAAATGATTTATAATAGGGGAAGCATACATTTTGAGTCCAGAAAGGGATGCGGATTTGATTACCAATTCTGACCTTTTACCACTTCAAATCACAGAAGAAAAATAGCATTACAACTACAAGCATGCAAAACCTTAAGGTAACATTATAACCTTTGTAAGCAGTTGAAAACAGATTTATTAATAAGTGTCAAAGAGGCCACAGGAGACATAACACAGGAACTAGGGGATCTTTTCATAGAGGGGGCTTACAGAGGATATGGCATTTGAGTTGGTCAAGCCAGCATACGGCTTAATATGGGAGCAAACAGTTTATTGATGTGCATGTAGGACTGGTGGCAACACGCACTGCACAGTGTTTCAGGACGAAATAAATAGCATCCTTTCCCCAGAAGTGGATGGAGGATTCTGGAGGATTTCCAACCTTTCAGCTGCAGCTGTAACTGTGGGGAGCCCACGGACAAGGAGTAGGCAATTCACCCTTGCCAACCAACACACACGGCATAAACTGAAGCCCTAAAAAGCTACCCAGCCATGTTTGATGAGGAAAAAATTGAAAGTTGTCAGTAAACAGGCAGCCAGATGGAGGGAAACCCTAGGGGCACGATTTAACATTGATCACCCTTACCTAGTGGCCACCTCAGCTTTGGCCTCTACCCTTCGTGCCAGTACTCGTGCTCACCTCAGTCACAAAGCCAGGGTTCCAGAGCTCGCCAAGATCAGGGCTTGACCCCGTGCTCCCAGGATTACCGCTGGCCCCAGTGCCTTCCTGCAGCTCAGCACTTCTCCTGGCCCTTCCTTCCACCTGCGTGGCACCTTGGGGAATAGTTTCCTGCTGGATTATCAGGCTGGACTGGCAAACCAGGAACAGGCAGGTTCATGCCAAGGAAAGGAGAAGAAAGGCACCAGGGAAGCGTCAATTCAGGTCAGCTGGCGAGGAACCAACTCCTAACTTTACCTCACTGAAACCAGGAAAAGAAAAACTGCTTGCCATCTTAACCCAAATGTGTTACTAAAATTTTTTTAAGTTTTTTAGACAACAGACAAAACCTACTCAAGCATGAGAAGTAAAAAATACCCTTACTTCCACACTCCATTCATAGAAATGAAGTAGACTTGGAGACGCAATTACCATAACCACCTACTCTTCAGAGCACTAAACTTTTATGTAAAGTTCAGCCCAAACTCTATCCCATGACAGCCTAAAGCTACCATGAGTAATACTGTCTTCCACAGCTCAAGTCAGAAGCTTCAGTCAGTCTCTTCCCACTTTTTTCCAGAGCCTTCAACAGGGAAGTTGGTTACCATCCTCAGAGCAGGTCGAGCAGGAAGGTCACAGAAATACTGAAGGAGACAGGCAAAAGCACAAACTCCTGGTCCCAGGGCAGCCCCACACCTCCTGGAGTTTCTGTTTCAGAGGAACTCCAAGACCCTCAAGCACTTGCCTCCAGGAGCTGGAAAACTTCAGCCTGGCTGGAGCAACTGTCCAACTAGCCCCCCAAAGAAGCACTGTAAAACATCAGCTCCAAATTCTACGTTAGGCCAGACAAATCTATAATCACCCGATGGAGTCCATCTTGCAGTTGATTATACCAGAAAAACTGAGAAATACAGCCCCCGAGTAAAATTATTTCAACCTGCCAGCATGAAAAGTAACACTTCCAATTTACTCATGGTTTCTCTCCCAGTTTCCCTTCTGTTTGCATTAGTAAAAGCAACTGGAATGAGTGTGCAAGAATTAGAAAACAAAGGGAGGGTCTTAATAATAATCAACTATGCAAAAATAAGAAAAAATTATATAGTGATACATACATGCACTTTACTGATGACTTCTAAAACGGCCCTTGTCTCACCTAAGAAGAGGAGAGTGAGTCATGTTTAATTCACAAATTTGCTTCAGAGAGGCAGGCATAGCTTCACTGAAAACAGGTATAACAATCTTGCAGCATTGCTTCGGCAACGCTTGAAAGATTTCTTGCTTAATTAAGGCGTTCCTAGAAACACAAAGAGGGAAATAAAAGTACTAATTTCTCTGAATGTAAGCAGATTTTTGAGGTTTTCATCTAACAGTGCCAAATGCTCTATAAAATTGCCTCTCTCTACATTAGAAGCTTGCATCAACCTAGCCTGAAAACAATATTCACACTTCTCATTCTTCCCCTCCTCATTCAAGTTGGAAGTATACAATATCCATAACACATGGCTCCGCAGTGAACTGTGACTTTAACCTACTTACTTGACAACGAAGAAAGCCCCAAGGCCCGCATTTGTAAGAATAAAGCAGATCATACTAATCTGGCTCTAGGAATTTAAAGACTGGTATCATATTGCAAGTGGCTACCCACTTGAACATAATTTCTCCTCAGGTTTTTTTTTTTTCCCTACTTGAACTACCAGCAGTGTTAATCAACTCATTCAAGCAGCACATATTACCACTAGAGAATCCAAGGAAAGCTCTAGATCCTACACAGGACATTCTCCAATAAAAAAACCACAGAGAATTTAAATTTAATTGGTTTTGATATCCTCTAAACAAACCAGCTTCCACTAGCAAGTTGGAAGCCTGCACACTATATTTGAAATTATTTTACAAATGCAGTCCTGAAGGCTTAAGAATTTTTGTTTCACTCAAAATAGTAAGCCAAAACGGGTTTAGATTTTCTTGGGAACAGGAAGAGAAGGTTTAACTGGAAACCACAAACTTTACGTTAATTGCTTTGGGTAGTCCTGAAGTATTCTCTGAATAGGGTTGCTTAACTTTCCTAAGCACAGCCGATTTAAAAAGAATAAGTAATAAACACCCTTAACAGCTGAAGCATTTTCCCAGAAATCCCAGAGAACTGTAAAAGTTTCAAGTATGTTCAACAAGATTTAACACTGCCAGTATTTTCAAGTGGGATTCAGAGATCTAAGCCAACATTTTATTTTTTTTTTAAATCTTCCTCTTACAGTGCTATGTCATGTATCTGAAAAACAGAAGGGGGGTGGGGGGGGAAGCGGTAATCAACCACCTTACTAAACACAATCTCTTTGCTTTGGTGCTTCCATTGTTTGTTGGCTTCTCTTTCTTTCGTTTCCATTAATACTGTGGCTTTCCTATTTAAAAATAATTTCAATAATAATTATTCCTGGATTTTGTAATGGCAAGGAGTCATCAGGAGTGACGTACTTGTACAAAAACCAAAAAAAAAACCCCATAAAACATATCTGAGTCAACTGCACTATCATTTCAAAGAGAGATGTTAGCAACAAGGGTGGGGCGGGGGGTGGGGGTGGTGTCTACATCTAAAACAGCTAAAGCTCCTTATCTCTCAAGGCAAAACTTTAAAGCAAGCATTTTGTGATTATCTACATATTAGCTTTCAGAGTATATTTTTACGACAACAGGTTGCTAGTCCTGTGCAGTTTTCTGGAGTATGCATCAAATTCCTTATCAGGCTGAAAATGCAGCACACAAATGAGGACAGAGAGCAACAAAGCAAGGCAACACACAATATATACAGGGGATACAAAAGTAAGAGCAAAACCCTGCAGTCACAGTGGTATCAAGACTAGCATTATGTAACCCTGAACCAAATGAGTTTTATAAGTGACATAATAGTCCTTCAAATATGGTAAATACAAGATTAATTGCAGTCTTAATGACATTAAGAGTGATCTTTACATATAGCAAGTGTCTCATGACAGAAGGCATCTTGTCCATAGAAATTGCTGAAGAATTCTGTGCCAGCTAAACAAAAGAGAAGTCTTAATCCGCTTTTTTAATATTCTAATTAAGCACCAAGCAATACAATAACCACTCAAAATTACTTGCTCTGATACTAAAACTACACACTGAATTTACACCGAATTGTCCGTACACTACAAAGTTTTGTACTGATCTTATACAAAACAACGACTGAAGCTTTGGTTGCTCTAGGAACAGCTCAGAATTCTGGTACAAGGATAGGATTTTGGGATCATAAAATGGTTAAAAGTTGAATGCTTCTGTTAAAAAAAAAAAGCACCATGAAATAATTTGCAGTCTTAGCTATGGTACCGTTTAGAATCAGCTTCTATCTGAACTAGTGAATTAAGTTGCAACGCAGCTGGAACAAGATGTCAGTACCCTAACACATACTTAATGCATGCTTAAAGTTAACACCATGAGAGGGGCTTCCTTTAAAAAAAAAAAATTAAAAACCTGTACCCCACACTTTTAGAACAGAAACTGCTTCTGTTTCTAACTTTAAACAAAAAATTACTCAATTTATCATAAATCAAAACCAATATAAACAGGTAAACTACTTTTCCCAGATATCAAATATTCTGAATATACTAGCTCAAAAGGTTTTGGCATTATGAATAAAGCTTGTTTCCCAAATATTAGTATACATCACATCAAATGCATCGCATACAAAGCTGCTATTCTGTGGGTTGTTCAGTTTTGAGGGTTTGGGAAAGGGGGCATGTTTTCCTTGGTAAGCAGCAGCCTGTTTCTTGGTTTTTAACCGTAAGAAGGTTGCCTATAATAAGTTCAGAGCACACAGCTTCAAGGAGACTTGAACTAATCCCTTTCAGAATCTGCCAACACAGTGCACTCTCCAGCTCCCACTGGATTTGGTTAAAGCAGCTGAAGGAGTTAATTCCCTCCTTTGCTGAGCAAAGGCCCACAGAAATTGGGAACAGGAGCCTGAGAGGCCACAGCCCAGCACATCACCTGTAACCATCACCCCTCCTGGGCTGTCAACTGCAGCCACCAAGGAGTGGAAGCACTTCCCTCTGTGATCTGCATTTTAGTTTCAAGCTCTGATGGGGGTTACTGGATCAGACAGTCAAGGATAACAGCTCCTTAAATCGCCCCAGAACAAATCCCCAGACACCTCGGGAAGCCTCACTACCTGAATTACCTCTGAGGCTAGAGTCAACCAAGTCTCAATCACAGCATGCACAAACACGTAATGCACCCTTGCTGACAGACCTTAATGCCGTATCTTTAGTTAAGTGACTTGTTTTGTTGGGGATACCCCTTCATACATATTTCCTTACTGATATCCTGAAAAGCAGCTTTGTCCTGAAAGCTACCCAGCTCAACATGAATAAGTGAAATATATCAACTGAGTTCATTCTTCCTCCAAACTAACCTTAACTTTAAACATTAAAATGTACCTCCCTGATACACCGAAGGTGGTGGCTCAACAGGGCCTTCAGGGGCTTCCCAACAGAGAAGTGATAAAACTGAGGCTCAACATTAAAAAAAGTGATTTGAGATTTATGTCCAGCAGAGGCAAGGAAGGGCTAGATCATAAACACTCTTTCATCAAGATTAAAATAACGTATATATACCTTAGGGTGACACATTGGAACAATGAAAATTACTCTGAATTAACTCTAATATCATTTATTTCACTTTGAAAAATTTGTGTAGCTTTTTTCAGAATTAGTCTTCTTTAATCCAATTTACCCTAATCCATTCCTAAGGTGAATTATACTAAACTGAATTTTAATATGTCGTTTTAATACTGAATGAAAGCAACCCACACAAAAGTTTAACACTATTTAACTGTTTTAAATTTTTAATTTGAATGTGACCTTATTGTCATATATAGACAAGTTACCTTCACCCATACTTTGAAAAAAGACCTGACAACATGGGACAACGTATCTACAGACACTGCTAAGCCAGGCAGAAAACTTCACAAAGGCAGCTTCTCATTTGGCCACCTCCTTACAAAGCCAATGGTTAAACAGCCATGAGGGGTTTCACCTCAATTTACAGTTGTATTCAACTGTAAGACTCCTTTTTTGTGGAACAGTGAAAGTCATATGGAAGAACTTGCAGACATCCCCTTCCTAGCTACGCTTATTAAAGAACAGAAATAAGCAGTTCAACTCCAAATCCTAGCTGACTTCATGCTTGACTTGCAGAGTAATGTAAGTTTGTGAATCAGTCTGAATTAAGAACCATAAGTCCTGCCCAATTCACAGCACGAAAGAAAAAAAGGAAACAAGTGTCAATATTTCTGCAAAGCCATTCCCTATCAGCAACAAAACTTTTCAATATTCTTTGATACTGGGCTAGCTGGAAACGCACCACTTCACACACACAAAAAATCTGGTCTGACTGTTCATAGAAGGAGCAAAGGTTATGAAGTTTATGAAAAAGTCTCTCTGGAGCAAAGACCAACCTGCCATTCTGCCAAGCTGGAGCATTTTCAGCCTGCATCGACCTGTTCCCACACCCCATGAAGCTGCAGGCTACAGTTCTACCAGAATCAAAGAAGCATTGCTTGTAAGGAACCTCTGGAGGCCATCTAGGCCAAATACCCTCTTCAAAGCAGAGCTACCACCAACACCATAACATCAGCCGTGGCTTTGTCTAGCTGAGACTTGGAAGCCTGCATGGACAGGTATTCCCCAGGGCAGCCTGTTCTGCTCCACCACCATACTCCACATGAGCACTGTTTCATAGCACCAGTCTGTGTCTCCCAAGCTGCAATTTGGGCCTACTACCCCTTGCTGTATGGTTTGCTGCTATCAAACAAGAGATCAGTTCTGTCATCTTCATAACTGCCCTTCAAGTTCTTGCAAGCTCGTCTCAAGACTATCGCCTTACTCTTCATCTTGGGACCAAACAAATCCAGGTCCCATCAGGTACCCCTTGTAGGTCACACCATCCAGGCCCCAACTATCCTGGCTTCTCAGCCTCATCAGCTTCTCAACACACTCCAGTTTCCCCACATTCTTCATGACCTGGGAGAGACCAAGAGGCCCAATACCCAACAAAATACTTCAGAAATATCTCACTAACACCGAGTAGCAGGGGACAACAGCTTCCCCCAATCTGTTGGCTAGACTCCTCCCAGTGCAGCCCGGTATGCCATTTGCTTTGTAAAACCACACACACACAAGCAACCAAAAACCAACAGAACTGGCTCATACACAGCCAGGTATCGATCCCATATCCCTTTCTGGCAGGGCTACTATCCAGCCTGCACCCAGGCAGGGGTATTCCTTCTGCTGAGACTGGCCCATGCACTTGGTCCAGATGCCCTTCACGACTCCATTAAAAATTAAATTATCAACCCCAAACTATTCTGGCTCATGGTAACATATCATGTGTCATGACTACCATAGCAGAACAACAAGACGCCATAGCTCACTTTGCAAATCATGCAATTTCAACAACAGACAGTCCCTATCAGAAACAGTTAGGAGCACTGGTCATACTCTGTTAAGAAACTGGTATTGAAAATGAAGTGGTAGAGTAGGTATTGTTACTATAACATGAATTACCATCACGCTTTTCTTCTGAGTGCCTAGTAAGATGCATACCTTTGAGAACTGACATCTGCATGACTTCTAGCAAAACCAAAGCTAGACACCTGACAGTATTGCAATTAAAAGTTCAGGGCCT
Organism: Falco rusticolus; assembly: GCF_015220075.1. NCBI lineage: Eukaryota > Metazoa > Chordata > Aves > Falconiformes > Falconidae > Falco > Falco rusticolus. The sequence goes on from NC_051192.1 coordinate 34,513,030, forward strand.
AGAGGAGGATTTCAAAATTTTTCCACGTCTTCAGATTTGCACAGTGTGCAATCAAATATATCTCAACTGGAACTGTACTTTGAGATCACTAGTTTGATATACTAATACTTCCCTGACTTTTTGAGTGAAAACACGCTCTAGGGAGAACTTGGAGAAACAGGGACAACTAATCTTTAGAGTCTGGATTTTTAAGAAGTGTCTTTCAAGTGATCAGCATTCCTAACCTGATTCATCCATAATATGAACCGTAATATTAATATTTTGAATAAGAGCTGGCTCAAAGTCAATTTCTGCAAGCATTTAAAGAAAAGTATCAAAGGAACACATTCATCCTAATAAGCTAAAGTTTAAGGAAAACCAAGCATAAGCACACACCCACCTTTTTCCTAAAAAAAGGTTGTGCCTTAACATTGAAGTGTTTAAATACAGAAATATATTATACAGTTTTCTAACAGATAAACATAGACTGCGAGTTTGCAGTTCCCTCCTCCCCAAGGGAAGCCTAACTTCTGAAACTCTATGCTTTCAGGAGCTGTTGAAACGACAGAGGTAGAAAGAACTGTTTGATATGTCAATAATGACATTGATCCTCCATTGCTTAAGCAGAAACCTTATTTGCTTATTACTTACTATGTAACAAAGAGGATTAAATATGAGAAGAGTGAGCTTGCCATGATTTGTTCTGCTACATTAATAAAGCGTTCAATAGTAGTTTTGTTGCTAAGTCTGCTGAAGTAAAATGTTCAAATGGCCTTGGAAGAATCTATTTGACAACAGAGCATTAGTCTCCGAAAGAAAGTCAGGGCTATTTACTATGCAAGTGCTATAAGATCATCCCCTTGGTATGGAGAATGCATGTTTATCTTCTTTCCAAATCAGATTTTCGTTATTCTGCGTGACATTAATCTCCATGGGGTGGACACCTCTGTGAAGATGCAATGGTTCATCTCCTGGTTCTGGTCAATTCTTGTTTTAATCTCATTTCCAGATCAGAGCCTTCACACATCGCAAGGTATTAATCTCTATAGGGGCAGACATCTCAGCTGGCCTTAGTGCACAGCTCCCCCCCTTCTGGTCAATTCTTATTTTAATTCCAATTTCCTGTGATTTATATTCCTCTTTCAAGCTTAAAATATTCTACTTTGCTCTTCTCAACAAGTCTCCTGCTTCTCTTCAGAAATTTTCCACAGGAAAACTCAGAACCATGGTAGATGTTTTTGGTGTTACTGACAGGTGCAGATGTTATTGGTATTATCGTTAGTAAGCGTCTTACCATCAATATTACTTGCAAACATACTGATAATGCTTGCCTTATTAAGGACTAGTTTCCTCAGTGGGGTTTAATTATGCAGCCTTGCTTCATATAAAATTTCACTTGCCTGTTTCAGGATGGGATAAGCCACACCTAGGTAACATACTAGTTAAAACAATAGAATTTAAAGTATAATGCCTTATCATAGACTTTCTGATTGACAGTCAGGTCTCTGGGCACACAGTCTTCCTGCAAAATAAGGGGTGTAGTAAACAGGCTTCACAGGAACATCATGAGGCTAAAGTAGTTCAGGTCTCTCAAATATTAGTCAGGCAACAGGGGCAACAGAATCTTGGAACAAGACAGAACCAGAGATCTTCAGCCTGTATGATATCTGGCCTCAAAATGTTTGACACCCTATCTTTGTTCTTCCCACTGAATATAGACTGCTGTATGAATACAGTATCCAATTTCACTATCTAAACAAGCTTTCAGTTTTCCCTGCTAGGTTTGCTTCTCATCAACAGATTACCATATAAACATCCTCTTCATCTCCCATTTGTTACCACTTGAAAAAACTACTACCAAATCAGAGAATCATAGAATAGAATCATAAAATCTTTTAGGTTGGAAAAGGTCTTTGAGATCAAGTCCAACCACTTACCCAGGACTGCCATGTCCATCACAAAACTACGTCCCTAAGCACCACATCTATGCATTTTTTTTAAACACTTCCAGGGATGGTGATTCCGCCACCTCCCTGGGCAGCCTGTTCCAACGCTTGACCACCCTTTCGATGAAGAAATTTTTCCTAACATCCAATCTAAATCTCCCTTGGTAAAACTCGAGGCCATTTCCTCTTGTCCTGTCCCTCTGCCCAGATCCCTCTGCATAGGCTTCCTGCCCTCCAGCAGATCAACACTCCCCCCCAGCTTGGTATCACCTGGAAACTTACTGAAGGTGCACTCAATCCCCTCATCCTCATCACTGCCAAAAATATTGAACAGAACTGTCCCCAATACTGAGCCCTGGGAAACACCACTGTTAACACTGATGGTTAAATCCACAACACATAGAGGCCATGTTTTTAAAAAGGGCAACAGACATAATTTCAAAAATATCACTACTGTTTCAGAATATGTTACTCTTCATTTTTTTGTCCCACTGTATTTTTATACACTCTCTTGCAGGAAGCCTTTCTAATGTCCTATCATTTTTTTTTTTTAAAATAAGCTGTACCTGTGTTAGGAATTTGGTTCAAAAGAGCAGGTAAAAAAATGAATGCCCTGGTTGCTTCCATTTACCAAGCACTAGTTTGTTTCTCAGCACAGTTCTTATACAAATGAGCTACAGCACCACATTCAGAGATCAAACCAGAAGCTCCACACCTGAAGTGCTCCAAGGGGAAGCTTGGCTTGGAGTTAGTAGACTATGTACAGTGAGATTCCAAGGAATGCAACACAGCAGTGACAGCTGGCCTATAGGAAAGAAACATCTAATCTGAGGTAAGCAATCTTTAAGCAAGAGCTTCACTTTTCATAACGCTTCAGTTCATTGACCAGCATTTATTGCACCGAATTGCTTGCCAACGTAGATACAGCCACAGTCCTCCTAAGACACAGCAAAGCAGAATTGTATGACAGTTACTAGTGTCACAGATAAAACTGCCAAGATCCTTCTAAAGTTCTCACCATAGCAGGTCATAAAACTTCAGCAGCAAAAAGGCAGTGCAGCTAAATGTGCAGAGAAATCCACCCAAACATAACCTTATTTTGCCTTTGGAAAAAGATTTTTTAAAATGTTTCTATTCACAGCCATTCAAATTAAAAGTTTAAATTAAAAAAGGAAGCCTTCCTACTTATCCAGGTGAGTGGATTTTCCAAGTCTTCTATTCAAAACTTTTTGGAAAGCAAACTGAATTAACACTTCAGAACACTTATCCGAGCTTTGATTTCATTTAATTTTACCATGCATTTTCATTTATATACACAGTCCTTATGGCTGGCTGGCTGCTATGCTACTATCTTCTGCAATCCATTAGCCTGTTTTCAAACACTGATTACAGTCTCCCTTTAAGAAAATCTTCTTTGCCCATGTGCTTCATCTCCTGCTATTATAACATTCCATCATGCCAGAATCTGTAAACTGTGTCTGAGAACAAACTACTCTGTCTTAGGTAAACTGATGAGTCATGTATGAAAGAAATCAAAAATACTCCAGGGAACCTAGAAGTGTTTATATATTTTGCCATGTATAAACACATTCCTCAAACAGCCATTGGGTCCATTTATGAGCTATACATCAATTACTGAACATTTACATAGGAGATAAAATCATTGGTAGTTTATCTTATATACTGCTAAAGGCAAATCCTCTTTATTATAACTTATTTAGAAATTTTCAATATGTGCAGCTCCAATGTTCTTAAAGTTGTTACACTTTTTTCCCCTTCCCAAAATGACAGAAATTCTGAGGTCCAATCTCCGTCTTTTTTCCTTTTTAAATTGGGCTCTGAACCTCAGAAGTGTAAGGAAATAGCAGCTTCTCTGGGGCTAAACATAGCCAAAGTAATCTTTCACATAAGAAGGCCCCATTTTGCTTAAATACCAAGGCCACATGCAGCCTTCTCTTTCTTAATCCTTACACAAAGAAATGTAAATTTAATCAGATGCTTGATTACTATAGTTGGAATACAGTAAACAAGCAGGTGAGAGAACTTAAAAGAAAGGCAGGAAGGATACTGTGACAAATGACAGTCAGCTGTGATGCAGAATTTCTCAGAAAAGGATTAGGAAGTAAACAGAAACCAGTTTCACCTGGATTCCTCCTCAACGAAGCCTTTTTAATACAGTAAACTGGAAGATACAGATATCATGATCTGGGAGTTCAAAAAACCCCACACCAATAAAACAAAGGCTGAGCAGAAGCAAGGGCAAAACTAGAGAATTATCAGGAAAGTTACCAAAACCCCCTGACTTGCAGCTGAGAGCAAAAAAAAGTGAGATCTCTGCAAGAAGGTATTCATCCACCAGGCGAGTACACTGGTTTGGTTTTGTGTCCCGTTTCATCTGGCAATACAGTCAACACACAGCATGAGTAGAGTGGTTTGGAATTTAACTTATTACTGCCCACACACCTACAACTGTCAGAGTAACATAATGATGATAAAACAGGAGTTATTCTTCAAGTACCAAAAGCTGAAGAGCAGCAACAAGCATGAGTTTCACTTCTTTTGATTGTCAGTCCACATTTTGCGTCTCACAGAATAATGCCATCCTCCTCACGGACGGCACGCTGCTGAAGAAAAACTCATCGGCTTCAAGACTTTGTCAATAGATTTCCAGACCCTTCTGCCACTTTTTAATATGACACTTCCTTCTTCAAACCTTTGGTTTGGCTGTGTAGCTGCAAGGCTGCCACCATCTCACGACTCAAATCTCAACTGCAAGACAGTAACTTCTGCAATGTGGAAGAATATGGAAAAGGATTTAAGATCTTTATGGTTTAAGGGCATTTTTTTAATGATAAAATTTTGATCCCAGGACCTATTTTTTTCCTTTGACAGAAGTCCTTTAAAAACAATAATATATTATTGTATAATAGAAATATTAATATATGGTGCCATATTACATATGTTATTCTGTATTATATAATGAATAATTATTATTATTATTACATGGATTTTGTGGCCAAAACATGAAAACAAGTAGTGCACTTATGCCTCTCCTATATTTCATAAATCAAAGTAAGATTATATAATTCCCCCTCCCCCCTTTTAAAAGTAGCATTCAGGGCAAAAACTGCCTTCATTACAGTTTTGTTGCCAGTATGGCTCCTGCCCTGCCCAGGGAACAGTATTTAGCAAAAATGTAACAAAGTATCCATTTGGTCATCAACATTGGCCCCCAAAGTGAAACATACTGCTACTTTGTTTCAAAGACAAATAAACATTTGCCAATTTCATTCACCTGTGCCTGTGTCCTTTAGGGACTGCCTAATACATAAACTTACTAAGTAATTTGAACATTTTCTTCGGCATTTGGCCTAATGTTTTTTTTTCAGGTTTCGGCTCACAATGCAGACACTTCACACCCAAGTGCTCCGTGTGTGTGTTTGGTTTTTAATCATGCATTCACTTCCATTAAGAGAATGAGGAAAAAAATCTGTTTAACTCCAACGTCATAGAGTAAGACTAACCTATAAATTACTTAAGGTTGCTTTCAGGTGACAAGTAAAAAATAGGTGTTTTAAGAGAGGGATGGACAAATTATTTCCCTGAAACACAAACTATCTAACACTTGTTTTCATTCCCCTTTCCATGATCAAGTAAACAGAGAGAGGTGTTTATAGTTTGCATCTAGATACTATCAATATCCAAGCAAAGCCATCCAACAGATTATTTCAGTATTCCTAGGGTCTGCAAATGTCACTATTAATCACAAATGCTACTCCTTCCAGGTTCACAGCCTCATCACGTAGCTCATAAAGCTCAGACCGAAGATTTTCAAATGCATGGTTTCTGTCAAATTGAAAGTAATGTACAGTCTCCCCCCTTCTGAACGGTCATAAAGAACATCTGTGCAGTCTGTCTAAACGAGAGCATAATCTTGCCCTTCCCCAGTGCCGGTCACTTAACACAGCTCCTTGTTCAACAGTTGACAGAAACACCAATGAATCACCAGAAGAACTGAACATCTGGAGTATAAACTCAAAGAAATACAAAGGAGCAAGCCAGGGGGAACAACCACCACCCCCCAAAAAAGCCGTTTAGTCTATCTACTGCAATGTGTTTAAAACAACCTATAAACTGAACCTGGTAGTTTGCTGCTGTGCAGACACAGGATACACAAAGGATGAAGAACTCCTCACTCATCCCTGGAAAGGACTGCAGACCTGGAAGCACTTCATGCCTTCCATATGACTCAGAAGGAGCTGTTAACCTACCCTGCAGTATTTAACCAAATCAGTACACAGGGGTTTCAAAAGGAAAGGGAAGGGGGAAAAAAAAGTACCGAGAATAACACACCACCTAATAATGCAACACCTTCCCACTTAGGCAAGATGAATCAAAGTGTTAAACCCACTTTATCAAAGAAAAAGGCTAAACAGTTGGGCTATTAACAGCATTCAGACTCAGCAACTACTAACAGAATTGTTTTAAAAATATTAAAACTTGATATTTAAAAGAAAAGTTATTTGACTGACAACTTCTCATTGCCGTATTTCAGCCACCTTAGCTGGGGGGGGGGGAGTCATCTTTACATTCTATAGCATTACACCCATCTATTTAGTCTGTGTTTACCAGGGAAATTATATTCCCTTTAATTACCAAGCTTTGTTTCAACAGATTCAGAAATCCAAACCATTACACACTACAGGTTTTGCTCTCACCTGGAAATAGTAACACATTATAGCTTTATGCATGTATGCAACAAGGAGGTGAAGGGTTTTCTTGGGGGTGGGGGTCGTTAATAGTTTGTCATAGTATCTGAAAGAAAAGGTAGTAAGGAATTGGAAAGCACACGCCACAGATACACAAATGCAAGAAGCCTAAATAGACCTTTTGCACTAAAAAAAGATCACACACACAAAGTATTCATATGCTGAAGAGCTGGAAAGCCTGTGGAAGTAGTTTGCAATTTCTAGTATTTTCACAAGTTGGGTCAGCATGGATTACTAGTAAAAACTGCAAAAAGAGTATTTGTTTGTCAATCCGAATTTAATAAGGAAAGTCAATTTTATTGCATTTCTGTTGAGAAAAAGAGGAAAGCCTCTTTCACTGGAAATTTTCTAGCCTGAAAAAACTGAACGCTGAACACATCAAACAATGCTGCCACGTGAAGACAGATGAAGTCTGTAGTTCAGTGAAAGAACATACAAAAACATATTAAAGCTTCCTGAAAAGTCTAATGATATTTATACTCATTAACCATTCTTGAGAAAGGAATCTCATATAACTTACCTCATACACCTTCAATTATGGCATGAAACCCCTAACATTGACTTAAAACTCGCCCAAGAAAAAAGAAGAGTCAAAGAGATGGGGCGGGGGGGACACCTTGACAGCAAGATGTAGGATAAGAAGAATAGTGGGCAAATGACAATCCATGTCTTTTTTTCAGGGACAAGGGAAGGGATTATGGGATGGTTCTGTGGTTCTGAGTTTGGTTTGGGGTTTTTTGTTTATTTCATATTATTTTTAAACGAACACTTATCTCCTCTGTAAAACCTATGACAGAAAGCACTGAAAAGCTAATACCCCCATGTTTTAATGTATTGTCTCCTTAATACATATACAATACTCAGATTTCAGCAGACTAATTTTAGAGATAACCGAAGAAATTTCTTCTGCAAATATAAAAAAGCATTTCTTCAAAGGAATCAGAGATTGAACGAAATATAAAACTATCATCAGTATTTTGGGTTAATAGGTTTTAACAAATTGTCCCTTTAAAGCATTTTAAGTACAGTGGTGACAGTCAGCACTCAGAACTTATCTCTGCTGCATGAAGTCATGAACTCAGCTTTCTTTCTTCAGCACTCTCATGGCTGATAAGTGCTTTCAAATTTACAGAGAACAGGCAGAGTAAGACGAGGAGAACCAAGACAAATTATGTTCCCCATTTTGATCTTATTTCAGCCTAATACCACACAGAGATGATACAGATATAGTGAAGTGATAAAATATCAAATCAGAACATTCTTCTAATTAATAGCTATTGGGCAAGGCTCTACTAGGTCTTATAATTTCAAATTTTAACTGTATCAAAGATAACAAAAGCAGCCTTAAGTTTCAGAACTTCAATGTATTTTTTTCTTTAATTACTTAAATCCTTAAATTATTTTAAAAGCAACAGGTATCCTAAATCACACTATAGGATTCACAAACATGACCTGTATTTGGAAGTAACCAAAAAAAACATAAATTGTAGTTCAATTAAGTAGCTATCCATCAAAATTTTCATTCTGAGCTCCTCTGAATTCATTCGAACTACAGCCACGATTATTCTTCATAACATTTTTCTCTTTTGGTTAATATTCATCAGTCATTTTTACTGTTAGAGAAGAAGTGTTTACAAAAGAAAGTATACAATTCCAACTCAGAACAGAGTAACCAGTGTGTAATAATTAGAATGAACATACCATAATTTAATTGCAGCAGAACTTGGTTTTAAAGCATACAACAGTGTCTTGTAAGTCAGTAGAATTAAGTTCATGACATGGTAATTGAGAAATGGCTTATGTTGCTACTTAATAAATATAATCACATGTTTTTAGTAAGTGGTAGCAGAAATAAATGACTTGCCGACAAATTGAAGGGTCCAATCTTTCATACACTGGCTAATGCAAATAGCCTCATATTACCCACAGTACTGAGCAACAAATTTAATCTTTACACAGCACCAATCCTCAAGCAATTAAGTCTCTCAAATCTTTTACTGAAGCATATACTTTATGTATTACTGTAAATATCAGCCAATTCCATATACATACAATCTTCTTAAAAAGAACAAATGCCTGACAAGCCCATGCACACAGTGCTTTCTAGCTTAAAACAAGTTTTTACATGTTAAAGTTAATTCATGCTTTTGGAAAATACTCGTGGGGGGAGGGGGTTCTCCGTACTTATTAGAGCAGCGAATCTCTTTCAGACCTCATTCACACTCAAAGGTTCCTTTTGTTTGCATGCCTACCATTAAGTAATTTGGGGGGGAAGAAAAACACCCACACAAACTTACTAGTAAATATAGCTATGCCAGCAAGAAATCCTAATGCAATCCCAAGTTTTAAACATACAGGGAAAAAAGTTTACAATTATGGCTTATTCTGCTTGAGAGAGCAGTTCAACGTTATCAGCACAAGGTTGCCCCATTGCTGCAACATTTGCTGTGACTTTTGGGAGGGCCTCCTTCCTTTCGGCAGTGGCCAGCACCTCTCCCTCCTCTATAAGGAGCCTCAAATGTTTTTAACCAGACTAGTGTATCATTTATACATTGTGTTATTGCTCTATAGCAAGTCCTGCTGCTATATGCTTATGCTATGTTCTTACCCCAGAATACAGCTACATGTTACAGATGTTTCAACGAATACATTTACTCAAATCCCCGATCATCCACTCAGTGCTTTAAGGACACATGGCCCCGTTGAGGCTCAATTCAGCAGCCCGAATTCTACAACCACTTTATCAACAGCAGAAATTACCTTGATTAACAAATTTCACAGAACTTTTCATCTGCAGTCCTTCAAATAAACCAAGTTGCAGCACTGTGCCATTAGTTCATTGTTTTCATACTAGGTAATCTATTAGCTGCTGATGAATATTTTTAGACTGTTTCAAATAAAACAGTGCAAAGACTGTCAAGGCAAAGATTTGGCCATGACAGAAATCACAAAATAGATTTGGTTAGGTCAACAAATAAATGGTTCCTAACTAAAATAAGAGTTGAGGTTTGTTAATAAAAACCCCAACTTTTATAGAAATTAAATTTCAGTAACAAAATGCAAACCTAAAAACTTTTGTTGTTTCAAATTCACTGGTCAATATTTAGGTTTTGCCTTTCAATGCAAATTGAAAATGCAGCTTATTTCCAGAGAAATACATCAGATACTAAGTCAACTAAAAGGAGCTCCTTAAATGCATAAATATTCTTTATACTGGATAATTTTAAGCTTATTTCCACAACTTTAATGGTTATAAGCAGGTCAATATTCAGAAAGAAAAAAAAAGATATCAAGTCGTTTCACATGCCACGAACGTCAGCTTTTGAAATCTGAGGGGTGTATGTGCATGTACGTACAAAAAACTCTAGAATAAAAAGCTGTCTTTTGTCGTATTCAGTGTTTTGGGGGCTGGGGCAGCATGCAACTTTTTTGCTTGTTTCTTTGTTTAGACACACCACTGAGTTGACACAAATACTAATAACTTCTCGCTCAGGAAAAGATTTCAGTATGTTTCTGTTAGCTCTGATATTTATGAAACTTCTGGAAAATGCAAACATGACTTTCAATTATAGAGCTTCCTAGTGAAGGAACAGACTGTAAGTGACTCTAAACTACATGGCAAGCATGCACTATAGGTGACTACAAAGTGGGTAGTTTGCATAGTTTTAGACTGCATACTTTAAAGTCACCTGTAGTCAAGGCTTACCAAGAAGCAGCACAAGGCCTTTCTGACCTACAAAACTATGTGCAGCAAGACTTTATGCTCAGCCAGATGCTACAACATTGTCACTGGTGCCATTTACCACTCCGGCTCATTCTGGCCTTTGGAAACCATGACCATTTTTCCTCTTCTAGCCACATCCACATCTCATGGGCAATCCTTCTTAAACAGCCCACAGGATGGGGAAGGACAGATCACACAGACTAAAAAGTGAAACTGCAGAACCTGGCTTTAAACCAGTTCCTGCTGCACCTTAAAACCAGGTGTCACAACATCCTCTAATTCTAGCCAGGCGTCACCTCCTCCGAGCCCTCTACTGCCTGCCATCACACCTGCTCTCTATTACGTGCCATTAGAAGGCCACTTCTTGCTTATAAATTTATGTAACAAATGCCTGAGCTATCTATTATAATGAAATAACATGTTTAAGGCCAGTTTACTCAAAGATGTGTGTCAGCAAGAGACACTAGCACTGTGTCATCAGTTTGCATGCAGTCAGCCGGAACGAAGCCTCAGCCACCTTCACCCAGCCTAACCCCTCCAGCTCCAGAGGGAACGCTGGGCCTCTCTTCCCACCCCGCTCCGTGCCCTCCCGCTCTTTACACTTCCTCAGGTGAACAAAGTGCTGCATGGAGAGCAGAGTGTAGAGCCAACGTGACTCAAAACAGCACAGGTTCACCTGACATGAGCTGCACTGCAATTACAGCTTGCTGTCAAACCGAGCCATCCCACCACCAGCCCTCATCCTCTCATACATCAAATTCATGTGGCCACACATATGCAAGTCAGCTAAAGGAAACTTATCTTTCCTCCAAGACAACTGACATAAAGCTAAACCAACTCACCCACAGGCCACACGGTGGCCAGATCTAGCACAGGCAAAGACCCAAGAGCCATTCAAGTAATGAAAATGCCCCCTTCTGCAGCAGCAGTAAGTTAAGTTAGCTTAATGGCATTGGCAGATTGTAATTGAAGCTCCAAATCCGAGTGCGCACTTCTGGGAGCAGCAGTCCAAAGGCATCTTTCCATGACAGTAATAACCTATGACAGATGGGATACCATCAGCACATGAAAACACAAGGAAGGTCCCGACTGACTCAGTTATCAGGACTAAAGCAATAGTTTTGGAAGCTTCCTATTACACAACCAACAGGATTTGTGTTGCAAAAGGTAGAGCTGGGATTTCACCAAAACAAAGCAAAGCTGACAGTGATGTATCCAACTCCTGAGAGGTAAGATGACCTAAAGGTCTTCCAGCTAGAGGTCATACAAAGACATCAAAAAGACTTCAGAGCAAGCAACAACTATATAGCAGCATTGCAGAACTCTGCATGTTAATCCAGATACTGCCCATCTTTACATTTAAGGGGATAAACTCTTTTTAACTCACTTGTATTAACACCATTTCAGAAAGAGGACAAATCACAGTGGTGAGTATTAAACAGGTTAACTCCCCTAGACTTCCAACACAAGGTCACAGGTCCCTCAAGAGCCTTGCTTAAAAGTTCTCCCCACCCCAAAAGGGCTGGTTACGGACTCTCCTTTTCAAGAGTCCTGCTGTTCACTGACACAGACACCCCACAGACCATCATTTAACTGCAAGATCTCAGCTGGCCAGTAATGAAATACATAGTTCCAACAAAGCATCCGCTCACAACCAGGAGTGGGACAAATGGTCAAAAAAAGCAAAGCAAATGTCAGGATCACACTATGGATAGGGAACACTACAGAAATCATCATTAAGCACTGCATAAATACATCAGGCAGCTGTCTCTTGGATACTCTGTGTAGTGTAGAACTGGAAAAGAGAAGGCTGATAAATGATGAAAAGAAGATATGGAATGGTACCTTTTTAGCAAGTGGCTACAACTGGACTTTCCCAACTAGAAAAGGAACAGTTGAGAGAGGGTGGAAAAGTCCTGCATGACATGAAGAAGGTAAGTTGGGAGAAATTATTAACAATCTCTTAATGTAAGAGCTAGGAGACATAAAATCCAACCAGCAATTTCAAAGAACAAAAGGCCATATCTTTTTCCATACAACATATAGATTCCTTGTCACAAAGTAAAGCAAATGCTAAAACCAATACAAGCTGAAGATGTTATTAGGCACAATCATGGTCACAAAAATCCAGTTGCAACATTAAATACCAACATATTGCCTCTGTGGACAGACAGTACCCAGAGGAAGTCACTCACCTTGCCAAAATCCCTCTTCCCCGAGTGTCCCTTGTCAGATACTGAGCTAGGTAGACCTATGCCCTGACCTTGTGCAGACTGCTTACCTACCCCGAACCCCCACTTTTTCTTTGTTTGTTTTGGAGTTTTATTTATTTATTTTTAGTTATCTTAAGCAGATCTTAAGGGCAAGACATCTACCTGGTTTAAGATGCCCTGTTTACATCACTACCAAGCTGATCAAGCAGTACCATGATTTCTCAGACAAAAGGGACCAAACAAGCTTTCTGTCATCACTGTGTTCTGGGTGCTTTCAATTCCATCTCAACCAGTCAAGTGCCACTTTGAAAATTTATATATGATTTATAACTGTAATAGTGCATCTGAAAATACAAATAGACAAGTGATCAGTGAACCAACAGTGCCAAGGAAGGAGATGAATGTTTAAAGGAAAGGAAAATGTTTGGGAAGGAGGGGGTGAAAGTGAGAAAAGAACTTTACTTTTCATTCCACTCATCTTCCATACAATTTGTCAATACATTTTAACAGCTTGGTGGAAAAAATAGCTACTGAGAAGTCTCTTATCCATACACGCCTACCTGCACAAGTGTCTCTTGTATACCACATACAAATTGTAGCACATCCAAGGATGAAATATGACTGAAGCACTTTTGCTGTTCTGACAGCAAAGGGCTAATTTGATTTTAATTACTTAAAAGTATTTTTAAACATTTTCAAAAAACCCTTTATTTCTTCTACTACAAATGAAAAAAACTAGTTATGCTTATTATGATTTTCATATATTTTAAGTAAGTTAACTTACAAAATCCTTATAAAACAAATAATACCTTCTACTTTAAAATACCAAATTTCTGAGTTAGATTCTCTCCAAAAGACAGACTATAACTGCTTTAGGGGGCGTGGGGGGGTGGGGGGTGTTAAACCAGAAATATTTACTCTTGCCTGTTCATTTGTGACACCGTAACCGCTTTGCATGAGAAAGCCTGAGGAATAACTACTCTAATAGCAGACTTCCACTTGTAAAACATACAGTCCTCCTTTTTATGATTAACTATCCCTACAGTGTGAAATACCACACTTAAATAACTTCAGGTAAGCTGATGCATTACTAGAATTTTTAGCCTCATACTTTTCATTTAGTATTAAAAAAACCCACACACTTGCACAGACACCATCAGAGGCAGTGCAATGCATATTTCCATCAGCTAGCTGATGAGCCAGCAGCGCTCCTCAAAAACAAAATTTTGAAATATTTCCTTTGCTTTTTTTCTCAAAAAAAATCTGCAAACATGCAAATTGCTAAATATAATATTCAAAAATACAAGTTTAAAGTGATCAAGTTGTGAAAACAAGCTGAACTTGTTCTTTATCGAACTGTAGGAGTTGTAGATGAAAGAAGGTGCTATATAAGGAATAGCTAGACTTCAACAGAGAACACACTGCCAAAACATTTTGGCCTAGATTCTGACAGGCACGCACCCAAGTTGAAGGGTCATGGAAAGCAGCGGTGTAAAGAAACAATCTACAGAGACCAGAAAAGATTACACTGTGGATTATGGCTGGGTTGAGGAGGCAGAGAGAAGCTGCTCGGGGTTTTTTTTTCATTTGAGATCTGTGGGGAAAGACAAAATACACAGTGTTTCAATTATGTGCAAAGGGGGTCGAACGGATATACAAGCACAATTTTCAAGACAGCAACAAATTACAAGATGTATCTGGTTCCTTTTCCTAACTTGCTGCTGCTCCTTCTCTTGCCTTCTCATTTGCTTTCATAGAATGTTATGAGATAGATAACCCTGACACACACGCTCCTGAAGAAGGCCAACTTTCAAGAAATTCATACCCTGTAATTTGATTAGATCCTTAATAAACATACAAAAAATTTTATGAAGAATTTTGGATATGGCCAGTGTTCACACTCAGGAGTAGGACAAAGCATAGTGAAAAGGAAATTAAAATCAAATTACAATGAGAGAGATTTGTGAAAGGTCCAGACTGAATTAATAGCCTCATTAATGGCAAAGAAAAATTAACAGATTTAAATTCTTACAATTCAGACAATAAGAATACTAATAAAGATGAAGCTGAAAATTAGTTAGGTTCAGTTTAACATGGAAAAGTACAGGTCATTGTATTAAGGTGAGGAGGGAAAGCAGTCCAAGGAGGATGCTTGAAGAACAGGTACCCCTGTTAAACAAGAGGTGACCACTATGAAGAAAACAGATGCTTCTGTGTGCACCGAACAGAAATATCTCATTGTAGGCTGCAGAAAGGCCCTTACTGGAACAGACATCGAACCTCAACTTTTGTGTCCTGCATCTACTGACACCAGGATAAAGATGTCTCATTAACAGAGACACACACGCCTGCTTCAGGGACTGGTTTAGAATAAGGAAAAAAAATACAAGTTTCTGATGGTTATCAAAACCTGAGCCTTCAAACCAAGATAAACCCTAAGTGTTCAGCTCTACATGTGGATATTCAATGTATTTAGTAAGAGCCCGAGCACCATACCTCGAACCAAGTACACCAAAAGCACCAGCTACTAAGGAATTTGTTTCTCCAAACCTTCAAGAAAGTCTGAGCTAGTCTCCAATTAATGAACCTCTGACTAATACAACACATCAGTATTTTTGATGCTTGGTAATAGAAACTAAACTCTCTAGCTGCTAACGTGCTAATAAAAAAATAATAATAATAATCATGTTTCCTAGATGCAATGTTCAACTCCTTGACAAGCTTAATCTACTCTGGTCAGAAGGATATCGAATGTTCTTCTCCACTTACCTAATGTGCCCCATGGTACCAACCTGGCTTCTTGTACTTGCAATTCCAAAGAGGGCTGCATGCCATATTTTCAACATAAAATACCATGGACCATATAAGTTATCAGGACTTCCTACTCATCTTACAACAGTGAATAAGTGCATAAAAAATCTTTTATGTAAGAGTTACTTTTGGTGTCCACATTAGCCTGACAAATTACAGTAAAGCAAAAATCACTTGTCTGATTTCAGTATGATTTTGAATGAAAAGATATTACAGTTGGGCTTATTTTTTTAGCTATTCACACGACTTAACAGCTGCATATACGGTACACTTCCCTTCCCCTGGTAAAAGGCTGGTAGGTGCTTACGTAATCTTACAATTCTGATACGCAGACATTAAATTACACACACCGAAGTCAGCCACATAGGGGGAATGTAATCTGTTCAGACCAGCACAATTTCTCTTACTGCTTCAGGACATTTCTTAATCGACGACACATCTGAAATGTCTCAATTAAAAACTAATTTCAGACGGACTAGGGAGGGGGGGGAAATAAAAGCCGCCTAACTACACATCGGTTCTTACAAAATCGTGCTTCCAGGTCTCACGAATGTAGATACTTTCATTAATGGCAGTTTTCTAATCAGTTTCCTATGAGAAAAGCTTCGAACATTTATCCAACTGATGCACCCGGTGCAATTGCAAGTACTACTTTAAAAAAAAAAAAAAAAAGCCCAAAGTCTACTTCAGCTAGTCCTTCACGGAATACTTCGCACCGCAAACACGACCACGTTCCCGACACCGCTTCACGCCCAGCGAAGGCAGGACGCTCCGCAAACCGCAGCGGAGGGAAGGTCCGGGGTCCGGCACGGCGAGGCGCTGCCCCGGCCCCACCGCCGCCACCGCCCGCCCCGGCCCCGCCGCGGGCTCTGCCCCGCGCCCCCCGGCCAACAACTCACCGCCGCACCGGCCGCAGCTCCCACCGCCCGGCCCCGCCGGCTTTTATCAGCGAAACCCCGCGGCGTGGGGCGGGGGGGTGGAGGCAGGGGCGAGAAATTCGCGGATTTCAAACAAAACAGACGCCGGCCCCATATGCTGCTTTCCCTCCCCTTTCTCGCCCACCGCGCGTTTACCGGGGGGGGGGGGGGCGGGGGGATCCCGGTAGCCGGCGCCGTGCCGGCCGTGCATGCCGCCCCGCGCCGGGGGCGAGGGGAGCTCAGCGCCGCGCCCCGCTCGGACGGGGAAGCGGCCGGGGCGCCCCGAGGCTGCGCCCCCCGCGCCGGGCACGGAAACGCCGGGAAAAGTTTGAGCGGGGGAAGGGGCGGCAGCAGCGCGGCACCGCCGCCGGCACCGCCGCCACCTGGGAAGCGGCCGGGGCAGAGAAGGAGTTAAGAGCAGGAGGAGGAAGGGGAGCTCGTGAGGCGCCCGGAGCCCGCGCCCTGCCCGCCCTGCGAGCCCCACGCCGGCAGCCCGCGGGCACAGGCGGGTCCCCCCGCCGCCCCGCGCCCCACGGGGCGGCCCCTCCGCCGCTCCTCGGGGCCCGGAGCCGGGGCCCGGCGCGGTGCCGCCGCCACCCCAGCGACCCCGCCTCCCGTCCCCGGCGGGCACCCCGCGCGCGCCGCGACCCCGCCGCGCCGCCCGCCCTCACCTGGGCGCCGAGCGACCACTCACCTGCGGAGAGCTGGGCCCGGGCCGCTCCGAGCAGAGCGGGCGAGCGGCCGGCCAGCAGGGCGAGCGCCGCCAGCAGCGGCAGCGAGGCGGCGGCGCCGGCCCCCCTGCCCATGCCGACTTGCGGAGAAGTTTCCGAAAGAGGCCGGGGCTGCCCCGGCCCGCGGCGGCGGGCGGAGCTCGCCTCGCCCGCCCCTCCCGCTCCGGCGCCTCGCCGGGAGACCCCCGCGCCGAGGGGCGCCCGCTGGCCCCGGGGCCGCCCGCTGGGGCAGCCGTCTGCGGCGCGAGGAGCGCGGCGGCACCGGCTCCCTCCGCACTCCGGAGTTACTTTGCTGCTGGGCGAGCGGGGAGGGGGGGAGGAGCCGAGCGCGCGCGGCCAACCCCCGCTCCCCGGCACTTGGCAGGGGGAATGTGGGACTCCGGCCCGCAGCCCGGCGCGGGCGCAGCGGCGCCCGGCAGCGCCTCCTGCTGCAGGCGCGGGGGCCAGCACCGCCTCGGATCGGCGCGGCGCGGCTCGGCTCGGCTCGGCGCCGCTCTCCCTGGCGCGGCTTTCCCCGGCACGGCACGGCTCGGCGCGGCGCTTCTCTTCTCCGCTCCCTCCGGCACAGCGCAGCCTGGCGCGGCGCGGAGCGGCTCGGCACGCACGGCCCTGGGGCCGCTACCGGCGGCGCTGCGAGCCCCCCGCCCGGGGGAACCTGCCGCCTCTGGAGGAGGCGGAGGAGGCGAAGAGGGGCGAACGGGAGCCGGCGCCGGCTGCGCTGGCGGGGCGGGGAGGTCGGGGCAGGGCGCGGGGTCGGCGGCGGCGGGTCCCGGGCGGTGTTTGCGGGGAAAAGCCCGGCCGCCCCGGGTGGGATTTGCCGGCTGCTCCCGGTGTCACAGACGCGTTACAGGTCGGGCGGCCAGCGTTGCCTTATCATCGTGCATCAGGCAGCCTGGCTGCATCTTCGAGTCGGGGTCTGTGTTTTTCCGCTGCTCCCCTTTCTTTGGCAACACTTGCCTGGCTCGCAATGCCTGTAAGGTCTCAGTGATCGGAACTGAAATTGCAATAAACAGTATTGCCGTTACCGCTGTCATTTCCACACGTAACACATTTTCAGAGCGGTCTGTACGCGGCTGTGTGGCTCCGGCACCGTGGGCGGTGCAGCAGGACCTCGCCGGACCCAGACCCCAGGTATGCGATATAATAAAGTCCCCGTTCTCCACCTCTGAAAGCACTGCAGGTCCGTGTGCTTCCAGGGCTTAGGGCCCTAAAAAGCATTTGGAATAACAGATAAGGCACTAGATAAGCATAATCTCCTCCACAGTTTTTAACCTGTTTTTTAGTAGTGTTTTTGGTTTGGGGTTTTTTTGCGTGGCAACTTGTAATTAGAGATGTTGTATAATGATTACAACAGAACCTGAAACCACTGGAAGCTCACAGGTTTCATTGCAAATTCGAAATTCAACCCAGGTTCACCAAAGGTTTGCTGTGATTCAAAATCCTTTCCAGGTAGTGTCTGGTAAGTGATAGGTTTGCCTCCAAACCCCACCAACCCTCATGCTTTCACAGGGGAAAAAAAAAAAAAAAAGAAAAGGATTAAACACAACAGTTTGATTTGTCATACAAACTGACATGTACTTCGCCACCCCAAAAAAACCCAAAACAAACAAACCCAAAAAAACCCAAACAACAAACACTACAGGAGCTCTACGCCTGGAAACCCCTGTACTTCATTTGGGTGGAATGGTTGAAAACCAACTTGCATGCGTACTGTGAACTATAAAGCGATGTGCTTCAGTGAACACTGGCTCTTTGTTTGAACGTGGAGAAGGATGGGAGCTGTGCGAGGCGGATCTCGTGACACCTGGTGTTTCAGGAAGGATGGGCCACGTACTGGGTCCAAGTAAACAAGGGAAATCCTTCCGAGCAAGGTGAACTAAAGCTGTGTGCTGGCCCAGCTTCTGATGTGTTAGGCTATATCGTAATTTCTGTCGTTATGTGGAAAGTTTTAATGAAAAAGCCATACCAAGTCATCTTGGTGTTGGGGTGGGGGAGTACACGGGTATCTGATGCTGTCCTTCGTGCTGGGAGCTATAGAACTAACACTGTAAAAACGACTTCAAGCCAGATAACTTGTGAATGGTTTGGGAGGGCAAGGGGGAGGAGGACTAATGCCTGCTTCCCCTTAACCTCCCCGGCAGTCTCACAGTGGCCGCCACTACAGATTGCCACGTCCAGAGTGTGAGAGGTTGTCAGGTGGTGGCGGATGTGCAGCATCAGGTCGCTGCTCCATTGCACTGCTGCGAGGTGATGGGTCCCGCTGATGCACAGGCAACCCAGACAGTTTCTGTATCTTCCACTGAGAGTCTCCTGGGATTTCATCCTTTCCCATTATTCACATTCCTATTTAAAAAAAGCAACAAAGAGGATTTTGATTGCTGTTCTTTTCTGGACTGGAAACTTCAGGCTTGAGAGGTATAGGCGAGATGCGCACGTGACCCCACTTTTCCTTCAGGTATGTGTCTGTTGGACTCTTAAGTGTAGTTCACTCTATATGTTCTACCATACTTGGCAGCCTGACAAATACTTAAACTTACACATCAGGTTTGAGATCATTTTTATGATACGTGACATGAATGGATTTATTTTTGTTCCAGCTTTTACATTTTCAGAGCTCTGAATGTTTTACAGTCTTTTGCATTTTCAATTAAGAGCAAAGCATATTTATATTACCTCTCGTACATCTTTTAAAAACTGTCTGAGCTAACAATATGTATGCTAAATGCAAGCCATATTTAACAGCAACAAGATGGAGAGACCCCATGGTAATGTCATCTTTCCCTGCAGTCCAAGGGGTATTTGGAACTTAAGGTAGTGTCTTTATCCTGATAATTAAAACCTCAAAGTGTCAAATAAATCTCTGTCAAATTCAAGAAAATTTGGTTCTGAAACTCTGCTAGGTGCCTCTACCCTTTTTGCATTCCCTTTTAAAACTTTCCCATTATACTTTTGGATGTTGCCAAGCCCTTCATAACATATTTTTAAACACAGGCTATCATTTAATTTTGTTCATAATGACTGACAGATGTCTAGCATAATATATCATCTCACAGTAAAATATCTTAAATTAGCAATATTTCAGTGCTGTATGATATAATTCATTTCTAACATGGTATTTTCCCGTGGGTTTAAATAGTATGTAAAATATGTTATAGTGAAATACATATTCCTAACCAGCAAAAATATTTCCCTCTTCCCTCTTTTTTTTCAGGAACTTTTAACCATTCTGCTAGAGCACAAAGGGATTTTGAGAGATTTAAATGATATTTTTCTAGCCAAAAGATCAGATAGTCAAGGATTCTTATTGTCCTGCTTCTCCCATCCAACTTTCCACTGCTCTGTACTTTTGCTTCCTTTGTAAAAATCTGCTCGCTTATTTTATGAGCCTTAGCAAGATCCAAGGCCTTGAAGATCTGGCTCTTCAAGGTTGGAGATCCTAGACAAAATTGAGCATTGTATTGACTCAGGTTTTCTTGGTGTTATCCAATAATGCCCACGGCAGGGTCTGCATTGTGTTTTGACTTCTGAAAAAAATACCTCAGTAAAATGCCATGTAAAATTCAATTAAACATATTGTTTTACTGTCTAGTGCTCACAGAGGCTTTTTTAGACCATACTAATTCCAGAGAGAACCAGCAGCCAATGCTCTTGTTGTAACAAACCATCTGCACATGGACTGGAAAGAAGGAGACAATGATGAGAGTCTTACTGATGCCTTTGAACAGTCCCACCTCATACAGCTGCTTGTCTGATGCAAATGTGGGGCAGGTAGAGGGTCTAAAAAGGACGGGGATTCACTGCTGCATATCGTGAGGTGGACTAGGGTTATAGCTTCCAAAAAGGAGCACCCCACATTCACCCAGCTACTTGTGGTATATGGTGGGAAGAAGGCACGCAACAGGGGAACTGTCCTGTGACTGTTGGTCCCCAGGGGCACCTTCGCAGCTCTTGCTCACATTCTCCAGCCCCCTTGTCATCAGAGCTGGTGGCAGGTGTGTGATTACAGAGAGCTGTGTGGCGTTTCCCATCCTGAGCCTCCTGTTCTCACTTGACCACCATTCTCGACAGTGTCCACCCTTCAGGCTAGAATTTTCCATTCTTTACCCAGAGATGGGGTATTACTTTGGTCTGTTTGTCATTTCTGCAGTTTTGATAAAAGAGCCATTGATTTTTTAAAAAAGAGCTCATTCCCTATTATTGACCAAATCCTGTCTTATTTTTCCTTTGAGCAGACAAAAGAGTTAACAACTGAAATCTAGCATGCGAATAGCCTTCAAGAAGGACTGAGGCATGGTCTTATTCTGAAATAAATTGTTTTACTGAATTCCATCCCTTCAAAATTACATTGTAGTGTGCATTCCTTATGTCAGGGTCCAGCCCAGAAAAAAAAAAAAAGGTCTCTCAATTTGTCTAAACATCAAAGAAAATGTTCTGTAAAAGTCTCTATTTTAATAGAGTCTGGTTCTGTATGACACTATTTGGCTAAAGCAAGGGACATCGAGAGCTGATCTGTAGGAGGCAGCTTATAGGTGAAGCACAGCATATCAGTGATTATGAATGCATCATGAATGAATGAAGCATGGGAGGAAACATGATTTTGTGCCATTGGGGAAGATGCCAACAAGACCTAAGAAGTTTCTAAGGACTTGCAGAGGTACATTGCATTTCTGTACTGATTAGCCAATTCTTTTTAGATTGTTGTACCTGTACCTGCTGCTTGCAATGGTTTGAAAGCATGTAGAGCTTTAAAGTCCACAACACTAAAGCTGATCTTGAACTCAGTTGAAGGTGTTCCTTCAGATTTTGGAACAGCTCTGAAAGGCTGTTCCAAAGATTCATCCAAAGGCTGTTCTTCAAAGATTTATAAGAAAATGGGAGAAAAATGGACACATGACCTCTGGGCACGCATTGCCACTGAAGTAGAGCAGACCAAGAGATCCGGCAGTAGAGAACAGTTGAGTTGGATGAGGTCTTGCCAGTGTTAATCTGATGCAGTGAAAACTAGAGACTGATAGAAAAATTAATATAAAAGGATAACATATAGATCAGCCATCTAAAGAGATCATTTTAGCAGGGGCTTTTGGGGCTAAATAGTTGGCTAATCAGTAGATAAATCACAATGTTTTGCTTCTGTTCCCATATTAGGTAAATCTGCATATATTTGTGGCTTAATTGGGTAAATGCACATTCAAAATTCAGTGAGTGGAATGTTCGTAAAATGCTAATGGATTAAAGAAAGAAACTGAAAGTAAAACCAATGTGATGCAAAAACACATTGTAGTTTTCATCCAGCTTTTACCCAGTCTTAGCATGTTGTCATTGGCACTAGCAACATGGCGATATTTTTTACATAAAAAGAAATGCCGAGCTGGGTAATTTCCTCTTGAGAACCTTTAAAGAGCATGCAGTTTGTGAACATTGTCAAGTCGTAGGCCTGGAAACACTTAAATATCTCTTTCCTAGAATTTTTTTTACAAGGTTTAAGTGATTTGGAGGTCACAGAGGAGACATCTAATACAAAACAGACATCAGAAATGCATTTGTAAATGTCAAACCCCTGGCCCCATTACCGACAAAAAATTCAACAAGTTCATTTGACTGGTGTGATTCATCTAGGGAGAGTAATGACATGCAAGTTGTCCATAGCCTCAAGACCTTTCACGGTGCTGTTACATCCAGTTGTGCTGCATCCAGTGATCAGTTTATTAAGGGGCCTTGGAGGCAAATTAATTATTTAGAAGTAGAATAAATTGAGAATTCAGTCTTCCCTCCCTTAATGGAAGTAACGTTCTTGAGATTACCATTAAGTCCTCAATACCAGGCATTGCTGAACTCTTATCTGAAAGAAGACCTGTTTGAGAAAACCTTGAAGTGAAATAAATAAAGCTTATAAATCAAAAACTACTTTTAAGTAACGTAGAGCTCTGTAGTGTTTAGCAGGTCTGCTGGGATTGGTAGTGACTTTGTTTGGTTTATCCAGGCATAAATGTCCAATATAGATTACTGCAAAACCTGTTACTGAAATTAAAGAAAGCTAGGCTTGGCTTGGAGGAGAGCAATTACTCTCCCTGTAATAATTGTTGGTATTACAGTGGTGTATTCAAAACTTTTATGAGACCCGAATTCTTACATGTTTCCACCTCTTCTTGTTAATTGGAAATTGATACATATGCGGGTAGCTGAGGAGTCTGCCTGAATATAAAATGATCTAAAGAAAACAACCCTAAGCATAAACAAGCACAAGTTAAGTGACAATATAAAAAACATTACCCATTCCTCCGGCACATTTATCCATTAAAAAGGAATATATTCAGGTTCTTGCTGTTAACCAAGAGATGGCTATGATTTGAATAAGAAAAAGAAGCTCAAGAAGCCCAGTACATGATTCAGCCTTACCTTCACAAATTTTAATGATAGCCTGGAATGAAAATTGGAATCTGCAATCAATCCGTCTATACTCAAGGGAATGAGAATGTGATTAAAGACATTTCAAGTCCAGCACTATACTCACATTTATTTTTGCAATTTCACTGGCTACTAACTGAAAGCAAAACTGGGGGCCTGTTATGTGCACTTCATACCTGTGGCTACACTGCTGATCAGTGACAGCCCACCTGAAAAGGAAAGGTCACATCTGGCAGAGATTTTCTGGCATGACCTGCAACAGGGCAGGGAAAGACACTAAACAAAGCTCTCTCTTCTTCAGCCTACCATAATTTCTTGGCTGGGGTAGGGATATATGACCTCTCAAAGAAAGAGGAATAGATATTGAATTATTTCTTGATCTCATATAAAACTGAGGAACTGTTAACGCTCTGAAGATACTTTTGCAGAAACAATTGCTAAAAATTCATGGGTGCCATCTTGTCCTAGGCACATTTTGTCCCCGAGGGAAATTAATCAAGCCACATTAATACACACTCAGCAGACTCACAAGTCATAACTGACGTCTGGTATAGTGATTGCTCATGTCATTCCACAAAAGCTTTCTCTATTAGAACAGTCTTTCATAAGCTGCTACTAAACTTCTCTTCCAAAGTGTAAAGTCTCATCAGATAAATCTTACGAACTCATAAAGACTTTGTCTCTGGGGTCCAACAGCTATTTTCTGGTTACTCTTAGAATATTACTGCCTCAGTTCTGTGTACTTTAACTCCAAGATTTCAGTGTGACTTTCTGATATCTTCCATAAAGCCCTATGTTTCCACTTTTACATTCCTTCATCTCAGAGCTGAAGTATTCTTTTCAATTCCCAGTTTTTAAAATAAGTTACTAAAATGGAAAAGGCTACTTACTCCAAGAATAGATGTGTATATATCTTATCCAAAGTAGGTTAACTTCTGCCCGGAGAGTTTACCGGCAGCTGAATTACCATACTCTGTCTTTGCTGGATGGCAAGTGACTCACTCTGAATTACTGTATGTCAGGATGTTGGAGCCATGTGTAAAGTTATTCTGTTCTTTTTTTCCCCTTTTTTTAGTTCTAAATTTAAAACTTGCATTTCTTATATGTTCTTTAAGTTGTGCTGGGTTTGGCAGGATTTGAAGTTAATTTTCTTCATAGTAGCTGGTATGGGGCTATGTTTTGGATTTGTGCTGAAAACAGTGCTGATAACACAGGGATGTTTTAGCTGTTGCTGGGCAGCGCTTACGCAGGGCCAAGGGCTTTTCTGCTCCTCACCCCACCCCGCCAGCGAGGAGGCTGGGGGTGCACAAGAGGTGGGGAGGGGACACAGCCGGGACAGCTGACCCCGACCGGCCAAAGGGATATTCCGTACCCTATGATGTCATGCTCAGCATATAAATCTGGGGGAAGAAGAAGGAAGTGGGACACATTTAGAGTTACAGCCTTTTGCCTTCCCAAGTAACCGTTACACATGACGGAGCCCTGCCTTCCTGGGGATGGCTGAACACCTGCCTGCCCATGGGAAGTGGTGAATCAATTGCTTCTTTTGCTTTGCTTGCGTGCACGGCTTTGGCTTTACCTATTAAACTGTCTTTATCTCAGCCCACGAGTTTCCTCACTTTTACTCCTTCGATTCTGTCCCCCATCCCACCGCAGGGGGAGCGAGTGAGAGGCTGGGCGGTGCTCGCTGCCGGCTGAGGTTAAACCATGACAGTTGTGTAATACCTCGAATATTTTGTCTTTCTCTAGGATAAGTTTATAGGAGCAAATCATAAAAGTTAGAGAAAAGAGCACTGCAAAAGACAATGCTATCTGAGACAGGATACTGTAAATACATTTAATAATAATTTTAATTAGAGTCTGGAGAGTGTTGGAAAGTAAAAACTTTGTAGAGCAGAATTAGTGGGGTTTACCTGGAAGCTTGTTATAGAATTTGTTGTTTCCTGAAAAAAAGGTTCACACAGACATTTATGTGAGAAAAATGTTTTACCTGGCCTGATTGTTCTTTTTCATTTTAAAAATATATCTCCACTGGCTTCTGAAATTCTTTTCATTTTAATGCAGGTCCAAGAAAAATGTCTTTACATTTTATGTAGAATAATCAGGCAGCTTTTGTAATGAACTTGGCTGCTTTTTTTCTGTCTGTACTGGGCTGATTCTTTATTATCATGGCTATCGCTTACTCAGCTGAGCCATATTACTGTCCATTTTATCTCAATGATGACAGATTAGGGGACAGAAGAACAGTTCAAAAATACTTATGGCAAATGCAATGCCAACCTTCACCAGCTGTGAAAAATAAATTGTACCACACCACCATCCTCTTATGTGCTGTGTATAAGCCCACATCCTTTGTTTTGCCTAACTCCTTCCAGATGTCACTTCCCTCAATCAAATCACAGTCCTCAGCTTCTCAGCAATATTTGCTTGCAGATTGAAATATATTTATGGATCTTCCTTTAACCTCCCAGAAGGTAGTTTCTCCAGGTTAAACAACTGGATTGATACATTTTATTGTTGCACTCTGCATTACCCCGTGCTGCTCTTGAACTGCCATCTCTTCTGGATAGGGGGATTTCAGACACAAACAGGAACCCTACATCTTTGTAGTACTGATAGCAGTAGTAGTATGGATACAGTTTTCAAAGTGGTGTTCCTGTCTAAAGGGCTGGCCATTTTTCACCTTGAGCTTGTGTTTGGGTAGCTTATTATCATCCTAAATCAAAACCACCCCGGAGACCTGAGGGAATCTGTGGGAGCTGAGCCTGTTTTTCTCCACATTCTAGTCTATTCCTCTCCCCTCTTGGCTGCTCATCCTCCAGAGAAGAAGGGCAGGGTTCTCTTCTAGGCTCAGACCCTCAACGAGATGTTTAAGAATTAATCTGATCCCAAAAAACTGTATCATCATAACTTCTACTGGACCTGATCTCGAGTCTTTCTAAGTCAGCAAGATAGAATCATAGAATCTTTTAGGTTGGAAAAGATCTTTGAGATCATCAAGTCCAACCATTAACCCAGGACTGCCATGTCCATCACTAAACCATGTCCCTAAGCACCACATCTATGCATTTTTTGAACACTTCCAGGGATGATGATTTCACCACCTCCCTGGGCAGCCTGTTCCAACACTTGACCACCCTTTCAATGAAGAAATTTTTCCTAACATCCAATCTAAATCTCCCTTGGTAAAACTTGAGGCCATTTCCTCTTGTCCTGTCACTTGTTAATTTGGGAGGAGACCTACCTCCATCTGCCTACAATCTCCTTTCATGTAGTTGTAGAGAGCAATAAAGTCTTCCCTGAGCCAACTCCTCTCCAGGATAAACAACCCCAGTTCCCTCAGCTGTTCCTCTTAACACTTGTGCTCCAGACCCTTCACCAGCTTTGTCGCCCTTCTCTCAACACATTCCAGCACCTCAATGTCTGTCTTGCAGTGAGAGGCCCAAAACTGAACACAGTATCTGAGGGGCAGCTTCACCGGTGCTGGGTACAGGGGGACGATCCCTTCCCCAGTCCTGCTGGCCACACTGGTTCTGACACAAGCCAGGGTGCTGCTGGCCTTCTTGTCCACCTGGGCACACTGCTGGCTCATACTCAGCCGGCTGTTGACCAGCACCCCCAGGTCCTTTTCCACCAGGCAGCTTTCCAGCCAGTTCTTCCCCAAGCCTGTAGCGCTGCGTGGGGTTGTTGTGACCCAAGTGCAGGACCCGGCACTTCTCCTTGTTGAACCTCGCACAACGGGCCTCAGCCCATCAGTCCAGCCTGCCCAGATCCCTCTGCAGAGCCTTTGATCTCCAGGAAAGATTTTTGTCTCCAGGAAATCCCAAAATACATTTTAGGTCCTGTTCATAATAATTTGGCAGGTTTGTCTAATTTTTGGTGTCCAAATGAGAGGCAGTGGCTACCTTTTTACTCCTCTTACAGTGCCCACCTGAGTGCCAGCACTTAAGGACTGCTGACTACGTGGCACCACTATAATGACAGCACTGGCAATAACAGCACTAAAACAACAATATCATTAAATCATTTTCCCAGAGGAGATGATAGACAATGATGAAGTAAAAGAAGAAAACTGTAAATATAAATGATGCTAGTCTTGCAGAAAATCGCTAGTTTATTCAGCAGGAAGAAAAAGACAACAATTATCAGAAACCCTGCAGTTCCTACAAATAAAGGGTTAAGATTCCCACAAAGTCCATCTAACTACAAGTTTTATTTGGACAAAATATAGTTCAGAGAGAATCTGTCCTTGCACAGCTGAAATGCCCTTTCTCCTGTTTCCTTTCCCACTGGAGTAATTAGCTATGGTAGCAGTTCAAAAGTGGTTGCCTGGCATTTATGATTAGAATTGTTAATTCTAAATTGCTAAATATTTCATTTAATAAGGAGTATAGTCTGCTTAAATTCTCACTGCTGCCTACATTTTTACACTTGAGGTTACAAGTTACAATCTACAAATTATTGTACCTGAGAGATTAAAGAGTATGTGTTCCCCTGATTTTTCGGTGTGCTCACATGATGCATTTATAAGCACTTCAGGTCTAGTTATTTGGTTGTTTCCTTTATATAATCAATGAGAGCCCTGTCCAGCAACACTGGCTTTCCACGTGGTACTGTGAATAGTCCCACTGAAATCAGAGGCTCATTCATCATGCCTGATGATAACGGCTTGCTAGATTGGGTTAGATCTCATATTTACCCTCCCCCACCCACCCACCTACATTCTGAGGGTGTTTTCAAACCATTTGGAAGAGAAAAATGTATACCAAAACACTCAAACTGATAAAAATACAAAGTACCCATAAAAATTGATGAGATGTCAAGATTTTGCTTTTAAGGCTACTAGAAGGGATCGTTTGTTGGCTTTCTGTATAACATGGTCAGTAAGTCTCATCCAACAATACCATCTGTAAAGTGACCACACTTGTGCTGAACTAAATCAAAGGTCTGAAAATTCATTCAGTCTTTATTTTTGAAGAGTCTAAGTCTTTACTCAACACTTTGCCTCGCAATGGATTTCAATGACTAAGCAACTTAATTTTGAAAATGTGTCAAGCTTTAAGTTCTGAAAATTGTTCTTGACAATAACTCCCTAAATTAATTTTTACTTTTGGCTATACTGATTATTATTTTATCTATATACTATAAATCTCAGAGGGGGTTGTCAGTAATAAAATTATTAAAAATATATTGTAAGCAAGCATTTAAGTTAAAATTATTTTTTCTGTGATTCTTTAATCATTCAGCTGTCAGGGATTTGAGTCATCCCTGATTTACAAGGAAATCTGCATTTCTAACACCGGGAGAAGATAGGTTATTCGATTGGCTTATGCTAACAAAGAGTACTCCAGCAAGTCTTTGGGATCACAAAGTTGAAGCCTACCAATCCAGTCATAAATTATAAGTCGTCTCATTAATTTATTTCAGGTTAGCACATGAAGGCGTTTTCATAACCATGGTTGCTACAAGGCAGGTAGAGTGCCTAGCAGCATGCATGGATTCCAGAGAGGTTTGTGATCTTCTCATCCTGCTGTGTTCAAAGTTTTAAGGATTGTCTTGAAGCAAATGTTTGATGGATAGCATACAATGCTCTTCCATCCAGCACTGTGAGTCATACATAGCACTGTATATTGTACCAGTTTATTCAACTTCCACAGACCAGCATATCCCACACAGAGACCGAAGTGTGTTTTTTTCCTTTCTCTAAGGACAAACTTTTGGATTCTACTTTATATTCTTTATCCACAGCTTGTGAAGTGGAATAGAGTTCCAAATGTGGAGATGGTGACTTGACTCTGCTTTTTTTTTTTTTTTTTTTTTTTTATCACAGGGAGAAATAAGCCTTGATTAATGATGAGTTTCTGTTCACAGTGTTCTTTCTTTTAAAAGGCAAAACCTGTTCTCTGTGTGTGTGTAAGATGACAGATTGACAGCCCTGGGAGACTGAAAGCCCTCTGTTTATCCCCAGTACAGATACAGCTCAACTACTAAAAATGCAACTTTCCATGAGCTACCCTGCCAATGTATTTCAGCCCCGATGTACGTGGCCAGGGAAATATTCAGGACACTAGGGGTTATTTTAGTTATACAGGCTATACAGTCCTTTGTCTTTGCCAATGCTACCCACCATTGTGATGGCAGTTTCTGTGATCTGGACATCTGAGAACATCGGCTTCCATTGAGCAGTCATCACATGGTAGTGACTTTCATTTAAGACTGAACTGGTCTGAATTTGAACTGTGTTTCATAGATAAATGCCTTAATGTCTTGTTTCCAATCATCTGAGCCTTCCAGCTACTCTGAATGCTCCTTGCTTGAAAGAAAAAGAGGTTATATTTTGCATTTGTTTGACTGGGGAAAGGGATCTTAGCTGATGATATATGGGGCTGATCATATTCATTCCAGTGCTTTGGTGCCTCTTTGAAACTGATGGGGATACGCCATGAGGTTTTTACGACTCTTCTTGCGTGACTATAAAATTCAGTGAGTTCAGACAGCATAGCTAGGGGAGCATCCTGAGCATGTGACAGTGAATAACATAGTGAATGGGCGGTTATTTGCACACTGATTACTGGAAGAGATTTTCACAGATGCAGACTAGGAGGATTATAGGTTGTAAAATGCTTTAGTACCATTTTGGGAAGTGGTACACTGGAGATGTAAATGAGGGGATATTGTTAATGATTGGTTTCTTGGCACATTCCTGTTTCAAGGAAGCCAAAATTAAACCAGCATTCTGTGGTGGGGATAGGAAAAGGAGCACATTGGCTGGGCATACGGCTGTCTCAAGACAGCAGGTGTTGGTGAGAGAGAGGATGAGATTGGGGCAGGAATACTTTTATGATCAAAGAGAAAAAAAAGTCAATGTGGAAAAAACACGCAGAGGAAAGGTGACCAAAGAAAATCCTCAGGGTCTTTCTTCATGTCCTGCGCCCAGTGTTTAGTACTCAGAAAGTGAATTTAACATTATGTGACTGTAATGAATTTTGGTCAGGGATCTGCTCAGGCAGCCCAAGTGAAATACACTTTTTTAACTTTTTTTTTCCCCTCGTGAAAATAAGGTTCTGTAGAGGCCTGGTGCAAGGAATTCAGCAGATGCAGAAATTACTGAGGGGACATTTGGTCTTTGTGATCACGCAGTGAAGTGCTACCTTGCACTGCTACGGTGGCAGTATATGATTAATATTGCAATTAATAGCTCATGTTTCTCCCCTGTGCACCCAGATACTGAGCTGTCTGAAACCTGATTCAAGCGATCTTGCTGCAGCTGCAGTGTTCTTGGTACAACTCCCCTGTGCTTTTATAACACCGTAACTAATATTTCAATGCTCTTCTGTTCCCAAAGTCCCCAAATCTTATGTCAACCTTTTTTTTTTCTTTTTTTCCCATGTTCTACAAATAACGTTTGCTGCAAGGATGTGAATATTCTCTCCGTTTCAATGAAGGTCTACCTAATGCTGAGCTGTTATTTCTGTATTTCCACACTGAATTCTAGAGCATGATGACCATTCCCTCTGTCCTCCAAGACAAGGAGGGAACTCATACCATGAAAGATTGAAATAGTTTGGGCTGTCGAAGGACCTTTACAAAATCTTTTCATCCAGCTCTAGAATCTGTGCAAGCCCAGACATTTCACATATATGCCTGACAGAGAATTTTGACACTGCTTTCATGTACTCCAGGATTTTGAGAATATTAAGGAGCTTTCTGGGAGCACATTTAGTTACTCACAAAAAGTGCAAATTCAGGATAGCTGGGGGTTTATTTTTTGGTTTTGCTGAGGATTTAACTCATCAGATACAGCTTTTCTTAATGGTTCCCTGAGAACTATGCAAGACACAGACTATGAGTTTGTTCTCCTACCAAAATTTTTTTCCTACGTGAATGCCCAGTATAAATATCTTCATGCCTCATCTATTAACATCACATCCTACCAGGAAAATCTCTTTTCTCAGTAACTGAGAAAAATATTTGCTCTGTTTGCCATTTCATGTGCTATCATGTGATAACAGTACTGTTATGTGGAAAAACTGTTGATTTTCATTCTTATCATTACAGTGCTTAGTTGTCTGCTGAAATGTTCTTTGGTCCCCAAGGCCATTTTTATATAAAGTCAAAGTCAGTAACAAGTATTTTTATGTCTTTTTTTAATTGCTATTAGCATATGAAGCTTTTTGCTATTTGTAAACTTCTCTATCAGTTCAGTTACAATTTGCAACATAAATTTAGTTCAACTAGCATCATCTGAAGTGTATGTACCTCATATTGTCAGCTATACATCCCCCATACCATATGGTATGATACTCCCAAAGAGAAGCTAAACCTTTTCTGCACAGTAATTGTTTTCATTTCTATTAAAAGAGAAAGGCACAAATAATAGGTACAGTAAAGGCATGCAATTTTTGGCATGTCACTAAATCCTTGATGTCTATTAAAACCCCACCTAAACTTGCAATTCCCTTGACAGAGCACGTAGGAAGGCCTTTCTCCATCTGCTGTTTTTGCCGATGAGATGCCAAATGTCTTTACAGATACTCTCATAGAAAAGGAAGGAAATGCAGTTACAGGATTCATGCTCTTAAAAGCAGTATTTGAGAAAAAAAAAAAAAAGGTGAAGTGATTTTATATATACTAGATCACCTTAGAGAATGATTACAAATTATGTTCATTTACAATAGAAAAGAGTGATAACTGATTTTTATGTATTGGTGTGTATAAAAGATGATGCTTGAAATGTCCATCATTCTCTACTAATTCAGCTGTCCTCTTGCCTTTAAACTTACAGTTTAGCACAGAATAAGAAGACAGCTTTAATCAAGTTTCAACTAATCTAGTAGAACTAACTGAGACCGATTACTTTCGTGAGTGGACTTTTTTGGATTATTTAGGAGTACTTTAAATGCTGTGAAAATGTTAAATCTTAAAATCTTAGTAAATATTTGCCTCAGCCTCATCTAGAACAGCTTTATACAGTGGCATTGTATTGTTAGATGTACACACACAGATGTGCTTTCAAAACAACAGCAAATTGTTAACAAAGACACACTACTTGTTTTGCTTGTTTGTAATGCACTGGTATGGAATTAAAGCATTTCCTTAGAGACTGAAATGATAACTATACCTTTTTTTGGTGACATGTTTAAACTGAAATATCCGGAGCCAGTCAGGTGCCATCATTTGACATTTTTGTCAATTATTTTTTTTAACACAGAAATAAACCTGACAAACAAGATTCAAGCAGTTTTACATGGGAATTTCTTTCATATTCACAACCGATTGCTTGAATAGCAAGCAGTACAATCTCAAGAACATCAAGCTGCTGAAAGAGTGTCTATGAAAATAAAACTGTCTTTGTGAACCATAGGTGATACATTTTCTGTATTCTCAAACATAGGTGTAAATTGAAACAGAGTAAAACTAGCAAGAGCAAACAGGAAAAGAATTAAAACACTATGTCTTTGTTGTTTCATTTCCTTTACTACAGAGTGCAATCAATACTTTACAACAGGGTTAATATGGTCTCTTCAAACATGCTATTATTCTTTCAAAATAGCACAATAACTTTATTAGTTATGCTGTCTGCAGTCTTTCCAATGTGACAGGATTGTGTGGGTGTTCGTAATTTTCTTGGTGCCCTCTGTTGGAGTATTTTCCATGAGTGCTAACAATAGCTAGCACCACACAGCTGCACGAAATTGGAGTGGTGGAAGTTCTAATTCTAATTAGTATAATTAACACAAACAAAAAAACGTCCCACACTGAGAGACTTACTGTTTCTGCTTAGTAGTTACTGAATATTCAGTTTCCACATCTGACGGCTCTTTACTATTCAAGTGAGGCTGTAGTCGTTGATTTATTATTTTTTTTCCAGCTTCAGTGACATTCAGGTGCACTGAAAGGTATTTTAAAACATAGCCTAGAGACTGATCTGGTAACTAGTTGTATTCCTTCTTGTACCTTCCTTTTGGAAAGCATCTGTTTTGTAAATAAATACACGTGACTAAGCATTGGAGCCGTTCAGGGTAGCAGCACCTCCTGCTTTGGGTTTCCAATGAATTCTGTATTCACAAGGCATGAATTCCTTCACAACAGAATCAAGGTTGAGCAAGTTTAGTCATAATTTGTGTGACCAGCTACACCACTGTATCGAATGCCTTGATCAAATGGTGAATGGCCAGCCTTTGTGGGAGGGCAGGAGAATGCGATCAACTTATTGTCTGAGGATATTTGAATACCCTAGTGACTCACTTCAGAATTGGATTGCATCCCAAGGTCCTAGGGACTGTCAGCCTTGGTAACTGTTTTTAACATGCTAATCCTGGGCAAATATATATATATTATTTTTATTTTTATTTTTAAGCTTGCTCACATCTTTGTATTCAAACCACCTGTGCATCACTATTTCTGCTTATAATCCAGGGTGCTAGTATCCTGGCAGAACAGTATTTCATTTGTCTTTGATCATACATATCACCTTAGTAAAAGGGCAGAAATGTGATGTACTTGCTTACAATGACAAGTACCTTAAGCTACAAATAGCTGCATTTGTGTAGCAAAGTGCTACTCAGCACTGCTTTGCTATGCAAAGGAATACTCAGTAGCATTTAGTACTACTGAATAAAAGTGTTACCTATATGGTGGGTCCCAATGGACAAAATATGGGAGAAGTCATAATCTGAGAGGGGATTAGTTAACACAGGGAGGGTAGATGTGTCAACTGGTGCTTATAAAAATGGAAGAACTGAAGAAAATATTATCTTCTGTAATTAGGTTGGTGTTGGGCAATCCTGACTGCCTCACCTGGCAAAGTTAGAAGTGGTCATATCTGCACAAAATGATAATTTTTCTATCCCTTTTCCTGTCAAGATTGAGTCAATCATTATGTGACAGACCACCCATGTGTAAAAAGATATATGTCTGGCAGGAGCTGATATGGAACCTGCAGATGGGTTTATTGGTTTTGAAAATGAAGTAATTTTCCATTAATACTTCCCATAGAGGATAAGGCCCTGACACCTTTCAGATGGGCTGTAATTAGTCCATTATTTGAGGTCTCAGATACTGCAGCTGATAACTGTGCAAGTCAGAGTCTTTTTCTAAATTGCCCCTTCATCTTTCAGCCTGGTTTTCTGTCTGGATATAGCACTGTATGAATCACTCATGTTAATTAATAGTCAACATATTAGATGCATGAGTTGTTTATAATTTCTTCTCTCTACATTGCCCTCCCCTCAGGTATCCATTATGAATAGTAAACTGTTTTGTAGAAGCACCCACTGGTCCTGGCTACTGTGCAAATCTGTATGAAAACACGAACCCACAAAGCATAGAAACTGAAGAAAGATAGCATTAATGACCTTATTACTCCAGTCTGAATCTCTGTAACAGCAGCTAATCCTCAATACAGAAACTTTGATTCTGCCACTTATCTCTTCCTTTAGAGGTTTCTCATTCTTTGTATGTGGTGCAAAGAACATGTATTTCCTCAACTATTTTGAAATGAAAAACGTGTAACATTTGTATTAGTCCTTTTTATGTAAAAGGATCTAACTTTGGCACTTACATAATTACTAGGATTGATATGTCACAAATGTACATTGCTTAATTATAATATTCTGAAATATTCGTTTGGGGTCCAGTAGTTCATCTCTGCCTCTTTCCAAGTGTTTCTTACATGATCACTTACCCTTAAGTAATTAGCAAGCATCAGCTGATCTGAACTAGAATAAGTAGTCCTTGGTACAGATCTCATAAAAAATGAGATATTCCTTAAGAACTACAGAGAAAAGAGACGGTTAGATATACAGAAAGAAAGAATTAAATGTACAAAAGAATTAAAAGTGCACAGGCATCAGTGAATTGATAAGTATATGCTCTAATGCACACATTTTCTTACTAGGAATTGTAAGGAACTTGGGAGTAAGAGACTGAGATGTTTGCAAGAGTCTTCTAAAGGATGTTCTATCTGAATAGATAGGACGCCATAAAAAAATGAGAGCTGGAAGAAACAAAAAAAGCTTACCAGATTTTCCAGAGGGATGGAAGAAAATGAAATGGCAGCAAACAGCAGAAGTTGGGAAGGCTGCAGCAAGATGAGGGCAGAGTGTCAACCTGTGGCTTTTCACTCTTTTTCTGCTGTGGAGCTGGATGGCCAGTAAGGACTGAGGGCCTGGGTGCAAAGAAGAGACAAATGAGATAATTTCCAAGGGGAAAGGCCTGGAGAATTTCATGTGGAATAACCAGGAAGTCAAAAGATTGAAAAGACCTGTTGTGACAGAGTACTTAAGAGCAGAACAGGACACAGGGACAGCGGGAATGCCCTATAGCTGATGTGTATGCTGTAGTGGTGGGGGAGCACTGGATGGAGAATTGCCCTTCCAAAGAACTGTGCAAAGAGTTTGTTAAGATGTCATTTTGTCTATGGTTAATCAAGGGAATTGCAAGCCAAGTTCAGACTGATTAGTCCTGTCAGAAACCTGTCTCTGTGTCAAGTGTTTGCACTGCCTTAACTGACAGAAACATCCTGACTGCATAGGCTTTTGTGTTCATTTTCCCTCCATCCCTCCAACTGGTGATATCCTTGTTCTAGAGGATGTAAAAGTATTAAGTGAGAAGTGTTAAAATGCATTTAATTACACTGCATTTACACCTACAGTTAGCCTGATAGAGGTCATACAGTTAAAAAAATCTGACAGATAAACACAAAACATTCTCGTGTTTTTTGAGTTTTACTCTGCTTAAGTGGCTGCTTGCATGGACCTCTGTCAGGACATACCTAACTGGAGCAGAAAGATAACACCACTTCTCGCTACCCACTGCCAAACACTAACAGAAAATAACTGCATTCTCTACTTCACTGCAGTCCAAAGGCATTCAGGTAAGTCTTATCTCATAGTCACCTGAAGCAGACCCAGTTTGCAGGGAAGCAGGTGAGGCATGTCCCCTTGATCCATGGCACCAGCTCTGTAGGGTGCCAGGAGGTGTCTTAAAATAATTCAACCATTTGAAAGTGAATGTATATCTGTGTCTTACACGGTAGTTGTGGTGGTGGAATACTTTCTGGTTTGTTCCTCTTTCAGTCTTGCAATAGCCAGTATTAAATAACATTAGTCAGTAGCAGTAAAGATCAAAAAATAAAATTGTAGTCAGTATACCATATGTTGATTTGCAGCTAGGATGCAAACCCTGCCTTCAATAACATCTGTATGAAACAGCTCTGCCATCCAGCTGCCATTACAGTTTTCTCTTTGGAAAAAGAAAAATATGTTTCTACATCTTAGTTCACCTGAGGTATGCACTCCAGAGGGGCCAGTTCTAGCATTATTTTTTCTGAAAACTTATGCCAATCATCAGTAAGACCTCAGATGTATCAGTAAAGTTCGCTATATAGAGTGACACTGCACTAAGTATTTGGTGTGTGCTTTCCATGAAACAAATGAAATTTTTGACCCCATAGGTTTAGATGACATAGACATATGCTCCTGGCATTCCTGTCCTCGCTCAATTTTTACTGTCATATAAAACTGATCAGAGAATTCTGTGGTTTCATGGAAGGGATAATAAACTTAAGTTAAATAAATTAAATGACAAAGATTGTGAAAAGTCATGAACTTTCCAGAATTCAAGTTTTTATGATAAGGATTACCGTATAAGGAGTAGTTTTAGAATTACCGTAGAAGTGGATGTCATGGTTCTTCAATTGAGCTGGTCACAGCATTTCAACATTACTTTTTTTCTGTTGAAATGTATTGTTTCACAGGTGTGCCACCTCAACACATTCTGAGAGAGGATCTCCCACCATCATTAGCACAAGCACCCACTGATGGGTGACTCCAAAGTCAGTTCTCTTTTCTGATGACTCAGAGCAAAGGATTTCCTGCATTTAAATTTCACACATTACAGTATTTAGTAAATCACAACTTACTAAACATACAAACATCATACCATTCATATGAAAATGTTTCAGAAACTTTTTACCCTGTAGGACTGAAATCATATTTTTAAGACACAGTCATTACATTAAACTAATTTCATTATGTAAGTATTAGGGAAGTTAGAGGTACATCTGGATTTTCTCCTTCCAAAATGCAGGAAAAGGTGCAGTAATAGAGCTATTGCCTCTGTCCTCTTCCAGAATCAAACATAACCAGTTTTTCTGCCTGTTGCCTGTGATCCTTACTGCAAGCATTTACGCCATGCATATTTGTATGTCTTTCTTTGAATGCTGGTTTTTAGGATCATTTGAAACAAACCAACCAACCAAAAACCATCCTCAAACCCAAAGAGTTATTTGTTTTTTAGCTAAACTCATCTCATGCCACAGTTACCCATCAGATATCCATTTGTTTTAAATTGAGCTATGTAGGGGATATTATTAATTTAGTAACTACAGGTCGAACAAAACTGTATTATTGTGGCTTGTGGGATGCATTAGTAGTATTGCAGCCTGATCATGAGTTACAGCCATGTGGTGTTTCATGCTGCATGCTCAGTGCAGGAGAAAATAATCCCTCCTTCGAAGATGAGATGGTCTAGGACGAAGGACACCAATCACGTACAAACAGGTCTGGAGGTAAAAGGAAATGTCTTAGTGACTGAACACCAGTTGCCCAGTTGGTTTTGAGGAGACCTTCATATCAAAGAAATTTTGGAACTGCTTATGTACTTTGAGTTCTGGTTTTCACATTCTCTGGAGGGGAAAAATAGCTTAGAAGCAGATTTATCTGCACCTACAAGTTCTTGATTGCATTTACATTCCTTTGAAGAACAGAAGTATTTACAAAATACTTCATTTCCTAATATGAAAGGGAGCTCTTTGCTTGTGCTGCTGTTCCTTATTTTGCACTCCCAGTCACTTTAGCTTTCGATTTACATGGAATTTTTTTTAAAAAAATACTTTTCCGTATAGAAAAATGTTCAAATTGCCAAGGAATGGTCTGCAAATTGTAGAGAAAAGCAGGATGGCATATCAGTTTGTTGCTGTTCCTGCTGGTATTTGTGATGAGACGCCAATAACAGGTTGGGTAAGGTCTGTGGTGCCCCTGCCCCCTCTTTCTGGCACTGCTGAAGCTGTAAGGGAACCCCCCAGCATGTCTGTGCAGCACACAGGAACATGCTGTTCCCACCCCTCCACAGACTCAGTGCACCCCCAAATGTATACACACAGATGGCCCCAAGCTCAGCTGGTGTAAATCAGTGCTGCCCATCCGGCAGACTGTATGTACTTGCTGTAAATAGATGCTGGGCGTTACATCTCTGTCAGTGTAAAACCACATTCCTGCAATATTGGGGCTGAGAACTTAAAACTATGAAACTCGGGCAAGTAAAATTAAAGTCGCAGTCACTTGCTCCCCTTGACATACAAAATATGGTACTTCATTACATGTTTATTTTTAGTGCATGTACAACGCAACATGAGGGACTTAATGTTGCCATGGGAACCATAACTTTGAATTCCTGACTTTTTATGCATTCTTTTTTTGTCCTACTATGTTTTATCAAAAAAAAAAAATGTACAGAAAGATCATGGACAAAAAAACATTGGACAAAACTCTAGTCAGTGCTACACTGGTATGATGAGCATCAGGAGGAGAATAACTAATCTAAAATATTATCACTTTTAATTAGTAAACAAAATTATACTTGACAAAACATGATGAACTGGAATACAACTAAATGGATCTGGCAACAGGATCCTATGCTGCTGCATATATATGTCTCAGATTTTATATATCTGCCCCAAATTTTATTGAACTAGCACCTGAGCGTGACCATTTTTCTGCCAGTCTGTTGCAATGGCAAAACAAATAGCTATCAAAAGGAACAGAAAAAATTGATCTATACTCCTGTGTGGAGACTGAGCCCTAACTGCTGAACATGGTAAAAGGTTAATTTTATATATGTTGATTTTTAAAAAAATTCTTTTTTCTCTGTCAAAACGTATTTATCCTGAGGCAGTCTATTCTGTCTTTATTGCACAGTCTACACTGTAGCATGTAAAGAAAGAGTGTTATGACTGCTGTACCATTTTGTAACTACAAAAATAAAGACACAGCAGTAGATAGATTAATAGACACTTTTACACTTGCTGTTGGTCATTAAGGAGGAGATTCTTCTTTCAGCTGCATATTCAGACTGTCTGGAAATTGGAGGTTTCACTACCATCCTGTGGGCTCCAGGGAAATAGTACCTGAGACCTATAACGTCTCTAATCTCTCCAAAGGAAGGGGCTTATACCGATGGAGAAAGTTCATTGCTGGGTCTTTGATTTCCATCAAGCCATAATCCCTGACTGACATAACTCCATCTGTGTGATTTTTATGCCTTATAGAGTTGACAGCGACATGAAGAAAGTCTGACGTAGTATCTCAGAAGATGTTATTTACAAACACTGGACAAACATGCAGTGACCTTGCTGTGCTTTGTCTGGTTTCTGAGAGTTTGTGAAACACAGTGAATAACTATTTACAGTGAATAAGCTATTTTACAAACTATCAGAAACATACTAGTTGATCCCTCTATACTGCATGACTATAACTGACAGATCACAGAAAACTAGTGCTTTATTACTTCTGTGCTTTGCTGGATGGTGGTGTCACCAAATCCTTGGAGATAAACACAACCTTTAATATAAAACAATACAAAAACTTAAATGTGCTTAAAGGTTACTGGAAAATATGCATGGTCTGCTTACAAAGCTGAGAAATGCATTATAACATTTTTGTGGACAACAGTTTATTAGTATCAAAATAGTATTTGGGAGAATATGCAGATATTGCATGTCTGTACCAAACACTCTGAAGAGTTTAGGTCACATGCAATAGCTACTGGGTTCTACATTTCTTTAGTGGCATCATGGATCTATTTTGGCAAGTATACTGTAGGTTGAGTACATAAAAAATACACAAATAATATCCAGTACTGTGCTTATCTCTTCATGTTTTCTCTAGGAACAGATCTCTATGTGAACGAAAGGGACAGTGCCAGTTTTGTCTGGTATAAAGCTGAAGTAATCTATTGCAACCATTCAAGATACCCATGAACCATGGTCACGTTTGCTGTCTAAGACCCTTTCTTTCCCATGCAGGCTGTGCAGCAGTGTCTAACCACGGTTAGCCTTGTGGTCACATTTCTCCTTGAAGAACATCCATCTTAAGACTGTACTTAAACAAGCCTGGGCAAGATTTTAAATTCCCTCTTCCAGGCAACCACTTGTGATTGATCTATTCTGTTACTTTCTCTTGGACAGCATAACATTTAAGGTTTTGTTGTAAGCTACCTTTACCAAGAAACAGAGCAAGAATAATTTTCAGGTATTTTTTAGCAAGTCTGTTGATAAATCTGTCTTTGGGGAAACAGTAAGAGTTCCAGTTTCCCAGTTCAGTACATGCTGTTGATGGTTTTATAAACTTTTCTGC
Organism: Falco rusticolus; assembly: GCF_015220075.1. Lineage (NCBI taxonomy): Eukaryota > Metazoa > Chordata > Aves > Falconiformes > Falconidae > Falco > Falco rusticolus. Next base: position 34,553,942 of record NC_051192.1, read on the forward strand.
AGCAGTATCCAAGGAATCTAGGATTACTAATCATCATGGGTGTTCTCCAAGAGTGGGAAATCCTGGATAACATGGCTGCTGCTGGAGGGCATATTCTTCTCAGGCTGTAGTCTTGAATGCTGGTCTGCTACTCTGTTGGTGGTGCCACCAGTTTCCTTTATCCTTTCACTCATCAAAATAATGTGAAAAAATCACATGGCCCCTTTTAAAATCTGATTACAAGCACCTGACCACTCAGGCTAGTTTCTTTTGATTAAAAATATGGCTGTGTATTTGGGATGATTAGAGAGCTCAGGGCATTTTAAAGGGATACAACTGTTTTTCTATGCACTGTGATCCTTTTCCCTTGCATTCATAACTCGAGGTCCATCGTCTGCTACACTGTGAAGCCTAAGAGAAAGTCGAACAAAATGCTCCTTTGTGCTCTCTGCCTTCAGCCCTGGCTCTGCCCTCTGTTCCAGGCTCGTGTTTGTACACAAAAGCATACACATAATTCACAGTGGCAGAAGCAAATCTGGATGAGCTAGGTCCCTTGTGGATGTGGAGCCAGAGGGCATGATCAAGCATGCAGTTGTTGACTGATGGCTCGTTCGCACAATGTGAATCTGAACTAATTCTTTCTACCAGATAGTTTAGCTTATTGTTAAAAGAAAATTGCTTCAGTGTTATTTGGGTAATGTGCCTGCTGGAGGATGTGTGCATAAAAGTTTTTGCATCTGAGAGCACTGAGATGCATATTAGTGTGATCATGATGTCGTCTTATTAGTAAGACAACTTGTCCTTTTTTGTCAGTGAATTGCAAAGATCTGTCAAGGCCCAGTTTAATCTACTCCCTGTAATAGGATTTGTCTGTAGCTTGAGGAAACAGAAGCTTGTAATGCATAGGGTTATTAAGAGTGGGTTGTAAGCTATTTGAGATTCTTTAATAAAATATAATATCAGTATATTCAATGAATATGGAAAGAGGGATCTAAATATTTCTCTTTACAACCTTCAAATATCTTGGGAGAGGAGGATGATACCAATTAAACCAAGGGGAAAAAAGCAATAGCTCTTTGAATTCTAGCCTTCCTCAAAGTTAAATATTGATGTAAGCTACAGTTCAATTCAAGAATCTCATTGCCCCTGCTGTAACCATTAAACTAAATCCCTGCCCCATTCCAAGACAAGGTTAATGTATTTAGGGAACCTTGTGAACAGCAGCTTTGGCTGCTTTCATGTACACCCATGCGTAGCCCTTTTGCAAACAAGGCAGTTTTAAACAAGGAAAGATAGAGCTGCTAGGAGGTACAAAGTATTCTGCCCTGTGAATTGCCTCACTTCCTATGTAACAAGCTTTGAGACAGTTCACCTCCTCCCTTGGTGCCTTGACAGGAAACACAAAAATCGAAAACTTTAATTGCTTCTTTTTAGAGGGAGTTTTGGTGTCTGGAGCAAGCAATCAACACAAAGTGATTAGATTTTTTTGTTTGTTTGTTGTTTTTTGGGGTTTTTTTTTGTGGATAAAGCCATTAGGAACAGGGCTCTGTTTTATATGCTCCTGAGCATTAAGGTACACTGTAGTAGGAGACAGCCTGCTTTAACGCAATGTTTCTGATCCTCCTCTACAAACACACATACCTATCTATGTACAGCCATATCCCTGTTGCTGGAGGTTCCTGGAACTGGAGTAATTTAAAATAAACTAAGGCTGGCATCTTTTAGTCAATAACATATTTGCAGCCCCTATAGTGCATCAAATTCACCATTTACCTTGCTGATTAACATGACCTTCGCCATGCTCTGTCTAGACAGGTTAAATACCTAGATTGTCAGTCACTGCCAAATTGTCACTAAATCTATTGAACTGAGATCACAAATAAGCAACTTGGGACACTTTAACTCACTTGAGGTACTCCATAAGTATTCCCTGATTGTGATCCTCCAAAAGTACTGTAGGGAAAAATGTATGTTTTGAAACTGAATGCCCTGGTTCCCCTAATGAGTTGCCTCTGAATACAAAATCTAGATTCAGATCTCTGAACACCTGATTCATAGCCTGTGCTGACATGTCAGATACGAATAGTCCTCAGTCTGTGTAAGGAGAGAAGGGGGAGGTGAAAGAAGTAGATTTCACCATTTGTTGGGGTTGGGGCTGTTTGAGGGAGGCGGGGGGAGGTGGGGGGTGGTACCTGCAGAGTTTTGCAGGAATGGCAAATGTATGAAAATATGTATGGTAAGATTTTTTGATTTTAATTGAAAGAGAATTATTTGGAGTTTGTCATTACGAAACGGAAATTCTCTTTGGACGATGATAAAAGAATGAGATGAAACAAAAGGGGATTTTTCCCTAAGGAATTATCCTCAGTTTAATGACTAAGAATTTGTTATTAATTAACCTGAGTTAATCTGGAAAACAAGGAAGTTGAGCTCCCTCTGTGAAGTTATTTGCTAAAGGAAATAGGCCTGGATATTATCTCAGACAGAAGGGAGAAGGAGTATAGCTCATTCTCCCATGAACTCCATTTGAGACAAAATCATACAGTGAAAGCACCAGAGAGAAATCTAGGCCAGTCTTGACTCAAATATATTCCACTGAGGCTTTCCCCAGGTCAGGAGGAGTGTCGTGTGCCTTCAAGGAGTCTAGGACTCCCAAAAGGGTTTGTAAACTGCCTTGTGGAGAGACAGCAGATGGTGATTCTTGTGGCCTCACCCATCCTCTGTCAAGAAGCTCATTCGTGTTGGGAATTGTTGCGGTGGTGAGACTGCTCTTGCGGCTTAAATTGGACCTTACCAACGAGCAACATGTCTCTATCTGTATTTCTTCCCTGAAGCATCTCAGGTTACTTCTCTGAAACCTTAATTCCAAAGCAGATATTACCTCTTTTTTTATTAGAGAACATGGAGCGTAAAACATCTTTTTTATTGCTACTCTGTTTTGAGTCCCAAAGGTTTTGCCTATGATGAGCAACATGACATCCAAAACATTTCATAACTTCCTGAAGAAATCTGAAGCCTATAATTTTCAGTGACTTCTAACACAGCAGAGAATTGAAGAGATTGAGAGCCCCACTCGCAGAGGGACTCGAGGAGCACAGTGTGAGCGGTGCTTGGGGGGTGCCTGCAGTAACGGTAACATGGCTGTAACCTGGGGAAAGCAGCAGCTCTAAGATGCCTTGGCTCGCTGTACAGTCACAAAACTTAACTGGAAGGAAATCTCAAAGACAGAAATAGGACTTACTCTTTCCTTCTTTCACAGAGATGAGCATTTTTCCCAGCTAGAAATCCTGCACAATGGTAAGGACCTGGGAACCAAGCCCTTCACTATGTCAGAGAAAGCAGAGATGTGCTGTTTCCCTCTTTACTACATCTGCGAGCTGATGGTACTGTGATGAGGGTAATCACTGGGGACAGCACGCAACGTACAGATCAGTTGTCTGCCTGGGCTGAAGCAGGAACCTGAAGGTTGTTTCAGTTTCTCAGATAAATGTGTTAACCACGGGCTATAGAGCGATCCAAACCTCCCAGGCAAGGAGGTCTATGGGTCCTGTCAGGTGGGCTGCAGTTCATGCTCTCTGACCAAACACATTTCCACATCTATGCACAAAAGAAAATCTTCAAGCAAGAGAGCAGGAGAGACCAACTTTGGAAACCACTATAGCCTAGTGAAAAATATGCTTAATGACAAATTAAGAGACCAACAATCAAGCAAGAATGAAAGTTCTCTGTGCATTTTAAGTATGTTGACTTACTGGGCGTTAAGAGAGTTAGTAGTGGGAAATAGCTTCTCCCCTTACTGCCAGGGGCGTGGCATATATCCTGGTATTGCCAAGTGCAGTTGGAGCTGCCAGTTTCCCATGGAGATCAAGATTGTACCCAGGCCTGTGCCTTCCTTGCAGGTAAATGTTCTAATGGCACTAATGATGTAATTAGAGGGATCACTTCTGTCTCTCCTTTGCCTTTTGCTTGCATTAGACACAATTCCAGAAAACCAACGTGATCAGGCTTCGTAAAAGCCATAATTTGGGACAGGGAACACCTGACTTTCAAATTCTACTGATTTTTGTGGAAAACAAAGAGTTTTGCCACAGACTTTAAGTGGATAGGATGAGAGAGTGTAAGTGATCTTCATGCTTAAAAGTTGAACTAAGTGGTACCCTCCAGCATCCTTAGTTGAACTAAAGTGACACCCTCGGGTCTTGGTAATTACACTACAAGAGAAAAGAGGGTCTAAAACATGGACATAAAACCAGATAAAAAAAGCAGTGTTTTTTCAAAAGCAGAATATTCTTAATTAATTAATTTCCCACTTAAAATCTGAAGTGTATCTCACCTCATAAACACTCAACTTGTAGAAAAAATCTAAGTAATGAGTTCCAGTGGCATGAGAGAAAATGGACTGACATGAAAAAGCATGAACAAGGTGGCAATGAAATTCTGCAAGCGAGGCTATGTCTGGTTATATATTATTTTAATAAGACACACAAGGGAGAACCTGCTTCCAATATAACGGTGGAAAGTCATTGCTAATGTTACCGTGTCTTACTAGAGCTAAAGGCTGCTAAAGATTTTGGAATTTTGCAGCCAAATCTTGTGCTCACCAAACCCTAATATAATCTCAACAGTATGATTGCAGAGCGGCTCAGAGTGCAACCCTACATGCTCCAAACACAGTTTATAAGCAATGAGGCTGTGAAATCAAGATTCCTAACTTCAGAAGGTTAAACCTTCTGTTGACTTCACCTTTCCAAAGATTTCAGGATGAAATAAGAGCCTGTGGTCCATGCAGCTGCAAGAGAAGCAATGCTCCATGTTTATTTTTAAATCTGATATGCAACAGTAGATAAAGTAGCCAATCTTCATGCACACATACACACATGATAGGCACTCTGTTAGTGAGCTATCACAGACCATACATCAGATGCAGTGGTAACAATACTAATAATATTGAACAAAACTGAGCAAAATTAACCCACAGGAGAAAAAAAAAAAAAAAAGATCTTACATTGCAATCTACTATTCTGTTGACTAATCTATCAAAGGAAGGAGCACTTGCGCTATTTGAAACTACACTGGCCATTTTTCTTCCCATATAGGATCAATATATATATAAATAGCTAGGTTGCAGTTAGAAAATGGGTTTTAGATAACAGAGCTGAAGCTTGAAAGTTAGGCTGTTGGTACAGCAAGTGCCAAGATTCCTTTAACCCACAGATACACAAAAAGTTGCACAGATCTGCAGAAAACAGTAAGAGGTAAGAAAATCTCTATAAAAGTGAAATTTCTCTCTACTGTTGGATTCCTTTGGCAACAGAGCGTCACTTTGTGAGTGGTGCTTGTGGCGGATAAGGAGCTATTTCCTGCAGGATTTCTTCTTGAAAGTCTGAACTTTCCCTGTGGGAAATTTCTGTACAGGCAGTAAATTCTTTGCAGGCCATTGTACACTAGCTTGCCAAATTCTTCCCTCTTCCTAACTAACAGAGATAAAAACGTATCTGTGGTATTTTGAGAAAAGCAGTTGTAGCCTTTTTTCTCCCTCTACAGTGAGTATTAGGAATTTTTTCACCTTTATTTTGATCTTCCCCAGACTGTTGCAGTTAGGAGGTAGATTGTGTCTAGAGCAAAACTCTATTGTCTAGTAGACTGCACTGGCCACCTGTTACCTTCCTAAATTCTGGAAAAAATACCTCTTCAAGTTTAAATGCAGCATAATAATCTGCACTGTTCTTGGAAGACCAAGCATAATAGCAGTGAACAAAAGCAAGGTCTGCTTCTTCCTATCAGTGGTTACAATCTCTATTGTATCTCATACACATCACGGTAAAGAAACAGAGACCACATCAGTGGTATGTGCTGTCAAGGACAGGAGGTTTCCATAACTTCTGTGGTGTTGGTCGAAGAGAGCCAGCATTGAAGATTGAGTACTATGTCTCTCGTATAGTCTAAGAAAAACTTTAAAAATAAAAAAAAAAACCACGCCACATTTGTCTCAGAATCCAGATGCACAGACTATCAGTTCTGAGGTGGACTGCAGGTTCACAGGCAGCCTGCTTTACAGCCATTCTCACCTTCATCCTGTAGAATTCAAAGAATGATGACAAGATTAGATGATATGATGTGATGGTCTGTTATCTTTTTAGTATATCTTATCTGTGTGTACAAAACAGGCACTCTAAGGTGAAGCCTATTGTCTGAACCTTGAAATGAGGGGGTGGGGAAAGGGAAAAAGAACATGTGACTATGTTCTCCAGAGAAAATCTAATCTTTTACAAAAATAAAACAGACATTATTAATGCATTGAGAAGACTGACAAAAATAGTTCTTTGGACTTGGCCGTAGACAAACATAAAATGACTGTAAAATCCATACCTTAAATCCACATACCCTGCGGTGAAAACTGCACACTCAGATACAGAGGTCAGTCTCTTTAATTCAGACTTGGAACCTCTTACACTTCCTCTGAAAACCAGGCTGTAGCTAAGGAGAAATGAGGGTAGACCTAAGAAGCCCATGACACCTCTGGTAGCACCAGAGTCCATGGTGCAGGATCCAGGTTTAGCATCACGTACCAGGGCAGCAGCCTCCTCACTAGGAAGCCTTCCCTCTGAGCTTGCCTTCCAGCACAGTGCTTGCCCAGCACTAGTCAGAGATCAACAGCTGTGCATAGAAACCCAAATGTTTGGTGCATGTGCAGATATTTCCAGACATAGTACAGAAAATTCCCATTATTTTGCATTAATTAAAACCCTTGCTTAACAGCCACTTGTTTGCAATTCTGTAAATTTCTTTGCCTTTCATTAGTGCAAAATAATAAGAAATAAGCATGTGCACTTTTGACACATTTCATCTTAGGAAGTCAAAGCTCTTCACAAGTATTAATTAATCTAACACCCCATTTATTTATCAGAAGCCTTTAAATGTTCTCAAGTCATAAATGGTGCTGTACTGTCAGTGCAGCTTGTGTCAGTGATCTCAGCCAGTGTGCCTGAGATTAATCATTCTGTTCCAAACAGGCCACGGCACATAATTTGTTCTAATATATATGTTTGACAAAGATGACATAAATTAATATCATTAATTATTTTAAGTGGTTTTAGACCTCCAAAGTGAAAGAAGCTTCCCTGTATATTGTTGCTGGTTTTATTTCTTTTTAGTAATGAAATTGCATTAAAGAAATTGAGGGTACAAATTCTTTTTTGTAATATAAAATACCTTGTATTTTAACATGTAAGGAAGAAGTTACTATAGAACTAAACGCATCAGACTTTTTCCCAGATTAGTCTCAAAGCAGCGAGGTTACAGCCTAATCCAATAGTCACTGCTTTTTATGATCTCCTTTTATACTGGATTCAACCAGATCAGGATGGGATCTGATGCAGTATATCCTCTTGTCAGCAAACCAGTTGTTAACATACACTTAAAAGGTGTTGTTTAAGAGTGTGTCTAAAGAGAGATTGCCTTGAGAGTATGCTTAAGGTTCAAATGTGCTCAAGTACTTTGGTGAACCTTAGTACTTTAAAGAATTTAAAACATTTTGGCATAAGTCCAGAAATTAGAAGGATTTGGGCAAGTCATTAATTGCATTTGAGAAATGGCTCTCTCATGTAACGAGCATAGGCCAATAAAAAATAAAACACTGAATCTTTTTTTAGAAATGTGGTACCAAAGGTAGTAAAATCATGTGTGATGGACAAATAAAATTCTTTAATCTAGATCATAAAACAAGCCGTTCAGTCTCCTGTTACATGAAGGTATCTACCTATGGAAAGTGAATAGGTCTCAAATGAGAAAGCTCAAATTGAAAATCTTGCTTCAGAAACATTCCTGTGCAGACTGCTTCCTAGTTCTGAAGGCACCCAATATAGTGTGAGTTCCTGTCTTTCTGTTAGACCTGGAAATAGCACAGAGTCCTGTACTTCTGCTCTGGAGCAGCCGTGCTCTAGGCAGAGTGAGCCAGGCTCCAGGACCTGCTGCCTTGAGGTACCCCATTGAATAGGCACGTCTGGCAGGCTGGGAGTCCCTCACAAAATGAGGAATCACTGATTCAGGAAGGAGGAAATTCCCCTGGACCCTCTCCCACAGTTGTGTGCCTTACCTCTCAACTATAGAGCAATGTGCCCCCAGCCCCACAGGGACTGTGTGTCCCTTAGTGTAGTGCCCCGCTTCCACCAGCAGTGCAGGGGACACACAGCCATCCCAGCTGCACCATCCAGCCTCGCTAGCCTGACCAGAGCACTTCCTTTAGTGGTGGGAGTTGCAGGTCTGAAACCTCTAACTGAGGAGGTGTCACACCAAATATGTCTATTTCCTGAGAGAATGAGTTATTTAAGAAACCTACAAGTAAGGGCTTCTTCTTGTGGAGGTTTTGAGACTGTGAGTCCTGGTTAGATCCTGAACATTTAGGTCAAGGGAGGTGGTGTTCCCCCTCTGCTCCGCTCTCATGAGACCCCACCTGGAGTACTGCATTCAGCTCTGGAGCCCCCAACATAAAAAGGACATGGATCTGTTGGAACAAGTCCAGAGGAGGGCCATGAAAATGATAAGAGGGCTGGAGCACCTCTCCTATGAAGACAGCCTGAGAGTCTTGGTATTGTTCAGCCTGGAGAAGAGAAGGCTCCAGGGAGACCTTATAGCAGCTTCTAGTACCTAAATGGGGCCTACAAGAAGCAGGAGATGGACTTTTTACAAGGGCCTGTAGTGATAGGACAAGGGGGAATGGCTTCAAACTGGAAGAGGGTAGATTTAGATTAGATATAAGGCAGAAATTATTTACTGTGAGGGTGGTGAGGCACTGGAACAAGTTTCCCAGAGAAGTTATGGATGCCCCATCCCTGGAAGTGTTCCAGGCCAGGCTGGATGGGGCTTTGAGCAACCTGGTCTAGTGGAAGGTGTCCCTGCCCATGGCAGGAGGTTTGGAACTAGCTGATCTTTGAGGTCCTTTCCAACCCAAACCATTCTATAATTCTATGGTTAGAGAGGTGGGTATTTCAGATACTCCTTAGGACTTAGTGGGTTTTGGTGTATAGACAATTCCAGGTTCAGTGTATGACATCTCTTGATAATCATCTGGAGTGTATAATGATCCTGTGTAGGCTATAGAGAGTACAGTTCCGGGTACGTGTCTTACTTGCTGATGCCTAAATAATTTTTTACATCTATTTGTAAGTGCCTGAAGTAACCATCTTAACACGGCAAGTCAAATTCAACTTTGTATCACAAAAACTGAAGAGAAAAAGATCAGCGTAGAATAAGTGGAAGAAAAAGCAGGAAACTACCTACTGGAGAGCTGGTGAGTATAAAGACTATTCTTTGCTGAAGGAACTTAAACCATTTTATAAAAGTGCTCTGATGTGTCTTTGAAACTCCATTTCACATAGAAATAACAATCTTGATTCTCAGCTGGTATAAACTGTCAGGGATACATTGAGGCCAATTTCCTCCAGCTTCTGATCTGGCCCAGAGATATCGTATACTGCTATCTATACTAGTATCATCTAGTATCATCTGTACTGCCATCAGGATGAAACATATATGTCTGCATATAGCTTTGTATCTGACAAAGACACAGAATTGCATTAACATAGAAGAGAAAACTAACTAGTACAGAATAAAATGAATACTGATGGCTGAAAAATTCTGTATACATGATAATGCACTGGTTATTCCTTAGTTTCTGTTTTTACTTATATAACAGGTATTTTCTTCAAACTGGCTGGCTGGTAGTTAAATTAGCTTAATTTATAGCCTTTTCCCAACGCAAGACAAGAGCCTATATTCCCTCCTACTGAAGACAGGTGTTGTACTAACACACCTAATGTACTACTACTGTTTCATGCAGAGAGGATAAAATACTTGGTGCGGTCAGGGAAACGGCAGTTAAGTATGAGCATTGCACTGGTTTTTGGCAACAAAAAATGCTATGCCTTTCCTCCTTCTAAAAGTGCAGAAATTCGCAACCAGTCAGTCAGAATGCAAAGGCTAAAGTGGACAAGTGACTGAGGTTTGTTTTCCAACCTTTCGTCAACAGTCTTACAGAGCTTTGCAGCTCTCAAAGGTTTTGTATGGTGTCTTCCTCTGGTGGAAAGCATGCACATATTTGCATGTATGTGTGTGCACACGTGCATGCCTGTTCTCCTAAGGCAGTTTTACAAGATTTTCGACACATGACTGTAAGTTCAGTGATGCCAGCCTGCAGGAATGCAGGTCTGGAGATGTGAGGGGCGATGGTATCGGCCGCATGACTACTGCCTGCGGTGAGAGATTCCAGTAATTTTCCCTGCTGTTATGGGAAATGTCATATGTAATTCCAGTTTTGACAGGTTTTTCTGTAATTGGTATTCGACTATTGGACGCACCTTTTGCTGGAACAAGGCACTGCCCCTCAGGCTGCGATCTGACAGTCTGCGGCAGTGCTGCTGCCTCTGCTTTCTGTGCGAACGCCGGAGCCTGCACAGCTCTGCATGGGAACGGTGGGGGGAACTGACCTGGTTTAAAAATAAATCCCACCCCAGCATCAAAGGCCCATTTTTTTAGCTGGATCCAGCACAGATTCCTGGATCCTTGGGCTGTAGAAATACTCATGCCAGCGTGGTGGTGGGAAAGTCAAGGGGTTGGGAGCAAGCACCTGGGGAGGAAGGGGTGGCAGCTTCTTGAGATGACTCAGCGGATGCAAACTTTCTAACTGCCCTGCTCTGGTGTAGGTGTGTGTACTTGCACCACCACTGCTCTAATTCGGGTTTGCGCTCAATGGAGCGGATTTAAATGACTGCATAAGGCACCAAGACAAAAGGATAATTTAACTATTTCTTGTGATCATAAGCTGCAAAACATACCATTGCCACTGGAATGCTGGAGCTGCTGCAGCACTGCTAAGCCCAGGCAAGGTCTCGATGTGCTAAATGCAAGGTAAAGCCTTGTCATTGGCACTGACTTACCAGCCAATTTGCCTTCTGCGTACACAGCACCATATTTTTAACACCCCTGCCACCTTTCAGCAAGTGGAGTATGTTCTGGCATGCTGTATCACCACTGCATTAGCAGGCAGGCAGTTTGAAATAATATTTGAAAGACCTGTAAACCTACAAACTCTGAAATTTGAAATCAATTTGCCTTGAACAGGTTTGGCCTGAAGATGGGTAGAAATCTGAGCTGTACCAGTCAACCATAGTTCAGCTTTCATTCCACAGGTAATTGCAGCCACGTTCATTCTGGCATTAAGCAACTACCATTCCTGCACCTGTGATACAAGGGTGAGATGTGTATAGGTAGCTCGTTAGTGTGATCTCTCTTTTTAAAAGGAAAGTTATAACTAGGAAAGGATTTTCACTATGTACACAGTGTCGAAAGTCTGACTCTTAAAATCACCTCTTCTGAAAAATTCTGACATCAGAATACGATTAACTGTGCTATTTCTGTCATATCTTATTTCAGGAAGTCCACAGTAGTGTCATGGAAGCAGGAGAGTATTATTTTACATAGCATGCAGATTTAATTTTGAGATGTATGCTGACAGCCTATGTTACCCCTTCTGTCATAACCAAACAAAGTAATTAAGTTTGGAAAACCTCAGATTCTCTTTCAACTTGATCTTTAGAGCTGCAGAAATACTTTTACAGTCAGAAATCCAGCTTCTTTGCTTGTGCTGAGATAGTAGAGAGCTACTCGCCTTCCAGCTGTCCTAGTGTACCAATGGCTACACGGTGGACATTTTATCTGTTTGTTAATATAAGGTTAGACCCTGAAGTCTGTACATGCTTTTTATTCCAGTACGTTTCTCCCTAAAGTCAAAAGATTTTTTCTGAATAGGACTGATGAAACATGTCAAGAATTAGATCTGTATTTGTTTAGTGCCAAATGTGTGTTCAGTACTGTCAAGTATGTAATTGTTTCCATCTCAAACATTTAAAATGTTTTGGATAGTCCAGTGTCTATAGACTAACTCCAATAACTCCACATTTTTTGATGAAAGACTCTTTCAGATTTTTTGTAGCGGCATAGCAATAACCATAATTTCAGGATGGGATTTCAAAACCTTGATGAACAGTGATCTCTCTCTCGCTCTTCCCTGCCCCCCCCCCCCCCCCCTCCTCACTTGGTACTACAATGAAACCCTAGGTGGGATTTCTTTTTTCTAATTGTGAAATTAAATTATTGCAAAAACAAGGAAACAAAAGCTGAAATTCAGAACCTACTGAATAGCAAAAATCTTCCTATGGAAAATGAACTCAAAACTTAAATTATAAACCTGTCAGTTCATCTCATATGAAGTTCACTTAACAAAGCGTATGTGACACTGTGCTACTAAGGATTTAAATAAAGTAATATGCTAGAAAAAGAAAGATCCCTGAAGCAATGAAAAAAATTACCTCCTTACCACGTTTTAGATTGTGGGGAGGTTCTCCAGCACAGCTCTGAGGCAGCCCTGGCGCAGGTTTCCTTGGCTCCTGAGACAAAGGTTGTTGTTCCCAGGACTGCAGAGTTTGGCAGAATCTGCCATCCCGTCTGGTCCCTCTTCCCTTTCCATTCATGATCCCCATCTCAGTGCTTTGTGTCCCCAAGCCCGTCCTTTCAGGGGGCAGAGCTGCGAGGCCAGAAGGGCAGAGGCGATGAAGAGCTGAGTACGTCAGCTCAGGATGCAGAAAAGATAGAGTGAGATCCACTTTGGCCCTGCTTTGAGCAGGAGACTGGACAACGCCTCTTCCAACGCAGGTTGCTTATGACTTTTTGGGTTTATGCAAAAAACTGCTTTGCAGTGTGATTCATTTGAAAAGCATGAACAATTTCCCATGTAGCACCTACTTATAGTTATTGGATATTATCAGCATTCAAAAGAAATTTCAGAGCATTTCTACTGCTCAGTTCTTCAGCCCTAGATTAATGGCAAATATTTCTCTTTGCCTTTTCTTCTGAAAATCTTACTGGTTTGACATAAAAATCAGCTCCTGAAGTCTGAATGAAATGGAGTATGCATGTCTTTAAGCAAGACCACAGTGCTCCTAAGCCACCTGGCTTTTGAGGCATTTTTTATGTTATGCCATTAGGAGAACATATGTTACCAACAAAGATATATTGGAGTGCTGCAATTTTTGAATCAATAGTTCCAAGAAACTACCAAGACTAACGTTAAAAAAGGTGATTTCCCTATACCAGAGATGCATCAAGTACCTAATAACAAATATATAGTGGTAACAAGTATATGGCAAATAATGAACTTGTTAGCAAAGTAATAGCATATTTAGTGAATCAAATCCAGTCCAGAAACAAAAGTAATTGTTTCAGTTTATCCTTCAAATTGTAGTTTAACAGCAAAGACAAAAACGGCCAACCAAGGGAAGCAACCTATCAGTCAAATTGTGATACCTTTACTTTCAAAAGCCACTTTATTTCACAAATAGTTCTATTAATTTGATATAACAGATAGGAGAGTATCACAATTAAGTCATGCAGCCTTGAGGTTGTGAGTGAAGGCCTGAGGCAAGGTTAGCTGTAGTATCACTTTTTTTTTTTTCAATTTATAAGTTGGAAATAAATGCTGTCTGCTCTCAACAGAAACACTGAAGAGAGCAGGATGTTGGGTTTTATTGTGCATCCTGTTTTTTAGTCAGCTCAGTATTACTTCTAAAAACTTGCAGAGCCTTCTGCAGGCTTTGTGTGAACAGAAAATAGTCACAGACAGCCATTCTTTTGCTTGCTGAAAATTAAAACTTCTACAATACAGTCTAGACAGGAAATTGCCTTGTCCTTCAGCAGAAAATTAAGTAATTCATTACATCAGTCATCCAAGACACTCCATCCTTTGAAAATTTGTTTTCTGTTGCTCTGATAAAGGTAAGATCTATAGGTCTTCTCTTCGAAGTAGGTGAGTCATCTTATGCTGGACATTTCACACATGTTTTCTTGGGACAGCGATTCTTCTCTGTGGCTAAGCCAATTGAAGAAAAACGTTAAGCTACCTGATGCTTATCTGTAGGGTGCTCAGGATACAGGACAGAATAAGCCTCCTATAAAGAACTTTTGGTACTTCTGTTCCTTTTCAGCTCTCAGTTAATGGCTTTTGTTCGTGTCTGAAATGTTTGCATTCCCCCAAGAGAATGCTCTCAGTATAACCTGAATCTCCCGGAGGTATTTTCTTTTCATTGCTGTCTATCGATTTTCATTTAAGTGTGTAGATCATAGCATATACTTAAACTCTGTAGATCAGCTCAGAAAAATTATTGCTTACATGATGCATTTTTCTTCTGATGCATTAATGTTTGCATGCTAATTACAATTATCTGACTTTTTAGCATTTGCAGTCAGCATGTGAGACAGGTGAACCTAAAAATGTGCCCCATGGATTCCAGCCAATGGAAAAAAATAAGCCAGAGACTAAAGAGATGCAGCAGTTTATACGAAATTACGACCAGGAAGAATTCAGAGGGACAGAAAGCATGTACAGAACAATAAATGAGCTGAGAGTAAGTATATGACATGGCAAAAAGGAAAGCAATTAATAAATCAGTCTTTAAAAAGTGGTGAAGACAATAAAAGAAACAGTTTAAAATATTTTTTTAAAACAATGAGTCACAAAATAGTTTTGTCCTTTTTTCCCTCTAAATATATAGTTTTATTATCTTGATTTGGACAGAAAGTGATTCTAAAAAACGCTGAAATAGGTAAGAAAGTATCCTTCAAAAAACCTGAATCCCTGTCCAAGCAAGCAAAAGAGAAGAGAAGTCAAAAGTGGCAAATTAAGTATAACGACACAAATCAAAGGCCAACAATAAATGTTTTAGGGACTATTTGCTAAATGCATAAAAACTAACAGCAAACTCTTCCTCAAAGCCACGGGGAGTAGGGAGGCTCCCCTGGAGTCATTAAGGTCAATTGGCATATCAATGAAAGGATAAATTACCGCAGAAAAGACAAAGGGTTTTTTGCAGGTTTCCTCCTCCTGGAAGATCGAAGAGATTCACACTCCAGAAGTCGTCTTTACAAGGACGTATCAGAAGAGCTGTTTTAAACTGAAATGTCTGTGGAGGAGGTTATAGAACAAATTTACAAAATGAACAGTAGCAAACTGCCAGGACCATATGGTATTTCCCCAGGAGATCTACAGGAGATTGAGGATGAAATAGCTGAACTACTGTCTTCCTGAAAACTGCCTCTATACTAAAGATGTAGAAGGTGGCAACTATTGACAATAACTTTTTACAAACTCAATTAGAGATTCTGGGTTTATAGACCAGTTCTTTTGATTTAGGTAAGTAACACACCGTGTGGAAAAATAATCCTAATTTACATGCAGGGTGATAACTCGGTACTAGCTGCTACCGCTCAGAAAAGAAAGGTCTTGGACATGTAACATAATTCTGTAAAGACATCAGCTTCATGTTCAGTAAAAGTTAGAAGCAGCTACAAAATAAGACAATTTTTAGGTTTTGCACTTGTTCTTCAGCATATGTGTTCCTTTGCAAAACACATGCCAAGAGTTGTTTGTTTTGGGTTGGGGTTTTTTTCCATTTATTCTGATAGACATATTACTTCTATTTCCAAGCCACTTGCTTTGATATGTCCTTGGGCCACCACAGCAAGAACAATGCTACCAATATGAGAGAAGGAAATTTTTACTGCAGGACTAGAGAACAAAAAAGCATGTCAAGCTATGTCCACTTCCAAATACTGTGTTACGTTTCTGGTCTTCCCTCCTATCTCTCATCCCCAGAAGGGATAGGGCAGGACTAGAAAAGATTTAAAGAAGGACAAAAACAGTGGTCAAAAAGATGAAACAACTTCCATAAGAGGAACAACTAAATTGTTCAGCCAGAGAGAGACAATTTTTTACAGCTTTTACATGGCCTGGAGAAGGTGAACAGCCAACGAAGTTTTTCCTACAATAGCTAGTGAGAGCTCAGATGATATTTTTGAAGGGTAAGTTGAAAATGAATGAAATTAGATATACTGTGGAACTCTTTCCCATAGGATATTTTGATATTACAATTGTACAGCTGTTTGGAAAGCTAATTAACATAGGAAAAATCTACCAGATACTATACATATAAAGATAATACCTCTTATTCAGGAATTTGATGAACTGCTAGTCACTGGAGATTGAAAAATAATTGTGGGGTAGTATTGGAGTATTCTGGCTTTGTTTTTCCATTGTTGTCATTGCCAAGATATCTGTTTTTGGCCACTGTCAAAGAGGTGTTACATTTCTGGATGGACTTCTGATCTTATACGGTAAGCTATACTTATAGTCCCTCATTTCCATATAGGAATACCCCATGCAAGCTTATAAGGGATCTCAAGGTTGATTTCTGAAGTCCTTTATGCCCTGGTGTGTGGGCAGAGTCTCAGCCAGAATCTTCTGTTTCTCTTAGGCATGACTGTGACTAGATTTTAGGTATGAAGGGAATGGCATGGCTGCTACTAATATTTGGCCTCTCAAGAAGGCAACTACTTCATCAGATCTTGAGGAAATGGGGAAAAAAAAGTGTTGGCCTGAAATAATACATTAATTCTTCTATTAATTGCACACAAAATCGTATCTCTGAGGAAATGTGTGAAATTCTGTGGAATTATTTTGAAGAGAAGATAGAGCAAAAATAAAATATTCCAAAATCTCCATAAGGAAAATCTGTGCCCAGGTATCATTTAAGTGAGGGTGAAAAATAAGAAGAAATCAAAAATTTTAAATCTTTCCTGTAGTTGGATTTCTTTTCAACATGGAACAAAATTAGTTCTCTTTTAAGGCACAGTATCTGTACACATTACACAGTTCCACTCTTAACAGGAAAGGGATTTATGAGTGCCAGACCAGGGCTGGAATTTTAAATTAGAAAGTGATCTTCATGTGCCTTAAGCATGGCCATCTTCCACACAGAGTTCCTGATGAAGGTAGTAGGTATAAAATGCTCCCTCACAAGTTGGCACTTTGCTGGTAAGCATTTAACGTTCATGACAAGCCTTGTTTTTTTAAGGGTAAAAATGAATGCAAACTACTACCTTCCGGACGTTGCTTGAATACTTACAGGAATTAATTGCATGTTTTTTAGTTCCTAAAATCAACATTCAAACAATCAAACAAAAAAACCTAGCATGAATGCAAACTTTTCTAGCAGCCCCCAGTTGCTGTGGATCAAATCACTAGAGTCTGATCTCACTTTTTTCATTGGTGACAATCCATATTAAAAAAAAAGTTACATGGACCAGTAGGTAGTGACCCATACATGCAGTTTCAAAGTATTCTATTATAGGAAGAATGAATAGATTATTTGGGCAGGAAATAGAAAAAATTTCTTTCTCCAACTCTGGGCAAATCACCTATCTGTTAATCTCTTTTTCTCTTTACTTTTTTGCCACCTTTATATTTGTGCCAGTAGATCTATATTGCCAGCAGCATAACCCCTTCTCTGCACTTCAAAAATTCCTGATACCTATCAGGATGCAGTAGCTCTAAATTAATACAATGATCAATATTGGTCTGGCTGGGTCTCAGTGATTCAGAGAGATTTCACCCAGCTATGAGACGCTAGCCAGATACAACCTTGTATCCCATTATAACATCAAAATTAGAAGTTTTGAATCTCTCAGTGTGGTTTGGTCACAACTGATGGCAATAAGCATCAGTGTGGTAAACGGAGAGAAAATTTTCATCATGGTTTCTGAGTCTCAGAGGGGATAAGTGGGTAAGCCTTTGCTTCTGAGGCCAGGCTGGGTCCTTCCAGGCAGTTGGGATATTTTCTGGATTCAATAAATTTTCTGAAGAATCTCCTCAATTAAATTTATTTTTTCTCTCTAACCACAGCCCCTATTCAGCATACTTGCTAAAGAGAAGGCAAACAATAGCAACAAAACTCTCTTTTGCTGGGAAAAAAGCACTCTGAAGCAAAAGGTGAAGATAGGAAAGAGGAATTCAGTTTACATTTTTCTCTTCCAACTAAGGCCTGTGCAGCCCAAGAGGGCTTAGTTTCACAGTGATGTTGGTTTGACTCATTTAATGGCAACTGTTTTTTCAAGTTGCTTTTAAAAGATGAAAAATTCTTTGAAAGGTGGACAGCTCTGGCAACAAGCTAATAGGGAACAGTCTGCTACAGCCCAAAGTATATGAGCCCTCACTTGCCAATCTAACAGTCGTTCCCTGTTGGTATGATTGGATTATTTCATTGGATTATTTCCCAGATGGGCATTAATGTGTTTGTAGGGCACATTCAGTTAAAGGGTCAATGTTTATTAAAGCTGCAGATATTGCATTTGCTCTGAGCATGTCATTAAAACAGCAGATTGCTCCCTGTTTTGCCTTTCATATAGTAGGCTGTATCACAAAACAGCTCTGGATGATTTTGTCACCTGTTTTTGTTCAAGAGCTTAAAAGTAGAATATATTATAGGTTTCTTATATGGAATGAATTAGTATTTTTCCATAAAGCTAAGGTTTTCAAAGATTATGATTTGTACTGTGGGCAGGGAAATTCCATATTCCCTCAAAGTCCTCTGCCTTGGTTTATGGATTTGTTGTACCTTTCTCCCTCCAGAGCTCCCTGCTTCTGCTATTTAATTGGGCGGGGGGGAAGGGGGTGGAGGTGGTGGGAACCTTCAGTGAAATAAATGTGACTTAGGTCTATAATTTCTAAATAGTAATTAAATAATTATCTAAATAGTAATTAAATAATAATTTCTGAATTTTACTCTACACAGCCATTCTTGCATAAAAACAAGCTTCTGATCATATTGTGATTCAATCATACTTTTCAATGTGATCGATGTTAGCAATACTCATTGTCTTACAATTGCCCCTTCCTAAAATATCAATGGTGTCCAGCTTCAGGATGACACAAAACTATTTTTTCTTACCTGTCCTGTCTTATCCAATTCCATCCTGCACTTTACATATTCTAAGATTGTTTCAGTTCAATGGTGAATGAAGTACTGGTTCTTATATATGATATATTATGTAATATATATTAGAAATTAACCATTGAGATCAGGCAATCTTTTATCAGTAGTTTTAATAACATTAAGCAGTAAAATACAGTACAGCCAGGCATTAAAATGCTATGTTCAACTGTAATACACCATTTCTACCATACAAAGTCAGTATGCAAAGGCTTTGCTTCCCTTCTATCTTTAGAACAAAGTCTCAGAGCCACATCCCCAGGTTCAGCCAAGAAGAAACCCATAGACCTGAAAAATGAAGGCAGAAAGACTTTTTGGTTTTCAATGTAACCTTTTAACCATATGTCTTTAAGAGGCTAGATCTCTTCTAAGAACATCTTTCAATTGTACTGGCTTAACACTATTCCAGAAGCTTAGCATGTCCAATCACCCTAAAAGAATCCTAATCAGGCCTTAGGATAAAATGCTGCATTGACAGAAAAGCCGGACAGCAAGTAAGATGTCACATTTCAGTGGATGGCCTCGCCAAATAACTGCATTTCCAACTGCTGGAGTTAAAATAGAAGTGTCATTGAAAATCAAGATTAGTCTTTTGTTCCCAGGTAGGCAATCAAGTTAGGCCTGCAAGTAAGTCTTAGCTTGGAGCCTTGAATTCAAGGGTTTGGATCTGCAAGATGAGCCTGGGTGGACAATATCCAGGGATGGCGCTTTGCATTAGACATTTATTTAAGAAGTGTCCTTCAGAGCTGTTCATTCATCATAGGAGTATAGGACCTCTTCAGGTCTTCTGATCTAGCCCTTCCCTCTTTGAGATCTATAGCCTTAACAGCTCTCAAAACTCCTGTAATTTGTGTTGTCTCATTCTGTTTGGTGCTGCTCCAGTGCTCTGAAAATAGCTGTGCTGTACTCCTGACTCCACTAATGCGTTACACACTGGCCTGGAGATCTCTGTATGGCAAGATTCACAATTAGACTTCCATGATGTTGATTTTTGTTTGTTTGTTTGTTTGTTTGGGTGACTAACAGAGTTTGAAAGCATAAAAACCCCTGATGCTTAACTGATTTGAATTGTCTCACATGTCTGTCTCATGTTTCATTCACATAGTCACTGTGAAATGTATCAAGCTCAGACTGGGTTTACCTGCAATAACTAAAGCAGATATATTTTATTTGGTAGCAACTTCTCTCATTTTGCATGACTTCCATTCCTAGAGGATTAACTTTAGGCCTACAATAACAAGGTGTATGACTGATATGATCAGAAAGAAGATGGGAGCATTCACTTCTTTTTTGTTTTAATTCAAATGCACCACCTGTGTTAAGCAGCCTATGACTTGAGTTAGCTGTTTGCAGATCATCATGTAAAAGCAGCACATTGAACTGGCACCATTGAACTAGGAGAGAAGGCTGCCCACTGACTTTTCCCTTGCCCTGGCTGCTACACCAGGTTAAGAGCAGCTGTGGAGGTTTGGGGAAATTGTTTCTTTCGTGAAAGCTGCTGAAAACACACGTGACGTGCAAGTGAGAGAGGCAGGGATGAACAGCACAAGCAGAGAATGAGGGGATATCCAGCAATAACAGGGAGCAGACATCTCGCTGGGACTTAACTGTGGTGGAAAATTTTTTTGCTGGGGAACAAGGAGAGACAGTGGAATTTGTTGCAACCAAGTAAGGCTCTTATTTTCAGGACTGAGGATGAGACTGAAGGAATGGGTCTACCCACTGATGACATCTGAGGCAGAGGAGAAATTTGCTTATAAATCTGTTTCTGATCTACTTCACTGTTTGTTTAAGTTCCTGCTCTCCAATAAGACAGCTTTTGGAAACTGGTGCTCCAGGAGTTCTGGGAACACTCACACAAAGCTTGACCCAGCTTTGATTTGGATTGCTTTATGTTGACCCACCTTTAAAATTTGACCCATTTCAGATTCCCATCACACCATTCCTAATAAAACTTTCTCCTGAAGTGTAATTAGCAAGTCTGTACCAATGAGATTAGTGTTGTCTAATAAAACTGATAACTTAATGCCTGCATTGGGTTCCCATCTGATGCCTCAGCTGGCAAGACATTCCTCTCTCTAGCCATCACTCCTAGGATTAGTTAACAACTGATTAAATCTCAGGAAAGCCCTTGTATCCTATGGATTGGGTGATAGCCATGCTCCCTGCAAGCAGGTGTGGGAGCAGATATTTTCTGCTGATGGAGGGTTATGCCTTCGCAACTGTGCAGATTGTCATGAGTAGTAGCACCAGAGATGCGAGCCACAGATGGCAACAAGGGGTTGCAGCTGTCTGCATGAGGCTTAGTATCCCTGAAGCAGCTGCACTGGGAATTTGGTAGATGTAGCATGGCTTATGTGTGCTGAGTGCTCTCCTTTAATCCTTCTGCCTTCACCTTCTCTTTGCACATTACATTATTATTACAACTGATGATCATTGCTAAAGCACTGACAATACAGCAACCTGTTGTTGTAGCCCTATGTCCTGTGTTCTCTGGGTTCCTGGCCTAATGTAGACTACACTCTGCACTCATTGCTAATTATTACTTTTCTTTTTTGTTTTGTTTTTGCTTTGCTTTCCACTTTGAGTAGGAACAATTTTACGGTGTCAAGAGCCTTGTGGGTAAATAGCATTTTAAATGGTAGCCCATGACACAAGAACCTGATGCAAGGCTTAATTATTGAACTCAGTCCCTTTCGAATCTATTGCTGAAGCCAGAAGACAAAGGTAAAAGAACCTTGATGGAATACTTAAATTTCAGCTATTATTTAAATTACGTTCAGTTTTGCACAGAGTGAAATTAAGATTAACCTTATACCTTTCCATTTCTTTTCCATTGCACTCTTAGTGTTTCTTTTTTCTTCTTCTGCTTTGTTTCTCCAGTCAATTCCAAGTTTGTTCCTCAGGTTCCTTAGCCCACCCTTTTTCCTATTGCATTTATTTATTTAATTAGATATTAATAAATCCTTTCTCTTTTATCATTATGCCATTATTAGTGCTTTAGCACAGAAAGTGTGCAGTAAAACCTCTTGAGGTTGGAGCAAATCTTTTCTCTGAAGCATCCATGCAGAATTTGGATTAGTACACAGGTTATATCCAAAGGCAGCCTGATCTCCTGCTGGTGTATTCCATACTCTCTGGAGGGAACTGGATCTTGCTCCCACACATTCCTGATTTTGGGGGAACTGACAGGCTAATTAGGTCCCTATTACCATATGAAGGAGCTCACAGGGATACTTTAAATTGTAGCCTAGTAGAAATTGCCATTTTACGTGTTGGGTTACCTGAGGAGCAAGAGAGGTAAGGTACAGTGTTACCTTTTCCCAACTCCTGTTTGACCAGATTTGGTAACAGACACCTAAGTGGATCTAAACTATTCCCAAACTGGGAGTTCTGCAGGGACAGTAGCTTTGATCCTGGCCTGAGGGTCAGGTCACCACCTCTGTGGTGATCATTGTAAGAGGACTTTCTCCATTTTAAGGTCTTTTTGCACTGGCTTTGGGGCTGCAAGGCAATAACTGCCTAGGAGCAGTGCATATCTTTGAAACAGTGCTGTGGGAGAGGTTAGAAATAGGAATAGATAAGGATACGCAGAGAAATAGAATTTGTTTATAATATTATATATTTAGCATTTTTTTCAAATTCCTTTGGGAAACAGAAAACATTAAGCATAGTGATAATTCCAGAGAAATGAGAAGGATTTTATTTTAAATGTTTTGAATTCATGAGAGGTTTGGGCAAGTGAAAGCAATGAAAACTGTTCATGCACAGAATATATCGACTTACATCAACTAGAGGAGCTTGAATTACTGCTTGTGCAAAACTGGAAAATGTTTACAGGCAATGTTATTCTTACATCAGATGATTTCCCCTGCTTTGCCTTCCCTTTCTCTCCTTCTGAGCTTTTTCTTTTCTATGATCTTTCTTTTCCTTTTTACTTGCTGGCAACTTCTCAATTTTACTAGTTCCCAGTTTTCCTCTTCCACTCCCTCGCCACACTTTCTCTCCTCCTCTCCCCTTTTGCCTTTTTGCTGCATTTACTCTATAATTCCTCTCCAATGTGCCTTTTTTCTTTCATATCACTTGCTTCTTCCCTCTACATATACTTATTTAGCTACTTCATTTACCTGAATCTCTTTATATTTGTACCTTGAAAGACAAAAAAGTTACATGGGAAAGGCAGGTTTCAGTTAAATATTTAAGCTGCGTAATGGGCTGCTTGCTGTGTTATACATGTTCATGTTATCCTGGCACAAACTGACAGAGCAGATAAAATGAAGGATGAAAGAGAAAAAAACCCAAGTGTTGACTGTCAGGATCACCAGGAAGGTGTGCTATGTTATTAAGCTACAGTAGTAACCTAGAACTTCCTTGGGATTCCCTTGTGGGTTAATCTATGCTCTGAGTATTGGCTTTGTAACTGTAAAATGAAGATTCTGGAATCTCCCTCCCTCAAAGAGACAGTGTGAAGACAAATATAATAGCAGATTGAGGGGTGACCACATAAAAATATAATGACACCATGGAAGAATGAAAAACAGTTAACTTCAAAGTGGCAATGTCTTGACAAATACTTTACCAGTGGAAAAAAATACTTCAGTAGTTTTCAGTTTTCAAACTGTGTATTTCAAATTAATTGCTAGCTACTACAGAACACAAATTTTCCAACACATGAGCTCTTGGGACAACTGAATCTCATCATACCATCAAAATATTTTTTGAGATACATTCCCTTTTCTACTCAATTTTGGAAGATAAATATTTTCTAAGACCAATATATCATCCAGATAATTAATTATAATGCAGAAGAACTGGATAAATGATTTCTAGAAATCAGCTATCAGTTTCTTAAAACACTGCAGTTCTGAAAAGAAATACTGAAAATTGAAAATTGATTTAATGAAATGTCTGCAGGGCATCTTATTTGTTCCATTTTTGTACAACCACATATGCAGACTAACTAGCTAATGCAAAATGAATTTTGTATATGTATTTCAGAATTTACTTCACAAAATAAAAATTAAGTGAATAATCAAGGACAAAGAGTTAATGAAACAGTGTCAGCCTCAAGAACTTCTTCCAATAGCTTTTCTGATATGTCTCTAACATTTTAGTAGTATCAACAAGGAAAACATTTATCTCACTGCTGGAAAAAAAGGAAAGGATGTGATAATGTGGAAAAACCCCTCTAGTTACAAACTAAAGTGACAGCCAAGCTTTGGTGTAAAAGTAAATTAGGCATTGTTAATGGACTATAGATGTTAAAGCCTTGGTCAGATGTTAAAGCCTGAAGTCAATGATTATACTCCCACCGAGTCAGTGAGAGCAAGGTTTTCACACTAACTTCAGAATTAAGCTTTTGAAATCCTTCATAAATAAACACTTGAAGTTTCTCAGTTTACCTGCAAGAGATACTTTAGTTAAGCCTGCATTTTAATTTTAGAGTAACCTGACTTAAATCTGCATACCGACTGTCAAAACTAGAAATTTAGGGTTTGGTGTTGATGCTACAATCCCTATAGAATGGAAGAAGCACTTTGAGCAATGCCTGTGATATTCTTGCTGAAAGGAAGCAGGTTCCTTTACTCATACTTTTGCTGGCACAATAAATGAAGCAAGACTGTTTGAATATGTTTTATTTCAGCACGTAATTTGTTCCTTAGCATCTTCTTCATGTTCACTACTGTTGGTTGTTTGCTTTCAGAATTAATTTTGATAAAATACTATCATATTACAATGAATAATCCATGAATGGCCAACATAATAAATATTTAGCCAGTCTTTTACTTTTCTACCTTCAGTGATTCTAACAATTGGTAGTATGAATCTAGTGACAAAAGTTCCCAATAGTCATTATACTGATAAATACAGTGCCTCCTGGTTTGTAATTGATAGTAATGCCACCTTTCCAGGTTTTCTGAACATATTCTATAGATGGTATCTTTTAATGTCTAATATAGACACTTCAAATATTTTATACATGTTATTAATAGAATATGCTGTTGTCTGTTTTAGGAAATGAAATCCAGTGAGTCAGCCTGATATCATGAATATTTATTTTTGTCTTTATCATGTGCTGAGCACGACATTCAGGTTTGAACTGTAGGGTGTGTAAGTGTATCTCTGCCTGTCTGAGTTGGAAGGTTCAATTAATCTTGACCCCAGAAGATAGTTTCTCATGAAGATGTCTGGCCATGGCTTTAAAAGGAAGCTCATACAGCTTTTGTGTCCCACAGCAATGACATACTTCAAAATTGCTGAGTGCTGGCCACAAAAAAGGAATCTTGAACTATGTTTTCTCTCTTAATCAAGTGGCCTCTGCTAAGTGACTTCTCAAGGCCTTGCACTTGGATGACTTTCAGTTTCGTGGATTTACAGTTGCATTGTTAATCATAGTCCTCGCTGTTCCCTGATGTTAACTGTGATTATGTAAATGATTAAATAAGAACATTAATACTGTATGTCTTATTAAGCATGAATCATCTTCCTTTGTAGGAAAGATCTTACATAAGTGAGAGAGCATGATTGTGGGGTGGAATGACCATCCTTGGCTTAAAAGAAATAGGCATTGGCTTCTTGAAAAGGTTGAGAGAAGAAAGTCCAGCTGAAGCCAGTTCTCAATGACACTGATGAGCCAGGGAATCCCTAAAACTGTCATGCAATAAAGTCTATATCCTGATTCCAGGCTGTCCTCAACAGCAAATGCACTGGGGCAAACCCAAGAATTTCTGAAGAGTTTGAAAGAAAATACATTAAATAAAAGTAGGAGATGGGAAAAAATGGTGAATTGTTTGTGGAAAGTTTTTAAGTATCTGAGAGCTTTTGCAAAACTCTTTGGACAACCTCCCTCTGTCCTCGGATGTTTATATAGGTTAAATAGAACAAATACTGTTCTTGCATGTTTGTTTGTCTGTGAAACTTCTCCACACAAAAAATAATGATACCCTTTCATTGACATCATCCAAGTAATAATATCCTTCTGACTGTGTCGTAGGGTAATAACAAGCTTTCATGTACTTCAATGAGTAATGTATTTTTGATATTTTACATAAAAATAAAGACTCTTTAAAAAAGTACATGCCTCCTGTTTGTTCCAGTACAAACCTTAATATCAATAAATTAAACTGTTGTGGATTTGAGTGCAGAATTTGACCCATTGTACCAAAGAAGTAATAGAAATTCTAAGATAATAGTTATTTCCTCAGTTTTCTTAATAGTTTTGTTATTACACAATTAATCTGTTGTAATAAATTTTTCATCACTATTCCACATGACAAACGTACATTAGGAAACAAAGAAAGGAACAGGGTGACATACAAGGCTTAGCAGAACTCCTCTCTTAATTGCATGTTATTTATCATTCAGCAAATTAGCCTTGAGAGGTCACTGTTGCTCATGCAGGACGGAAGCATTAATGCTAAGGTACTACCTAGAAAAATTGTTTAGTCAAGCAGTTACCTCTAGGCTTTTTACTCTATAATCTAGTCTTATGTTGACATGCAAAGAATTTTTCATATGACACAGTAGGAATTTGTGTGTAATTGTTCATTACAAAAATGTAAACTTTATTCTTTCAAATCATTACTTTACCTAATATAACATAGATTTAGTACAATAAGATGATATGTATTCATTAGAGTACTCTGATTAGATTGCTTCTTGTCAATGTTTTATCACTAATGTGAAATACATTGCAAAGTTGATCTTTTTATTAAGCCAATATCTTTTAAAGCTAAAGATCTATCAAGTCATACAGGAAGTTAACTGTGTGTCTGCTTATTGAACTTGATTTACTTCATTGAGCTTTTAATATCATCAGATAAAATACACAGATCAAAGAAATTTCCTGCCTAAGAGGGAAAGTGAACTGCATATTAACTTTTTCATGTTACCAGTGAGACTTCTTGTAACCCAACCAATAGAATAACTGCATTGCAGAGGCATGAATCTTAGGAATTAAGACTTGCAGAAACGCTGCAGTCATTGGCTATAGCTTCTTTCAGAACAAATTCCCTTTTCCATGACTGTGAGCTGTTAGAATGCCTGTTCAACTCAAACTATATTCCCAGTTGAACTCATGATAAAAGCAGGCTTTCAAAGCTGTTGTAAACTGAGTTCTCTTTTGGCCTACTCATTTAAAAAACAACTAGTAGAACTCGTCTTACATAAATAATGAAATACACTGATTTGTTCTGTTCACATGTTGAATTACATTCTGCCAATAATGTGAGATTACATTTCATCCCTTTGCAATGATAGCTCTCTCAAACTCTACCATATCCTGTAAGCTAGATTTGATACCTTTGAGGCTGAACAGCACCTAACCCCATGAGAAATTCTGGTTAAGTTGGTGGAATCACTTGCAGTAACCATTTTAGGATGTGCATGTCATATATGAACAAAACCATATAGGATTAGTTTCAAATTACTTTCATGCTAAACCATCTCTCACACTTTTTCTCTCAACATTTTAAATAAGGATAATTTTGTACTTTTTGGCTATAAAGGTTATTTTCCAATTTGCTTAGAGTCACATATTTTTACAGTTGAAACCCTAATCCTGCAAATATTTAAGCATATGCTTAATGTTACCTAGTGACAAAATCTGTTATATACTGACTAAAGGGGTAAAATGTTTATAAGATTTGGGCCTTATCTGGCTTTTAGGAAATATTTTTACACTCCTCCAAATACCTCAAGCAGCCCTTTTATTGAGCAAACTATGCCTGCAAGACTACAAAGGAAACCCAAAATAAAAACAGAGATATCTGCACATATCTCTAAGAAGGATAGTTTTTTCCATTTCAGTTTTAAATGGAAGAGAGAAGGAAGAAGAAAAGTCATAGCAGCACCTGTTATACTGCCTGTGAAACCCATCAACAAGGCAAAATGTGGTATGAACATGGCCATCAGCAGAGTTAACAAGAGAAATGAGCCTCTTACACCCAGAGCAAACAGTGGAGATGTGTAATTAGAATGGTTGCCTCTAGAAATACAAGCATACAAAATTTCTGTGGCTGCAAAAAAGGGCAAAGGGTAAGAAAGAAGAGCCTTGGTTAAGAGACACAAATTCACTAGGGTTTCAAGAAATGATGGCAGGTTGTCAGTGATAACTTCCTTTGTCTCTTCACCCCAGGTCAAGAATGCAGTCAGTGCAAAGGTTGTTTTCAAGACACAAGCAAAAAAGTGAGTCCAATTCATCATACACCTAAATTCCCCCGGGTTTTTCATGTTACCTTCGAGTGTGGGAAGAAATATTTGCGAAGTGTAACTGAAAATGATCACCCCTACAGAGACTAAGAAGTCCTCAAACTCAATGGAGAGTCTGAATTTTGCCCAGGACCACTGATGCATTTGCGTGAGACAGTAAGTCATCACTACAAGGATGATAATGAAATGGACCAAGGAGCAAAGCTGGCTGAGTTTGGAAACAATTTTGAGAGTCTTGATAAATACACAAGGCAGCAGTATAACAAATGCAATTACAGACCAAGTTTTCTCAGTCACTGGTACATATGGAAAACTATGTGACAGCAAGTTCCCACTAACAACCAGGTACAAAACACATGTCATGATCAGTTCCATCACTTGGGTCATGTTGACAATGATGCCACCTAGTCTGGGAGATATTTTTTTGCAGCAGGCATTCGCAATATCTTCATATGTGTGTCTCACTCTTATAAGCTGTCCATCTTCATTTTCTTCATACAGGCAAGCAATTAGAATTTTGCCTGTGTAACAGCATAATGCTGCAGCCAAGATAATAAGAAATAGGCCACTGTATCCACTGTGGAGAAGAGCATACGGCAATCCTAGGACAAATATTCCCTGAAGAGAAAAAAGAGAAAGAAAAGATAGCACAAAATCCCCGAGGCAAAATGTTTACTAGAAGCCATGCTCCCAAACCTACCCTCCAGTGAATATTGCTTTCACCTAACTGCATGGTGGAAGTACTGCTACATTCAGCTAAGTAAGGAACAATCATAAGAAATGTGTTTATTTATGATAAATGAAATTATTGGCAAAAAATTATGGCTCCTATCGACACACATGTAATGATAAGCTAGGAAAAAGAGAACGTGACTGAATGATATAGTCAGGTTCCTAGTTAATATTTAACGCTGATGTGATTAGAAGCACATTTTAGAAGGTTCATAGGCAGTTATTCAGTCAACATGCATATTAATGAAACAGATTCAATATCAGTAAAATTAATCAACTGTAGTATCATCTGTACAAGCTTCATTCAAATTAAAAATAACACTGTAGACAGATCCAGTAATGATGATTTTCTTCAGTCTAACAATTGTTAACAGACCTCTGGAAAGAAACGGCATTTGAGTGACATCAGACTTTGCTTGTGTTTCCTCTGTGGCTTCTGTATGTCTCATGCAGCCTTTGCTCTTATTAAGCCCACTGATAAAGTGATTGTTCCTTCAGCTGAGATTCTAGAGTGTGAAAACTTATTTAGGTGTTTAAAAATACATGTAAAACATATAAACATACCTTTTTCTAAACTGTTTCTGAAGGGAGAAGAATTATACTTCATTTATCCAGTAAAAAAAAAAAAAGACATTTTACTTTCACAGAATACTGTGTGTATTTCTTTGTCTTTTTCCTCTTTCTTCTCTATATTTAAGGGCAAACAACACTTTCATGTGGTTTAATTTCCATCAGCACAAACCCAACAAAACTCTTGAACAACAGTTATTCATAAAAAGATCCAATTTAGGAAAGATGCTTCTCTGACATTTCTCCTTTTATGCTACAAAGCTGAAATTAAGCAATGCAAATCAGTCAGGCTGGTCAGGCATTTTTGTTCTTGATGACTGAAGAACAGTAGGGAGGAAACAGAACACAGTTAACTAGTTCCACAGAAATTTTTACTTGAATATTTTTTACATGTGCTCATGTTTGCTATTCTGGCCTGGCAGAAGGACTTGATTTGGATCAAACCCATCTCAACTCTATTTCTGACCAAACCTGAGCAACCCCATCTGCTCTGCAAAACTCATGAATCCTGAGAAAAACAGGCCTCCTTGCAGAAGGGGCGACCCACTCTTCTTCTCTCATGTCCTGAGTGGGTACTGCTACTGACTGCTTTCAGGCGCCAAAGCAGAAGAGGTGAGTTTAATGGCCTAAATCCTAATTTCAGACTTTTCCATCCACAATCGTGGACATGAGGTCATGCAGAAGACAAGCGTTTCAGGCATGTTTCTGTCTTTGGTGTTTTGTATCAACTCCCCCAGGTTTTATACCCGGCAGACAGTTTCTGTGAGGGCAGTCTAGGAGCCCAGCTCTGCTGGAGGTCATCAAGAAGACAGTTGCCTATCTCAGCTTTGTAGGGTTTATACCTAGCACCCCGCTTCTAAGTGATACAAGTACTGCCAGGCCTGATTCATAAGGAAGGTTCTGAAGAGAGGCAACTTTTCAAACTCTAAATAATTATCAGTGTATAAAAAGTATTCTCCTTTTCTTCCAGCCACAAAATAGCAGTCTTTTTTGGGCATATTGTGGGATGAGCATCAGCCAGAAAAGAAAGGTTTTAAGTCCTTAAATTAGAGTAATATTTTTTCTCTAAGTGAATGAGAAAAGCAAAGTGCCCCTCATATGAACAAGCTGCACTACCTGTTTCACCAGGCTTCACTGTAGATGCAGATATCTTCAGCTTTCAGCTGAATGAGAGCTGAAATAATCATATTAAATACATGCTTTAGTACATTTTGATTAAAAAGGTCCTCAGTTATTGTTACTGATATAATAATAAAGCTACTGACTGGGTACCACTTTTTGGTTGTTGTCAATGACTTAATTTACAGTAATGGTTTCATATAAGTCACAGGTACCATTACATTTAGGAGCTGGGACGTTCAGCTGCACAGCCTGTGGTACTTCAGTCACCCAAGTCTCCCCACCCCAATGGCTTAGCTCCTTCTAATACAGGTCTCATGATCCAATTAGCTTGCAGTGTCATTAGCATTTCTTTTGTATATGAGCTTCACAGAAGTGTTCAAAACTCTGTAATTTCTACCATCTAACTGTCTACTTTCTTAAAAACACTAGACATCTGGCTGTATCCAGACTGCAGGTAGCACACATCTAAGAGTAGCTTTTGATATCATGCCATTTTTAATTGTGGCTTTCACCAACTGGCAAGTTAGGTAGTTGCCTAAAGAACAAAATGTGATGATTTATTTCCTATGAAAACAATCCTTGGAGAACATTTACATAACAGACTGAGTTCAAGAGCATCATAAATAAACCAAATCTATGAAAAAATCAGAAAGATAAAAGCCACAGAGTCATCTTCCATATTAACATAAGAACAATGATGCTTTCTTAGTTCCTTGCAGTTTGTAGCAAGCTCATCTCATTTATTCTGTACTCACAGCATTATTATTTTGTCCCTTAACCTGCATTTGGGAATTCTAACGATGTCTGCTGACCCAAAGGGTCACTGTATAATTAAACTGAAGGTGTCAGCACAAGCTTACCCACACAATGGCTTCTCCCCTGCTGAATTTGGTCTATTAACGTTTATATGACTAGCCTCAACCTAAACCAAAGCATAAGTCTTTCAGAGATGTTATCACATTAGACAGCCATTTACAGTCCTCCCCACAGGTGTCTGCTTTTCCATGCTTAATTGTTAGTTTAATCAGAGCATAACATAATTCTAACCTGTAACAACTCCTTGCTGTTGTTCATATCAAATAATTTTGCTTGGTACCTAACACAGACCACAGAATGATAGAGGTGGGATTTCTTGGCTTGATTTTCTTTTTTTTCATCTTCTGAATTCAGACCTTATTAAACAAATATATTTTTGCATTAGATATATTCTTTCTTAAAATTATGTATCAGTGACTGCCAATTTCAAAGTTTAGAGTTTAGCATTTCTAAACTGAATCTTTCTACAGAAAGTGAAAGATTGCCTTTCACCTGATGTCTTTGACATCTTTTACCCCGAGTTTGTAAAATTCACCTTTCAGTTAATAATAGAAAGCAAACATTGTGGACATAACTGGTTTTACAGCTTTTTGGATGCAAAGCATGGTTACTAGACAGAAATGGGAGAACTCTGAATGTGCCAATATGCTAAGTGTGTATATGGTAAAACGACAGTGCTTTTCCTGCCTTGACAGAAATGTTTTCCCATTTAAAAGGGGGGGGGGGGGGGGGGGGGGGGGGGCGGCGGGGAAAGATATGGTTTCATGTATCATCACATTGACAAGTTTCTACACAAAAAAGTGATGGCCATGAGAATTCAAAGAACAAGAGACCATTTGTCATACTTCAAAACCCATTTTTGATTTCATCTTCTGGTTTTACCTTTCCAAAAGCAATACTTGCTGTTCCATTTCCTGAATGTCAACAAGTTTAAATAGTTCAGTTTCAAAGAAAAAGATATCTTTAATAAGCATTTATTTTGCTGCTAATGTAATGTAACAGTACAGGTATCAAGCAGAGTTCTCCGGTTTAAAGCTGCTGAGCGATTTTAGAGCATTGCTTCAGATGACTTACCTGTGGAAAATTCTGCCTCCATACAGAAATCCTTTCACGGATGTTGCTGAAGGTGGCTTTTGTGCCCCTTTCATGAAGAGTCAGTGTACAGAGAATATAGGCAGAACATGTCAACATTTCACTGATTCTTTGCTAGTGGAAGAGGGACACAGGTAATTCCTGTACTATTTGTCAATGCACATTTGGTCCAGCTTGGCCCCAGCTCTTGCTTTTATTGAGCCTTCTTATCCTGTGTTCTCATGTCCAAATTATGGCACAGCCAGCCTTAGCTGTCAGGCATCAATTAAAAATGAGCAACAAAAGGAACTGTTTCTTAAGTTGCCTCCCAGCTCTTGGTTTTAGCATTCTGACTGGGAAGTATTCCTGTATGAGTGGTTTTATTTCCAGCCGTTCTAGTGCAAAGTCAAATATGTTAGTTCTAAATATGCTGTTTTAAGGTGCTCTGTTTACAAAATAGAATAGTACAGGGCAAAAACACTCAGACAGTTGAGTACAGGAAAGACGGAGTTTTTGCAACAGTCTTCTATCATGGCTCAGCTTGAGCAGTTCTGTTATTTGCCATCACTCCATCCACCTTGTACAGGGAGGGGCCACAAGCTTGCCCAGTGGGCTGCATCTTCCCTTGTCTCTCAAGACGTTTTCAAGACTTGGGTATTTACACACTAGAATGAGGATGGAAGCAGACTTACTGTTCTTTGTCAATGAGTGAATACAGGTGTTTGGGTGGAGGTCCTTGTCAAACATCCAGAGCAGGCTTAATCATAGGCACCTGGGCCTAGAAAGAAGCAAGGACTAAGGGCTGAAATGGTGGTCAGCCTTTGAAGAAATGCAAGGAAAAAAAGTAGAAAGGGCATGTAAAGAAAGGTCAGTCTCAGCTAGAAGCTATTTATTAGCCTTGTCAGAATACCCCCAAGCGGAAGCAACCAGGTATGAGAGCTACCACAAAAAAATTACTATTCTACCTACAATACAAAACCAGCAGATCCGGATTTCCAAATTACATCTGTACGTTAAAACATTTTTGCATTTGTCAGTGGTTTGACTGCAATATTTGAACTGCATGGGAGTGTTTCTCACACCAGCAAGGGTGGCTGCTTGTTTAAAACTACTAGGCATCCCGATTAGTGTAGAATGCAAAAAGTGGGCCTTCTGCTACCATACCACTGTTAGACACTACTTCCCCTCAAGGCAATCACCCCCCAAGGAATAAAATGTGATTAGAAAAATGCACAAATGAGCACAGTCAAGCACTCTGAGAAAATATCAAAATACCTTAATGTTCAATTTTAAGACTTTTTAGTCCCAGGTAAAATGCTTCATTTCACAGGCTGTTTTAAGCTGAAATATGAGACTTTGAAAAACAAAGCAGATTGAACAGTAATTAAAAAGTAAGATCAAATTATGGTCAGAGTTGAGACGTGCCAAAAGACAATTAAATAAAATAGAGTAAAAAGCAAAGTTAAAAGAAAAGAGAGAGAGAAAAATTTCACCTTAAGACTTAATGAGATGGAAAAATAAATTAAGAAGAATTTAACTGAAAATTATTCAGTTAGCACAGGTGTCCTATATGCAGAACACATGCTAATATGCCAGACCACTGAATTAGCTCTGATTGCCTTTCTCACCATCTGTACTTGCTCCACTGGAAGCCTAACTTTCCTCCCAACTTTGTATTTGATTCCCTGCATGAACTTGGGTTAGGCATAGAAACTGCAGAAAAGCCTCCTTTACGGATCTTCTTGGAAAAGTAGAGAGATAAATTCAAGAACCCTGCCTTTCAGTATACTTTCACAAAATATTTAAATATGTTGTGTATTTGTTGTAATTTAAAATAAATAATTTTCCTGAAGCAATGCAAGCTTGTGTTGCCATAGTATTTATATGAAGATACAACTTTATTAACACTAAATTAAAAAATATAGCAAATCCCTTAATCTCATACCATGATAACAGACCTTGCTTGTTGACCTCCACCGTCTTTTTTCTTTCTCAGCCAACACTGTGATCAATGGTGATTTTATATCTTCTTCCAGATCACTGTTGACTACATTGACTAATACTGGACCAGATGCCAATTATTCTACTAGATAACCTCCTAACCCTACTAGAAACTCATTCCTTTGACAACAGATCCACATTGACAGTTACTTTCTTGGGATCTGTCACTTAGGTAGTTGTTAATCCATTTAAAATGTATTCTATTGTTGCACTAATTTTTAAATCAGAATGTTGTGTATTAATGTGTCAAAATTCCTTTTGAATGTCTAAATATATTATTTATCTTTCACTGCCTATATCACAATATCATAAAAGAATTATATCAAGTGTGTTTAATAAGAATTATAAGGACTCTTTCTCCAAACCCATAACGATTGACACTAATTATATTCCTAGCTTTTTATTCTGTGTCAATTAAAACCTTTATTAACAATAACATTCTTTTCCTCAGAACTGTTGCCAGGTTTCACTAGTGAGGATTTAACTGGCTTTTAAAATATTGGAATGATATCCACAATCCACTGAAAATTCCACATGTAATACTGATTGAGTAAGAGTATTATCAGGTCAGATGTATCTTATGTTACACCACTCAACTGCAGATTTGCTGGGCATTCTGCTTTGAAAATATCAGTGAGATACATTTTAACATTCATTTTAAATAGTAATTATAGTTATCTAATAGTTAATTGTCCAAGTCTAAGCTTGGAAAAAATAGGCACCTCAATTTATAACTCACACCCATCTTAAAATAGGATAGGTCATTAGTAGAGCTGAGGTGAATTTCCTTTCAGAGATGCTTGTTTCTCTTTGCTGGGCAAGAGAATATATACAAAATGGAGTGCAGACACACAGCTTAGAAACTCTGAGAGCTAACTTTTGAATGCCTTATGTCTTATGCAGAATGGCATGATGCCCATCCTGAAAAATTACGAAATGGCCCACTGTTCTGTACTATAAGCACATCCTCCTGATTCTCTACAGAGACTACTTATGAACAGTTGCATCCTTTTTTTCAGAGTTAAGAACAATGTAAGAACCTCCCTCTACTGTTAATGTAGGAAAAGTGTAGCAAAGTTCAGTGAGAGATCCCAGATAAAAGGAAGGTGAACTCACATTAGAAATGAAAGTCGATTATTCCCACCCTCATATCCACATACTCAACAGCACTGGGGGGTGTGTGTCCTAGGGGCTTGGCCAGCATCACTTGTGTGCACCAAGAAGGACAAGGGATGTGGCAGTCAAGAACTCACTATGTCCCTGCTGTTCATCTTGACTATTGATGACAGATTCTGGATTTACCTTCTATACACTTCTGGAATGGATGCAGTTTTGGATCTTTTTCCTCATTATTTTGTCTCATCCTTCATAAATATTAGGTGAAATTCCTGAATTTTAAGTACTCTTGCTTTTCTTACCTGTGTTTTATAGATACTGTCCCCCACATCATTCCCTTAACGCTTACCTATAGGTCAGTTTTTCTACCTTTCCATTTGAATGAAATCACATATATGATACTCTGTAGCAGTTAACACATACCTTCTCTATCAACTTTATTCAGTTGGTTTTCCTTATGCCAGCCTGGTTTAGCTGCAGGGAGGATAGTGGCTAAGATGTTTATTCTGTGGTTAATGCCTGCAATCACCTTATATACTGAAAGAAACTTTAGAAGTGTTCTGTCAATGCTTCAGGTCTCATAAGCAGATGATAAGGAAGATAGACTGTTCAGAACATGCTGATAAACAAGTAAGGAAGTTGCATGGCCTGCACTACAAAATGTATGTGTCCACTTGACTTACAGAAGCTACTGATTTTATTCTCCTTTTAGTGGCCAGGTTAGTCTTCAGAATCTTCTAAAGATTAGAAAAGGAAACAGAGGAAAGAAAATGTCTCAACAAAAAGGAATTGCTGCTATTGAGTGTCAAAGCTGATCCCACTGGCTTTGCTACTGGTTTAAATATTTGTTCCATAACTGGAATAATATGCTTGATGTTTAATTCTCTGCATGGTTTAACAGAAAATGTTAGTTTGCACAAATTCAGAGCTTTCTGCAAGAATACACTGAATCACACAAAGTAAATCTCCCAAGCAAATTACCTTTTAAGAAAACATACTATTTTGCTTGATCCCAAAGGAGAAAGCAGGCTTTGGTAAAAGAATGAGGGCTTTTATTATGTGTTATGTAGCAGAGAAGGAAAAGATGGAAAAAAGTCAGGCAATCAAAACTAAAACAAATATTAATTTGGAAGTTAGTAGTAGTAAGCAACATGGACTCACTGGCTGCTTACCTGTTTCTCACATTATAGCTCATCACAGATTCTCAGGTTTTCACCTGAAGGCAGGCAAGTACTCAAAATGTCCAGTACATCAACATGAGAGTGAGTTTACATGAAAATGTAGTCAAAAGAGCTTGAGGGGAGACAGACAGAGGACTTCGGGAGACTAGAAGCAAAGCAAAGCAGGGGGGAGCCAAATAACTTTATTTGAGTGTGCACTGACATAACAAAAGGAAGAGTTAAGTGCAGAGAAAGTTCAAACTCAGGCTGGGAGAAAGTATTTGGCTTGTTAGGAGTTTTTCTTGAATGCTGCCTGCATGGGACAAGACACAGTTCTTGTTACTTTTAACAAGTAAGGCTGAAGAAGAAATGGAATAAACAAGAGTCATACTACAAAGAACTTCCACTAGGACAAACCTTATGCACTTCTGAGAGGGGAAAAGGAAGCCAAGTTACATCTTCTGGAAGCTGGGTTATCTTTTCTGAAAACTGGTATAGGATTTGTCGTGATTGCATGTGGAATAAAAAGTGACTGAAACCTCCCCTGGCTAATACTGTCCTGTTCTTTCCTCTGCACAGACCCAACTACGAGTTTTAGGTGGACTCTCGCTCAAGCTATAATGACTCCCAGAGCTCGGCATATAAACCGGAAATTTGTTTTAGAGCACTGCCTGGAGACAATACAGTTGATAGTCTGGATGAAAGACGTATATAGTGGTATACTATTATTTTTGGTCTCTAGGAATCAGCAAACTGATACAGAGTATCATAGTATGTTCTTCCGGGATACGTGAGAGAAGATGCTGTCTTAAAATTAGGCTGTGTATAGGCACAAATCTCTACTGCTTTTCCTCTCTTAACCTCAGTTAAACTAAAGTGACAGCCCTGGAGGCTACTACCTTTAGGATACAAGAAGCAGCAACTGATTTTACCGCTGATATTTCATCATGCACAGATACACGGAAAGTTGAGGTTGCAAATGTATTCCCATAATGAAGGAAGCTCTCTCCTACAATGACATAAAAGGGGATATCATTCTTAAAATTCAACAAAGTAGAATAATTCCTCTAACTCCAAGTAGATTAGACAAACATTCCTAAATGTGTATAATTAATAACAAAAAGAAAAAACTAAAGATCAGAAAAGAAATGTGACTGAATTTTCTGGCATGCCCTGAGTACTCAGCATAAAAACAAAGTTATTTAGGCTCTCCTATTTTAAAAAACACTTAGATTTTGAATATAGTTATGCATTGTGAAACACAGCATATGGCATATAAAATGCATGCTGAAGATGTCTTTTTAAGGTCTGTAGATGTAAAATACTTAAAGTATTACTACTTGAGGAGGTATTTCTCATTCTGTTTGTACAGATTGTGACACAGTGGTTCTTGACCTCTACTGGCCCACAAACAAAAGTACTGGAGTTATAGAGGAAGTCATATTCCTTTTCTGTGGGTTTTTTTTTTCCCTTTTTATTTTCCTCTTTTTTTTTTTAAAAAAAAAATTCTTGGTCTGCAGCCACACTGGAAAGATTTGGAGACAGGATACTGTCTGGAAACAACAGCTGAGGATCTCTGGATAAACAAACTGAGAACCTTGATTATTCTTGACTTTTGATAAAGACTTCAGGATTATTCTTAACTTTCAGATACAAATACTGTCTGCATGGATAGAGATAAGAACACTTCTTCCATTATTAAAAAAAAGTTATTTAAGTAATTGCTGTAAAAGTTTGTATATTTTAAAAATTAGTTTAATTTCTTTTTTCTTAACCTGAGCCATTCTGACAGTGCAGGGAAAATTTCTCAGCTCTAGTGGATATTTCCTTTGTTCGTAACTCAGTGTTGAGAGCTGTAGTGCTTTCATATTTGAGAAATTTATTTTAGGCCTACATTTAGTTTCTGTTCCTTTCTCTTAACTTTCATTTCTCACATTCAGATTTTTAGGCAAAATTCCAATTTTTTCATGAGGTAAAAAAAATGGATTTTAGTTGAAAGCACAGTGTTTATTACTAATGTTACTAAAGTGACTACTTTTTAAAACTTTCTTTGGTACCCGGAGAAATGATCGCTCCTTAACATCTATGAATTGGATTAACCTCACCAAACTTCTGTCTATAACAGACACACACTAGCAGAAAAGACATTCATGACAAATCTACCTCGCTGTGATGCACACTTACTAGGAATGAGGTTCCTAACTTTCCCTATCTAAATACAGCAAAAAGTCAAATTAAGCTGCTAGCTCTGGAAAGTATGGATAGAAATAAGAATCACCAGAAGACTATTCATTCCAACAGTGTAGGGCACTTATTTTAGGATTTGTGAATCTCCACCAGAGATGCCTATCTCTCTATGTCATCTGTAGAGTCAGATGAATTCCTTTACGAAGACCATGAGACTGTGAGTGCCTGGGAAGAGCAAAGGAAGAACAGGGAGCTGGATAACTTAGGAACATGACTGCACCGGGGGAGGCAGGAAAAGTCATTAGTTAAACTGGAAGACACCAGAACAGAAGGTTGTGAACCATATGAGGTAGAAACAAGGAGTAGGA
This sequence comes from Falco rusticolus, assembly GCF_015220075.1. NCBI lineage: Eukaryota > Metazoa > Chordata > Aves > Falconiformes > Falconidae > Falco > Falco rusticolus. The sequence continues at coordinate 34,593,149 of NC_051192.1, forward strand.
GAATATGATGGGCAAGAGGCTCTGAGAAAAAATGATTGGATATGAGAAATATCTAACTATAGGCATAAGACATGAGCAAGTAAAAAGCTAGAGGGGAAAGTATGCATTATGCAGTTGGTTATCCTTTCTGATTAGGAAAGGAAACCTTCAGGGGTGGAATGGCAGCTCCTCAGAATTTAGGACACAGTAAAGAGTCTCTGAAATCCCATCCAAGCAGCAGAAGGAAGCCTACAGTTTTGTGCAGGAATTTATTTTTAACTTGAGATGACAACAATAAAAAGTACAAAAGGAAAAGCTCTGAGAGCAGCTGGTTTCCCAGCAAAAGTGAAAAAAGTCAGCAGGCAAGCAAAAGCAACAAGAGCAGGAGTGGAGAACTCCTTTTAAACTCCAGATCCCAATTAAAGCTTGGAAAAAGATTTTTAAGTCCCTTAAGGGAATATGGCTGAGGAGATGTCATTTGGAGTTGCAGAAATCATGCAGACAATGAGAAAAGAGAATGGCTTTAAAATGTAGCGAAATAGAATAGACCTCAGTGTCAACTTCTAAATATGACACAACCCATAAAATGAAAGAATTAAATCATGTTAAAAGAAAAAATAATTTCTTATAAGTATAAAGAAGATAACTTTCTTATAATAGAAAATATCTTGCATCATGTAATTCTTATACTCACATTTTTTTCAAGACTCAGTAGAACTATTTGTAATTTCTGAAATATCCAGATTTAGTTTGAAGTAATCAAACTAGAATGGGCTTTAAAACCGAAAAAAAAATCCTCTACTTATCAGGGAGGAACTAGCCTGAATCAAAAATATTTCTGGAGGGGAAAACAGCAATAAAAAAACCTATCATGAATGGAAATACTCATGTACAGTAAAGGCAAAGGCTGAAGCTACCCTTGCTATTGATCACATAAAACAACCAAAAATGCTTGCTCTAGGGACCTACAAAACATAATCTGCTGATGCTGTTATTTGTGTCAATTCAAGAAATGGACGGAGAAAAATTGAAATGGATAGCAGACTATGTGTGTATGAGCTGAAGTGAATGTTTCCTCACTTTGACTCATATGTTTACATTTTTGAGAAGTAAATATTAAATTTGAAATTTTTTTTGTTAGCAATTTAGTGAACACAGTATTGTACATATGGCAAAACTAGTGCCACTGGCCAAGAATACAGAGAAACATTGCCTTCCAGGAAACATGGTGTGTGTGGGGAGAAGAGGGAGAATACATGCAAATATAAGTCAATTTCTTTAATTTAGCTTTAGGGGCAAAACGTTTTCTAGAGCTTACTGTGCTAAAACTAGGTTACAATACATCATCTTCAGCACTGTGTGTAATCAGTGTTTAGGGCTTTTTATTTTCTCAAATAGCTCCGTTTGCTCATTCAGACAGAGCTTGTGCCGTTTCAGTGAATCTCCTGCTGTCAGGAATTACACACATTCAAGTAAACTGTAGATTAACCATCTATGGATTGTGTGGAACAAGCTTTACCATTTGGAAAGTCTGCTACAGAAACATTACTATTTCTCATTTTATCAGTACATTATAACATTTCATATGTCCTTTACTTTCAACATGAAATTATGAAATACACCTGCAGAAGTTGAGCTTGTTGACCTTTATTCCTTGATGAACCCTAAGGCTCACTCTTTCTTTTTTTAAAAAAAATTAGCTCTCTTCTGAAAATTTGCCAATGGAAGTGAAGGACGTTTAGAAAAAACAGGAAAGGAATGGTATCTGACAAAATATTTTACTTTCTGCTGCCTATCACTGTGTTCTTGCTGTCTTGGGAGGAATGTTGTCTTGGAAGGAGTTATATGTCTAAATATGGTATATAAAAGAAAATTCACTGAGGTTACACACCTCATGAGTTTAAGAATAGGGACAAAAAGGATGTTTTCAAGAAGAGTATTTTGCATCAGTAATAGCTGCTTAATGTCATGTGCTATAGAAAGACACAAGTGTACAAATGATCTGATCCACAGAAGGATGGTAAATAATTATAATAGGTAATTTGGGCTTTGTTTTGAAAGGTAACTGTCAAACATAATGCTACAACAATAAAGTAAGAATATATAAGAGCTATAGAAATTTAAAGTTGCCTAACAATAGTATTTTTAAATACCATGTGACCTGCCATGAATTAAAAAAGGAGAAATTATACCATCTGTTTTCATTCAGTTTGTTAAAAATGCTCTCAGGGATTGATGAGACCAAAAACCATGGTAGATTAATTTGGTTTTAGTGTGGCGGAAAAGTACATCAGCTGTTCCCTTCACCGGAGGGAGCCAGAGATCCTTGTTCTGCAGCAAGTTGTGGTGCATTGGGTTCTTCCATGGAATAAACTGATCGTTGCTTTCAAGCAGCTGACAGTTACTTGATCCTGTTTGGTAACATTTACTATTTCAAAGGGTATAATTTTCATAATGCTACTATCCATTTATCTTTGATATTATGGTTCTGTCATTCTCTTTCTTGACCATCTGGATTTTTAAGATAGGATGCCAATTTTAATGGCTGAATATTCTAAAGGTACTTTTATCACATTCATCTGCTGATTTATCTTGGGCTCAGACCCTATAATGGGTCTTAATAGCAAGGAGGATCCATTCTATACAGAAAAAAAGAAAGGAAATTAAATCAAATGTCAAGCTAATTTATCACAGGCCACATTTAAACAATCATTAGTTTGTAAAGAGTTTCTGTAAAACACAAAACATTTTGAGACTTACTTTCAAAATTGTTTTCATTATTGGAGCACCTGGAAGTCCTTGATTGGAATTCCATTGTGTAGGGCACTGTGCAAACAAAGTACAAAAAGATGGTCTCTTCTCCAAAGAATTTAAAATCTAGGGGTAAGACAAAGGGAAACAAATATAGGTAGGCAGGGGAATGAAGCAAACCTTGAGTCAATACCGGAAACTGTGAGTAGAGAGTAAATGGTTTCAATGTAGCTTGTAACTGTGAAATTTTCAGCAAAAGGACATTTCTAAGAGGAGCAGAGGAGTACAAATAAATATCTTCATATAAGTTCATGGGAATGCTTGATTAAATATTTAAAAAATTGACAATGGTAATTGTAACTGGAAGAACAGAGATCAGAGTCAATAGATGCAGAAAGACACATGGTAGACTGTTAAAGAAGAGATGAGCAGCTTACATTTGATTTGATGGTTGAAGAAGTGCTTGCAAGAGCTGGTGCACATACAGGGTATGGAACTGCACCAGCTTTCCAGGTGGGTGTCATGGGGTGAGCTTAGTAAGGTCAAGGAAGACTACTATGACCTAGATGGGGAATTCTTATTACTCAGATAAGAGTTTTAGCCTTGTGTGGATTGGTAAATCAGAGTATGTATTAGTGAGGTTTTACAGTAAAAATAAGCAGAATATGGATGTAGTCTGAGTGTGAGAATTTAGACAGAGGCCTGATTGAAAGATGATGCTAGATGATAGGCTTGCATGGCAGCAAGGACAAAGCCATTCACAGGCAGTGAAGAAAGGTTGATATGGGCAGCCTCTGGATGGAAGACAAGGAGTTCTGTTTAGCTGCTTCTACTGATGCTGAACAGACACACCAGTATTTTATATGGGCAGCAGAGGGATCTAAATAAGATGTGAATTTGAACCAGCCAAGGAAAACACACTCTGTGTCATCACACCCTCCCACAGGTGGTGAAGGATGTCTATCAGCAGCCCTGAGAGCCTGAGTCTGCTGCAAGTGATGACCTCAGGGAGGAAGGTGCGAGGCAAACATTCAGGAGGGATCACCAGCTTTTGCTGTGTGCAGGATTATGGACAGCAGTATAGAGCAGAGGAAGATGTATATCAATTAATGTAATAAATTTCCTTAAAAAAAAATGTTTCAATGAAAAATACAGATAAAGTGGTGTAGCATGTGTGTGCTTGTAGTTATCTACCCATCGATACAAAATAGGTTTTTAGGCATTAACACCCGCCAGAGCAGGCCATCTCCTGGGTGATCTGAAGGTTTCCTAATGATGAAGTGAAAGAAAAAAAGGTCTGGGAGGCAGAAACACAATACTGAGGTTTCTGAAATGTTAGTCGCACATTCCATTTATTTTTTAAATGTCATGGGAGAAATGCAAACTGACACAACCTTTTTACAAATACATGTAAATGTGCATGTAAATCACAACTCTGTCACTCAGCAGGATGTCTATTACGATCATAGAATCATAGAATGGTTTGGGTTGGAAAGGGCCTTAAAGATCATTTAGTTCCAAACCCCCTGCCACGGGCAGGGACACTTTCCACTAGACCAAGTTGCTCAAAGCCACAGCCAACCTGGCCTGGAACACTTCCAGGGATGGGGCATCCACAGCTTCTCTAGGAAACCTGTGCCAGTGCCTTGCCATCCTCACAGGAAAAAATTTCTCCCTAATATCCAATCTAAATCTACCCACTTTCAGTTTAAAACCATTCCCCCTTGTCCTATCACTACAGGCCCTTGCAAAAAGTCCCTCTCCTGCTTCTTGTAGGTCCCCTTTAGGTACTAGAAGCTGCTATAAGGTCTCCCCAGAGCCTTCTCTTCTCCAGGCTGAACAATGGCAACTCTCTCAGGCTGTCTTCACAGGAGGGGCTCCAGCCCATTGATTGTTTTTGTGGCCCTCCTCTGGACTTGTTCCAACAGATCCATGTCCTTTTTCATGTAGGGGGCCCCAGAGCTGAATGCAGTACTCCGGGTGCGATCTCACAAAAGTGGAGTATAGGGCAAAAATCACCTCCCTCAGCCTGCTGGTCATGCTTCTTCTGATGCAGCCCAGGTACAGTTGGCTTTATGAGCTTGCAAGCACACGTTGCTGGGTCATGTTGAGCTTCTCATCTACTAACACTCAGGCTGTTCTCAGTGCATTCTCTGCCCATCCTGTATTTGTGCTTGGGATTGCCCTGACCCGCATGCAGGACGTTGCACTTGGCTTTGTTGAACTTCATGAGATTCACATGGGCCCACCTCTCAAGCCTGTCAAGGCCCCTGTCAATGGCATCCCTTCCCTCCAGTGTGTCAACCACACCACGCAGCTTGGTGTTGTTGGCAAACTTGCTGAGGGTGCACTCAATCACACTGTCTGTGTCACCGACAAAGATGTTAAACAGCACCAGTCCCATACTGACCCCTGAGGAACACCACTCATCACTGGTCTCCACTTGGACATTGAGCTGTTAATAGTAACACTTTGAGTGTGACAATATTAAACTCTAGCAACACCATTGCTAGTAGTTGGCCTATGAAGAATGGCAGGGTTTAAAGCTTTTAGGTGGAGATGTGCTTTTACTTCATTCATGTAACTATACTTAAGGCGACTAAGATATAAAATAGTAGAAATACTGATGTCCCCATAAGGGTCCCTGTTGGGCAGCATGCCAAACCAACTTGCAAATTCCAATTAATGCAAAGGTTCATGTTATTACTGGCCAGAAGCACCACTGTAAGATGTGGGTTGATCTCTCCCAGCTCCTCCACTGAACACCACACCAGGACCTTGGTGCCCATTAACTGCTCTGGCTCCCTCAGACCCTGGGGAGCCCCCCCTTGCTGTGGGGCAGGAGGAGAAGGGCCAGAGAGAGCAAGTGGGAGGGTCTGCAGCGTGAGGACCATGCAGTACACAGGTCACAGCTCCTGCCCCTTAAGCGAGTCTGCTCTGCTACCTCCTACAGCTTGGAAAGCAGCCACCTGCCTTACAGGCAGGGGGTTCAAAAGGCTGCTTAGTGCAGACATGCCCTGATTGTGCATGATCCAATTATTACATTTAAAAATGTGATTAAAACATTCTTATTAAAAGAATAGCTATACACATTTCAAGGGCAAACAGCTCAGGGTTAGCAACTGCCAGGTTTGCCTTTGACCATGAAAGCTTTATTTATGGCCTTTACTGGCAAATGAGTTAGAAAGGTGGTTGAAAATCAGTGCCCAAGTACTGAGCTGTGTCTGTGCACTTCTCCTCTGCTCTGTCCTCAAACACACACTGGGTAGCGACAAAACTGCCATTTTGATCCGGAGTGCTGCAGTTAGGAAAAGCACCATCAAGATCAATGTGCTCTACTACTCGCATGGGGTGCCCATGCCCAGGAGCTGGCAGGGGCTGCAGGGCCGGCTCTGTGAGGAGCGGTCGGGGCTGCCCTGTGCCAGGCACAGCCGGCTCCCGCTGGCTCCAGCAGACCCGCTGCAGGGCAGCCTGGGCCACTCAGACAAGATGGCAGCGCCTCAGGGAAAGCCTGTGTAAAAAAGGGCTGGAAATGTCACAGAGAGAGAGAAGGAAGGGGGCCATGGAGGAGTCTGGAGCGAGAGAGTGAAGTCGAGCATGGGAAAGGCAGGCGGAAGGGTATTACTCTAGCGTTTCTCTTTTTGTTTCCCATTACCAGATACAGTAATTAAGCATACATATATTAATTAGCAATAAAGTTAATTTTTCCCCAACTTGTGTCTGTTTTGCCCACAACTGTAACTGGTAAGCGAGTTCCCTGTCCTTATCTCAGCCCACACGCCTTCTCGTTCCTGTCCTATGTGCTCTGCCTTGCCCAGCTGGGGGTGGGTGGGAATGAGTGAGCAGCTGGGTGGGAGCATGGCTGTTAGCCAAGGCTAACCTGCCACACTTCTCGGTGCTTACTTGCTAGTTCATTTGTCCTTTTACATGCACAAATTCCAACTACCAGCTATTTCATGTAGGAGGACTGTAGGCTCACACCTATAAAATAACTATTCTAAAAGATTAATAATAGCAGATTTTCCAGATGAAAAATATTTCAAACATACATGGCAAGTGAACAATCAGGAAGTCTCCGCTTACAAGAACAGACACTTGCAAATTCTGCCAGACCTTCCTGACCAGACTGTGATAAACTGGACATCAACCCCAGGATAAGTTTACTAAGCATTGCAGTGATTTAACTACTGTTTCTAAAAATAAATTGTAAGATAATACGGTGGTTTTGACATTTAGAAATATACAGATTTGAAAAGTACTAGCCAAGAAGAGTTTCAGCTAAAGTTGTTGGAAATTATAGATAATTGGCACTGCTAAAAATCAAGTGTCAAATAAATACTTTCTTGAAATGTAAGGTTATAATTTGAGGTTCTGAACAGAATTGTTCTGATTTCTTTAAACACCGCAGCACTTCTCGTTACTGTTATAAAAAGGATATAATATTAGAGGCAGTAAAGCTCAGGTAAAAATCAGTTAAAGATATAAAAGAAAGATATTGGTTAAGAATAAATATTTAAAAATATATCTATCTTCTACCCAGTGTAATCAACATACTCAGATTTAAGGCTGAGGTTGCATGTTGAATTCCATGTTTGTGTTGCATATTATGCTTCAGAATGTCTCTCTCATCTTGAAGAAGATAATTATCTCATATGGTAATTAGCTTAAAATATATCAACATAATAAATTATAGACCACTGTATATCAGTAATAGCCAAACTACTGAGGCTATTAGAGTCATTTATGAAGGAGACAGAGACGGATACCTCGTGTAACTCTTGCAACTCATTTATTAGGAACTGTAATTTTGGGCCCATAGTGTGGGCAAGCATAATCTAAGGACAGCTTTAACTTCTAAAGATTTTTCATGTCAATTTAATATCTAGAAGGATGCTATAACTGCAATACTTTGTTCCATTACTTGTGTAACCCACGTACTTGTTTCTGGGATGCTTCAAGAGCTAGCATGGTTCTTTCTGAACCAATTGTCCATATGTTGGGTCGGTCTGTACGTCCAGGGAATAATCTGTGGAGTGGTTATGTTATATCACAGCTCCTACTTATTGGAAAATCTGACACAGAGGGGCTATGAAAAACTGGTTTGCCACTCCTAACATTTCCATAATAGTCACAGTAGAATATACCGATGTAAATCCATTCAGTGCACCCTCCATCTGTTCATTGCACAAATGATATAACAAGCAATACAAAATGCAAAGAGCAACTTGAATCCTATGAAAACAAACGAAATATTTCTCCTGGAACATGAAACAATTTTAGATGATCCACCTCTCTATGTTTAGGAGTTCTGTCTTCATAACATTTTTAGTGTTGGCAGCTGACCAAGGGAAAGGTAGACTGATACAGTGCGTTCTCTAATGAGATTTATGGGAATGGCAGTTAGTTAAAATCAGTCCACTGCACAGTGCTCACATGTCAAATAAAGAGATTTTTGTGAAGTAGATATAATTTCATTGTTGCAAGATAACACATTTTTGATAAAAAGGTTATGTGATAAAAAGTAGGGTTGGGAAAAGAAAGAATATATATCCTGTATGCAGCCTTCTCTGGCTATATGAATAGATGCACAAAACTAAAGAAATCTACTGCAGGCTCTGAGCTGAAATAAAATGTTATACAAAGTAGTGACATATGTCTGGAATGTTTTTTTCCCTCAAGAGAAAATCCAAGGAGAAAACCAGAGGACAAACATTAGTTACAGAGTCTTCTTCCCTAAAATACATCTTCTATCAATTGCATTGCATAATGGTGACATTTTGTCATAAGCAAAACAGATCTGAGTTTAGATGGCTCTCACCAGGCTCTAGGCTTTTTTTTTGGGGGGGTCTCCAGTTGTGGCTATAAGGCTTTGTGGTTGCAAACCTATGAAAAATTAATTTGTCCAGTATTGAAGGTATATTTCAGCTAATATCATATTAATTAGCATTTTTATGTGCACCACAATAGTCCTACAGTCTTGGAATTTCACTTTGTGCTGTCATTTTTTGACTAGCTGCATTTGGAAACTTGAATTACTTACTGATCCTAGATTAAATATCAGCACTGGGCATCTCTAATTCTTAGTTCCACTTCTTGATATGAAATGTGGGAGTTTGTTTCCCTTAGATGTCTGTAATTTAGTTCAGAGTATGACTTTAGCTTCAATGTATAATTCAAGGAAGTTACTGCTCTGAGCACCAGAAATGATTGACCCTTGTTCTCAAGTCTGGAAAATAAATACTTAAGATCAAGTACTGCAGTTAAGATCGAAATTATTATTTAGTTAAATGTGACTAAATTGTTTAAGGTTGAGGATGGGAAGATTTGTATTGTGGAACATCTAATGACATGATGGCAAAAACGTTTAGCTTTCTAAGCACACTAGCATGTACATATTTACATTTAGAAAATGGTAAAATATGGTGTCAGTAAAGCTTAATGGGAGGGGTGTTTAGACACCTTAAAAACATGTTTGCCTTTATATCTTTAAGGGTATGTCTGCTCATTCTGTTTCTCAGCCGCGCTGTTTTCCACTTAAAACTTTGGGAGTTGTTGACACTCAGTAAGCACTTGAATGATTCAGTCTGTATTAGGGAGATGAAGGCAGGTAACTCAGAGAAAACATCATAGAAAAATAAATATTGACTATGAGACATTCTCAAGTGAATCTTTTAGAGTTACATAAATAAAAAGGAGCCAAACTGGAACCCAATATGGAAATCTATCTATAATGGCACAGCATCAAGGATATACAGATATACGCTTTCATTTTTAAAAATGGTGATTATTGAAGTGATGAGTTTTTTTCTAAATTAATGTGTAATATACAGAATATAAATATAATGAGCATATGTATGATCACTAGTGTAACAATTATTAACTTATTATCGACACATTTTAAAATAATTATTAATAATACTAATTACATTACTGTATTCCTAGAAGCACTCACAATAGACAAGCACTTTATTGTATTATTCTGATCATGAAACAAGAAAATTGTCTCTGCTGTAGGTATTTCTAATCTTTGTACAGCTTAATCTCTCATAAAGACAGGAGACAAACGATGGCTACATTAGGTATCAGATGCATCGAATCAAACGTCATATTCATTATGCTTTTACACATCATATTTTACTGGATGAATTGTGCACTTATATTACAGTGTACTTTAAAGACTGTACAAGCATCATAATACTGAAAGCACTTTGGTAAAGTTGAAAGCTGCCTGGTAAAGTGGCTGACTTTTTTGCACTGTTAAACTTGTTTGTGCTCTTGAGACCTAAGTGGAGATAGACTCACAGTGGTGTAGAATACAGTTATTCTGAGATGAAGATTATTTCACTTCTTGCTGTTATTTTATTCCTTCTCTTTCTCTCTCTTGGATTTTTTCCATTTGTTGTTGTCTTGTACCCCTTCATGATGCAATAGACTGAATGCCATTTTCTTTTACCTTGGCTTTTTCTTTCCTGGACAAACGTTTGTCATACTGTTTGCAACAATCCTCCCACATATGGCTGACAAATAAATAAACTTTATTGTCCTTTGGTTCTACTGTGAAATGATGTACCATTAGAATTTAGCTACCTTCTTCCTTGTGACTGTTGCTTTGCTTCTCTATGCAGCACTACTGTAGAAGTCAGTACCAAATTTTTTTGGCCTTTCACTGCTATATACAAACAAATGCAACTTGCCTCGCTCTGCCAGATGATGCTGTTTATTTTCCCTTTTGAATTAAGTCAGCTTTATGGTCTCTGTCCTTACCTAGATTAACTGGATATAGGTTTTCATTTGCCTGTGTGGTGTTGGAATACAAAGCATGTTTCCCTGGAAACTTTAAATGACTGAAGCAATCATTTACACATACAGTATCATCACCAAAAGTACACATTTTTTCAGTTGAAGTTAAAAACAACATAAAAATCTCTACCTGTTTGTTTGAAAATACTTTCATTTAAAACAGTGTAAGAAAACCTTGCATTTAATTTCAGAGATCACAGAATTAATTGTTCCCATAATAAATCTGGATTGTGAAATCATTTCACTTTTAGACTAATTGTATTCACTGGAATAACTGTTTAGAACATTTCAGAATTCTGATGAAATGTTTACCTCTAATTGCCATGCAAAACACTTCTGCACTTTCCTCTGGGTAGGGCAAAACCAACTGTCATTTTAGCATAGATTTTCTTCACCAATCAAGAATGTTTCGATTGTTTTAATCATTCTGTTCATAACTCTGACTTGCCCTTCAAAGCTATTCATAGAAATTTCCTCAAACTGTTGGATTTTTACTGACAGGTGCCCATTCAGTATTCTATTCTCCTTTCCTGCCTTTCCCCTTCCCTTTCTCTGCTCTCTGTCCTCGTTCCTAAACCAAATGCCAAGGTATTGGGAAATAGGAAAAATACACACATGTGTACATAGATTCATGTATGTGCTCATATATCCACCCAGTTTCACAATGTTTTATTAGGACATTTCATTTGTACTATTAACAGAACTACAGCTCCCAGGCGTTGACATCCTCAGCTTGCCTTAGGAGGAAAGCTCAATGCAGCTGTAGCCAACTGCTCTTTAAATGGTGATTTCTAAAACATTTGACCAAATGAGATCAAATAGCAGCATGCAACACTCAGCATGCTGAGAGTTTTGACTAAGACCATAGTTACTGATCTGATTGGATAATTTAGCTTAAATTTGTTCTGTTTTTAAATAGGCAACTGCATGTTTGATTGTGCTTTTACACTGTGTTACCAGTCTATTTTTTAACTGGAAGCTATAATATTAATAATTAATCGTAATTGTGTACATAATGACATTCAGGAATTTTTAGGCACTTTGGTGTATTTACAGAGGCATTATTACTTTTGTTTTTCAGAAAGGAAAACAATGGGTGAGAGAGGATGTGACTTGCCAAAAAGTCATAGAGCAAATATTGACAAAATTGACTTCCAGAACAAAATCTTGGCTTTGGTGAAATCAAAGGCAAAACGCAGAGACAAGAACGGGCTCTCATCCCAGACTCTTGTCCTGATTAGATGCTGCTGAGGGAGACTGAAGATAAAATGTGTTACTAGAATGCAGTTGGGGTATTTTAGGACTTCACGCTTTTATTCACAGCTGAATCCTTTCCAAGTATGATATGGTACTGTGCCCCGTTGTTGCATTGGCTCTTGTGTGGTAGTGCTCATGTTTGAAAATACAGCAGGGTTAGGAATATGTCCTTTTTCTCCTCCTTTACAGAGCTGAGGGATGAACTGGATACAATAAACAACTGTTCATCAGCATAATCACAGACGTGTGACACTGGAAAGATTACTTTTCTATAATTAAAGTGGTATAAAAAGTGTTTAAGTAACAGTTACTGGGACTAGATGTGTCTGTGGATGCTGCTTTCTTCTTACCATGTCAGACAGAAAGTTAGTGGTAACGATAGAATTATGTAAGGAAATGAATCATGAAAAGTGAGAAAAAGAATCTGAAACATTTAGTGCTAAATTTAAGGAATCAGAAAGAGACTAAAATTCCACACAGAATGCTGGGACCAAATGCTTTCAGTCTTCTCAATCTGACTATTTTCTTTAACACTGACAAGTATTATTACACTTTTTGTGCCTCATGCTCCAGTTTATATCTAGTCTATACATGTCAGTAAATTTATGTCTGATGTCAGTCTGGCTCTTGCTATCCACTTTTTATTAGTTGTTTACCTCACATTTCTATCAAACATCTCTGTCACTGAATTAAAATATACTTACTTAAGAAAATGTCTGCACTTCCAAAACAGGTGCAATCACCACCTTTTAATTTTCACCTAGTTGAAATAGTTTTTAAACTTCAGCTAACGTGTCTACCTCTTTTTTTTCCCTTTGGAACTTTATTGTTTGAGTGCTATTCTTATGCAGAAAGGTTGAAATATGCTAACATTAAATTAATAGAAATCTTTTAGAATATTGCACAATGATGGTACACTTAAGTAAAATAAAGCAGGCTAAATGATGACCAGTTTTTTCAAAGATACTTTTAATGAGTGGGGAATTAAAATGTTACCTGAATGGCATTTGTTACATTCCATCCTGCTTCCCAGCTGGTAATCAGTTTAACCTGGGCACGTGGCAGGGAAGCTGGGGACTTGTATTCTGGATCCTGGTGGCAAACATCGAGCTCAAAGTTCAGGAGTCCATCTGGTTCCTCTCTCTCCTCACTGTGAGCTCTGTTCAGTTCATCTCTTTTAGCAAAATTCACGTGTTCTTCATCGGTGTCTAGGCAGCTATCCCATCTCATCATTCCCCAAAAGAGAGATGGTGTTTCCTTAAAGCAGTTGAAAAGAGATGAAAAAGTCTGCTTCAGGTGAGCCATCCTGAATATTGAATATTAAAATAAAATCTTCCCTTACTTGTCTTTATTTTTTTTTCAGCAGTTGTACATTGTTAACCCTTTTGTTAAGTTACCCTTGATATTGTAGCTGTGATTAACAGAATTTGTGGTCCTCACTTCATTTATTTGTGCTATTTTCATATGCCAGCTGAAGAAATATCTCCAGGATCTTCAACATACTGCCCAGAGTAGTCTGCAGTGAGATCCAGTAGTCTGCAAGCTGCAATTTACAATTCAGTTCCTTTTCCTTTTACCTATGGTATTTATGTGGATCAGTCATTCATGAAGCATCTACAGGTGGCTGCAAGAATCTCTTCCCAGAAATTATACATGCTTCTAATACAAATATACAGTTCTGCCAAAAGGCAAAAAATGCTTCATTAAAAACTAGAGCTGATGGACTGACTGCTAAGTAAATGCATGCAAACAAGTTCATTTTTCCAGATGTGAGAATTTTCTGCTGTGTTTTAGTGTCTACAGAGGTCAGTAGAACTTTAAAAATGTTCTTAAAAAAGCTCAGAGTTTCAAGAAAACAAAAAAGTAGCTTGTTGATAACTATATGCTGGTGTCAGGGGAATGATATAGAGCTGTGATTATGTGTTTACTGTATGGATGTAAATGGTGATACATTATGATTATTCACACTGCAAAATCCTAAAAATAATGTTTACAGAAGTATCCTTTCCTTGTATGGGCCATGGAATTTGTGAAATAAAGGTAAAGAGAGAGAGCTGAGTTGCATACTTGTAGCATTATTTATGCCCATTTTCTTTTGTTTTTTCCCTGCCTGCCCTATGTTCCTCTTCCATCTTTGGTTCTTCATTATGATTACTGGGTTTAAACAGCTATATTTCTACATTAACAACAGAATAACTGGTACAACACTGCTGATCATGTTTAAAAAATTATTTGCTTATAAAGGGTCTAAATTGGACCATAAGAGATCAATTGTAGTCCTTGCTTGTACTAGCATGTACAAGCTTCCTGTTAGCTGAAATTTCAGGAATTCTCAAAATAAATTTAGAAACTCATATTTCTGAACTAGAATTCTGAACTGATGACTTCTCTGCCAGATATATGAACTGCCGACTCACTAGCAACTCTCAGGTCTTGCCCATTTCCAAAATTAAACATCCTTCATGCAGGCCTTGCTGTCTGTTTTTTCTTAAGTGCTCAGGATTAAACAAACATGGAGACACCCTTCACTGTTCTTTTATGATCAGCCACTGAAAATTCTTTTGTTCTCATCACATACCTAATATTCTGAAGTTCTTCACAGTTTATCCATCTGTTTTAAGAAGTAGAAATCTTTCCAAAATCTACCATTATGTTCCTGTGCCTACCTTCTTCAAGCTTCATCACTTACACCTGTATGTGCCAGGTCCATGGGTTAATTGCTGGATGCTCTAGAGTAGTTATTTTATACATCGTGAAATCTACTAATGTTGACTCGAGCTGAACAACAAGTGGCTCTTGCTTGTCAAAATATCCATTTACTGGTATTTCTGAAGACCAAAGTGAATGTTACTAATCCCACAAACATATCATGATCTCCTGGAGTGATCTGGAAGGTGCTTGAAAATAAAACAATGGCTTTTACGGCAAATTTTGACCTCAGTTTAGTCCTACTCTCATCAAAGCCATTCCAAAAGAAAGCTTCAGGCAGATTTCTGAAGGGAACTGTGATAGGTGCATGTATTGCTCACATTCAGTAAGCCTAGTAACAATATCTACAGAGTGAAAATGATAACATAAAACTGACAAGGTTGGTTTTGCTAATATATAAAGAATGGTCTGGCATACACAAATGGAACCATGGGAAGTGGTAAATATTACTATGTACTTTTGGTCTATTCTTAAGCCTTACTTCTGTAGATGTTTACATTTCTGGACACAAACATTGTTGTCATTGACTTTATTCTATGTGAAAGGTGTAACCTTATGGGACACACAACTAGCATTTCAAAAGCCATTTTGCAATTTATTAAATACAGATAACAATTTTGACATCCTGAGGGACTGAATTACATCAAATGCAAAAGTTGTTCTTTTACAAATGGTGCACTACATAAGAAACTGTATTGTTTATCTGGTGTTTGTTGAATATTTTTCTATCTAAAAGAATTTATTGAGTCGGCAATCAGTGCTGCTTGGTGTGTTTTGTGTTCTTTTGTGGTGGGTTTTTGCTTGTTTGGTTTTCCTCGTAAATTAGTTAGGGCTGCATGCAGCTGTCTTAATCAAGGGAAGTGTAAAAAAGTTTAGGAACAGAGGGATACCTCTGGTTATAGAACCATTTCATTTGCCTGTACATGGTTAGAGAGGAATTGTCCAGTTTCACCCAAGGCCCTCTAACAGCAATGAAAAGAATCCCATTTTCAGGTCTCTTACCTGCCAGACACATCACATCTGGAAGTCAGAAAAATTAAATAATAGTTTAAAATGTTCTTTCACCGTTACACAAAATAACTTCAAAACTAATATAAAATCTAGTCTAAAAAATAACTTTTTGTTGCTTTAAATTCCCCACTTCACTGATAACTACCAAATATAAATGCAAGTAAGTCTGTAAGTTTCCAGAAATATCTGAATTTTATGTTAGAACTCCCAAGCTTAGTATACTGTTGGGACTATTTGTTTCAATGAAATATCATTATTAATCTCTGACATACAGCATAGCACAGGACAACACAGATTATAATTGAACAATATTTATGATTATTTATTTATAATACTGCTTAGAGATCCTAGCAGCCACCTTTGGATTAAGTGTCTTAAAATCAAATAGTAGGAGACAGCTTCTTTATAGAAGCTTTGCAGTTTAACAAGAGAAGACAGGCAGAGACTCGGCAATCTGGGACTCTATCCCTCTGTGTCTACTGGGCATGGATTTTTCATTCTGTATATTATCTGCAGCTTTGATTTTTGCAGTCAGTAGGACAAATTATGATCTTAGTTACATCACTGTATATCTACTGGCTGTTTCACTGACATAAATAATGAGCAAAGGAAGATATATCAAATCTTGTTTTATTATTGCATTAAAAACTGCTGTCTAGATGACTGCAGCAAATTTCATATTTATTGTGCTACTTCCAGGCCATCGGAAATAAACAGTAAAGGCAAGAAATGAGAACTGGATTCAGTCAAAGTGTACTCCAGTTCTTCATTTTTCCCATGCACTACTTCTGCTAGACATTCTTTCTACAGATGTTCTTTATCCACACAAGCCAATATTACATATTTAATTAAACTTTATATCTTGTCTTAGGTAAAACATTCTCATTCATGGTAGGTCTGTAGGCATGGTTATCATTGTCCTCATCACCTATTCACCTAATTTCTATTTCAGTACCTAAATTGAGATTAAAATTTTCTCCTTCTAAAGCAGCAGACTGTCACTGTGATTCATAAGCTTGACAGGGCTGAATTTCAGGAACAGGAAGATTGGGTGGACAGGCTTGGAAAAGACAGCTTTCTTGGTCAGTCAGATTTCATAGTGCAGCTGCTTATACCTGAGGGAATGTGGTCTTCAGAGCTGCCACTTGCTTTGGCCATGCTCTCTTCAAAATGTATTTGACTGTAGGAGCCCTCAGTTACACACTTCAAGGACAGTGTTTCAGAACAGCAATGAAAAGCAGGTCAACAAAATAGTTTCTCAACCCTGTGTGCTTTTATCTTACATAGCAATGTATTTACAGATCTTTTTATATAATGTTCAAACCTATCTCTTCTTTATAATCTTACTGTCACCGTAGGACATGGTTTGGTTCTAGGACTGGAGTAGTAGCATGTTACAGCTGCTTAGCATACTCTTTCACAGGGAAGATCTCTCTCCGCAAGAAAGGTATGCTAACTAGTCACCATTCTTAGTCATAAGGCTAGCTGGGGCAAGTAATAGCACTTCTAGGAGTGTAAGACATTTTCTCTAGAATAAATGTCTGCTTAGAGGATATGCACTGCTATTGCTTCCCATAATGGGATCAGTTTAAAACTAAAAGGCTTTTTCAGTCTTTCCATGTCAATGCACTAGGCCTATGTGCAAACCCGGGTCCAAGAGCATGAAAATTTGAGAATTTGGCAGAGATGCCACTGTGGTGTATCCCCACAGAACCCTGAAGCTGTATGATGGAGCAACCAGGAATGAAGGTGCACTGCTGAGTGCTCATGGTGCACAGTTTAAGACCATCGTGGCTATCCTACCCTCCAGCACAAACTCAATAGGGTCCTTTTTGGTACAGAAGCTCTTTTTTTGGTATTAATTTAGCTTTCAGTACTGCCTGAATGACTATAAACTAAAACAGAGATGACAGTGCAAAATGAGAAAATACCTGAAGCTAAACAGTGTTCAGTTTGACAGGCATATCCAGAAAATATATTCCAGACTACCCAGCAACTCTTTGCCTTGTGTAGGTTAATGGTGACTGAGATAAGTAATTCTTTTGTAGTGAAATAAGGATTCAAGTTTTGGTACTATGGATCCCTAATACAAACATCACAACATTTTTTCACACTTGTACCTGATGCTTCTTATGAATGCTCAGGTTTCTTACCAAAATACATCTTCTCCAGGCGTTTCTGCCAATTGTACAAATTTGAAAAGCAGACACAGAGAAGGCATAGTCCATGATGAAAGATAATATTAGTAGTTGATTGTATGTTTGTGGAAAGGTTTCTTTGCATTCACTTAATTTGTATGCTTTTGTAAGTTTTTCTGTATTGTTGCTTGCTCTATGAATATTACTCTGACAACTCTTTAAACAGTTATTAAAAATTATGATCATGCATGCAAATATATGTATGACTGGAAATGTGTGTAACACTTTAGAGGTGCATGGAAGATAAGTTCCATCCCCTAAGAAGACATACTCTAATCCAGACAGAAAAGAATTAATGTGGTATTGATTTAAAACAAAAAGGAAAGAATGAAGTGGTTAACACTGAACAGATCAGTACTGGAAAGTTTATTGAAATAATTTGATCATTGGCCAGATTTTGTAGAGAACAGTTCTTGCCAAAGAAGCAGAAGGAGCTATTCAAAGCCTAAGGGACATGAAAGGAATTAAGCCAATACTGGAGGGATAAAGAAAACAGTAGGAAAGAGGATTGTAAGAAACATGTATCTGCGTGGTATAGGTAAGAGAAAATAAGAACAGGCATAGAGACAGAAAGGAAACTGGAAAGATCAAGTTCAAAGGCAGGATGTCATAGTATGAAGAACTTTATCACTTATTTACATAGAATACTGCCTACGACATGTCACAAAAATCTCCATATGTAACCGGAATTGTGAATTCTTTTCCGAGTTTCTCAAAATTGCGTTATGCTGAGATTATTTCTATTTCTTGCAATAGAGGGAAAGAGAATCAGTTCTGGCAATTTTCAGTTAAGGATATTCTGTTGGAAAAAGAAAGGTAATTTTTGAGGATCAGAGAGTACCAAGGAAAAAGACAGAAAGATACTTCATCAGGAGTGGCTATTTAAACATATCCCAGAGATGACCCTCAAGGAATATATGGTCTCCAAGTCAAGCTCACAGAAGATGCAAATTCCAGAAGGAGGCATTAACCTTAATTCAGGCCATTTGTACACATGCATTATGATGTAGTCCTTAACTGTATAGAGGTTTATTTCTTCCCATCGGCTAGCTCATTGAAGAGAAATCACCATTATGTAGGAATGAATTAGTATTATGGCGCTAAGATGATTGGTGATCAAGACAAGGTAGTCTTGTACCTAATAGAGAAACGTGTTTTCTTTCTGATTGCAACACCAAGTTACAGCTTGGTGATTTGCACCATAGTTTTTACACGGTTTAATATGGATTAGATTCCTCTGAGCAGCAGAGAAATTTTCTGAGCTACCCATTTAAGCCTCTTTCATATACATAGTAGAATAAAGCAGGTGCTTCTAGAGAATGGTTTGTCTCAGCCTACAGCTGACATCTGAAGAAGGTCAGGTGCCATACATAGGTCAGTGCCATAAAATTGACCATTTCCCCCCTCATATACAGACGAAAAGGGAAATGTGGGATCACCCGCGTGGAGTTATATACCTATCTGTACTATAGTCACGTGAGGGTAGGTGAGGTGGATCCCATACTACACATTTCCTGAATGCTCATTTCAATTTGTGAATAACTGCTGCTGCAATGTAGCCCATATTAATGCTCTCACCAGATACTGATTAAATTTGGCATTCAAATTCATCACCATATTTGGCATTTTTTGCTGATAAACTGTGCTTTTTTTCAGACATGCAAATATATATGTAAATGAAAATAATTAACCCTCTTGCTAAATGTTATAGTGGAAAGAGATTACTCCTTTTTTAAAGAAATAAGGTTGAGTTTTTAAACCTGATTTATTTTGAAGTAGTTTGCTCTTATTGATATAGAAAGTTAGATGCTTACATTTCTTAAATTATAGCCTTATGGATAGTAGGAATTTTATGATTCTGTGTTCAGGGTGCATATTTCAGGTAGTGCACTCTGTTCTGAATGAGGTTCCACAGTGAGAAAGAGAGTTAAAAAGAGATTCTGAATGTTATGTCTGTTATGTTGAGACCATCCCTTGAGCACAAGGTAAGATAAGGGTGAAAATACATGATTATGTGGTAAATTACTATCATAATGATGCTTAAAGGAGCTAAATTAGGATTACAATAGCAAATAATAAATACTATTTACAGCTCTTCAGCATTCCCTTTTCAGGTTTACTTTTTAAACAATTCTCAGCATACACCATCCTGCAGAGGTGCACTTGTCTTCATAGAACTAGAAAAGGATCTCAAGTTTTGGGGAATATGCCAAGCATCTGTCATACAGCTCATGCAAAAAACTGTACCTATACAGTGATTCAGTGGCATAATTCCTTTACTGGATAGATAAAATAACACAAATTTCAATTTAAACTTTAGTCACAATAGTAGGAAGTAAGTTAACTCAGGTTTGTTCTTGTTCTGCTGAATTCAAATGACAGTTTTACAGATAAGTATTTATATTCTAATGGTAAAAGAACTATCAAGCCCAACTTTCTGCCCTTTTATCCAGCAACCCATATAATAATGGCACACACAAAGACTAATACACAGTCTGTCATGTCTGAAAAAATTCAGTGATGTAGGTGAGCGGACAGTGGATAGATACTAATATCCACGGCTCCACTTCCTTATGAAATGAACTGTGAAGAGGAAAAGATCAAGAGTTTGCTAACTGAAAATGTAACATCCAGATGAAGTAATCTGCTGCTTAGGGTGAAGCATACCTACAGATAAAAGGTGAAGCTGATGTCTATGATTCAAGTTGAGACAGTTGTTGAGAAAAAAAATTGTCATGATAATGAAGACAAGCAGACATAAGCAATTCCTTATGTAGCACATAACATTATTATTTCCACTTCTTTAGAAATAATTGAGATGTACAACATGAAAACCTTGCTAGATATTTTTTTACATATGTTCCACAGCATAATAGGTTTTTTACTTTGCCTTCAGGAAAGAAAATATGTCTCCATCAGAACTGCAATTTTCTGTGTTTATTTGTAGTCTCACAGGCCCAACTGTATTGCTTCATTAGCAAGTTCTGCTCCCTCAGTTCTCATCTATAGCCTCTATATTCAAGAATTCATTATTTAGAGGAAGAGGTTCTTCAGTTATTATATGTCTTCATTATAGGTATTTTCTTCAAGAAATCCTATACAGGAAGATACAGGTGTAATTTATATGCATAGCATTATTGTCATCTGTCTGTGCATTTCATTTAGTGTTATCCATGGAAACTGTTACTTTTAGGAGTAGCTGCAGTTAACAGAGGAGATGACTTAGTGTTGTGATGCTTACAGTCATTTGGAAACAAAATATTTTATTCTCATTTTTGGTAAGATGCATCTTAGACTTTGAAGGATGATTAGGTGAAACGTTAGTCTAGTCCTGTGACTTTTCTCACAGTCTCTTACATTTACTTTTTTGATACCAATTTAAAATATGTAGATAAATTGTGAAATCATATAATATCACAACATAGACATCCATCATTGTAGATATATATGAAGAAATAAAAATGTAAAATATGAAGAAATAAAAAACCTGTAAAACATATAATCGTCCTTTTCTTTCACAGGTAAACAAAGGCTCTGAGGCTGTAAGCTTGATTGTATTTTCCAAAAGAGATTAAATATCAGCTTCTCCAGATTAGAATAAACAGTATGCAGTAATTAAATCAAAATAATAGAAAATGTTACGGCTAGTTAAATCAGAATAAACAGAGAAAACAAAAGGTGCAGAAAACAGCTGAATAGACCTCTGTTGTTCCTTAAAATAAAACTGCTGTGCTCTGGGCTTTAGATTAGAAATATATCAAGCTTCATAGGTCATTCATATCTTTTGTTTTTTCCTTTCAGCAGTGATCTTTCTTCAAGAACTCAAGTAAAAACCAATGTATTTTATTTCTTTTTATCTCATCTTTTAAGCTTTTAATGATTTTTTTTTTTTTTAAACCACTGCTCCTTTGGGAAGTGACAGTGTCCAATGCCAAGAGGCATTTCTGATTAAATATAAACACCAAATGCAGGACCATTGAAGTATCTGTGCTTGAAGAGTTACCATATGAAATCTTCATATTTTCACATTTTGTGCAAGTAATGGTCAGAGCACATGACAAATGAAATATTTTATTCAAAATGGGAGCATAGAATAATTGAATCTAAATTTAACTAACTCAAACTAAATTCTAAAGTAACTTAAACTAAAGCTGCCAGATGAGGGGAGCCTCAATCCACCTCACTCCTGTTTTGATGCTAGTGCCAGCAATAGATGCCCAGAGCCTGAAGAGGGATCGCAGGTCAGCAGGAGAACACCTGAAGGGCAGCACAAAGAAATCCCAGCCACTCCAGCCAGTACATCAGCTTCATCGGGGTCCAACTTAAATGCTTCTATGCAAATGCACGTAGCATGGGGTATAAACAAGAGGAGCTAAGAAATGTGTGCACGCCTGCAGGGCTGTGATCTTGCTGGCATCACAGAGATGTGGTGGCATGGCTTCTGTAACCGGAGTGTTGGAATGAACAGTCTTCAGGAAGGACAGGCAGGGGAGACAAGGAGCAGGTGTTGTCCCCTATGTCAATGACCAGCTGGAGTGCATGGATCTTCACCTGGGGATGAATGAGGAGCTGACCGAGATCTTATGGGTCAGGATTAAAGGGAGGGCAGGGACAGCTACAGGCTGCCCAACCAGGAAGACCAAGTGGTTGAGGCCCTCTATAGACAAATAGGAGCAGCCTCGTGTTCACAAGTCCTGGTTCTCAGGGAGAACTTCAACCACCCCAATACCTGTTGGAGTGACAATACAGCAGGGCATAAGCAATCCAGAAGGTTCCTGGAATAAATTGATAATAACTTCCTTCTCTAAGTGATAGAGGACCCAACAAGGAGAGGTGCTATGTTGGACCATGCTCTCACTATCAAAGAGGGGCTGGTAGGGAATGTGAAGCTCAGGGGCATCCCTGGCTGCAGTGACCTTTAAATGGGGGACTTCAAGACCGTTAGAGCAGCAAGGAGGGTGCACAGCAAGCTCATAATCTTGGATTTTAAGAGAACAGGCTTTGGCCTCTTCAGGGATCTGCTTGGCAGAGTACCATGCGATAAAGCCCTAGAGGGAAGAGGGGCTCAAGAAAGCTCATTAATATTCAAGGATCACCTCCTCCAAGCTCAGAAGCAATGCATCCCAACAAAGAGGAAGATGGGCAAAAATGCTAGGAGGCCTGCAGGGATGAACAAGGAGCTCCTGGATAAACTCAAACACAAAAAAAAAAAGCCTGCAGAGGTTGGAAACAACCTGGACAGGTAGCCTGGAAAGAATACAGAGAAATTGTTCGAGCAGCCAGGGATCAGATTAGGAAAGCTAAAGCCCTGAGAGAATTAAATCTGGCCAGGGTTGTCAAGGGCAACAAGAAAAGCTTCTATAGGTACATCAGTGATAAAAGACTAGGGAAAATGTGAGCCCTCTCTGGAAGGAAATGGGAGACCTGGTTACCCAGGATATGGAGAAGGCTGAGGTACTCAATGACCTTTTTTGCCTTCATGGCAAGCACTCCAGCCACACCACCCAATTTCCAGAAGGCAAAGGCACAGGCTGGAAGAATGAAGAACCACCCACTGCAGGAGATGAGATTTGAGACCACTTAAGGAACATGAAGGTGCACAAGGCCATAGGACCTGATGAGATGCCTCTGCAGGCTCTGAAGGAAATGACGGATGAGGTTGCTATGCCAGTATCCATAATTTTGGGAAGTCATGGCAGTCTGGTTAATTTTCTTCTGTGCTGTGTTTTGGATTTAGTGTGAGAACAATGCTGATGTTTTTGTAATTAGGTAATGTTTATAGTAAGTCAAAAATTTTTCAGGTTCTCAGGCCCTACCAGCAAGAGGGCTGGAGGGACATGGGAAATTGGGAGGGGACACAGCCAGGACAGCTGACCTGAACTAGACAAAGGGATATTCCATACCATATAATGTCATGCTGAGTATATAAGCTGGGGGGAGAAGAAAGAAGGTGGGGACATCTGGCATTATGGCATTAGTCTCCCCAAGTAACCATTAAGTGTGATGGAGCCTTGCTTTCCTGCAGATGGCTGAATATCTCCCTGCCAATGGGAAGTAGTGAATTAATTCCTTGTTTTGCTTTGGTTACTTATTAAATTATTCTTATCTCAACCCTTGAGTTTTACGTTCCTTTCCAATTCTCCTCCTCACCCCTCTGGGTGAGGAAGGAGTGAGCAAATGGCTGGATAGTACTTAGCTACTATCTGGGATTAAATCACAAAAACTGTCCGGCACAACATCCTTGTCTCTAAATTTAGAGAGATGTGGATTTGACGGATGGACCACTTGGTGGAGAAGGAATTGGCCAGATGGTCACCCTCAAAGTGTTGCCCTCAACAGCTTGATGTCCAAGTGGAGACCAGTGATGAGTGGTGCTCCTCAGGGGTCAGTATGGGACTGGTGCTGTTTAACATCTTTGTCGGTGACACAGACAGCGTGATTGAGTGCACCCTCAGCAAGTTTGCCAACAACACCAAGCTGCGTGGTGTGGTTGACACACTGGAGGGAAGGGATGCCATTGACAGGGGCTTTGACAGGCTTGAGAGGTGGGCCCATGTGAATCTCATGAAGTTCAACAAAGCCAAGTGCAACGTCCTGCATGCGGGTCAGGGCAATCCCAAGCACAAATACAGGATGGGCAGAGAATGCACTGAGAGCAGCTTGAGGAGAAGGACTTGAGGGTGTTAGTAGATGAGAAGCTCAACATGACCCAGCAACGTGTGCTTGCAAGCTCATAAAACCAACTGTACCCTGGGCTGCATCAGAAGAAGCGTGACCAGCAGGCTGAGGGAGGTGATTTTTGCCCTATACTCCACTTTTGTGAGATCGCACCCGGAGTACTGCATTCAGCTCTGGGGCCCCCTACATGAAAAAGGACATGGATCTGTTGGAACAAGTCCAGAGGAGGGCCACAAAAACAATCAATGGGCTGGAGCCCCTCCTGTGAAGACAGCCTGAGAGAGTTGCCATTGTTCAGCCTGGAGAAGAGAAGGCTCTGGGGAGACCTTATAGCAGCTTCTAGTACCTAAAGGGGACCTACAAGAAGCAGGAGAGGGACTTTTTGCAAGGGCCTGTAGTGATAGGACAAGGCGGAATGGCTTTAAACTGAAAGTGGGTAGATTTAGATTGCATATTAGGGAGAAATTCTTTCCTGTGAGGGTGGTGAGGCATTGGAACAGGTTTCCTAGAGAAGCTGTGGATGCCCCATCCCTGGAAGTGTTCCAGGCCAGGTTGGCTGTGGCTTTGAGCAACTTGGTCTAGTGGAAGGTGTCCGTGACCATGGCAGGGGGTTTGGAACTTTGAGGTCCCTTCCAACCCCAACTATTCCATGATTCCATGATTCTATAATAATTTAGGTCAGAAGGGACTTCAGGAGGTCTCTAGTCCAAACTACTGCTCAAAGTCAGGTCAGCTGTTAGGTCAGACAAGATTGCTTGGGGCTCTTTCCAGCTGAGGCTAAAAAGATGGAGACTACATAACCTCTCTGGGCAACCTACTCCACTGCTAAACTTTCTTCATGGGAGGAAAGTTCCTCTTTATAGCCAGTTTGAAGATATTTTCTTGTTTCATTTTATGCCTGTTGACTTCCCGTCACGTAACACAGCAAAGAGACTGCCTTCATCTTCTTGATAATCTCCCCATAGGCATGGGAAGTCTACTGATAGGCTCTCCCTCTCCCCAGAACCTATGGAGCTTTCCCTTTTCCAGACTTAACAGGCCCTGCTCCCTCAGCCACTTGGCTCATGTTCAGTTTGCTGCCCACCAGGATGCTCAAGCCCTCCTTGCAGAGCTGCTCCCCAATTAGTCTCTATCTTGGAAGTCTCATTTCCTGCTTAAACAAGTACAGGTCTCTGGCTGCTGTTTCTCTTGTGCAGCTGGATGATTTGAGCCTTTGTCTCTGCAGGATCTCTGTGAAGATCCTGTCAATCCTTTTCACATTTTCTGATACTACACAGTCTTTTTATCTTCTCCTATTGCCAACACAGGTCTTCAGCCAGGGCATGCACCCTGGAGGCAAGGACACCATCTTCTCCTGCCCCAGCCCAGGGAGAGGCACCAGACCCTTCCAGTAGTCCCAGACTTGGATGCCCATATCTGCCCTTCAGAGCTCTGAGTCAAGGCCTCTGCTGCACCACCAGTTGGCCCAGCTGATGCTAGGGACTGCGGCTTGTGGCACATGCCCATGTTCATAGAGTAGATTTACGCTGTTTTAAGCAGCCTTCCAGCTCCCTTCCATCACTCTTCTGCACAAACTACTGTGTCTATCAGCTACTCCTTGCTGCACTGTAGGCACTGTAGGTGTTGTAGTTAGATATATATGTAGTAGTATATGTACATATATATATATATATATGTAGTTATATAGAGATCTTTTGCCAGCACTAGCTCAGTGATGTTTCACGCTCCGTAACCAGGAGTCAGCTGCAGACAGAAAAGGCTAAGCACCTTTCAAGCAGGAAAGACAAGCAGACATTTTTACAAGCTGAGTTTGCCAGAAGCAAAAGCTTCTAGTACCCACACTTTTCCAGGAGCAGTAGGCACTCCAAAATTCTTAAGACAAAGGAAGTCCTCTAACAATCCCAGGCAGTAAAAGAAGCCCAGAAATTGCTGTGCAAAGTGTTGTGTCTGTTAGCTGCGTCTGTTTGCTGCATCCTGGGCAAAGGACATGAAGTTTAAATAAATTATTATTACTTCTATAGCCCTATAATACCTATTTTTTGGGTAAGATTTAGTCTTCTGCTTTATATTTTACTGGACTATACAGTGTGAGGCATCCAGATAGGTAAATAACTTCACCTGTAAGATTTATTTAAGTTAATTATGACAAAGGGATTTTGCATCTTCTACATGAGCAGAATGCCTCAACACTGTTAAAAAAGTTGTGTAGAAGACAATGTTGAGAAACTCCTTTCTCACATTAAAAAACTGAGGTTTCTCTTAAGCAGACCATTATTAATTATTTTCAAAACTATTTCAGAAGCTAGAATCATGCATAAAAATACATTTAGTCAAGGATTTCAAGTTTCAGCAACTCTGTTTAAAAAAGCTTTACAATTTTCTTCTTGAAGAAAGATCTTTAATTACATTGGAGCAATAGAGTGGAATTTATGCATATATTCTAATTATGTACTAGTAAAACTGAAAAGCTCTTCGTTAGAATCATGTGGAGAAAAATCAGACACATGCCAGCACTTCATTACTGAGAACTTAAGAGGAATTGTGTGGTGGCTTATTACCAGTATTACATAAATAGTAGGGCACTCTACATATTGCACATGTTGACAGTCTTTTAGATAAAAAAGTAGGCTGATTTTGAGAAAACAGAAGAAGATGCAAATTAACTTGGTTAATTAAACCAAAGCAATTAATTCTACATAGTGATATTAGCACCTTACTACTTGTTTAGTAGAGCAAGCATAGTAATAAACATTATTTCTAAGTTAAATCTGTAAATGTATATATATATATAGACATGCACAGATATATATGGAGAATATAAGATCAAGGTTTATTTAACCACAACCTAATTAGATCTAAGTGATCATCAAATAGTATGGTTAGCTCATATGATCGTTCATAAGAATTACGTGTTTATAGCATGAGCGGAATATATGATATGTTTTCTGTTTAAACATAAGCCTTTATGAAAGTTTTTCTCATGTTGTAAACAAGAACAGCTGTGTTACAACACATTGTAATAACAATACAATAGACTTATTGTTAATTCTAAGATTGTGCATAAAGAAGTTATTCATATTTTAAACACAGAATTACTGAGCACTTTTTGCTAGATTGCAGACCCTCATGAACAATTCCCTTTGAGTCACAAGCACATGACACTTAGGGTCAGTCCATAAGATGATAAAATAATCAAGGCTCATGAGAGGGCTGGGTATGTACAACATACATCTTCTGACTCCAGATTTATAGAAGGGAGCTGAACAAGCTCTGAATCTGAGCAGGGTAGGAGGGATAGCATTGGAAGTTAGAACTAAGAATGGAAGTAACAGTCCCTACAGTGAGTCCCTCTGCTGAAACTCACATTTGGCCAACTCCTGCAGCTTTTTCTTTGTTATCAAGATCCTTTATATTATATATCTAGCCATAAAAAGGATATTGCTGTATATTCTAAGTGAACCAGCTCATTAAATGTAAACAGAGTTGACATAGTGGTTTGATTACAGGGAAGATTTCTTGTGGCTGTGTGTGTAAAATACCTAGCTCATTATTTGTTAGGTAAAAAAGCATCCTAAACTATGCATAGCACACATATCACTGCATGATTAAACAACACAAATAAGTTCCTAATGTTTGCAATATCTTATCTCTGCTTCTATCAGTATTTTCAATGAGAGGTATTACTGAATTTTTTAGGGCAACTTCAAAGTAGGACATATATGAATGGGAGACTTCCACTATGATCAGTACTAGTCTTATTATGGACAAATTTCTCATGTAATCTGTTGATCAAATTTGATTTTAAACTTCTAAGGTTTCTTGTCTAAATTATTCCTCTGAGAAGAATCACAGAATTACAGAATGGTTGAGGTTGGAGTGGACCTCTGGAGATCACTGGGTTAGACCCCACTGCTCAAGCAGAGCCATCTACAGCCAGTTGCCCAGGATCATGTTCAGATGGCTTCTGAATATCTCCAAGGATAGAGACTCCTGGGCAACCTGTGCCAGTGCTTGGTCACCCTTATGGTAAAAAAGTGTTTCCTGATGTTCTGATGGAACCTGCTGTGTTTCAGTTCTTGCCCATTGCCTCTGATCCTTTCATTGGGCACCACTGAAAAGAACCTAGCTCCATCCTCTTTGCACCCTTTTTTTAGGTATTTATATACATTAACAAGATCCCCCCTGAGCCTTCTCTTCACCAGGCTAAACAGTCCCAGCTCTCCAGGTTTGCCCTCACCAGTGCTGAATAAAGGGGAAGGATGGCTTCCCTTGACCTGCTGGCAATACTTTGTCTAATGTAGTCCAGGATAACATTAGCCTTTTTTTTTTTTGCCCCCAGGGCACATTGCTAACTCATGTTCAACATGGTCCAGCTGGGTGGCTCCTAGTGTATTGCAATGCATAGGGTTGTTCCTCCCCAGGTGCAGAACTTGACACTTCTCCTTGTTGAGCTTTGTGAGGTTCCTATCACCTCATTTCTCCAGTCTGTTGAGGAGCCTCTGGATGGCAGCATGTTTCTCTGGTGTATCAGCCACTCCTCCCAGTTTGGTGTGATCAGCAAACTTGCTGAGGATACTCTCTGCCCCATCATGGAGATCATTATTGAAGATGTTAAAAGGTACTGGACCCCTGGGATACCATCAACTAGACTTTGTTCTAGTCACCAGCACCCTCTGGCTGTGTCCATTCAGTCAGTTTTCAATCCAGCTCACTGTCTGCTCATCCACCTTGTACACCAACAGTCTACTTATGAGTATCTTGCAGGAGACAGTGTCTAAGGTCTTACTAAAGTCCAGGTAGACAATATCTACTGCTCTACCCCATCTATCAGGCCAGACATTTCACTGTAGAACTGTATCAAGTTGGTCAAGCATGACTTGCACTTGGTGAAGCCATGCTGACTCCTCCTGATGATTTTCTTGTTCATGTGCCTGGAAATAGTTTCCAGGATTAACTACTGCACTGTCTTTGCAGGGATCAAGATGAGGCTGATTGGCCTGTGGTTGCCTGGGTCCCCCTTGCTCTTCTTGAAGATACAGGTGACATGTGCTTTCCTCCAGTCTTCAGGTACTTCTCACTGTTACTGTGATTAATCAAAGATTTTCAAGAGACTTTGCAATGGCATCAGCCAGCTCCCTCAGAATTTGTGGGTACACCTCATCAGGGCCCATGGACTTATGCATGTCCAGTTTTCTTAAGTATTGCTTGACCTGATCCTCCTCCACCAATGACAGACCTTTTTTGCTCCAGCCTCTTCACATCATCTCTGAGACCTGGGACTCCTGAAGGCTGGCCTTGCTAGTAAAAGACTGAGGCAAAGGTGGGACGCATTATTTCAGCGTTTTCCGTGTCCTATGTGACCAGGTCCCCTGTCTCATTGAGTAATGGGCCTATATTTTTCCGAGTCTTCCTTTTGCCTCCTGAGAAGAACAAGTTATTTTCCATATCAGTTCAATTGTGTAATTTGGAAGAAGAAATGACACCCCAAGATGAAGTAGTGGTGCCTTACTATCTCTTGGGGGCCTTCTGATGGAAAGAGAATATCTGCCTGTTTGAAAGCCCAGTTTCAGGCTGGCGGCAATTGTCCTTAATGGGTATTGCACTGAAATTGCACTGTTATTTCTACCTTACATTTATTTTTACTTAACTTATACCAATTTATAGTAACAAGAATCAGCTGCGTGCTTTTGCCCTAACACAAATGTTTTCTTAGACAGAAGTCATACAGCTTTTAAATTATTTTTCCTTAAAGAAATCAGTGTCTCTTAAGTATTTTCCCATAGATTAATCTAATAATCTTTTGTCTCATTGCATTTTGAATTAATATTTTTGGAACGTGGATAATCAGAATTGTACACAGTACCTCACATGAAATCTCTCAAAGCTTGAACAGTGCTGCCAATCTTGCCTTCTTTTGTGGGAAATGTTTGAGACAGAAGGCTATATTTTTCTTTTTTGTGATGTCATCACATCTGTGAATCATATACATCATATGACTGACTAACATGTACAACTGTCTCACCATTTCCGTTGTATTCTTCAACTCTCTCACTGCAGACATTTTTGTTAGCCCTATGTGCATAACACTGTACTTCATACTCAAGTTCCACTCCATTTCTGTTAACCCTGTCTTCAAATTCATGTGTTTCATCCTTTAAGATACATAAAGCCTTTCTTAGTGCATTTTTGTTACCCTGATGATTTTAATTTTCAGTTTTTGTATGTGTTCTTGGTTTGCAGATTAATAATCATTTCAGTAGCTACATAGATGATATATGCACAACAATAGATGCATTTAATTTATATTACCCAGATTACAACTCTTTGTTATATACTCGTAACTGGTCTATATTGTAAAAATCAGTATTTCAACAAGCACAAAAGACCTTTTTTTGTTTGCTTTTAAAGACACATATTACTTTTCAAACAGCACTTGCTTTACAGCAAGGAACTGATGGATTAATGAAAAATCACAGCCAGAACCTTTTAGCTTCTTCCTTATGTGGAAATAAAAAATGTAAAGTTAAAACATATATTCTAGCAAGAACTCCAACTGTTACTACCATAGTTATAACAGGACTGAATTTGTGTGTTGCATGTCTCCCACAAAGCGTTTGCTGATAGAGATAGGCAAAGTTGAGCAAGAAGCACTGCATGCTGAGAAAAAAGAAGACAAGAGAGAAGACAAGAGAATTAAGAACTGATGAGCACAATACACAAAAATCCTTAAATGTTACCGTCATCAGTTTTCCCAACCAGAGATTGTTAGCTGCAACCAAGAGGAAGAAGGGTTGAAAAGCAATATTTGGTTTCACAAAATGTTTCATTTAAACGAGAGGAATAGGAAAAAATTACCTATTGACATGATCAGGACATATGGCTGTTTTGTCTGGCAGATATTCTCAATTTCTCAGATTTTTAATAAGACACTTCTTATTATTGATTTGTAACAAAGGGAAGATTTCCTGGTGTATGCAGAAAATCTATAATGAAAAGTTGTTAAAGTAAATTGCTGTTGATTTAAGGTAATAAAACCACAGCATAGTGTAAGTATCCCTATTATCTGTATCATGGATTTTCACTGGAAAAGAGTAAGTCATGAATACTGAAAATACAATGTGAATAACCCAACTATCTTCTCCTAGACAGAGACCAGGAAAAATATTTACTTTTACTAAAAATGGTTGTGTTGGTATAGGTCATACAATGTCTGTTTACTTTACAGTAAAATCTGGCCTTCTGAGATGGATTTGCAAAGCAAACATTTTTCCCCTCTCTAATAATTTCTGTGTGTTCTGCTCTCACTATTCCCCCCTCAGCAACTCCTGCTCACCTATAATGCTAATTATGAAAAGACCTGGCTAAAGATCTTCTTCTGAAGAGGACTAGGGATTAGAAATAAGATGTGTCCAGAGGTACTTCTGACCTCACACAAAGCTGTATGTACTGTATCTTGACACAAGGGTAAAATTAATTGTATCTTGACACAGAGGTAAAGTTTGGTTGCTCGTTTCCTTAAATCTAGTGATTCAGTAGTAGCACCTAAACATATTTTAAACTCTATCATTGCAAACAATTGG
The DNA here is from genome assembly GCF_015220075.1 of Falco rusticolus. Classification (NCBI taxonomy): domain Eukaryota; kingdom Metazoa; phylum Chordata; class Aves; order Falconiformes; family Falconidae; genus Falco; species Falco rusticolus. The sequence continues at coordinate 34,625,112 of NC_051192.1, forward strand.
GCTAGAAACTTCCTTTTAAAAGGAGGCTGAATATTCCCTTCACAGTACTGCTTCTAAAGCAAGGCAGAGATGGATCATGGTAACCCAATCATTTATTTATGATATGATTTAGTTCATTTAACACATGGAAACAATATAGAAGTTAGTGACAAATTAAAATTCATATAAATCATTTGTTTCTGATGTTCATTCTTGTCCCACTGAGTTTCTTATTTCACAAAATAAGATGGTTTTCTTTTTCCTGAAGAAATGGTTGTGAGCTGCCGCTACACAGCCTAACATAAAGTTACTTTTCTGTGCCAGAGAAGAAACACCTCGCTACTGATTCTTGCTTAAAATACCACACCATAAGCATGAACTGGGCTAGTAGACACCTACCGTTGTCCTGCACAGAAAGACAGAAAGATGTTTCTGACATTTTTTTCACAGTCCTTAACGGAGCTGTCTTCTGCCTTGGAAACCTGTATTTCTTCAACCCTTCCATTTCCCTGTCAAGCAGATGATGAGGAGATCATCCTCCTCCTCACTCCACTCATCAAGTGTTTATTTCTTGGTACGCTGTGTAAGAGTGTCAGGCCATCCCAGAAAAGCACCCAAAAGGAAATGTAGAGAAGAAAGGAACCAAGTTCCTCAGGCCTTCAGTCACTAGAGGTAATTCACTACCAAAGCCAGGCTGTCATTTGATGGCCAGAAATCATCATCTTTCCAGAGCTGTTACTCTGCCAATACCCATTAAGGACAATTGCCACCAGCCTGAAACTGGGCTTTTAAGCAGGCAAATATTCTCTTTCCATCAGAAGGCCCCCAAGAGAAAGTGAGGCACCACTGCTGCGTCTTGGGTTGCTGTCTCTTCTTTCAAATTGCATGCATAGACTGATACGGAAAGTAATTTGTTCTTCTGAGGAGACAAGTTTTAGCAGAGGAAGGGATTCTAACACTAACAACTGTTCTGTGCTTATGTAGAGAGGTGCTATAAAATGAAACAGATTACCTGGAGACAGAAAAGGGACGTAAGCCTGCAATTCCTGCACTGATGCTTAAAAGCTCATCTCTCTGTCCCTTCTTGTAGTCCCTGCAACAGGAGACAAGTCTTCCATGGCTTTTTGCTGAGTGATGGAAAGCTCTGCACATTCTAGCAGTTTTTAGCCTGGAAGTAGAGACCTCAGAGATGGTGATAAAAGAATAGAAGGTAGGGTAACATGTCCTGACTCTAGGCTCCAGGTTCAGGGTAGTAGCAGGGGAGCAAGGGAAGATTGGGAAATGTGTGGGAAGCATCCTGTGGACAGATTTTTGCACTTGCTGCATGTGTGGGCAGCCACCCACTATGCCTTATGTTAGGCACTGAATAGAATGACATTTTTCATTCAACTCTCATAGGACCTGGGCTTCTCCAAAAAGACTCTAAAGGGCATGCGCAACAGCAGGATGCTACATATGGATGTAAGAGGGACTTTGGACTTGGTGCTGTGAAACTTATTTTACAAGTGAGAGTAAAGCAGAGAGTTATCACTTAGGATAGAAGTGGTTTTCCCCTACTCTAGCCAGCCCAGTCAATTTACTGCCTGTTATAAGGAGAAGAAATAAATAAATTTAGTGTCTTCAGGAAGAGAGAGTGATAAAGGATAGGAGGAGAGATATGGAAAAGAAGGAAATAGGAGGCCTCTATAGTAATTTAGGGCATGCGGAATCAGTGTAAGTGCAAATGATGTTATGGATAGTGTTTTCCTCACGGAACCAGATGCACAAGGCAATTAATACAGCATCAGGTAGGAAAAGATCTGGGAAATGTTCATTCTTACTGGAACTATGAGTGAGAATGACTCATTTGCTTTCTGTAGGTTGTAAAGGACTTTGTCATCAAACTAATATCACATGCAGCTCTAGTGGACATTAACACTTTAAATATTCAGCAATGGCAAATAAGTATCAATGATGGCAATGAAGGTAAGAACTGTCATGCAATGAATATCAACACAGTAGGGTGTCTGGCATTTCAAAAATCTTGGGCATCATAAACATGGCTGACGTGTGTAATGCTGATGGGATGTGACTGAGTATAGTGAGCAGCTGTCTCTCAGTTAGTTATACTAGTCATATAGATTCTTCCCCATGGATGTTGGAAGGAATGTGTATCTGCCTAAAGCTGAGAACAGCTGGGCATGTTTCCGCATTGGAACATGATAACATTGTCTTAGGTTTCAAATGGGGGACCAGAAATAACCAGACCTAGTATTAAAGGAAGAGGGAGCTGGATATATTGAAATTATTAGCTCACTGTTGATCACCTCAGAATTCCGAAAATGAAATGGTACTATCAGTAAACTTTAATACTTTAGCTTCTGTCATGGGTTGGCCCCAGCCAGAGACTAAGCACCACCCAGCTGCTCGCTCACTCCTCCCTGTTGGGACTGGGGAGATAATCAGAAGAGTAAAAGTGAGAAAACTCGTGGGCTGAGATAGAGACTGTTTCATAGGTAAAGCAAAAGCTGTCTGTGCAAGCAAAGCAAAATGATGAATTCATTACTTCCCATTGGCAGGCAGGTGTTCAGCCACCTCCAAGAAAGCAGGGCTCCATCACGCATAACCATTATTTGGGAAGGCACACACCATGACTCCAAATGTCCCCTCTGTTTATATACTGAGCATGACATTCTGTGGTATGGAATATCCCTTTGGCTAGTTCAGGTCAGCTGGCCTGGCTACATTCCCTCCCAGCTTCTTGTCCACCTCCTCATTGGCAGAGTGTGGAAAACTTGAAAGGTCCTTGATTTAGAGTAAGCACTATTTAGCAGCAACTAAGACATCAGTGTGTTACCATCAACATTACTCTCATACCAAATCCAAAACACAGGACTGCACCAGCTACTAAGAAGAAAATTAATTTTACCTCAGCTGAAACCAGGACAGTTCCTATCAATCAGGACTGTGAAGTCACATCAGGTATGATACACAGAGAGGCCCCAGAAATGTCAAGTATGGATGTGAATGAAGCTGTCAGTCCCCCAAAATATTCTTGTTAGGACAGCCATTGGAACAGATCCAGGAGAACACTGTAAATGTAGACATAGATCTCTGTGTTGCAGTTGTTCAAGTGTCACACAATCTAGCTACAAAATACAGTAGCTTTCTGATAAGAACTGTTGAGGAGCACCAACAGTAGGCTGTGCCACAATGGAAGGTGAGGTAGGAGCTCACCGTGACAAAGACTGAGGTGAAATGCATCCAGACAATGAGGGAATTCACATTGCTTGAAAACACAGCTGAAGCTAAGACTAACACCTGGTAGCAGAGAAGATGAAACAGCTCATATCAGGACCACAACACATTTCCTAAATAAATAACTATAGATCAAATGATATTTTGAAAATCAAATAATTCCATGCTTAATATGCTAACTAGAATTAAGGAAAGAGCACTTACAAGTTGGGAACTACTAGGCTGGAACAAGAATGATCACTCATTAAGCATATTAACTTTTCTTCATGAGCAATGAATTTTGAAAACCACCGTGGCTTGTCAAAACAATTAAATTCCATTTGCTTTTCAGATATAAATGCCTACACATCTTGCCAAAGTAATCCTTGCTTGCTACTCAGAAACCTAAACTTTCGTATGTGTACTTTCTAAACCATATTTTTCTTTTTCATTTATGAGGGAAGGCAAAAAATTTAGTATTTTTTTACTTATACTGATTGTAACCTTTAATGTTGTTCATTCTGATCCTACTAAGAGAATTAGTTTTTCAGAATCAGGTTCACAGGTGACACAGGGATAAAACAAAGCCAAATTTTCTTTATTTTTGACAGTGCTAATTTCACTCTGATTTTCTTTCATCTGTTTTATTGATGATTCAGGCTACTGGATTCCATGATTAAGAAATGAAAAAGGCCTGGTGATTTCAGGTGACATACCAGTGTAAGTCTTATTTTGCAATTTCATTATATCTGTGGGTAGAAATCAACATATATTTTTCATAGATTTCATATTTCCTTTATTGATAGTAACAGTGACAGTAAATCAAAAAGGGTTTTTTTTGCTATCCTTTGCAAAACCTCTGTGATTTCTGCCGTGACACTTTAGTACAGATCAAGAGCCTTTATTCAGTACTTAACAGTCCTACGCACAAAGCCCCCCAAAAATCTCAGTGTCAAACCACACTAAAGAAAACCCTGAAACAAGTTAATTGTGCTGACACACAGTTAGACTACATGCACCAAATAGAAAAAGGCAACATCTTTTCTCAGTCCTTGTCAAAGCTCTGAGTGCAGCCTGCCACACACCTTCCTAGGCAGTAGGCTGCCTGTGCTCAAGGCTAGCTCTGACATGATGCAGGCATGTCACCTTGGGTCAGATGATGGTGATGGTGCTGTGTGAGCTGGGAGAAGCTCTCCTGGTTACTGCACAAGGGAGAAAGGAGTTAAGTTGAATGTCTTCCCGGTAAATCTCTGATCCTACTCAATTTTTTTTAAGCACGAGCGAGGACCAAGTTTTTCAACTGGAACATTTGCCTGCTTGAAGAATGCTTTGTCTTGCTTCTTCACATCCAATCCCAGTCCCCAAATCCTAACCCAAATACATTTTGATTGAAAAAAGGCTCAATTATAAGCACCCGGCATTCACAACCAAATTCCAAACTTATAAGAATCCAAGATTTTATTGTGTTATTTCCTTTACTTTTTTTCTCATTCTTTCAGATCAAGCACCTAGATCAAGTTTTCCTCTGCAATCAATATGCCTATAAATTAATATTTTGTTTATAAAATTAAGCTGATAGGCACAGGAAATTGCTTACCTCCAGGAAGTGGACCTTTAAAGAAAAAAACATATTTTGAGACTTCCAATAATGTTTAGGCTGTCTGAACAGCTCTTGCTGAGGGTTAAAGCTAGCATAGACTGCCCTAAATGACTGCAGCACTGGCTATTGATAGTACCTGGCAAATGCATACGATATATTCTGCAACAAATTGCTATGGCGGTAAATACATATATTTAAAAATACTTCAAAGGTCTCAGCTGTTAAGAATCTGCTTTGGCAAAATGCGAGGCTTTTTTTTTTTCCTTTTCCCCATCTCTTTTTATCTTACCTCTCTTCATTCATAAAGTCTAGAAGGTAAAGGCTGTCTCTCATCAAAGCTGTACTGCCTTCAGTCATCATGCTGGAAAACACTCTCTATGCTGAGTAATGTAAATGAGTTTGTATCTATACTGTTTATCGTTCAAGTCCTTTGGATTAAGGATCCACATCCATTCCAGTAGGATGTAATAGCAGGAGAGCACTGTGATTCAAGGGCTGCTTCATCGTCCCCTGCACTGCAACAATATAGGTATTCCATCCATGGAAGTGTATTGTGACCTGTTCCTAATCCCTGATTTGGAGATACAAGGCTTCCCGGGACATCCTTGGAGAACCATAGTGGGCTGGGCTTTCCCAGGTCACTTTCCTCCTGTATGCAGAGTTTGAATCCTTATGCACGTTATCCTATCAGTGTTAGGAAGCAGCAGAAGGTGAGGTGGCTTCAAGGAAAGGCAGTCCTGAAGCTGAGGACAACACCAAGGCAGGGAGAGCAACGGCTTTATTGACAAGAACCAAGTACCTGAACAAGGAAAGCAGATTAGGTCCTGTGACTGTAGCCATGGCCAGACAGTCCAGTGATCACTGAACAAGTCTGTAGTGCCAAGACAGGTCTGGGACCAGGCCAGAGAGCCAAGTCTGCAGGTCAGGGTCAGAATCGGAGAGGTATGCGCAACCATACCTGCAGCATGACTCAGGCACAGAACCAGGACAACAGCCTAAGCTTAAGTCCTGGTCCCAGGAGAAGTGGGGGAAGACTTCCCAAAGAGGCTTCTCACAGCTTTCCACAAGGCTTCACCGTATCAGAGCTGGCCCTGAATCCAGGCAGCCAGATTCTCAGGATGGGGGAGAGTGCATGCTGGTAGTTTCCAGCTGTCCTTGGAATTAACAGATTTAGTCCATTTTGGAGTGTGAACCCATTTCATATTAATCCAGAGATTAGGAAGCTGAACTGACCTGACAGTGTTGTTGCATTCTGTATGTATGTACATCCCGCAGAAAAGGACATCCTAAATATTACTTCAATATTCTTTACCGTAGCAGTAAGGAATGAGCAATCTCCTCTTAGAGTTTTGAGATAGGATTTATGTTTTAACATATGAAATTGGTTTTTTATTTATTTATATTTAATAATCTGAACTGGGAGGCTTGAAGTGATTTCATAAACAATAGATTAATCTTGACGAGTCCCTAGTGAGATGTTTTAAAGTTTATAGAAGAAAATAAAAATATGGGGCTAGGAGACAGTTGCCTGCACTAATTTATCAGCCTCCTTAAGTCTGGAATTGCAGGTAGTTTTCAAACAACTTTAAGTTTTTTTCCAATTCCACTCAAGTAAATTTTACACCAATGATATTACTAAATTTTAATTTATCTATTTTTATATAGTAATCTATAGTAATTTAATACTATGGATAGTGTTTATGACAAATATATATAATTAATTTACATAAATTAATGGATGTGACTTTCATTAAAAAGTAGTATTCAACATACAGCAAGTGGGTGTATACATATCAGCAGAAAATTGAAACCATATATAGCACCTGTTAGAAGCACATTTATATGTACACTTTTAATATTGTTATTTTAGTATTATATTTGATGTTATTAAAGCATAATGCATGGTTTTAATACTAATTTCATATGTATTTTAAGATTATATTGAGTTTAATATTCCAAACACAGCAAACAGTTATGTCAAATACCTCATTATCCATTTGTAAAAACAAGTCTCTTACAAATGCAGTAACTGGATAAGATGATGGAAAATACAAGTTTGAAAACTAGTTATAAAGGGAATGGTTTGCAATACATTAACTAAAATCTGCCAAGGAAAAGTACTTTTTCCTGCCTCTCTCAATTTATGAGTCTCTCTATTTTTTTACAAGATCATTCATAATTTATAAAGGAAAGAATCATATTCTTTGAGCAACAGAAAGCATGCCATACAAAGGTCACAGAAATCACAGACAGAAATTTTCGTTGGATGAGATGCTCAGAGGTCCATTAGTCCAGCCTCCTGCCTGATGGAGCCCTTTTGCGAATGTTATCTGCTGTGGCTCTGTCCAGCCTTTGTTAGACCCTGAATTTCTCCAAGTCCCTCTGTACTGGAGCTCTACCAGCTGTTTTGTCAGGCACTTCAACTAGTTTAGTGTCATCTGCAAATCTATTTTGATGAATGAATTAAGCATTATATGCCCCAGTTGCAACCCCTTGCTTATTTTGCTACTGGAAGCCATTTGGAGCCAAGCCACTGACTGCAACATACTGAGCCTGGCAGTCCACAGAATCACAGAACGGTCAGGGTTGGAAGGCACCTCTGGAGATCACCAACTCCAGCCTCCTGCCAAAGCAGGTGCACCTACAGCAGGTTGCAGAGTCACATCCAGGTGGGGTTTGAAAGTCTCTGGAGAAGGAGGCCCCACAGCCTCTCCAGGCAGCCTGTGCCAGGGCTCTGTCACCCTCAAGGTAAAGCAGATTTTCCTCACGTTCAGATGGAACTTTCTGTGCTGCAGTTTGTGCCCATTGGCCCTTGTCCTCTCGCTGGGCACCACTGAAAAGAGCCCAGCTCCATCCTCTTGACACTCACCCTTAAGATATTTGTATGCATTGATAAGGTCCCCTCTCAGTCTTCTTTTCTTTGTGAAGACTGCAGTGACACTGCCTTTCCTCCAGTCCTCAGGCACCTCTCCTGTCCTCCATGACCTTTTAAAAAATGATGGAGAGTGGCTTGGCAGTAACATCTGCCAGATCCCTCAGCACTCAGGGATGCATCCCATTGGGGCCCATGGAGTTGCGAATGTCAGGTTTAAGTGATCTCTAACACGATCCTCCTCTAAGCAAGAGAAAGGTTTCCATTCTCCAGACTTCCTCTCTTGCCTCCAGGCTCTGGGAAACCTGAGGGCCGACTCTGGCAGTAAAAACTGAAGAAAAGGCGGCATTCAGTAACTCTGAGTCCCTGCGTCCTTCATCACCAGGCCATCCACCTCATTCAGCAGCGGACCCACATTTTTCCTAGTCATCCTTTTCCTGCTGATGTACTTGAAGAAGGCTTTCTCGTTGTCCTTCACATCCCTCATCAGATGTAATTCCAAACGGGCGTTACCCATCCTCATCGCCTCTCTCCATGTTCTGACAACATCCCCATATACCTCCCAAGTGGCCTGTCCCTTTTTCCACATCCCATCAACTTCCTTCTTCTGTTTGAGTTTTGCCACAAGCTCCTTGCTCATCCGTGCAGGCCTCCTGCCCCCCTTGCCTTGTTTCTTATTCATAGGGATGCACCTATCCTGAGCCTGGAGGAAGCGATGCTTGAACATCAGCCCACTCTCTTAGACCCCCCTCCCTTCTCGAGCCCTAACGTGTGGCATTCCTCCAAGTAGGTCCCTGAACAGGACAAAATTAGCTCTGCTGAAGTCCAGGCTTGCAATCCTACTTGTTGCCCTGCTTCCTCCATGCAGGATCCTGAATTCCACCAACTCCACCACCTGTGTCAAAAAGAGAGCAATGCTCTGCAGGAACCTCCTGCACGGCACTAGCCTAGCTGAGCCGTCTTTCCCGCAGACATCAAGGAGGTTGAAGTCCCCCACGAGAAACGGGGCCTGGGACCGTGAGGCCTGTAGGAGGCCTCATCGACTTCCTCTTCCTGATCACGTGGCCTGTAGTAAACACCCACCACAGTGTCCCCCACGTTGGCCTGCCCCTTAATCTTTACCCATAAGCTCTCCACTCATTCTGAATCCACCCCGAGGGACAGGTCAACACATTCCCGTCGCTCCCTCACATAAAGACCAACTCCACCACCTCTCCTTACTGACCTGTCTTTCCTAAAAAGTACCTAGCCATCCATGACAACATTCCAGTCATGTGAGCTGTCCTACCAGGTGTCTGCAAGTGCAATGAGAACATGTCCCTGGGACTGCACACAGATATAATTCTTCCTGTTTATTCCTCATTTTGCTTGCATTGGTGTACAGGCATTTCAGAGAGGTAATCAAGCACACAGGTTCTGCAGGAGGGGTGCAAGACGATCCACCATAGTCCCACACACCCCTGAGGTAGCTGGCCTTATTGATACTCATCTTGGGAGGCAGCTAAGGATCTTGTATCGCTGCTCTGGTTGTCCTGGCTTATTCCCCAGTTAGTATGAGCGGTGCCACATTGGATCCCTCCCCCTCAAATCCTTCAGTTTAAACCAATCAATTATTAAGTCCAGGCAATTCTCAGCCCATCTAACTGTCGATTCTTCCACCTCATATGTCTTCAGGTTTCCATTAAGAACCCTGTAGGAGATGATGTCAAAAGTCTTACTTAATGAAAGTATGTAACATCCAACAAATGTCAACAAATGACAGCAAAGAGAAGTAAAAATACCTGCAATTGCCCAGTGCATATAGTCATATTTTACCGTGTTACTCCCTATGTGTCAAGCAATTCCTTACTATCTATAAACAAATATAGTGTCTAAAATTGAAACAAATGCTCAAGCAAATGAACTCTCTGCAAGCCAGCTGCGCATGGCAAAGAAGTCAAATAATGGTAGCTCAACAACTTTCGGATAATAATCTGAAAAGACAGCAAAAAAATGTCTGATATAAAATATACAAAATATATTTTGTCCAGGTTAAAGGTAAAACAGATTTCTTCTCATTTTTTTCTCATTTCTTTCATGAAGAAGCAGATTTTGGAGCAAGATCTAGAAGGCTACAACCTTGGACTGAGGAGAAGAAACATAATGAAAAGCCTTCTGTTCTTCTGAACATGCAGTCACCAGCCTCATATAAAACAAATGTAGGAACGTATCTTGTTTATCTTAGTCAAGCTGTCAAGTTAAAGCTTGATGAGAGATGATCAGTAAGACATTCAGTTGCTTGCCTATAAAGATAGAACAAGAGCAACTGTTTTATTAACAGAATTACTTTCCATGTGCCTGTTTCTTCCTATGTTTTATTGGTTCTGTTCAGAAGTGGTATTTTGGATGTCTGGAATAGGTAGGATATACTTCTGTAGTGTATGCACAGTATGCACAGTGTATGCAGGATAACGGATGGAAAGGTATGCCAGTAACGAAAGCATTTAGAGTTCATGCCACAGACTAATTTTTACTAAAATAATTGTCCAGCCCACAATGATACAGTGAACCTATCAATAATATTGGGTAATTAGATATTTGTTTAAATTAGATGCTTGTTTACCCTGGCCATTTCAAATTGTATTTCAAAAAGATTATAAAATTGTAAAAAAATAATTTACTGATGGCACCAAGTTGCATGTCTTTTTGAGGTATACATACACATTAGAAATATCCTTTAATTTTACATTTTAAGATTGCTAAAAGGAAAGTATTCAATCAGTACAGATACTGAGCCTTTGACAGATGTTTTTGTAGATGTACACAGAAGCAATTGCTAGATAGTACGTGACAAAAAAGTCTTCCTTTTGTGCATTTCTGGTTTCTAGATTTTCACATTTTTTACTCCAGGAATAGGAACTAAAACTCAAGTGAGTCAAAAAACCTCTACTCTGCAACTACTTCTAAAGTCCCATTTTAAGGCTGTGGATGAGACCTAGAGGCTTCTTTATTGAATTATGCTACATCTTAAATTAAGCAGTTCACTTTTAGCCATGTACACAAATATATAATTTGAAGAAAATGTCACCTTCACTCCTCTTTTATGATATTCTCCAGGGTTTCCTAATGAACAAAATATACAGATTGAGTTTTCTTCAAAATAGGGAAGAATACACTTAGTGTCTGTCACTTTGCAGAGCAGCTGCATGAAATAACTTTTTAAAGACGATTTCTTGTTTGGCCCTTTATATTTGGGAGTAAAATAGCTGAGAAAAACTCAGCAGTATTTTAAGGTATTTGTTTCCTTCCTCCCTTCCTTCCCTTCCTTTCCTTTCTTTCTTTCTCTTTCTTTTTTGATAACTTGCTTTCTAGTTATTTACAAGCTTCTCTATTCTAAGCCAAAATTGTCATCAGTTTCAGTTACACTATGATACAGAGTTCTAAAAGCCTTGATCCAGAAAAATGCCATAGGTTTTTCCTTAGTGTACCAAACCACAGTACAGTGAGCTCAGTAAGATGTGTAACTTTAATCATATATCTGATTTTACTGCTTCTAACACTTCATACTCATTTCTGTTGTCTCCATGAATACCCAGGTGCTGAAAGATAAATCTCTAAACAATTTGCGAGACTGAAGCTCATTTTAGGTTCATCAGAGTCAGTGGGATGAGTATGGACTGTTGCCTTTTGGATAGTCTGTATGGTTATCCTCCTTAGGGCCATGATACTTCCTAGTTAATGAATTCTGGTTTTGTAAAATGTAGCAGTATTCATAACACATGTTTCTTTCATAAATGAAGTCACTGAGAGTCTCAGAGAGGAAACCTAAACTTTGTTTAGAAATGTACCAGGGAGTGAAGAAAACATAATAAACTTTAGGCAGAGGAGCTAAAAATTTAGGTATTATCAGGTAAAGTAATATGGCCTTCAAATCTACAGATCATGAGAAATGCCTCACATGTTGTCCAACAATTATCTAATGTCTCCAATGCACTTATAAGCACATATTTTTTACTATTTCTGTGAAGCAATATTTTCTGCACATTTTGATATTTTTCTAATTTTGCTGGTCTTACTATTTCTGGAAAACAATTTCAAAAGCAAACCAAAGAGTTTACCAAACAATTTATTAAGATAAAGACTTTCCATTACAAAAGAAGGAAATTTAATGCCTGTATTTTTCAGGATATAAATTGGTAATAATCTGGTGAACTGATCCTTGCTCTCATATTACTGCATCAACCTGCTTTTGCTAGTCTTTGGGTGTGATGTTGTCGCAAAGAGGAATATCACCTAAGCAACCCTATAATGCTAAAAAGCTTATAGCTGAAATGTGTAGAAGCAAACAGATGGAGCAGTATCTGGAAATTTTATTTGTCAGATATCATCCATCTGTTTCTCTCCCTGTCTGCATATTTTGCAGTAATATCCATTTTTAGGAAGGCAAGTCAATCTAATTCTACAGAATTGGTTTAATCTTCTGTTTTATTATTATTATTTAATTTTTATTTTTTACAATTCATTAACGACTGGCAGGGAAACATAAAACCCACACTGATGATTCAGCCAAACAATCCTCATCTCCGTTCCATGAGAGGCAAAGTTATACTTCAGGGCAAAATTAGTAGATATTAACTCTTCTTATTTATCGGTTCTAACAATATTGGCAGTTTCTCACACGCAACAGACGTCCTAAATAAATGAATGATAAAGACTATTTTTAAATGCATTCTAAAACTGAAACAATTACGTGCCATTTCAGAGTAAGTTCTAGGTTTTTGGTAATGACTAGCTATTAAAATCAGTAAATCTTTTTTGGCAGCTCTCCGATTCTCTGAAAATAGAGCTACAAAATGCTTTGCAACAGGTACATTATTTATGGAGAATATATAAAGGCTTTGGCTGTAAAAATTAATTATGGGCTGAACAACTCTATTTGCTTTCTGCTTCATATTCTTAGCTAAACATAAACTAACATAACGTTGCTGCCATTTCTCTCCAAATTGTTTCTTCTCATGGGACCAAAATTAAAACAAAAGCCACTTAAAATAGCAGCATAGTCAGAAAGGACAATGGCTTAAAAGGAAATTGGAAGTCAAGACAAGAAATTAGTGATGCTTGCAAATGACACATAGAATCCAGTATCAAACAAGACCGTAACTCCTACCTGTTCCTTATGCCTAAGTACCAATAGCAAGGTATTAATAGATGAGTATTTAGCTTTGTAAGAGTTAATATGCAACACAATGGCAGTAGGCGGGTTGGGTGCATGAGATTCAGTCAGACTAATTACAGGGGTGGTGAGCAAGGCAAAATAGAGGGTTTGAAACAGAATGAGCTGGGTTCTGAAATGCGTTCCATCCTGATGCCATTTGTAGCTCATCAAACTAACAACTCTGCTCTTGACTTTTATCTTCTTCAGGATGCAGTGACTGCTATTGTTGTCATCCTTCTCTTCGCAGCCTGTCCTGTCAAATTATTGTATTTACCTGCTCTTTATTACCTAGACCCAGGTGTATCCTATTCTCCCCGCATTCTTTTGATTATTTTTCCTTTCTTTCCCCCTTTAATTTTACAGGATCGCTTCCTGAGCAGGAGTTATCTGCATACGCTAGCATAAGGCATCAGCCTTAAACGACAATATTTAGTGACCCCAGAAACAGAGGGCCTCACAAGAATGCCTTTCTATCAATGTTAAGATTCTTCCTTCTCATCATGTCTCATTTGACTATTTTGATCATGAGTTCTGTTCCCTGCTTTGATATTGATTCCTAATTATGTATTTCAATTTTTTATTTCTTGTCTTTCTTTATCTTGTCTTTTGCCAGCCTCTTCCCTAATGCCTGCTTTGGATGAACACAACTCTGGCACAAGGACACTTCTGGTTCCTCCTGATTTGGGTCCAAATCAGACACCATGTCTCATCTTGCCCCTAAAATGGGTTAATTCTTTGATTATTATGATTCATATATTTCAATTCTTTCTAAGTGCTGTATATGATTCTTCTCTTTATGCTTTAAATCTCCTTTTCATGTTTATTTGCTTTATAGTTTGATTACAGTCCTCTTAAGAACATTGGACAGGTTTGCACAAGTCATCAAATCCACTCTTCCTGTATTTTGCAGGCAAGTTTATCATGGAACCACTTTCACAAACCTGCCAAGCTTAACTTTTAAAAATTTAAAATTAAATTTTCTCACTCTGCTCTCCTAACAGAAGGCTGTTTTTACACAATGTTTAGAAACCATCTTCTAGTTTTCCAGCCTATATTGATTTGTATCTTGGTTACCCTCATTTCCTTTTGTGACAATTCCATCCATTGACATCTGTCATATGCTTAGAACCATCTCACATCTTATTTTCCTAGGTTAAACAAATCAAACCCTTCAAATCTATGTGTCTCAAGCTCTCCATACCCTAGAGGTGTCTGCTCTGTTTAAGTCCAAATTAATTCTTCTTCAGCATGCATGATCATAATTCCCCATTATATCCTAGGTGGGATGCAACAGTACAACAGTATTAATTTTCAGATCTTCACTGGAAATATTTTTTCTGATCCTAGGCCTTTGTATCCTAGGCACTACTTGCCTATTTCATAGCTGCGTCACTCTGGTGACTCAAAAATGCCATGTGACTCACTGACTTCCACTCAGGAGATCTGGGTCATAATCTCTATCATTAATTCTCATAAGAAACTGTTACCGTTAGTCCTTATATTCATCACCCTGAATCTTGTGGTATTTAGGAATTTCTAATTTTCTATACGTCAGTCATTAAGAATAAAAATTGTTTACATTCACAATGTATATACATATACATAAATGTATAAATGTATAATATATACATTGGTCTTCCCTGATATTATTTTATCAGAAAATATCATTAAAAAACCCTCTCACTTTTATTCAAAGGTCATGAAAATATTAAATGATATTGGTTCCCGGATGAGTCCTTACCTGATTCTTCTCACATCCTTCTTTCAGCCCAGCCGTTCTCACCCCAGTAGACACTATCATTATCGTCCCCTTTATCCAGTGTGATAGCTAAAAAGCTTCATATCTATCTCCATTTTGTCCAGCTTGCGATCGCCTTGACTGCACCTGCAGGCTCTGCAGCCTCTTCTCCCCACACCTATGGGTTTGGCTGCCACCTCTGACCTGGCACAGCCATGTAACCTTGTGTCAGGCAGTGGTGACACATTTGATATGTGAGGAAGAGATTGGAGAAACCTTATTAGTACCTCCCTGCATTTAAGGAGCAGGTGCTGCATTTAAGCTCAAGCCCTAACCCTCAGTCTCTGCCTGTGCTACACTGCAGCTATGCCAGTGCCTCACTCTGCACTTCACTGATCCTACCTTGATTTCCAGACTTGACTTTTTGGCTTGACCTCAGATCTGCTTCCTCACTATGAACCTGCCTGGAGATCTGGACTCTTGGCTGATCTTGGTTATCATTCCCAGACCTGCTCTTCCTGGATTCGAGTGCTGTGGGATCAAGCCCCATGGGGTAAGGCCACTGCCCTGCCTACCTTGGTGTTGTCTTAATCTTCCAATCTGCCTCCCCTTTAAAAGCAGCCCCCTCTTGCTGCTTCTTGACACAGCTCAGCATTTTATAGTGTGAAATTATTTCCTGTGGCTCAGATGTGAAAAATGTTGTTGATGTAGCAAGTCAATAGGTTATCCTAGCATATCTTGCTTCTCTGTGTCCCCAAACTATTAAAGTTTGTAACTCTGGTGTACAGTTACAGAGATGTCACTGTTGGCTCTGACTGGTGATTACGTACCTGGGTGTGACAACAGTGCAGATGAACTGACACTCGGCTGAGTTCTTATAACGCCATGTCACATTAAACGCCATACAGGCTCAACAGCAGGAAAAGCCAATCTGAAGAAAAGGTCAGGTAAATAACATGTGTTGCATTTAATGTTGGTGTAATATTGGTATCTGGGGAAGCAGGGACCCCTACAACAATCTGCTGTTGATCTTAACAATTCACAAGTCATCGAGATATTTTGCAGATACCTAAAAAAGAGGAAAACATACTGGGGCAGGCACTGAAAAAGTACTAGCTTTTGGTTTTGAGACTAACAGCAACCCGAGAAGCTGCAAAGGCAAGAAAGGCTGGTACACAGAAAAAAATAGCACTGACAAGAGTTTGACTCATCTTTGGATATCAATAAAAAGGCTGTTAAGATAGTTTTGAAAATAAATTCAAAACTAATGCATTTGAGTCCCGGTATGTGATGAATCCATATCTGAGCCTACTACCTAGGATCTGATGAGAACTTCTTTACGTAAAGCAGCAGGGGATCCCACTTTCAGGTCTCGCTTTCAGTTTCTACAGTCTGCTTCTGGAGTATTACCTGAAACTCATGTGTAGTGCTTGCAGCTTTTGGAGCCCTGGAGAGAATTTCTCCAGCTGGGGGAGTATGCAACTCATCCTAGTATGACTTTTAGGCAGCAGCTGCCACTAAGCTTGACCTAATTCAACCAATAAATGTGTTTTTAGAATCAAACCAGTGTAGAAGTAGTCAAATCCCTACCCATAAAACTGGCACTGAATTCTCCAAGTTGCAGGCATATACTTGGGGTGAAGTGGTTTTATTTTGTTTGTTGTACTTAACAATTCACTAGCTTATTCCTCTTGCATATATACACAATCCCTTGCAGTCAAAATTTTTGCACAAAGGCAATTGCAGAGGAAGAAGCAGCCAGGAGAAATCAGTGACTGTTACTGCTTGTATGGAAACACTTTATTGACTAAATAGTGATAGTGATAAAACTGTGGATAGTATCATAAACACGGTCTCCTCCTCTGTTCCGCACAGCTTGCTGACTGTGTATATTTCCACAACAAAGCAAATAGTTGACAGGATGAAAACCATTGAGATGAACCCTGAACTTGGGTTTCCCAGCAAGAAGTGCAGAAGGCCACTACATCATCTCTTGGCAAGAGGGCTGGAGTATTTTCCATTGACTTACACATGGCAAATGGCCGAGCCGTATAAGGGCGTTATTGTTGCTGCCCTGTACTGGGGGAGCAGTTTCTAGAAGGCTGCGGAAGCAATGGGCATCCACGAACAGGAATCCCCGCAGCAGAGCCCAGGCCATTCAGGGTGAAACCTCAAAAGTGAGCAGTCACTGTGAAGAGAAAGGAGTCTACTCAGGGCGGGACAACAGCGAGAGAAACAAGCAGGCTGTGTTGCTGGATGTAACAGCCTATTATACGCAAAATGCCGCCCTCATTGAATTTGGGTTTGGAGTAACAGACAAATGTACCAACAGAAAATGCTGCGGTTTGAGAGCTGAAATAGACAAATGTGTCAAACTCAGGCTTGTGCATACTTACCCCCAGCCTTGCTGAATGTCGGCTTCAGCAAGCAAAGATGTATTCGTGCACATAGATACTGAAGTGTGTTGGGAAGTACATATAATTGCTTGACCTCTATGTAAAACACAAAGGACGTTCAGTTTGAAGCAGGGTGTGACAAGATCTGTGAAGACACACGGGGTGACCATGCAAGTCAGAAACGGGCTGTCAGCACAATCGTATTTGTGTGCCTTTGTGGAGACACACTGTCAGTTCAGCCCAGCTCCCTTTTTCTAAGTCTATTTTGTACTTTTTCAGTATGCTTACCTGCAGGTTGGAAGCCTTGCTGTTCGCTTCCTTCCATTATCAAAATCGTTTTTTATTGACTTTTAGAAAAGTAATTTGATTTCTGTAGGAAAACCGTGCAATGGATTGTAATCAGCATTTTATTTTAATGCAACGTTATTTTTTCCGTTATGCAGTAATATGGATTTTTCCCTGTCATATGTGGCTGGCGCTGACATACTGCTGCCGGACACAGCAGGAAAGATGTATTTGGCTTATTTGCAGTTCCAGTTTCCCGAATGCCTACCCAGCTTGGGTTTTTTCCCCCTCCCTTCACAGCATCGGTATTTTTCTCTCCCTCAGGTCACCTGATAACATTTCGGCTTTGAGTTGCCAGGAAGGGCGCGGGGAGGCCCCGCGTTGCCCGCCGCTGCCCGGGGAGCCGGCCCGGCCGCCCGCGCAGGTGCCGGTGACCGGCGGCCCCGCGGCCCCCCGGGAGCGGCCGTTCGGCGGGCACGTGCCGCCCGCCTCGCGCGGCGCCTCATCCGACGGGCGCACGCTCGACCGGGCCGCGGTTAGCGCCGCGGGGAGCCTGCGGCAGCCGCCGTCCCCCGCTTCGGCCGAGCCGCCGGCTTCCTTCCCCCGGGGCGCACCGGCCCCGCTGGCTGTCGCGCCTCGGCTGCCCTCGGAGCCGCGGCCCGGCGCGGCGGGGCGGAGAGCGGCGGGGCGGGGGGGGGCGGCAGGGGTGTGTCCTGCTCCCTGCCCGGGGCACCGGGGTCTCGTCTCCTCTCTCGGGCGACGGCGGCTCACTCGCCTGGCCGGCCCGGGGCGGGACGAGCCGGCAGCTCTGCTGCCCTGGAGCCATGGCACGGGAAAGTTTGCCGCTCCTCCTGCTCCTGGCGGCGCTTGGCAGCCGAGGCCAGCCGCCGCCGCCGCAAAGAGGTACGGGGGAGCGGGGAGACCGTGCCCCACTCACCCCGGCCGGGGCTGCGGGGGACGTAGAGGGGGAGGCGGCTTTACGCCGGCTCGGGGGTCCTTGTGGCGACGGGAGGGTCGAGCGGACGGGGACCGAGCGTGACAAGCAGCTGCCAGCCTGTAGAGGGGACTCGGCTGGGGAGCGCTGCCGGGACACCGCCGCTGGTACACCGGCCGGCCCGAGCGGGCTCGGCGGCGCCGGCAGCGCAGCCCTGGCTCGGGGCAGCGGGCTCCCGGGCTGCCGCGCCACCGCCACCGCCGCCCCGCCCCGGGGCAGGGCCGCCCGGCTGCGCGGGGTACCGGGCGGGGAGCTGCGCTGCGCCCCCGGTACGCGCTCTCTCCCGCTCCATCTTCCCCGCAGACTCTCTCACGCAGCCGTTTATTAAGAGACAAAGGCATGAGCGTGGCCGATGAGCTCCGTTTTGGCCGAACGCGGAAGGGCAAATGATACTTGCTGTAGTTCAGGGCCGACCGGACAAGTTTTGGTCCCCGAGGCGTCACACGGTCTGTACAGGCTAATCTGGTGACAGCCCCTCGCCCCGCGTTGCGTCCGTCTGCTGGCATCCCTGTGATTAGGGGAGGCTTGGTGGGCTGTATTGACACAAATGCGGGCTGCTTGGGCTGCTTTTACTTAAGGTGACAAGTTGATGCAGTTATCCAATAACAAAGCCTTTCTCGGTGTTAAAAACTATCCACGACTGGAATGGGAACACAATCAATTGTATCTGGCACGAATAGTCAATGTCTTACGCGTGCAGTCACCTTCCATACAGTGTTCAGGTGTGTTGACACTAAAGGTTTTTTTGTTTGCTTATTTTCTCAATTAGTGTTACATGGAAAGATGAAAAAGGGTGATGTACGGCTGTGGTAGAAATAAACTTTACTAGATTTATCAGCTCTCACAGGAAATCTTTAAAACTGCTCTTCAGCTCGCAGTATTCTTTCTGGTGCCTGCATTTGCTGCTCTTTACATTTTTAGCCTTGCTAAAAACAATTCAGTAAGGAGATACCACGGGTGTGTTAAAATAAAACTAATTAAAGCCACTGTGGAATAACAGCTAGCTTGTTTGACCTTGATGTCACACTGTGGACTGAACCGTGGATTTGGAATTCTTAGAGTTTAGGGTTTACTTTGGAAAACATGATCGTTGTCATTTTGTGAAAAAAGTGTCTCAAGCAGCTGACTCCTTAATACTAATTTTACTGTGTGAGGATAAACGACAGTTGATCAAGTATCTGTAGATTAAAAACTCACACAGACTGTGTTTAGATGATGACTTATTGGTAAACATTGAAGACAGATTTTAAAAGTAGAGCATTTAAGATATAATACATCATGCATTTTCCTCCTGCTTCCCCCCCCCCCCCTTTCTTTTTTCCCCTGTCAGCTAACGGATTTTTCAGCTAGAAAAATAGTGATTTGGCATTTCTTTTAATATTCTCTGTCTCTCACTCATGCACATGTGTGCACATGGAGACACTTTTGGAGAATGTCCTTTTCTGTATGCAGTATCTTGGGGTTTTTAACCTCTGCAGTGAAAGGATATGATCATTATTTTCTTTTTAAATTAGTAGTGGGTGTCTTGGGCGTTCATCTGCTGCATCGTTGGTAATTATAACTGAGTTCTGGTAATTCAGTGAGGAGCACTAGGCCTTTTAATTAAATGTTAATAATGTGATGATGGGACCTTCCAAACCTCACAGTTGAATTCAAGAGCTGACCGGGCTGCCAAATTTTTAAGCATTTACTGCCTTCTGAATTTCTTTCTAAGATGTTACAGCTGCTAGGAGGTGCTAGCACTATGTAGATATCACTGTGTTGCCCAGGCAAAGAGGTAATGAACTCCGCTTTACTGCAAAAAGTTTGAGAAGTCTGACTTCACTGAAGTCCTGGGGGATTTTTAACGTGTACAAGAATGTTACTAGAGCCATGGTTTATACCTTTAGACTTACAACTTTTGTTTTTCCACTTAATAGTTATTGGGTAACAACCATAACGTTGGATGGTAAGTATTGCTCTCTTAATTGTTAGCACCAGTCGGATGTCTGTGGAGAAAATTATGTAACAGAGCTGCAATGCTTTGAAAAACAGTGTTTGAGACAACACAATGAATTCCCATGTTGTTTTTTAGAACAGAACAGTTCAAGAACATTTTGCACCTCAAAGATGAGAACAGTCTGTAATTCTGGGGAATTTTTTTGGTTTTGGTTGTTTGGTTTTTTTTTTTAAAGTATATTTATTTATTTATTTTTAAGTTGGTAGAAGATTTACTGTGGTCAGAAACCTGGAGTTAATTTTAATATTTTTTTTCCCCAGCCACACATGTTCTGTGGTTTGAACACTAAGTAGTCCTGTAGAGTTTCTCATAAAATGGAAGAATCAGAACCAGAAAGGCATGTACATTCTATAACAGTGTTTCTTAAAGCATAACTTGTTGTTAAGGCAAACTTACAGAAGTGTTGTATGTTCCTTTTGAATCTTGAACTTTGGTTCATCCTCTTTCCTGTTGAGTGTGAGAGAACCAAAATAGTAGTAGCTTAGAAAAGAATAAAAAACTTGCTTTTGATGTGGAAGAATTAATCCTTTTATAGAAAAGTCTTCATGGGAGAGAACTGAAACTATGTATCTGTGAAAGGTGTGAATAGTCAGGACAGGGCTAATACACTGTGCTGTAACTTGATCGGTGGTGTCAGCTGCTGACCATCAGTGGAGATAACTCATGGAGTACAGGTGTTTTGTGCCATTTCACAAATCGGAAGTGTAAGTTGACTCAAAGAAGTGATGTACATAGAATACTTATAAAGTCAGATTTATCACGCAAAGGAGAAGTCCGGGGTGAAGGTCAGCCTATTGTTAGCAGCATGTGACTGGTGCCATTCTGTTAGGCAGTAGATGGTGGCAGGTTGGTCCATATTTCTAAGTCTTTAGGTGTAAGTTTTTACAATGAGTTTTCAGACTTTAGTTCAAAACTGGTTTCTCGTGGGTTATCTCGTGGAAATGAGGGGTTACAAGATTCCTTCCCACATATGTAGATGTGTGCATATGAGAGAGAAGGATAATGGGACATAATTTAATATTTCACATATTAAGATTGAAGAATGTTGTGTGGACTTAGATTCTCTTTCTGGAGACAAAAAACTCAGATGCTTTGTTAATGTAATGCAGTAAAGTAAAAGTTGTCTCCTATGTCTTTAGAAGGACCTCTTTGGAGTAAGGTCTGCTTTCAAAAATGACTAACGCCCTCAGCTGTAATCTTGATATAGAGAGCATTTCCATCGTGGTTAATGGCATTTGATCATTAAAAACATTCTGCTGACTTTATTTGGAGGATAGTGCATGTAAATGATTTAGTCTGCTTTCCCCAGAGAACAAGGCTTGGGTGATTGCTCTGTTTATTAGCTTGTTCACACCTAAATAAATCTTGAAGCTGTTGTCCAATACCAAGCAAATTTGAAAGCAATGTAGAAATCTTTAAGATAATCACTGAATCAGCAGCTATTTGGTAGGAAGAGCCCCAAAGTACTTTGTCTTCTGTGAGAGGAAAGGTAGAAATGAGCCATTATCTAATCCATTCATTCTGGTTAGTCAACTTATATAGGGCTCTGGCTTCAAGAGTGTGAAGGAGAAAATGTCCATTGTGGAGGGTAAGCGTCCTGCAATGGGTAAAAATCTGTGTGTTTTTTTTTTTTTTAAATGGGATCTTTAATCCAATTTCAGGATTTTAGAACAAGTAACAAGCCTTGCTCAATGAAGGTGTACTACATATAGTACATTTTATGTATAACCTTTTTACATTCATTCTATAGTACATTCTATATGCTACTAAATGTTTTTGCAGGTAAACCTTTTGTGATATGGAAATTAGTTTTTTTTTTCTTTTTTATTATTGTTTTAAAATTGTGTATATACAAGATGGATACTGATCGGTTCTGAAAGCTCTCTTCGGAATATTTAGTGGTGCCTGATCAGTAGGGATTAACTAGCCCCAAAATTTTGGGAGATGCTGCTCTCATAAATATGTTGTGATTGCTTGTAACTTTTTACTTCAGAGTTGTTGTCTGCATTATTTTCTTGTGGCTTAATAACAGGTTGGAAAAAAGTGAAAGCAGGAGGTATTAATATATGTTTCAGGTTTAGCATATGGGAAAGGAAAATACAGTAATTAGGGCCCACCTAAGGTATTAGAAGTAGGTAGAGGTGCCCAGACTGACTGGAGACATGACTTTGTGTGTTCCTCTGTGTACATGCTTTAACTTCAACTAACCACAGCCAAACTAAATGAGGTAGGTCTTGTGCAACAATGTGTGAATTTCTCCAAGCAACAAATAAAAACATAAGGTGCACTCTATGTTTATCCCTCCTTATTACTAATTTTTGCTTCTACAAGTTTTTTACAGGACTCTTGCTTATTAGGCTTGAGATACTAAAGTCAGAACAGTGGTTCTTTAACCTGTTCCAAAAATCTGCTTTAAAATAATACAGCAAACAATCATTTTTGATTAATTCAGGCTGGAGGAAGGAATCCACCCACACATGTTCTAATTTCTTATCCAGCTACTTGGACTGTCAGTTTTTGGAGACTGTAGTATTTTGGAATAAGAAGCAGCATGAATTCCTACTGCAGGATTGCTTTTTGGTTTTGTCCTTCCCGTTTGTTTCTCCTGAAGTAAGTCCAGACACCTTGTATTTGTACATCAGTAATAGGACACAAATACATGCAAATGTGAACTGGTGTGCGTACATGATTATCTCCTTTTCTTTCCCACCTTTTTTCTTAGATGATAAGTCTTTAATTACTGGATATTTTTCTCCTGAATGAGAGTTCTGTCTAGCATATTTGAGAGCTCATATATCACACACTAGCAACTCAGGCCATGCTATCAAGACCAAATCTTGCTTACAGATATAAAATGCAGACAAATACGCTATGTTTGCTGAACTTTATATTGACTGTATCTGTGTCTTTGAAACAAGAAAGGGAATTCCTTGATGTTTGCCAATAAAGCTGGTTCATGAACTCGGTCCTGCTGATGATTATCTTATTTATTCTGTTGTACCAACTACTGTAGTTGATAGACAATTTGTAGTTCTTGCTTTTCCACAGTTTTGATGTTTTCCTCGGTCTGAAAATGTAGATAAGAGGTACTGAAGACAATAGGAATGATTTTTGATCATTTCTATACCATGGATAAGGTAGAGATTAGAACTTTCTTCTTTTTTTCTTAAAAAATATATATATTTATGATTTATTTTGATTAGAAACATGATGATTTCCAGAAAAAGTAACTTAATTTGTGTGATTTTTGTTCCAAGAAATAACAAATATCTCTCAGGGCTCTTGCGAAACTCAAAAACAAATAGCTGTTACTACTCTCAATTTTTTCAGCAGTTTCGTCTCCATTAGTTACACCTCAGTATCACAAGGATTTTCCTAGTACTCTGCTCCCTGCCAGATTCCTCTAGCAGACATTATCAAACCTTGTAATAACATTAGACTGTAAAGCAGCTGTAGCAGTATTCTGCCAGGGAACTCTTGTGAAACCTCAAGAAGAATAATGAACATTCCTGCAGAGTGGATTATCCAAATACCATTACAATGCCTTGTTCTGTCCCTGCTGACGTGTGTCTACTATTGTCATAATATTAATGGATTTGGGATGTAATAAAAAAGAAAATTACCAAAAAAGTGAACAAAATAGGATTTTAAAAAATTACTTTTATAGCTCTATCAATTTTGTTTTAATGGCAGATTTCTGTATCTTGTCATTCTTCACCTACCCCAATGAGTGGGAACAGTTTTTGAGGTCAGCTAGAAAGAATCAGAAGAATTTTTCTTCAGAAAATTATGGAAAATGCCTCTAACTACTGTATATTTCCCACTGCTGTGGGAAAATTCCCAATCAAAGCTGGGGGTTGGCAATCAGGAGCTTAGAGATGCAAGAAAAAGAAATCAGAGGCACTGTTTTTCTGTACACTTACAGTGAGAGTGAGAGTAGATTTAGGATTTAATTTGCTTTTTTGTATATACACCAGCTTCTCAGATGAACCCTGTGAGTTTTAGATGCCACTTTCACTCAGGCTGCCTTTAGGTTTTGATGGAAGGTGCTCAACATGACAATGTATTCCTCTGTTTATGCTGTCTGCTCAACAGCCTGTAGTCCTGTTCCACAGAAATATCTGGATAATCTCTATTATAGGGAAATGCATTATATGTTATTAACTTTCCTGCAGTATATCCTGCACTGAGAATGCAGAATTACTGCTATACATTTGTTGCTGAATAACTTTCAGGCTGGGAGAAAGAATAAATAAATAGCATTATTTGTACATATTTCTATGTTTCTAAATATGTATGATAAAATATTATGTTACACTGATACCTGTTCTGTTCATTTTCTAAACCCATTTGCAGTGGTAGGTAGTATGAGTAGTCTGGATTCCTCTGAAAGCTAGAAACCTTTACAAAACAAGAAGACACCTATGCCTTTTAAAGAATGCAAAGTAACATCAATAAAACATACAGGGCTTTTGAATTTGATATTTGGAACCATCAGGAATAGAACACGTATGTTTGTGCAAATCCCAGAACTGGTGATTTGAGTGTGATGCAGTTGCATGTCTCTAGTTGGGTGAATTATTTATGCGTTTTTTGTAGCAGCAACAAAAAGATGATTGCAGAGCATCAGGGGTATACTTCGTGTGTTGAACCTTGAGCCAACATTGGCACTACTGAATTTGTTAATATTACCTGAAAAAATAAATTCATGGTACCATTTCATCCCGGTGAATAATTTTTTAGTCACCTTTTACAACAATTGCAGAAGACCCTCCATTGTGAATATAAGAATTCCCATATGCAGTACGTAGCATAAACCCGAGTCCATGTCTCATTGGCTTTTGATTTTGGTATGGTTGGAGAATATTTTCTATTAATAATTTCTTTTTGAAGAAGAATGATCCCTCACACAAAAAGGTTTTCTTTACCTTTACCTTCTTTACCACACATTTAATTGAAAATATATTTGTAATATGCACACTGAATTCTTCTCTTGAGCACAGTGTCTCTCTACAGCTGGGCACAGCCTTCAAAATTAGTTCCATTGTGTTAAGGTTGTGTATTGTGTGGGTTTAGGGTCTGTGTAAATGTGCTTCTCCCTCCCAGCTGCTTTTGCTATGCTTATAGGATAAATATGGCAAATATTTTCTAAATTCAGAGTCAGTGGGAAGCTTTTACATGCATACCCTATAATTGTTGATTATGCATGCAGCTTCAGTTTCCTCCCCCAGCTGTAGCTTTGACATGGAGAATAAGGCAGTCATTTGCCAGCAAAATTAATCGTTAAATGTTTCTATCAACTTCATAGCTTGTGAACTGGAGGGGAACATGCATTGAGCCTGCTTACCATACTGGTAGGAGTTATTTAGAAGTAACTTTGAAGCTCATAGTTTAATTGGTGAAAGAACTTTTGTGTCATAGAGAAGAGATGGGGAAAACAATAAGAACAACAACAATAATCATCATCATCATTAAGAGCTTGCGTCAGTTCTGGGGGAAATTAGACACTGTCGCAGAAGAATAAAGTGGAACTCGGGTTGTTACACTGAGTAGTTGGTCTCTTCATTGAAGATTCACCTTATTCTTTGGTCAATATTGTTACTCTCATTATTTCACTTCTGCCTACCCTTCTTAGATGATGATACCTGAAGGGATCAATGGATGCAGCTGTGTTCTACTGTATTGGTTCTTCCTCATAATAACATATTTGTGGCTCTTTGTACAGTACTTTGCTTTTACTTACAATATCTTTTTGTCCCAAAGTATCTATTTAAAACTAATGTGATTCAGAGGTGGTGATAGGTTCTTATGCAACTACTTTGCCTTCACCTGTTGTCTTTCATCTTGACTAAGTCCCATAATATAACTCAAAATAGTAAAATTACATCTGTGCCACTAGTAAGAGAGAGATCAGTGCTTGGTTTAGTATGTTACTTTGGATGGTTAGTAAAACTGTGGATAGCTCTTTGCACAGCGTTTGTGTGTATTTTTCATGTTTTTTATTTTAGTCATTTGTGTCTTTTAATGTGAACACGTGGCTTACTGATACATGTACAGTTTGACAGTGCTCATCTTAAAAGCATTGCCTGAGGAACAAAGGTACTTTTGAGGGCGAAATGTTTTGGAGAGAAAGCTGTTTGACTGTAAGAATTAAAATAAAAATAGTTGGATATTGTGCAGGATTACTGCTAATAAATTATTATTTTTGTTTCAGGAATTAACCTTTGCTGATATTAAGCTTTGTCTTTGTATTCTAGGCACTTTAGGATTAAAATAGAACTGTCATATATACAGAAGGTGATATGGTTCTGGATCACATGTATAAAGTAGTTAAAGAGAAAAACTGTGGTGATGAGCAAACTAATGAAAGACATACAATAATTGCTGATTGTGTTTAGCATTATAGAAGACACAGACAGCTAATGCCCTCCGGGACTTGATCTAAACGTCAGATACAGGAGGACAGAAGCGCTGATTTGTTAAGTTATCAATTCAGCGTATAGGTTTTGTTGTTGGCATGAAAATGTTTGTGGAACCAGCTTAGATATAGATTTGTTAAGGCTGGTGAGTTGTATCCGCTCAGTAGCTCTAGGGGAAACAGGTATTTGAATCGGAGATTTATGCAAGGATGTAAAGAACTTTGTGTGAAAGTGCTGATAAAGTAATGACATTTACGTAACATTGTTGAAGAGGTTTCATGAACAGCCTCATTAGAGGGCAAATAGAAGCTGGCAAATACAATGCTAACATTTAAAAAGGCCTCATGTGACAAACTTGTAACTATAGTTTTAGAATCAAACACAGTTGCAGACATTATAAAGAACAGAATTAGTAAATACATGGATAAATATGTTGTGCTGTCAAAAGCCAGAGTGGCTTTTGTATATTATATGAATAAAGCTACAAAGAATTTGTACTAGACATAGTAAGAAGGGCTATTATATTGGACTTGGGTTTTCAGAAGAGCATTTGAGAATATGCCTGAGTATCTTAAACTATATTATCATAGAAAAAAAGGAACAGACTACTATTTATGGAAGAATTCACAAAGGTTTTGACAAGGTCTATGCCTGGCTGTGACAGAATTAAACTTAAATTGAATTGATAGATATGAACATTAGTTATATTGGAAGCTATTTAGTAATTTGTTGTAATACTAGTAGTGCTCTGCAGAGCCTCTTTCTTCAATTAACTTGAGAAAACGCAACATTCAGTTAAACAGGGTGCAGCCAGTTTCATGTGGCTTAGTTATTAAAGATCCAGTAAGTAGCAAGTGTTTTGCCTTATCTAACTGTAAGCTGCTATGAGTCCTCAGGACCTCCAGTTCTACAGATGGTCATTTATAGACCATTACTTTTCATGTGAATCTCTCCATCTCAGTGGAAGATGACGTAATTTGTAGGCATTCTGCTTCAAAAATTTGTAGCTGAAATGTAGATTGTGCTTGTAATCTACCGTTCTGTGCATTTGTGGAATAAAGCCACAGTGTTATGGTTTAATCCTGGTCGGCAGCCAAGCACCACACAGCTGCTCGCTCACTCCCCGCTTGCTGAGAGGGATGGGGAGGAGAATTGCAGAGAAATGTAAAACTCAAGGCTGAGATAAGAATAATTTAATAGGTAAAGCAAAAGCCATGCATGTTAGCAAAGCAAAACAGGGAATTCATTCACCACTTCCCATGGGCAGGCAGGTGTTCGGCCATCCCCAGGAAGGCAGGGCTCTGTCATGTGTAACGGTTACTCAGGAAAACAAATGCCGTAATGCCAGATGTACCTCCCTTCCTTCTTCCCCCAGTTTATATGCTCAGCATGACGTCATATGGTATGGAATACCTCTTTGGCTAGTTCAGGTCAGCTGTCCTGGCCATGTCCCCTCCCAATTCCCCGTTCCCCTCCAGCCCTCTCACCCATAGGTCCCAAGAAACTGAAAAGTCCTTGATTTAGTATAAATATCACCCAGCAACAGCTAAAAACATGGGTGTCCAACAGCATTGTTCTCACATCAAATCCAAAACACAGCACTGCACCAGCTACTAAGAAGAAAATTAACTTTCTCCCAGCTGAAACCAGGACAACCTGGTTGCACATTTCTCATGCAAGAAATTCTCATTGTCTCACTTTTCCTTAATTTTAGTTGTAAATATTTTCATAGGAAGACCTATGCCTGGATGCATGAACAATCACAGCACAGAAATTCCACTGCACAGGCAGTTTGAATAAGTTAGTTAGGAAAAGTAAGGCTTAACAGAGTTTGCAGAGTGAAAACCCTTACTGTAACATGTGTAATGTAGACTTTAACTACTACCTCTCTTCCTCTGTTATTACCAGTCTTTATTTACGTTTACGTGTTGTTGTTATGACAATGGAGAGTTTTCTTCCCGGTACCTGTTGCATGGGCTATCGGTTTTGTGCAGATGAAGCTGTAGTAGTGTGTGCCTATGATGACTTGGCAGTCCACCAGGGTCAAATGTGACTGGAGGAGCATTTATACACAGGTGCATGACTTTGAACACGGTGTGTGAAGGCCACTGGTTTAGAGTCTTCTTGTCCCATGGAGTGGAGTTGTTTCTAGGATTTAAAAGGAATTTTGGCTGCACAGTATGAAAATAAATATTTCCAATTAATTGAAAATCCATTGATGAATTAATCCACTAATTGCTCTAAGTACCTCTGTAATAGAACATTTAGTTTCAAAGTGAGTCAACATTATTAAGACAATCTAGAATGAGATGAAATTACTCTGCTCAATCTGTTTCATAAACTCCAGTAATTATTAAATTTCATGTTAAAAGGCCATTATATTCTGCACATCAGACCTTTAAATAACTTCTGGAATTAGTTTAAAAATGTAGCATTTCCTTACAGTATGTTCCTGTGAAATTATTTTCTAGAAGTGAAACAGAATTTACACATTCCCTGCTAAACCAAATCCACAGAGAGTCCAAGGAAATAATTTTCTCTTATTCAATATGTGGTTTTCCTTTATGGCTCTTAGTTGAAATATCTGAGTAAAATACCTAATATTGTGTGACGTGTACTCATTTTAGAGTGAAAGTTAGGTTTATTTGAAGTTAGAGTGAAATTCTTATTGACTTCCCTGTGGCAGGAATTTAATTTCCAGTCCTTATAAAGGGAGCATACAACACAGAACAACATTTTGTGCGGTTCTGCTGAGCATATGTATGTATAAGCAGTTTACTTCTACAGTGGCTGGAAGAACAAGGGGAGCAGAGGGTCCCAGAGCTGTCAGAATGGGTAGTTAAACTGAAGCATTAGCTATAGCTGAAATAGTGGGGAGTGAGTGCTACAGAGAGCTATTAGGAGCAGTTGGTGGTGTTCCCTGTTTAAATGAGGCTTTGTTTCCGTCTCTGCATCGGCTCCCTTGACCTATACTTAGGTACATAGCTGTACCTAAAGAGTGAATAAAAACAATTAGCTTTTAAGATAGACTAATTGTGGAAATGGCATGCAAAGGGAAGTTCTTTAAAATTATGTACAGATCCATAGTAATCTCTTCTGCTAAGAATGAAACTTTTCTGTCTCCAAGCTGAGATGTTTTCACTGTATCAGCTGGGCTGAAGAAACAGCTGTTCTAAATCTGTGAGGATCAGTTGGTATGCCATCAGATGGCACTTCTAGAATCCCACTCTTCTGTTTCATGAGTATGAATCACTCCTACATGTGCACTTAAGAGTGTATGTATGTTTTATGAAAACTTGACCAGTGGTAATTTCAAATACCAATTTTTTTTTGAATGTGCAAATAATTTACAAAATTATGTACAAATCCTTTACAAAACCTTTATGTACAAATAATTCTTGTAGTTTTTACAAGTGCAAAGAAACTTCAGCAAGGGATTCAGCCTTTACTAGATAAAGTATCTTAAGTAAGCTCAAGGTTTTAGAGGCTTATTCTAAAAGAATTCAGATTCATTTTTATTAGCAAAGCTTATTGTATCTGGCATCTTATTTTAGATTTTAGGGTGGATTTAATGTGTGGGAGTGTATTTAGGCTTATTTGACCTAAAGAGATTTTAAGATATGATGATATTCAGCCTTAGTTTCCACTAGGAAATATAATCAGCATGAAAGAAAATGAGTATATTTGTTTTAAATAATTTACTTTAAAAAAAAATAATAGCAAACACACTCAAGCTGTTTTCTTCCTGAATATCTTTGCAGTTCTTTTTCTAAAACAAACCCTGAAATTTTAACCTACTTTAACTCTAGTTGTTAGTGGGTGTTATATCTTACCAAAATCTTATTCCATATTCTTAACTCAATTTTTGTTTCCCCAGTGTGCTGTACTATACAAATGTTTCATTACAATGCGTTGCTCTGCCTGAGTTGCAACATATACAATGTTTAGAATTACTGCATATTACTAAGCTGCATTAAAATTCTAACTGAATTAATTACCTAGGACTTTCACATTTTGGGAACAGTTTTGAGTGAATCTGTATTTTTGATTTTGGACTATGAATATAGGCTTGAGATACAGACCATGTAGCTTAAAGCAGATGGATTGGCTGCTAGACATGGCCTAGCTGTGACAATATGGACTGATCTACTGTAAGGAGAAACGAATAAGGAGACTTTTCTGATGTACTCTGCTTTTTTAAATGGTATTTTTAAGAACATTCTAGACTACAGACAGGTCATATTTCCCACCCTTGTAAGACGCCTTTTGTGTTCCATTATTATTATTATTACTATTCCATCCCCTTTCTCTATGAATGTCTCTGCATAATTTCTATTAAATGGAAATTACTTACATCTGTCTAGAATAGATGTGTACTTGGAAGGTGAGCTAAACTGTTTTTTCCACATTCATAAATGAAGCTTCCACACTGCTATTTAGATAAGTGCATTGTGCTTTTGATATAGTGGATGTATAATGGAATATTGAATTAATTTCATTATTCTATTAACAATATTAAATCTAGTAGGTTCATGACTTCTGCCCATAGAAGAACTTATCCTTGGAAGGAAAAGATGAGATGCACACACCTTGAATAGTTTGTTTGTTGTTCAGTCCTCAGCCTGATAAAAAAGGCTCAGTAGGCCCAGAAACAGAAGTAGTGTTTCTCTTGGAAGTACAGTGTTGTCTGAGAAGAACATCTGTTTGTGTGCCAACCTCTGTCTTTCTCAGAAAAAGTGACAAGTTTCATGGCTTTTTTTTGCAAAGAAAGAGGTACTCTTATCCAGAATGTACTTCTGAAAAATAGCAACATTTCTGAAGATATGTGCTCTCTGATACTGGATGGTCTATTGTTGCATTAATTGTTTGAAATATGTCATGTGGAATTATTTGTTTTCTTAAAATTCTGTAATTGATCTGCTTGAATCATAGTGACCCAAACAGAGAGATGCTGGGGTTGGATTTCCTTCCCAGATATGAGTATTCCAGCACAATATTCCAGGAAACTCTTCTGGCTGATGCTTTTTAAACAATGCATGCTATCTTGCACAGATATGTATATTTCAAATATATCCTGTTGTTGCAGTCTTTATGAGTATGTATGGTTAGCCCCCCCCCCCCCCCCCCCCAATGTATCAGTTGACTAGAAAAATGGCAACACAGCAAGTATGTGTTTTTAAAATGTGGTATTTGTATTAAGACAATCCTCAGTGGAGTGGAGAGGACAGTGAAGCGGGCCATAGGAAATGCTGCATAAATAGAGATACTGTTTACTTAAGACTGCTGCACTTTCAGTGTTCTTATTCTACAAATGCTTACATGCTCAGTATAGGATTTTTGGAAAATACCCAATTATTGTTATTAGCGGAATGCTTTGTGTCTGCAGAGTCAGACCCTGATGCATGAAGGATGTAAAAGTTTAGTGGCCTTCTAAATCAGGTCACAGTATATTTTTTTGTCTTTGATAACAAACTCTTGCAAACTTAATATTTGAACGACATAAACAGGAAGTTATAAATGTAAATAAAGGTTAAAACCGAATGTCCTAGATTTGCATCTGGATTTTGTTAATGGTCTTAAGATGCTTCCCAGAGCAACAGTATGCCACATGGGTAATCTGATAATGTGAATCTTTCAACCTTATGCATTCTAATCTTAGTGTGGTTTCCTGTAGTATTGCTGATATGCCAGATAAAACAAGCTTGGATCCAAAATCAACCTCTGTTATAAATGGATGCTCTCTGTTATCCCTATTTGTCCTGTAATCCATGATTAAGTGTTCCCTATCACAAAAGGAAAAACCTTACTGTATTCAGTTTTGTGTGTAGGCTCGCTTCCAAATGATAAGAAATTGCAGTTTACATGACTGTTTAGTTCAAGTACAGTTAAGTATTATTTTATGCTATATTTAAGTGTAGAAATACTCTTATTCAAAGCCACATGTCAGGGTAGCTAAATGCCTTTATGTTTCTTCAATGGCAGTAAAACTTTTCACTGTGAGGATGAAATTACTGTGATTTGGCTCTCAAAATAAGATTTTTTTTTTCCATTTAGTTGAAATTATGTACCATAGAT
Source organism: Falco rusticolus (assembly GCF_015220075.1). NCBI lineage: Eukaryota > Metazoa > Chordata > Aves > Falconiformes > Falconidae > Falco > Falco rusticolus. The sequence continues at coordinate 34,657,879 of NC_051192.1, forward strand.
TACATTGTCTGTAGAATTAAACTCTAACAGCAAAATTTGGTATGAACAAATAAAATGATTTATTTTGCTGTCTCTGAGTGCTGAATAGAATTTATGAATAAAAATACCAAGATCTGGTCCCTTCCCTTTCGTTTGTTCTGCCTTGGCAGACTTCCATTAGAAGTTTAGATGTGAATTCAAAAATCAACATTTCACTATTACACTGAGAGAACTTTGGTGTCTTTCTGCTCTAAATTATGTAGAGTTACACAATAGTTCCCCATCTTACTTAAGGATTTTCATATTTGTAAAGAATCAGGAAAGCTTTGAGAGGATGCTTCTCTCTCTTATGCTAGAAGTGTCTTAACATATTTCTCTAACAATTCAATAAGGCATTTCAGAAGCATAACCAAAAAAAGAAAGCTACCACAAACCCCCAAGCCACTGAGACATAAAGTATTGGGGGAAGCACCTATAACCAGTTAACATAAGGCATGTAGCTTGATTAGGGAGATATTCTTTCTATCAATCATTATTATGGTTATTTTTTTTTATGCAGCACTTCAGAGTAAAAGTCTGAGGTGCTCTGATTTATCTTCTGAAGGAGACTTGCTTATATCTAAAGAGAGATTAACTGCCCCCAATTTAGGCACTTTATTTTCTTGTCTGATACCCTGATACTATTAGAAAAAAGGGCAGGTGATGAAGAAACTAATACAAGTGAATAGTGGATTGTATAATTAGTAATTGAGACCAGTACTGTATAGATAGAACGGCAAAGAAAGAATAGACATGAGAAAAGTATTGGTGAATTTACAATATATCTCTCGTGTTGAAAGACTAGACTAGGCTAGTCTCCATGGGTGAAAAATCATACTTCCTTCTGTTCTCTGGACCAAATTAATATTCAAGAATTCATAGGAGAACAAATTGGATAAGAAAAGTAAAAATACCTACTCCCTCCATCTCCTCAGCTAATCTGGAATTTGGGCCAGTGTCTTAGCAGGTAGAAAACATGGATTTAAGTCCTTGGGGCAAGTATGGATAAATTATCTGTATTGAAGCGATTCAGTTTATTTCAGCAATGTATTCCTGAAGCCTTATTATATGTGGAAGAGTGAGAAAATTCACAAATCATGTACCACTTGGTGGAGGTGATAGTAATTGAAGTCTTAGAAAGTGAAGTTGAAATGAGAACTGAAACAAGCCAGAAGCTGAGACCTACTTTTAAAATTCAAATCTTGCTTTTTTCTTTAGCACTGTCATTTTTGAGTACTATAGGATGGCCATATCTTGTTTGTAAGTTGTTTCAAGTACTGCAGGCAAATGACAGTTTATACAACACACAAAGAGATAGAACTAAAGTTTTCAGTGGTGAAACTGGTAATAGAGACCAACTGCCAATGTCTTCTATAGCCACTTTATTACACAGCTATATTCAGTGAGAGTTGAGAGACATGTTTTTAATTTGCTTTATAGTGTAGCTTTTCTATAAAGAAACAGCATCAGTAAAATATTATTTGCAGCTGTAGTTATGGTCAGTGATACAGGTTAAAGATTGCTATTATGGAAGGAGGGGGAAGCATATTTCCAGCTCTCATCTTGAGATGTATGTAGGTTGAATTCTGGAAGTACGATTGTGGCTTTTGTAAACCCAAGGGGACATGAAAGCAGGAAACCCTTGTTCTTCTCATAGTGGAACAGTGTCAAAATGATAGTTTTCATCCTGTAATAATTTAATTTCATCTGATCTATATAATGCAGATAATTCTGTGTGGACATGAAGAAATTCAGGTCTGTAAAATATTCTGTATGCTACAGGGTTACAGTGTCAGGGGAGAGAGGATGAGAACATGGTGGCTTTGATATAGTGAGAACCACACGCTTAGGAACTCAAGATGGCAGAAAGAGATGACTTTCAAACTTTGCTGTAGGGAATTTATTGATTTATTTTTTCCCAACTACTTTAATTTCTATCTTTCTAAAAAATAAGTTAGCCCAAAAAATAATCATCTGGAACTTGGCTTCTGTATTTATAAGGCAAAGATAGTACCAAATGCCAAGCAATGATGATTTGTTCAGATTTTCTGTATTATTGTTACTAGACCAGTCTTAAGGCATCCAAATTTGCAAGAACTGGGCTATAAACCAAATCTACTAGAACACATATCACCAGTAGACAACTTTTCATGACTATTCCCATATTTTTTCCCCCTCTTCTCCCAGTGGGGAATCTTCCCTTAGTAGCTTTTTGGGAGGCTTTTTGTTTAAGATCTAATAGGTTCCTTGTAAAGACTGTGATTTTTAACCACACATGTCATGAAGCCTTCAGGGGAAAAGTGGGAAAGGGTTCAGTTCTTTTCTCAAATCTCCCAGGGCACAGGATATGATGAGAATTTTTGGAAACCTGATTTTATGTTGTAAAATGGAAATGTTGTGTACAGAAAGGAAAAAAAAAAATTGCATTTGTGTAGCATGACAAAACCTGAATCTTGCGTAAGGACCAGCTGTGATCTCCATTACCTTCAGAGAATAGGTGTGGTTTGTACTTACTACCTCACTAGATTTTTATTTGAATTGAACTTGGCTATCTTGTCACTGAACTTCAATAAACAAAATATAATGTAGCTGTTTTCCTTTGAGATTTTCTTGTACTTCCTATCTGAAGCTGAGCCAACAGGAGATTCTTTACCTCAGTAGCATCAGGCATGACAAACATCTGTTACTGGGAAGTCCGCTTATCCTTTTGAGTATCTGAATTGCAATTATGCATGACCTGGAGGTCAGTGTTGAGATCATGACCACTGCGGAGGGTTCTGTTGGTATATGTGGCCAGTGGGCTAGCACAGTTTAATGTCTTTTCAGCACACTTAAATTTTTGACATGTAGAGGTTTGAGAAAGGGCTTGAGAAGTGGGAGAGGCAGGGTTTGTGGAGCCTTTCCTTGAACTCTCCGAAGCATGTGGAACATACATAAAGTTACCTGATGAACAGAGGATTCTATGTTTGTTTTTAAGTAATGTCATTAAGGTCAGATGAACTCCAGATACTTATTTTTAAAGCTTTTTATTAGAATTTAATCCTTTTTAACTGGGTGAAAGAGCCACAGTAAAGGTTATTTAAACAAAATACCTAGGCCCTAGTGGCCATAAAGAGCAACTGATTAACTATTTGTACTCCAAAGAGTTCGGATGGCGTTTCAAGATTTTGGAGGCCTACTGAGTTTCTGGATCTGACCTTCTGATATGGTCTTATTTCTGGAATGAGGGAAGCCCTACCTTAAATATAAATTTAGTTGGGCTTACAATTTTGAAACAGGTGTGGTTTAGTTTTGCAGAGAAGAAAGATTCAGGCCTTGATGCAACAGTAATGGTCTTGCAGTCCTCAAAGCACTGTTCCACTAACGATGTTTTTGTGTTTGGCATGGAGGAAATAACAGATGAAGACAGTCTGTGTGTCTCTGTGTTGTGCTCACATCGGAAGTCACAAACTCAAAAGGATTTTATCCTTAATCCTTTGACTTGTGTTTTAATTTCTAAAAAGCTATGTTTATTTTGGCCTTGCTACTTATTTTTTTTTATACTAAAACATGAAAAGCAAATGCTGCTTGCATCTTTTTATATTCCTGTAATTTTCTGTCTCTTTTTTTCCGTAGTGTTCTTCTCTCGTCTACTATCTGAACTTAACTTGAAAATTATTCGGTATATAAATCCCATATTATATATTCGAAGATGAGGTATGGGTAATCCTAATTCTTAATTTAGGCCCAGAATGTTCACTAAGCCACGTATTTCATTCCTTGAAAACCAAACAGTGTGAAACAGGGAGACAGTAGAAGGAATTAGAATGTTTGCTGACTTCCCTGCAGATTAGGTAGTGAATTAGGGAAATTTGTCCAGATGACGCTGTAATGCGTCTGATTTCGTTTTCTGTTCTGCTGCACTCTATCAGATATAGGCCACAGCATTTTGTCAAGATACTGTCATGCAAGTTTAAGAGCTTCTTTGAATGGTGGTATCAACACAGTATAAGGAGGAGAATCTAAGTTACACAGCTCTGAATAATTTTTTCATGAAGATTCCACTTCTGAACATCTTTTAGTCACTTGGTTGAGACAGTTTTGGTCACCTATGTTACCAAGCCCCTCAAAGGTAAAAATTGACCATATACATGGAGATGAGTACTTTCTTCCTTTTCAGGAGCATTCCTGTTACTGTTTACAAGGACAAAGCTGCCTTCTCTCACCTTCTGTTGCCTTCTCTTTGTCTTTCTCTCACTGTCACTTTTTCTCCACCCCCCACCTCCTTTCTCTCTCTCTCTTTTTCTCCTCCTGTTTCCTCTTTGCTCTTCCCTTTTCTCTTTCTCTTTCTCATGTGTCTTGCATAAAATCTTGCCAGCCAAGGGCAGATCCTTTGTTGTGTAGTAGTGTAAGGGCAGATCCTTTGTTACATAGTAGTGTAAATAAAACGATTGGTCTGTGCTTAATAAACTATAAAATTTTTCTGCTCAATCTTAAGTGAAAATACAACCTAAAGAAATACAGCTAACAGAAATATTTAGTCTTCTACTCTAACACCTCAGATTCTTAATGTATAATTGGTTCTGTGCAGGTCAGACATCTTGCTTTAAGGTATCATCCCAGAGTCTCCAGCTTCAGGTCTTAGATGTAATTGAGAAGTTTGGTAAATCTATATCAGTAATCCTGGAACTTTTGGAAACTTGGTTTAGTTCATTATTCCACATCCATTTAAATGAATGTCCTTCATAGTCTAGAAGCTCCTCATATCCAAAGTCAAGGCAGTTTGGTCTGAGTTAGTCTTTGATATTTTAGTACGTCAGTCTCGTACTTAAGGATGAGCAAAATGAGGCTTATAGGAAGGGATGAGATGATTTATTAGATGAGCTAGTTTACCTAGAAAAAAATGAATGATCTTTTTGGGTGCACAAGTCTTTCTTTAGATACTAAAAAAAAAAGGTGTCTTAATAACAACTTCATCTCTTCAAAAGACACAGGAAAAAAAGTTTTAAGTTTCTGCAGATTGTAACAGTAGAAATTGTTTAAACCTCAGTAAATACTTATGAAGTGACATTTGTGATCTGCTAATAGCCACCTTCCCTTGGTATAGAACTCTATTCAGCAGAACATGAGGAATGACTTGCAGGTTGGGGAGGGGAGGCTTGTAGGGATGGCAAGATCTTTAAAGAGATGAATGGGTGTAGTTTAGGGGAGATGTAAAAATTTCAGGAACATGAACTTAGAAATCTTCTTAAAGGCTTGAATAATGGCACAGGTCTATTATGGACAGAAGTTACCTTTAGTGCATGCTGTAGATCTGTCTAGGCATTTAAGTAGGAAGTATGTGTAATTATTTTCCCTCTGGGTGCTATTGCTATATGTGCTGTCAGGGATGTCCCATATGTTTTTTTCTGTGTCTAAGGTACTCTCAAAAGCTCTTTTGAAAATACAATACACCCAACTCCATATTTCTGATGGGATTAAAAAAGCAAAATAACTGTTTGCCTGTGGCCTCTGCAAAGACATATATATTGATAAAATCAAAAATATTCAGGCTTTAAAACTCACCTAGTAATCTAGGCTAAAATGGCTAGACTTTGTCAGGGAGAATGTTCTGCTACCTGTGATGTTACATAAGTTTCCGTTCTGGGGGCATGGAATGACTGCAATTACAGTCAGTAATGTATTGAACATTATAGCTGAACTACACTGAAGTTAAGCTGCATTTGACAAAGTCAACAGGTCAATAGAGTGTAGATAACTCTTTCCTTCCCTTCTATATTTGAGCAGTGGTAGGTGCAGTCATGCTGTGAAAGTGCAGATAAAGTGTGTTTCTCTGCGGGTAAGCTCAGTGGTGCTCCTGTATGAAAGGTACCTAGGCTGCAGTTGTGATATATAGCAGCTCTGGTTTCAGCTGGGCATGTTCATTTGTTAACATGATGCATACACAAGCAGTCTTCCTGGCAGTGGATTCAGTGTTCAGTATATTGTGTTAAAAGTTGTAGTGTTTTATGCGAACATGTTGGTTTTTTTTAGTGACTGTGTATATACACATAAATATATATTTATACAATTATGTAATAATTTATATGTAGTCTATACTACTTGAGTATAATATATCTATTAAACACTGTATTCAAGGAATAGCATGGATGTTTTATACATTAAAAAACTTAAATTCAAATAGAAAATGTAGTCCTTGGAGCATAATCTGTTTCTTGAGCTAGTGACAAGTAGTCAGAGAATCACTGATATGTATATTAAGTAATAGTGACATTAGGATATCCTAAAGATTGACAGTTGCTTGCCAGTATACAGAGTGTGTAGGTGTAAAGAAAAAAAGCAGTAGCAGTTAAAAGGCTGAAATCTAAGACCTTTGATTTTGTGCTTGTCTTGTTATGAAGTGCATTGAGGCTACATTACTCAATCGATACCTAGCACCCAGATAACTAGCCCAAAGCAGGTATGCTTAAAATATTGTGCATTTTCCTGTTCTATTTACAATGCAGTTTGGAATGCTGATTGCTTTCACCAGCAACTGGGAGCTTTTAAACCACTGTCAAGATGCCATTTTGCCACTCTGCAGTATCAAAGCAGTAATTCTTTGACTACCTAAATCCCATTTAAGCATCACACAATCATTTAGTAAAATTAATTTGGAGGAGCTTTTGTATCAGCATATGGGTGGGTCTTCCTTAGCATACTGGAACATTTTTATCTCAGCAAGGAAATAAAATCTGACCTGCTAAATAGTGTGTGCTTGTTGGAAAGAAAATGGAGTCAGCAGGAGGGGCCTACCATTCGGTCATGAGAGAAAGAGAAACACAAATTCTGTGTGGCTCATCTCACTGAACTCTACCAAATAAATAAGGAAGTAAGAACAATTGTGTTTAAAAATCTGTGAACTCCTGGAGAAGGAGGACTTGGATTTATTTTAGTGACTGAGGCAGAAGATGATGATAGGCATGAACAGAGCTGAAAAGCAGTTGCTCTCTTCTGAGCAGTAGGGACACAATGAATGGAAGGACTCAAGCAACCTTTGCATGGCCTGGTTCACAATATATACATTCCCTTTCTGCCAGTCTACAATGTTTTGTAAGTGCAGAAGGTAATTACAGTTTGCTTTGAAGCTATTTTGAACAGCATGCAGTTTTCACTGGTAGATCTGTTCTTAGCTTATCTGCTCAGTTTTTAAAATATGTATGTATTTTAGTCTTTATTTGGAATAACTTTAATAAAAAAGATTCTAGTTTCTAGATTTGTGACTTGAGCCTGGTTTTTTCCTTAAAATCCTATTGCTTTGCAGTACATACTCCACACCGGAACAATATTGTTATTTTCTAGTACTATATCTTGCTATGATGAGTTACACTCAGTGTTTATGTGTTAAGTTCACTATTATTGAAATTCTTGAAGCAGCAGTGTGTATCTTCAGTACTTCATTGTGCCTTTGGAGTAAGAGTTGTAACCGGGAGGTACAGTAACTCTGAAATACTTTTCCACTGAGTAAGTATATGCATATGTTGAGGTCCTGGTCAATTTATCAGAGCCAGTAGTCCATGTTACCATCTGTCTACCATCTGATCTATAATTTCATGCCCTTTATATTAAATTATGATCTGTGTAGTTTCTTAATTTCAGGAATTATGAGTAATACAAATTTTCCATATATTTCTACAAGAATTACATGATGTCACTGCTTTTCAATGAATTTTAAAATACATTACTATATTTGCTGTTAGAAAAGTTTGTAACAGCCCTTCAGCATTATACTACATAGGCTGACTAGATGTCTTTCTGTTACTGCAGTTGCAGAGTTTGTCACACGTCTGTAGGTGACTTAACATGCTTAAATGTGCAAGAGGAAGGATTGAAACTTTGCAACAAACATGCCAAATATTTTAATAAAGGACCGAGTCTCTGTACTTATCTTTCCTCATCACCTGACTTCACCTTGACTCAAAACATTGCTACGATATGTATGCTAGAGGACTGATGTATTATTAATTTTAAGTCTCGTTTTTCATTCTGTGTTCACCAACCCCAGAGAACCTGCTGTCCATTATGGAATATATGTGTAAGATTGTGCTATAGCTGTTTAGATGAGCTATTATGAATTGTGGTTCTGCTTATCCAGTATAGCTTAAAGGCACAAATGAAACACTGAAGGGATCACATCATATTGTAATATCTGTAAGTCCACATCTTTTCAATCAGATGCCACCTGAGTAAAACATTTCATTTACTGTTTGGAAGCATTTGAAATGATTTGTGCATGTCATTTGCATATCGCAGTCAGTGACCTTGCTGTGAAGAAGTCTTCTAGTTTGAAATGTCATGAAATGTTAGTTGTTTTGCTTTGTGCAGTTATTGAGTGATTTGTTGGTGTTTAGAAATGTTACATAGAGAAAATCCTTATTATATAGGTGGTGAAATGTTTAAGGGAAGAGATGGAAGATTACAAAAGAGTAGAAAACAATCCTAATTTTTCATGGTGAAGTGCTGCATATACTGCATCCTTGGGCAAGCTGGCTGGCAAATATAATTTTAGTCTTTGTAGTTTATTCAAACTATCACATTGTGCTCAATATCTTCAGAAAAACCAAAAAAACCTTTAGGTAACTAGAACACACTTGTACTAAGAATTCACCAAATATCTTGGGCATTTTAATACTGTAGAGAATAAGCCTGGTTTAGGTTTAAAACAGGTTAAAACATAATGACTGATAGTGACTTCCCTTAAAGATGGATAGAGAAAGGGTAAACATTCCCCATGCTTTGGTACAATCCAAATAATCTTTCCCACTGCTAACTTAAAGGTTGACTTCTTTGCAGTACAGGAAAGAATACAGGGGGAAAATGTGAGGGTGGAAGAAATAGTTCTGAATGAACAGGAAAAGGCACAGTGCAGCCAAATGCTGAAATTCAGTCTCTTTTCCACATGTAGGCGCTGACTTGCAGTCCAGGTCTATATGGCATCAAGATTCCTGGCCTACTGCTCTGTTTGTGTGTTTGTATTATTCTTCTGGATGCAGATGGCAACCACAGCCTTTGCTTCCAAATGGCAGGTGTTAGAGGAGGCATCTGACAGTATCTATTTTTCATGAAATAGGGTCTCTCACTTCCAAGATGAGGACTGAATTTCTGTATCTTTTCGTTCTCAGATGTTTTGGTCTGGTCTCCAAAGAGGACGTTCTATGTGCAAGAATACAGGCAAAGCTGGTGGGGGATAAGTTACGCCTCTCCTGTTAAAGCCAGGTCACCAGTGAGATGAAAAGTACAAATGTTTTGGGGATGCACACAGCATAGGGAATAAACAGGAGGAATTAGAGATCTGTGTGCATTCACCAGGCCATGTTCTCATTGCACTTACAGACACCTGGTAGGACAGCTCACATGACTGGAATGTTGTCATGGATGGCTAGGTACTTTTTAGGAAAGACAGGTCAGTAAGGAGAGGTGGTGGAGTTGGTCTTTATGTGAGGGAGCGACGGGAATGTGTTGACCTGTCCCTCGGGGTGGATTCAGAATGAGTGGAGAGCTTATGGGTAAAGATTAAGGGGCAGGCCAACGTGGGGGACACTGTGGTGGGTGTTTACTACAGGCCACATGATCAGGAAGAGGAAGTCGATGAGGCCTCCTACAGGCCTCACGGTCCCAGGCCCCGTTTCTCGTGGGGGACTTCAACCTCCTTGATGTCTGCGGGAAAGACGGCTCAGCTAGGCTAGTGCCGTGCAGGAGGTTCCTGCAGAGCATTGCTCTCTTTTTGACACAGGTGGTGGAGTTGGTGGAATTCAGGATCCTGCATGGAGGAAGCAGGGCAACTAGTAGGATTGCAAGCCTGGACTTCAGCAGAGCTAATTTTGTCCTGTTCAGGGACCTACTTGGAGGAATGCCACACGTTAGGGCTCGAGAAGGGAGGGGGGTCTAAGAGAGTGGGCTGATGTTCAAGCATCGCTTCCTCCAGGCTCAGGATAGGTGCATCCCTATGAATAAGAAACAAGGCAAGGGGGGCAGGAGGCCTGCACGGATGAGCAAGGAGCTTGTGGCAAAACTCAAACAGAAGAAGGAAGTTGATGGGATGTGGAAAAAGGGACAGGCCACTTGGGAGGTATATGGGGATGTTGTCAGAACATGGAGAGAGGCGATGAGGATGGGTAACGCCCGTTGGAATTACATCTGATGAGGGATGTGAAGGACAACGAGAAAGCCTTCTTCAAGTACATCAGCAGGAAAAGGATGACTAGGAAAAATGTGGGTCCGCTGCTGAATGAGGTGGATGGCCTGGTGATGAAGGACGCAGGGACTCAGAGTTACTGAATGCCACCTTTTCTTCAGTTTTTACTGCCAGAGTCGGCCCTCAGGTTTCCCAGAGCCTGGAGGCAAGAGAGGAAGTCTGGAGAATGGAAACCTTTCTCTTGCTTAGAGGAGGATCGTGTTAGAGATCACTTAAACCTGACATTCGCAACTCCATGGGCCCCAATGGGATGCATCCCTGAGTGCTGAGGGATCTGGCAGATGTTACTGCCAAGCCACTCTCCATCATTTTTTAAAAGGTCATGGAGGACAGGAGAGGTGCCTGAGGACTGGAGGAAAGGCAGTGTCACTGCAGTCTTCACAAAGGGCCGGAAGGAGGACTCGGGAAACTACAGGCCACTCAGCATCACCTCCATCCCTGGAAAGGTGATGAAGAGCTCATCCTGGAGGTCATCTCTAAGCATGTGGAGGAAAAGCAGGTTATCAGAACAGTCAATATGGATTCATCAAGGGGAAATCATGCCTGACCAACCTGATAGACTTTTAGTGATGGAATGACTGGCTGAATAGGTGACAGGAGATTGGTGGTTGTTGTCTGCCTTGATGTCAGCAAGCCTTTTGACACCGTCTCCCGTAACACCCTCACAGGTAAGCTCAGGCAGTGGGGCTTAGGTGAGTGGACAGGGAGGTGGGTTGAGAACTGGCTGAATGGCAGAGCTCAGGGGGTTGTGGTCAGCGGCACAGAGCCTTGCTGGAGGCCTGTAGCTCGTGGTCTTCTCCAGGGCTCTGTACTGGGTCCAGTCCTGTTCAACTTACTCATCAACGACCTGGATGAAGGGACAGAGTGTACCCTCAGCAAGTTTGCTGATGATACAGCACGGGGAGCAGTGGCTGATGCAGCAGAAGGCTGTGCTGCCATTCAGCGAGAGCTGGACAGGCTGGAGAGCTGGGGGTGAGGAACCTCAGGAAGTTCCATAAAGGCACGTGCAGGGTCCTGCACCTGGGGAGGGACAACCCCACGCACCAGTACAGGCTGGGGGCTGACCTGCTGGGAGGCAGCTCTGCGAAGGAGGACCTGGGAGTTCTGGTGGACCCAGCAAATTGCCCGTGAGCCAGCAGTGTGTCCTTGTGGTCAAGAAGTCCGGTGGGATCCTGGGATGCATTAGGAGGAATGTGGCCAGCAGGTCGAGGGAGGTGATCCTCCCCTGCTACTCTGCCCTGCTGGGGCTGCATCTGGAGTGCTGTGTCCAGTTCTGGGCTCTCCAGTTCCGGAGAGACGGGGAACTGCTGGAGAGGGTCCAGCGGAGGGCTACAGAGATGATGAGGGAAATGGAGCATCTCCCTTACAAGGAAAGGCGAGAACGCTGGGTCTGTTTAGCCTGGAGAAGAGAAGACTGAGAGGGGACCTTATCAATGCATACAAATATCTTAAGGGTGAGTGTCAAGAGGATGGAGCCGGGCTCTTTTCAGTGGTGCCCAGCGAGAGGACAAGGGGCAATGGGCACAAACTGCAGCACAGAAAATTCCATCTGAATGTGAGGAAAATCTGCTTTACCTTGAGGGTGACAGAGCCCTGGCACAGGCTGCCCAAAGAGGAGACGTTCAAACCCCACCTGGATGTGACTCTGCAACCTGCTGTGGGTGAACTTGCTTTGGCAGGAGGCTGGAGTAGGTGATCTCCAGAGGTGCCTTCCAACCCTGACCATTCTGTGATTCTGTGAATACTGTACTATGTTGTCTAGTGGTAAGACAACTGATGTTTCAGACTAGATCTTGTATCTACTTCTAGCTGCCAATGTTTTTTTAGTATAGTTACATATTTTATTCAATGATTTTGTAATGAAAAACTTAGGGGAGCTCACTTAAATGAGAACAGGACTTTATGACTCCCTTTGGACTACCTTTGCCTTCCACTGTTGCATCCCATAAAATTTGCGGAGAGTCAGGTTGCAGAACTCACCCAGATCATCCTGTAATGCCTGGTAAGCAGGACATTCTGAAAGAAAAAAAATATTATTTTGGTTTTCTGTTGTCTGGCAGTCTTCAAACATGGATTGTAAAATATAAAATGCGGTCATGACCGTACCAACATTTTTGTGTGCATGTTGCTGCTGTTGTGCTGGTCCTGTGCATATGGCAAGCTCACAGCTCAGCTGTCAAATGAGACCTCTCATGTGGCCACAGTGATACCTACTTGTGAATCCTGAACAGACCATGAAGATATTCATGATCTGCTGTCTAACACAGTGTATATTTATTATATTGCAAAAGACAGAGTGGAAAATAAATCTTAAATCATAAAATAGTTAATTTCGGTGAGAGAAATCAAGAGTAGTAGTGTTTACAAGAATGTTGACAAACCGTTGGCAAAGCTGATGAAGCATACAAAGCTATTTGCTCAAGTACTGGAAGTAGGTTGGAAAGATCTGTGTCTTAGCATTTGTCTTTAGTGTTTACTAAAGATTATTATAATTTGCAGTATTGTTGGTTTGCTACTGAAAAGCAGGAATCAATTTCTAAGCAATAGAAAATCCATAAATGAAGAACATCTTATTATCAGATTCCATCCAGTCATTTGGTGAGACAAAAAAAGAATTATTTAAGAATCAATGTACTGAAGAAAGAAAGTATGATCAGTATTGGTTGAGTTCTATCCAAGTATATTATGGATGATTATGCTGACAAAAAATATCTTAAATCTTGTCCAAATTAAACTGTAATAATTTGTGTTTCTTGCTAATTCTGTTAACGTTTTTTTCACACAATGTTTTAGTGTGATCCATAATAATGTCAACATCAAGTTCTAATGTGCCTTTCAAAGGTCCTGGTCAACCTACTATTAAGATGTGTGTAATTCCTATGAAGGATTTTTCCTCTTTTATCCTTGGATCTTTGCCAGTGCCTATGTTCTTAGTCTCATTTCATGTATTTTATGTGTACTGAAAAGAGCCAAATCTGTGGTTTAAGGCTTTTTGTATCTAAATAGCAACACCTAGAAGGGGTATTGTTATTTTCAAGTACCTAATAAGAAGGTGTGAAGTAGATGCAGACAGAGTCGTCTTGGTGATTCAGGGTGGTACAGTAATAGGTGGTGGATACAAGGTACCACAAGGAAAATTATTTTTAGGTATTTGGAAAACTTTTTCAAAATACAGGTGGTCTGAGATGAATGATCAGATAAAATACATGCTGTTAATTTTGATCTGTAGCTGAAGGAACAAGAAAACAATACAGCTATGAATGCAGGGTATCTTCAAATGTTTGTTAAGGAACTTTGATGATAAAATATGAACTGTGATGTTCCAGTTCAGAGCTGGCAGTGAGACTGAAGTACTGAAATGAACATGTTCTGAGTTTAATGTGTTTTAACTTTATTACCAATTCCTAATGAAAACTTTGAAATATGATAGAAGTAATACAAATGTTGATGAACCTAATTCAATCTGTCCAGCATATCAGCACCTTTTCTTGATTGAATGTAGCACAAATATCTCTATGTTAGTATTTTGATTAACTTTTATCCTTACTTCATCCTAAGTGTATTATTAGCATGATTGAAAACTAATTTGAAGCTTTTCTGTTGTCTGGTTGCAGTTCAGGAAGGTGAAAGACCTCCAAAAATTTAAGTACATTGGGAGAAGAGGCATCAAACAGCTTATCTCCATGCACTTACATGTGGGACAGTACATGGCATGGACATTTAGGAGATAATATTCTATTACTTGTCTTGTTTTTGGCTTTGTATTGTTCCTTAATTGTTCCTTAAGTGATTTTGCTTGGAATATATTCTGCAGCAAAAATGCTCTAGGGTAACTAGATAAACACTGCAGTGTTCTCCTATTGGTAGGACTATTGTATGTCTTTTACCATCTAGATGCATTAAGAAGATACATAAAATGACCCGTCTATAGAAAAATTTCCCAGAGGATAAAGAATCACGAAGAAAGAAAAAAAAAAAAAAAGGCAGATTGTAACTTTAGGTACTGATTGTGAAAGCCTAATATTTGGAGATAATTTGAACAAGTATTTGAAGACTGAGAATATTCTGGGGTATAATACTAATAAAAGGAGTATTGAAGTGAGACAAAAACTGTATATTGAAGGATTTCAACACTTCTTCAGCTATTAAACATTAATATTGAATTGGGAGTAGGGGAGAGTTATTCCTCATTGATTTGGTATGGAATTTTCCTGTGTCTTTCTGGAACACCTAGTGATCATTATTAAACCTCCTGTATTAAATGAAGTATGAGTTTGATGCAATAAAGCAACTGCTGCATTCCTTAAATCATTTTAAAATGAGATAGGGTTGCAGTCAGAAGAACACAGCTACAGCAAACTGTTGAAATAGCTTCTAGAGCTCTGCCTCATATACACCTGTTGTATAAATAGTGTTTATTCTAGTAGAATAGTCTAAAATCCCTCACAAGGCTTGAGGCATGATGGAAGACCAGAAATCCCCACCCACATAATTTGCTTTGATTATATAATTTACTTAAAAAACAACAGCATTCAGTCTGTTCTAAAAAGGCTTTGCTCCTGTGGTTTATGTGCTGTTTGTTGTCAGTAAACCTTGGAGACAGGAAAGCTTATTTGATGCCCAGTAGGGTGCTAAAAATATTAAAATGCCTAGAATGTTAAATGAATGCTAAAGATTTATTAACAGAAGGTTGTTGGTTGGGGGTTTTTTCCCGTTTTTGTAACAATGTTAGTTTACTTCTCTTAAAAAACTTAAAATAGCCATTATAAAATGTTTTGGTCTGCTGAGCTGGAAACTGAAACTATATGTATGTACAGACACAAGTTGGAAGCATGTGTTCCATTACGTTCCCCTGTCAGCATGATGTAATCATCATCTGTTAGGTTCAAGACATGGATTTTTATTTCATTCAGTATTTAGCCTCTTCGACTTACTGAATGTTAAAGCAGCATATGCTATCCTCTGCCTAGTCTTAGAAATGAAGAGTTTCTTAGGCTTCATCTAAAGCATTACAATTGTATTTTAAAAGTATTATGGAGTTACCACCTTTAGATCTGAGCTGTAAATGAAGAGAGGGTATGAAGCATAAAAAGACCATGAAAAGTGAACAGTACTGATTGAACAATCCAGAAATAGTTCCTGGCAATCAGAAAAAAAATGTCATAAAAAAGGTAGGTTGTAGAGGAATGAAGGCAGTGGGTTGATACATTGATAACACGCAGCTGTGGCCTTACCTCAGATTCACATGGATGATGGGCAACTGTAGTTCGTTCCTGGTAAGTGGTTAAATAGCCCTGAGGATGGTGGGAGAGGGGCTTGAATGGAGGAGAAGCAGTGTGGTCTGACCTCTGGAGGAAGAAGATACAACACAGACAATAAAATCTGAGTGATGGTAAAGCCTTGTTGCAGCCTACTAGTTTGTTTGTGCTGCTGCAACAATTGGTACCTCATGTGAGGCTGACTGAGTTGGACTCTGACTACAACAGTAGGTAGGATGAAAAGAGAAAATAAATTAAACCTGCAAAATTGAGGAATTACATTGGTTCTAATTTGAATGAATGTAATAAATTAATTATTTATGTAATAAATAAATTCATAGATTTCTTTAGGAACACAAAGTAACAGCACATACCTAAAGGCTAGTAGGGAAACTCTTCGTAATTCATTGTAAGGTTAAAAAAATAGAGGGATTAATGTACTCTTCAGACAAGAAAGTACCAAAATGCTTTTCCTAGAATGAGGAAATGATCCATAAAGCAGTACAGTATAAGTCAGTGTGTGGTACAGAAATTAATTTCTTGCAAGTGCAAGTTGGCTACCCGGTTGTCAGTTAATTTTTCTACCATTCTACCTTTGAGGAAGCTACCTGCCATATCTTATTGAATTTAATTTTGGATAACATTAATGATTAATTTTGAATAATTAATGATTCCTCAGAATCAAAAAATGTGTGGTTACTTAGTCATTAAGTGGCATAAAATATCCTCTTGCAATAAAGCAAGACAGTGAGTTTCACTTGTCTTAATATGTATATATCATGCCAGTTACTTACTTTCTATTGTTCATAATTGGTTTGAACAAATAGGTCAATATAAAAACAATTGCATTCTCACAAAACTTGTAATCTTGTCAGGATGCAAAAATCCCACAAGATCCACTATTCTGTCGCTACAAACTATTTGGAGAGCTTCATAAATTTTATAACCAAACTTGCATACGCTGGTCATTTTTCATAGAAGTCTTTGCGTTTGGTTTTGTTGTTGTTATTACAGAAACTGTTGTAAGCTTACATAGACCTGTATCAGGGACAAATGTAGCTTGGTACATGGGAGTGTGGATTTCATTCTAGACAGTTGCACTGACCCATACCAGGAAGGGATGGCGAGTAACAGAAGTGTTGTTGCTTTTTGCACTGCCAGTCATTTGCTTCTGCTAGGGTGTTTCTCCTTTTCTTTTCAAATTGTGAATTTGAGCCAAACTCACCTGTTTCAGACATTATGTCAATGGAGAAGATGATTGTAAGTGAAGCTTCTGATACCCAATAATTCAGCAGCATGCACTTGGAAGAGCCTTTACACCTGCTTTGAGAATAATCCAGAATCTAAGATTTTGTAATCTGTTTTCCCCCCTCTCCATCTATCTGACAGTTTATCTGAAGTTCAGGAAATGTAATAAAATTTCTGTAAGTGTAACCCATGAAGAAAACGAAAGTTGATTTTGTAGAGGAAAGATATAATGTGGAGTTGTGGGCTTCATTATGTTAACATCATTTTATTTAACTACCTCACCACTTTCTGGTGGCACTGCTCTGTTAGTGGGAAACCATAAGTCTATACTAGAAGACTTACTGTGGCATGGGGGTCAAGAAGATTCCTTTAATATAGAAAAATTCCAGTGTTCTGACTGTTCTGCAACAGAAATATAAAACAAAAAAAAAATGAAGGATTTTGAGAAGGGCTGTTATAGTTTGGAAGGAGTTTGACAGGACTTCTAGAGGAAAAGGGAGTTGGATCCTTGTTTGGAACTTGGAACTAAAAGGCAGAAAGATAAAGCCGTGTGACAGTCTGTGGGGCAGTTTTATCAAGGTAAGTTTTATATATTACTTCTGTGTTTGAACTTAGTGAGCTTTTTCCTGAGGTTCACATTCTATTCTTAAACTGGATGTTATTTTTAATTACTGTTTGCTTCATGCAGATGAACAGTACTTTAAAAAGAAAAATAAAAAGAAATACTGTAACTGGGAAATGAGATAGTCCAGGTGCCACGTATCAATATTTCAATTCTTTTTTGCTGCAGGGTGACTGTAGATGATGGCTTTCTAAAAGAGGCATTTTGCATTTGGATGGCTTTCTTGTAATTGCATCTGACTGGGTTAGTGAATTAGGCTCATGAGGTATGCAGTAATGATCTGTAGCACAAATGCATTTCTCTGGCAACTACATTAAAAATGGGTCTTGTGCAGTATGAGTGCATGTCACTGTCAAGTTTCAAAGCTGTGTTGATTTAAGTTAGTTTTGGCACAGTAAAGAACTTCCTTTTTTAATTCACGTAATAATTTTTCTTTAAGTTATGCTTCTAATCATTGTCACCTTGAGCTCTTCAGATCTTTGTTCCGTATGAAAATGTGGACAAACAAAAATACAACTACCAACAAGCAACAACAACAAGCAATTATTTTCCAAATATTACATTCTTTTTAATCCTGTGGAAGCTTTTAAAAAAGTACTTTAAATTCATTTCCAGTTTCAGATTACTGGTCAATTTGTGAGAAAGCTAGAATTAATATGGGTATCCAGGTTTGTCTCTGTCTTATCTTCTCCAACATACTGACTTCTGTTTGGGGATAATCTTGTATTATATTACTTTTCTATTACCTTTTTAAAGTGTCTGAGGCATAGCTTCATTGCATGTTTTAAACAACTTTTCCTGGTTGGAAGCTGCTGTAATGTAGGGCAACTGAGCTGGCAGGGCAGAGGCTGAGATCCTGTGTAGCTGCAATGAGGATGGTAGGAATGGGGATGACGCCTGAAGGATGGATAAATATATATGTAAATAAATGTGCATGTGTGCACACGCACACTGGCATACACATGCAACTTAATTCACAGTTCTTTCCCAATTGCTGTTTAGACATAAAGAGCTGTGCTTCTACATTCACACAGGACAGTTCAAAAGCCTAAATGAAATGTTTGTAGTCACTTGCCAAACATTTATGGCAATGCTGTACTAAAAATTGGATGTATTGTGCTGCTTAGTACATTTATTCCTGCATTAGCTATGCCAGGGGGTGGGGTGGGGGGAAGGATTTTTTTTCATTTATGGAGCAGATACAGAGAATTTTCCTTGTGGCATCATTAGCTTGAAGTACAATGTTAATTTTGCTCTTAGTCAATTCCCATTTACACACTAAAATCTGTAGTTTGATTCCAGAGGTGCTTTAAACTTGAGCAAGTCAGCCACTTGTAAGTTATCAGTTGAAGTTCCAGTTCTGCTTAACTCTAATAATGCAGTGAAAATATATCTGCAAGCCTGAATAAGCACACAAGCGTTAATTCCTCATAAAATCAGTTTATTTCTAAATTGGAAGCCTCTTGTTCAAGCTTGGCCTGGTTACTAGTTGTGGGTGTTAGGACTTTAAACTGTTCAAATGGAGGTAAGTGTGGCTGGAAATTCACAGTATCTAATGTTTCTGGGTGCCTTCAGGATCCTGTGCAAGATACGTGATTAAATTAGATCTGTAAGTACCCTTGTGGGTGCTTTTTGCATCAAAGGATGAGATACACAGCAGCTGGTATACGGGAATGCTGAAGCAAGGTAGATTTTCAGTCACCTCCTTTTCAGAATCTTCTATTGACTAAGCCATACCTCTGGATACAGCCAGTTGATGGTTTTGTAACACATCCCATGGCAGGTCCTTCTGCTCTCCCTCTGGAGAAGAAGCGTTCTAGACACTCATATCCTGGTGAGGTTTGATACACTCCACCCTTTTTTGCTTTCCTACCTATGTAGGATAAAGCTGTGGGAAGGGGAATTTCCCATCCCTTCTCATTCTTGATAGAGGAAAGCTCATAGTGGAGAGCAAATCTCCAGACCTATTCATGCCTTTCTTGTCTTTAGGAAGTGCTTTTATGGCAGGGTACTGCTATCTTCTTGTAGTAATTGTATACACCTTGATGGACATTGTGGCTTTAGTTGTCTCAGCTTATCTAGGAGCCATGTGGCCTTAGGCAAAAAACATACCATGATTCTTTGCTCCTCTGGCTTGTGGAAGTTTACGGCAGAAATGTGGGTGTGCCAAATTTTTATATGACTTTTTACTGATAAAAAATAGAAATGAAGCTGATAAAGATGACCGATTTTGGGCCTAAGTTGCAGTTAAGTGTTTTTGGACCTTTCCCATGTTAGGGGTCTGGAGATGAGTTCTCTGCTTCATTGTTATTTCATTAAGTTGTGGGCTAGTAGCTCGATCGGTTTTTCATATACATCAGGTTTTTCCCCCAAAGATTTGCTGCTGTAAGTGCTACTACCATATACCCATTAACATTTTGTTACGGTTTTAATTTTTAAAAGCACTCCTATTAAATGCCTTCATCTACATTTCTTATTACATCTATTTTAGCTATACTCACTTTTCAGAGTATTCATCAAACAAAATGATTTTTTCCCCATAACTTATTTAAAAAATGACTTCTGTAGTGCAGAGTTCTTTTATTTACCCCACTTTAAATTCTTAATGGGCACTCGGATTGTATGCACTTCTTTTCAGTTATAGCTGGGTAGGAGTGCAGAAGACCTAAAAAAGTAATGGAAGTCTCTTAAAACCTCAATAACTCAAAAGTTTATAGGGTTTCTTATCCATACAAATTTTCCTTAACGTTTTCCTTCTTTTTTTTTTAAGGCAATATATTTACAAAATTACTTTGAGTGGGCTGTTATGTTAAACTATGCCATTTTTTTCAGGCTTATTGCCTAACTTTGTATTGCATTTGCTTATTTGTAGGGGTAATTTATGCACAAAGCATTGTTGTTACCACTCTGGGTTTAAAAACTTGTCCCACTGACCAATATAGGAATGTATTCTAATTAATCAAGATCAGAGAAATTGCATTAAGGAAGCATATTTGAAGCAATGGCATATTGACAATAATAAGCATAGAAGACATCAAAGGTTTAATTTGGAAAGAAAACCTGTGCTTTGGAGTGACACTTTTCCCTCATTGTCACTGTGAAGGATTGCTGTCATTTTCGCTTTTGTTAGAAAATAAAGGCATAAATGAACATTAAAATAATAGCAGCATTTAATGTAATACACAGTTAAGTGGTGTGAAGACATGAAAATTAGTTTGCAATTGTGCATACTTAAATTACACTTTGGCGTTCTTCTGTATTGTGTATCTTGGGAACAATTTTAAATGAAGTGCTAATTCTTCTATCCAGGACAAGGAAGCAGCTTTGAGGTTTTATAGATACATACTGCTTCTGTGTAAATCTAGCAGGAATCAGCAGGGCTGAACTTGCTGAGAATGTTTTGCTCAATCCAGTTCAAGAAGAAAGCGAAAGAACAAAATCTTAAAACCAAACATGGTATATGGAAAAAAATCTCAACAAATAAAATGTTGACATCTCTACCAGATGGCATAGGTGCATTATGCTTTCTTAAAGATTTCCCTTTTTTCAATTAAGTTGCTGACGGTTTATTTATATTTTTATTTTGCATTGGATAAATTGCATTGGATATGGTGAAGTTTTTGTAGAAGCCAGACATGTCAAATGCCAAACTCTGGAGAAGACAATGAATTTCTGTAATATATGGAGGAAGGTTTAATATTGGATCTTCATTTTTTCCTCATGAAGGTAATGTTGATTCTCTCCCCCGTAATTGCCCAGTAGCTGCTGTCAGTCAGTGTGTTGGCTTATTGCCGAGTATCATGAATTCTCAGATAGGCAGTACAGCTTGGATATGTACAAGTATTTGGGTGTCAGTAGGATTTGGCTTTGACAGTAAGTAATGTGTCATATGTATCCTAGGTATGATCTGGGATTTTAAGGTGTTCTGGGATTCAAAGAATTCACAAGGGTGCAGGATGTTCTCTCCTGTTGATCCTGAAAATATTTGGCTGGTACCAAGTCCTGCCTTCTGTATTTTCACACTGCTGCCTGTAAAAAGCAGTAGTTTAGCCAAAGCACTGGAAGTACTGCTTCATTCCTTTCTTGCAGCTCTGCACAGGGTGCAGCTTTGCACATAATCTGGATAAACAGACATTTGATCGAAGTGTAAGGGGCAGTCTGGTACTTGTATCTGAAGATGCTGTGGGTGACCCTAGTCACCTTTTTCTACATGACTGAAACTGTTCTAATATTAAGCTTCCTTATGAAAGTACTCTTAGAACTGTGAAAGTAAATGTAGGCATAGAGATCAGATTTCAAAATTTAAGGCAATTGGGTGAGATATACCCACAGTATGCAGAGGCAAATCCTGGCTAACAGTGCTTAGGTAAAGTGGTGCTGTATCATGTAAAACAAGATGTAGACACCACATCCTGAGAGAACTTTTCGAATCAGTACTGTTGAGTTGTGTCTGGGGTGGGTATGGGGATCTTGTGTTTTTATTTGAAATGGATGTTATTAGGACTGGCAGTTTTGATGTTTACCATCTGTTTTTTGGAGTGTGGGTTTTCTGTTGATGTAAATTATGTTTGCAAAATGCACATACTACCAGGTTTCTGTCAAAACAGCTGGTTCTGTATTTAGCTGTCACTGAAATGCTCCAAAGAACATCGGTGGTAATAATCCAATTGGGAGGAATGACCATGAGCAATATATTTTGTAACTTTTTAATCACATTGAAAACACTTCTGTGCTTTTTAGTGTGACTATTCATGTGAATAATTCCAAACATTGTGAGAAAAGGTTGCATCATCAGGCCTCCAGAAGGAAAACAGATTTTAATTGGTGGATTCAACAAGGCCATTAGAAAAAGATACAAGGAAAAATATATTTTGAATTACAGAGTCTCTCTTAATAGGACCCTTAATATTAGGACTGAGCAGTAGTTGATTAAAAATTAGCTAGTTTTTACTGGGGACATCTTGAATTCCAAAGAGTTAAAGAGAAAGTTAATTGTCTTCTCATATTCAATTATTTTGTTATTGTCACTATGGTATACCTGATAATATATGTGCAATAGCTTTCTTTTTCCAGTACTTTTCAGGAAAATTCTCTTGACTTCATACTTCACAGAAACTCTCCCACCAGATATTGCTGTATTAGAAAAACCCACCAAACAAACACCCACATTCTTTTTTCTTGTTTACCTTACTTGTTTTAGAGAATGTTATGCCTAAGCAGTTAAAAAAGTTTTCCCTTGCTTTAATATAATATGGCGGGAATTTGGAGAACTTTAGTTTCAGTTCAAGCAGATACAGCTCTTTTGGGTTCAGAGAGCTGACAATAAGTCTTCTGAAATACAGGGAAGTTCGAAGGAGTGACTGAGTTCATTCCGCTGAGTAAAATCACACTCCAGTTTCATAGAGGAGGATGCAGGCACTTCCAGACTATTAATGCTTGAAGAAGTATTATGAACTGTAATTTCGGAGGTATCTAGAATACATCATCTAAATATGGGGCAAATCACTGCTTCCCTAGCTGCTCACTCCCAAACGTGAGTTTTTCATTGTCTAATGAGAAACCTCACATGGAGAACAAATGGTGAGTGGGTGGGCAGCATTTTAAGATACTCATATTTTTTTTACTGATTTCAGCTTTAGGGTAGAAATCTACTTATTCTGAAGGAATGATGATGAACCATCATCGTGGTTACACTATCATGGCTGATATTGAGAGAACCATTTTGCTGGTAAACTTTTAAGTGGCAGAGTAAGATAATGACCACAAAGTGGTTAGAGATGCCTTCAATGGCTACTTGAGCTCAGGTACTGTCTCCATTCAGGAAGAGCTGCATGCTCTTGTTGTAACACAGGACCACTTCAGAGCACAACATTGGGTTTTGGTTAGGTTTAGTTTTGTTTATAAAGATATAGCAAGACTTCCACCTCGTACATAAAGTAATGGGAAAGAGTAAGCGACTGAGCTAAGTAATGTGAGAGAAAACATTCAGTAAATGACACTTCAGCATATTTTTCTGTGCCTTATTATTGTCCCTTCTCAGATTCCCATTTCTGAAAACAGTGTTGGTGTTGCCTCCTTCATAGATTTCTCCTATGATATAGGGTTCCACCCCCCCCACCCCCACCCCAGGGTCAGAATGCAGCAAAACAAAATCTGAGACCCATATTTTCATGAAGTCATCTGTTACTGCCTTCAAATTAGTGATGCCAGAGTCATGTCCCTGTTGTCTTTGTAACTGAAAAAAGCTTTATCTTTTCTCATTTGTCTACTGCTGCTTTACCAATAAATACCACAAAATCAATATTTCTAATAGGAAAAAAAAAAAATCCCATTTTCCACTACTGATGTCACAAGTGTGAAACAATTGTTCTCATGCATTCAAATTTTACCCTTGTGAAATTATATGGGAAGAAAATGTTTAAAAAAAGTGCAGTGTGAATGACTGGATCTTGTTTGAAAGAAAACCTCCTTAAATGAAAAAGCATGGTTCTCCAAATGGAAAAGATCATTTTAATGTTTTTAAACAGCTTAGGAGAAGTGAAAATGGCAATATAAACAAAAGAATACATAGTAACTAAATGGAAAAAGATAACTGGTATGAATTAACATTTATGAGTAGATATCTGAAAGCTAAATAAATCTGTAGAAGAAAATAATCTTTCGGTATTGTGGCTAAAGACAGTAAGAATTCTTTGAGAAAGAATCCACAAAACTATTGGAATGGTGTAGATCTTCTATTATTTAAGGATAGGAATCAATGAAGTGGTTTTAAGAACATGGCAATACTAGAAAAACTGGTAAGTCTTAAAAATGGAAGAAACTGTGCCAGCATTTAGAAAGTGGAAGTAAGATGTTTCTGATAGTGGTAGGCAGATTAGCATTACACTAATCCCAAGAAAAGTGCTGGAGAGGACTGATAACTGGAGGCAATCAAGATGCATGTTACTTCTGGGATTACTTAACAAGAAATTAACTAACAAGAAATCCAATGCTAGAAAATAGTTTCATGAAACAACTGTAACAAAATGTTTGTTAGGTTATGCATTTTAACAAAGTTGACATATTTAGTGCTCTAAATTATTTAGCTTGCTTTGATCAATTTAACCTCATTAAAATTAGTATTCTGCAAAGACCAGTGTATCACAGATTTGATGATAACTGATATCCCACAGAAACTGTAAACAGAAATTCAGGTAATGGGGTTATAGCCAGGTCCAGATCTTTTCTTGTTCTGAGGCAGTTTATCATCATTATAACATACTGTTGTGGTTTAACCCCAGCCAGCAACTAAGTACCATGCAGACGGTTGCTCACTCCCCCCTACCTCAGAGGGATGGGGAGGAGATTTGGGAAGAAGGTAAAACTTGTGGGTTCAGATAAGAACAATTTAATAATTAAAATAAATAATAATAACAACAACAATTGTAATGAGAAGGAAAAGACACAGAAAGGAGAAAAAAAAAAAAAGGACAAGTAATGCACTATACAAAGGCTCACCACCTGCTGATGGATGACCAGCCAGTCCCTCAGAAGCAACTGGAAGGCCACAGCCAAGTCCCCTGATTTTATATGCTGAGCATGATGATATATCGTATGGAGTACCTCTTTGGCCAGTTTGGGTCAGCTGTCCTGGCAGTGTCCCTTCCCAGGTTCTTGTGCCTGTCCAGCCTTCTCAGTGGCAAGGCCCGAGAAACACAAAAGTCCTTGACTTAGTATCAATGTTACTTGGCAACAACTGAAAACATCAATGTGTTATCATCACTGTTCTAGTACTAAATCCAAAACACAGCATTGTCCCAGCTATTGAGAAGAAAATCAACTCCATCCCAGCCGAAACCAGGACACATCTACAAGGAAAACTGAATTTGTTGCTAGTAAATATTACAGATGTCATAAACATTGGTTATGCAACCATTAAAATAAAATTAGAGTATTTTACAGGACAACGTATGTTGCATGGTAGCGTAAGCTTACTTGGGTATACATTTATGAACAAATGGTATAAATCATACATACATATATAGTATGCATACCCATTCAGAGAACTGATTTCTGGAGAAGTTGTCATGCAGCAAAGAATTTAAGTGCTTTGTGTAGCCAACTGTCCATAATGCAGATTGGTGGCTACAAAAGCAACAACAATTCAGCAGTACTTGAGAGAAGAATGAAATGAGTAGGCAGCTGTTACTGCACTGGCAACAGCACATTTTTTTTGAAAAAATAGTCTTAATTCTAGTAATGACACGTTCAAAAGGTTTTTGACTAAAGTCATGTGAATAATTGATAATTTGCCTTTTTTTGTATGAAGTGATGTTTTTCTCTATTTTCTACATTAAAAGATCACCCTTACATCTT
The DNA here is from genome assembly GCF_015220075.1 of Falco rusticolus. Taxonomy (NCBI): domain Eukaryota; kingdom Metazoa; phylum Chordata; class Aves; order Falconiformes; family Falconidae; genus Falco; species Falco rusticolus. Next base: position 34,683,593 of record NC_051192.1, read on the forward strand.
AGGCTAAAATAATTTTTTTCCTTTTTAAAAAAGTTTTTGCTTCCTTTACTTGCTTTAAATAATAATAGAATTTTGAAGTAAAAGAATTAATAAAATGTCAAATCAAAATTTAGATGAGAATTAGTTCAGCAGAACAAATACCATATGTAAGAAAGGTTTGCCTCAAGTCTGATCAGGTCTTAATTTTGAAATATTTTGGGGCATGGTACAAGGTAGTGGTGACTGTATATGTTCCTTGGAAACATCTTCCTAGCTCAGCTAGGTAATGTGATATAGGCATCTGTTAGAATGTATAGCCTGGGCACTGCATGTGACCAGATTAGATGGAAATGGGTTCTCTGTGCCTTACTCTAGGACTTTTTGCATTAGTCCATCATCTAATTTTGTCATTTTCTGTAGCAATTAATGGGAAATAAAGTAGTTCTGAGGAGACAACTAAGACACAATTCTGAGAGGGTTTTGTTGGCTGTAACTTAAATAATAATTTCTTTGTCTGTAGGGTATTCTTTAATCTTAAGTATTTTTTACTCTGGTTGAGATAATTTCTTGATCTTCTTATGAAAACAATCTCACTGCCCATTCAGATTATTTGGTGGAAACATTTTAAAGAAGACTTTCTAGTAATTTGTATCATTAGAAGAGAATTGTAAGGAAAGTTCAATTCTGCAAGGTTTTCCCAATATTCATAAGGAAAAACAGTACTGAATAAATGTCAAGTCAGAAAAATTTCAGCCAGACTGTTTTTGTTCATGAAATTCTGATATGAATTTAGGATTTGTTTTTCTAAGTCAAGCATGTATGAATGTGAAAGTTTTATCTTTAGAAAAACCTTAGAGCTTTTGAAAAATCTCAGGTTTTGGTGTGTTTTTGAATAAGCTGTCAAAATAATTTAAAATGAGTTGCATTTTCTTCCCATGAAATTTGTACAACACAAAATTCCAGTAATGTGATTTTGTAAGATCATGATGATCTTGATTGTGGAATAATAGAGGCCAAAGGAAGCTGAATTAAGCTAGTGTCTCTATTGTAGAGAACTATTATGAGTATGCTTTTATGGGATTTGACCTGCTGCTTGCCCTGCTGCAAAATAATCCTGTGGTGCCAAAAGTTCTTGTGAGCAGGAACCTAAGTGGAATTGACTCAAACTTAGAGCTTTTATACAAATACTGGTTATTTGTATTGCAGCTGAAAGATGGTGAATATGTCATTCAGCTGTTGTTTAGCAATTTACTATGAATTATTTATTATTCTGACATCTCTGTGCTTTTTTTGATATACAGGAAGATTGCTGGTGAAATGCAAGTGTACTTATGCAAATAGAAATTTGAGTTAGATTTACTCAGTGAGGTATGTATTCTATAACAATAGCATGTTGTGTGGTTTGGGGTTTTTTCTGTAAGACAGAATTCAGAAGATTCCCCCCCACCCCCCAAATTCCCTTGTTTGTGTTCAGTAAGGCAGATTGTTACAAGAAGGATGTCTGTGGTCTTCTGTGACATGCATGTGATCTTTCTATGTTCTTAAGTGTTTTGTTCTAATTCTAGAGAAACGACTGTATTTTTCAGTCTGGCTTCTTCATTTATCCCAGTTCAGTTTTTGGATAAGTTATACAAGTTCAAGTGAGGCATACGCTGCTTAACTGAAATACTTGCAAAACTGATTATGGGTCTGGGCTGAGAGTACTCATTTGGTGTCAGAATTAATGGCACTACCTTCTTTCCCAAATGTGCCCTGGAAAGCTGCCCATTCTTTTGGTAAGGATGTGAGGGAATGGTCTAGGATGTGAGATGATGGCTTAAAGCTCTGTCAGGGGAAATTCAGACTGGGTATTAGGAAAGTCCTTCACTGACAGGGTGGTCAGGTGCTGGAACAAGCTCCTGCGGGAAATGGTTGTGGTCCCAAGCCTGTTAGTGTTCAAAAAGTGTTTGGACAATGCTTAGATATGTGGTTTAACTTTTAGGTTACCCTGTGTGGAGTTAGGAGTTGGACTTTATAATCCTCATGGGTACCTTCCAACTTGGGATATTCCGTGATTATATGGTTTGGTTATGGGTTTGGGTACTTCTAATTGGCCTCTTCCCAACCTATTTTCCTTTCAGCTGTTTCTTGCGATTGTACAGGTATCACACTGAAACTATACACAGCCTCTCTTCCTCCTTTGTTCTCACTCTTCCTACTTAACTGATACAGAGGTGTATTGTTCGACTAGGTTTTCATTGATTGCATCACTTGGCTGTTGGTTGTTTCTTATGTAAAAGGCGAAAGAGAAGCATTATTCACATGCATATTACTTAAAGTTACTCCCCTGTCTGGCTTAGACTTCTTAAGTTGTTTTTTTGTAAGCCAGAATTTTACCATATTTCGTAAGACTCAAATAAAGGAACAATAATCATGTATGCATCTAGCAATCTTACAGAAGTTACCTCTTCCCCAGTGACTACAGAAATCCAAACACAATGCATAAATACCATAAAGAACAAAATCAGGAATTTATATGTGCATGAAATTGCCATTGTTAGTTGCAGTGTGAAATTTGGGTAACATTACAAAAGTGCAGAGCACCATGTTGAGAATAACTACTGATTCTGTCAGACTAGTCTTGGAGTGGAAAAATAAGGGTCTTTCAAAAACTTATTATATGAGAATAGGGAGGAAGAGGCTCTGGTTTAAGCTTGATTGTGCAGTACAAAGAATGTAGGGCAGGTAAGTTGTACAAAATGACCAGACACGCTTACACAAACAAAGTTTTCACATTTCATGTCACTGTGACTCCCGCTGAAGTGAAGCCAGATTTGCACCACTTACAATTACGTAGTTAAAAGTGGGACATCTACTAATTATATTTTAGGAGTCTGGATAAATCTTGTGTTGAATGAGGAAAAACTGTCCCCTTGGCTTATTATCTGAACTCTTAAAAAGTAATCTTACATTAAATTAAGTTAAAATGTCGTCTTTCAAATCTATTTCAGAGAAGGTCTAGACAGTGAGATACCCAGAATATGTGAGTACATGCAGCTTCTCTATGCTAAGTCTCAAAATGTTATATATATTTTGACTTTTGCAGAATTATGAAATTATTGTCTTTAGATGAGATAGTTAAAAGTCTGCAATAGAAGTTAAATTACTTGGTCAGTTTTGAAGATCACACTTTGTCATTTGTTCAAGGCTGTGCAATGAATCACTGAAGATTAAAGGCTAAAACTGTTTAACCTTCAGTATTTGTTGCTCATTTTATCAACTGGATAGGATTTTCAAGGAGATACTGATAGAACTATTTTAATCTGCTGGTAGGACATAGAAAATAAATCAAATGGTGATGTCAAAATAGTATCTATTTAAAGCGTTAGTAAAGCAGACACTTCATGTCACTTCAGCAGTTCAGTAGGCTCATAATACTTGCCTGTTTATTCCATGTGTGGTTTCAATGTGGCTGAGATGTTTGCAAATTATTAACAGACATTGGCTTAAAGGCAGCAATAAAAATAACAGTTAAATGATAGTATTTTTTGTTGATGAAACATTCATTGAAATACTACCAATATGAGCCATTGAAAAGTTTATCATTAAAATGTTGCATATATTGAGTTACAGAACAGACCACAATCCACTGGGTGTTTTAAGTACAACATTCTATTAGCTTAATTCAGGTAAAATCCAGGTATTTATAATTTTCAGATGGGTGTCAGAAAAAAGAAAAGAAGAAATAACATATTCTTCAGGTTAGCGTTTTGTGGCTAAGTTCAGAGTGATTTATTTCACAGCTATTTTTAATATTTTTGGTTTAGTTCAGAATTTATGGATAATTTACAGTTAATAGATTAATTAATTGTATGTAGATTAATATTTCTCTCTAATGTAAATAATTCCCCCTTGAAAATCACTTCCTTTCTGAAGGGGAATGTGCCTAAGCCAAGTTTTTACTAGTCACTAAATTGTGTGTGATGTCTGACAGTAAATAAGGAAAAGCTAAGTATAAATATGAATTTTCAGAACACCTGCACCAGCCTAATCTGGTAAGGGCTTGCTGTGAGTTCCTCTTAAGTATTTTAGAATTATTTGAGTTGAGTCTTCATGGACAGTATGCCTCGTGACAGTTGTATAATCACTCTGGTAGTCTTTGTTTTTGTTTCTCCACTTTTGCCAGTATAGGTTTCCGCCATCAAATTCCCCCCCTCCTCAAGTATAGAAGAAGGGTATGCATTAACCTCTTTCATCTGTTTGCAATTCAGTCTTTAGTTTCTTGGTCACATCCTCTTTGTTTTTTATTACAGGGTGTTATGAATGCATAAGATTTTTCCAGGCTTTTAATCCTCGGATGTGGTCTTTTGTCTTACTGCTTTCTGTTTGTACCCTGTCTTGAGCACAAAATGACTGATTTACTTCTTAATGTTTTTGTGCTCTTCTAAAAATATTTTCAATAGTTGTATTTAATACTTGAATAGTTCTACAGCGTTAAGTAATTAAAGCAAGTGAGAATCCCCTGTAAAATCAGGCAGAGTTTGGTTTGCTTAAGATTTTAGTTTTAATTATTTAAACATTTTCTTAGTGATACAATAAGAAAGTTTGAGAAATACTATCACTTGGTTGACTTCTTAGTGGTGTGTGTTTACTTTTATCTTTTATAGATTTTGTTTTGTTCATTTATAGATACTTTTGGTTTTGTTCTTTTATAGATTTGCTCAAATCATTGTCCTAACTGAATAGATAATTTTAAAAAGCTGTTGTAAAATTCCCTTCTTTTTGTAGCACCCTTGCAGGCATCCGAAGATTCCTTCTGGTCTCAACAAAACATCCTGAGTTCTTCTGCTCTGTGTTATCTGGACTTCTAATAATTTCTCTTGCTCTCTGAAACCTAGATCTTTTTATAAGTGCAGTGTAAAAACTAAACTGTTGCTCAGGTCTCATCTTGGACAATCTTTTACAATCTTTCAAATTTTTACTGCTGTTTGTAACCTCCAGCTACTGATAAAAGCTTCAATATGAATTACTGAGACCTAAAAGTTGGACACACTATACCTCTGATCAGATACCACGCAATGATAATCACCCTATTTGTAACTACATCGCACGAGGACTCATGACCTGTGGTCCGTTGTAGCTTCTATATGATTTCTACAGAACTGCTAGTCAGTAATTGCTTCTGTTCCTGTGTCTGTGGAACTGATTATGCCTGGTATATTTCAAGCTCTGCTTTTCAGACTTCTCTAGTTGCTAGAGAACTTCTAATCCTGTTTTCCAGACTGTGCCACTGTAATAAGCATACTCTTTGTTCTATTGAATACTTAATGAACATATTAAATAGTATTGAATATGGAACAGAATTTGCAGAATATTGCTTTTTGTATCCTTCTGTTTCCATGATGAATACTGATAATCAGTCTGCAAGTTTGATACATAGAAAGATTTGTTGGTAATCTGGCCTAGCTTTTGCTTTCTGTGTGTAAAAATAAAGAGTATATGTAATTTATCATTTGATATCAGAAGTGATTGGAATTTCACTTAATTCCTTACCTTTTGTTTGCACTGAGGTCATTGACAGGCTTGGCATAACATTTGTTTTTAAAAAAAATTATCATAATACTTTGACTGTGACTTTCTGTAGGATATGTTCATGGGATAGATGCCACACAGCTCTTTGCCTGCCATTTGAAAGACTTCCCTTTGGATGAGTTCCATCTCTCAATAAGCTTTGTATTAGTTCCACTATCTCTTTAAAAATGATTAAGTCTTAGAGCTATCTTTTCCTTCCTATTCACCCTCCCTAAATATATTGTATAGAGAGAAGAGCCTTCTGGCTGTTTTGTCATATGTTGAGATCGAAACAAGACTGGAAGAAGTGTGCCAGAAGTTCACATTGTTCATAGTCTCTGGTTTACAGGAATTGTATAAGAGAATATTACAATCTTGTAATGAACAAGTAAGTAAAAATGAGTAGAGCAGTTTTTGCTGTGTTGGAAAAAAAATCTCAATTTCTTGAGGGAACAAGGTTGTGATTATTGTTCTGTCCTTGCTCGTATCACAGCAAAACAGAATCTAATTCTGGTCAGAGATTTGGTGTATTACAGTAAATTCAGCTTACTGTAACAGTTTTACTGATGCTACTTTGGTGGTTTGTATTCTTTGCTATAGAAGCAGAATAGTTTACTTGGCAAAATGCACAAGGTATGCACAACTGGAAAACTGGGAAGAGGAAAGTAGGAAAATACACTTCTCAGAATAATGGTTAGCTTCTCTTATCTTAAAAGACGTGTAATATTCACCTTTTTTCATTGTCAGCTGTCTTACTTCTTTCTGGTTTAGCTCTGAGGGATAGTAATAGAGCTGTTGAAAACACCAAGTTAGACTTAATTTATAAATCAATAAAGCCAGATAAGACATGTGCTACTATGCCAACTGAATATTTAGTTAGCGGAAACAATCAACATTTTCAAAGAATGAACAATTGATCCAGCCAGTCTATTATAGAAGTTAGCCACATATAAGATAACTAGTCTTTTTTGTGCCATCATGATTTTTTCCCATTATTTATTTTCTGCATTTAACAAGAAATACAGACAAACAGCTTCTAAATTTCATACACCATCCTTTTCCCTCATGGCTTTTATAGTGACCTTTTACTAGAAGACAGTCAGCTACTGTCCTAAGACGAGAAAGGATGAAAACATCTAAGTCTGTTCTTACATCTAAGTGTAAGAAAATTAAGAGAATGTATGTCGACATGGAAAACGGAAGAACACTTCCCAAAAGCTGTAGGGATATTTGACTGCTGAAATATTACAGAGATTATTTATAATCTTAGGTATGAGAAACTGAGAACTTTAGAGCTTGATGAAAGACAAGAAGATTCTTTTCCTGAGAAAAATGTAATGTTTGTGAAGATGAAGCCTGACAAAAAAAGAATGCTGTTCTAACCTCCTTATATTTGGATAGCCTGTACTAGGTTCAGCAGGGGTTCATCCAGTTAACATGGACAGTTTGAAAAAGTATTTGCAAAAATTATGCTGTGCTATTGATAATTTAATATGCTCTTACCTACCAACTGTAAGAGAAATTGTTCTTTCCAAATGAAATTTGTGATCCCCAATTTGTGATTCTTATGCCCGGTGAAGTTTTTGGCATACTTTCTTACAACTGGTAATTAGCAGGGTTTTTTTATTTGTTGAATTTGGAGGTCTGTTGTCCCAGCAAAAAAACCCAAACCCACAACCAAAACCATATCGGAGCAAGAAACTTCTATTCAAATTAAAATAGCTATCTTACAGCTCAAGTGATCCTCATGTCTGATGTGTATGCCAAAGAATTAGATTAAATATAGAAGTAAGACAGCATTTCTTTAAGTACCCCTGAATAATAACAGCTGTTTTATTTGGTGAGAATCGTTGAGACTGTTTTTTAAATAGTATTTTTAGTAGTTATTTTGAATTTTTCCAAGTGAACAAAACAGTGAATACATGTGTTTAAAAGCAGATGTGAAAGACCAGTGGTCACAATCCAATCCTGTTACCACATTACTTTGAGGGTGATTTGTAACTGCAGTCAAAACTGATGGTTTTATTCATAGATGCAGTTTGAGGCTCAGCATGAAATGGTAAGGGAACTAGTCTGGAACTGTTTCTTCTGTGTCATACAGGTGCAAGCAGCATCAAATACAGCAGCCTACCTTGCAACTGGAGGTACTGACCAACTTTTTTCCATTTCACAAGTGTAGTAGATCAGATTTTATAAAATAATAGATGTTTCCCTAGCCTGCTTATATCTCATGCGTATGCCACTTTCAAATCCTTAAATCTTTGCTTTTCTTCATGCTCTAAACCCCTTCAGTCTTGATATTATAAACAGGTCACACTTAGAGCTAAGATCCAGAAGTTGGGCATTCTTGCTTTACGTTATAGATATTTCAGTATCACCTTTGTGTGCGCTTTTAGGAATCTGTGGTGACTGAGGCATGGACTTTGCAAGGATAGCGAAGCAAAGACCTTTATTGTTATAAGTTTATACTCTGCACACGTGCTGCTAAAAGCTTTATTATTGGTCAAACTCCACTGTCCACGTGCCCAGCTGCTGTTCACATAGGTTACTCTCTGCTGTTTACGCTGTCTTCTTACCTTCCAGAGGTGAGATCATATTCCTCCTTTGTTTCTGTTCCTCTGTGTTTCTTCTCACACTTCCTCAAAGTTATTTACTTTTTTTTGGCTGCAGGATAATAGCTGCACATCATTAGAGCAAGGTCACAGCTGCACATTATCAATGTCAAACCCACTGTCTCCGTAGTCGGTATGTCTCAAGCCAAAATGCAATGGTGACTGGCATTTTATTTTACACAGAGCACCCTACACAAAGGCTTTTCTGGAGTGAAAGCCTCCAGCTGCTCTTACCAAGTGTATAAAGAAATGACTAATTAGGCACTGAGGAAAGAAAAAAACCTATGGTCATGGCTTAGTAGGATATGATGATAAAGGCTGTCCACTGGAAAGGCAATGAGTAGCGCTGTCGTCTGTGCTCAAGACTTGTATGTATTTTACAGTATTGAGGCACAGCATAAAATGCTGAAAAAGTCCTTGCAGCATGGACTGGAAGGCCGGCTTCTCCCCTCCCAAGTGTCACAGTTGCTTTAGAAAGGAAGAGTAATTCCCTGATCCACTTTTAAAAGTGAAATCGTGAGTAGAGTTTTAGGAGACAGCTGGAGACTGGATTCCAAGTGGGAAAGGGAGTTCTGTGATTGTACTAGGTAAAGCCTGTTCTGTCCTTCCCCCCCTTTATGATCTCGGAGATGTAGATTGTCACTTACTTTGTTTCTGTTTTGCTTAGTTAGACATTAGTTGAAGACTCTTGGATACTGATCCAATCACTGCAGTAACGTGATTTAGGTCATGTTTCATCATTGTATCCAAGTGCACACTTTAAACATAAACCTAATTCCATTTCCTTCGATGGAACTGAGGCAAGCATTGAGTGTTCTTTGGATTTAAAGCCTTGTAAATGCTTCCTGTACACTGCTGATAAACTACAGAAGTAAAAAGCTAGCTGTGTAAGTGCAATAAGCCAGATATAACTGTGCTGATATCAGTGGTACTGCACCAGAAATTCATTTGGTTTGCAGTCTCACTGTCAACCACAGTCAGGGGTTTGGTTTTTTTCTTCTTCTTCATAATACTGTTTGTAGGAGACAGTTATATGAGTCTGATGGAAGACAGTACTGAAATATCTTCAAGCTGTACCTGAGCCAGTGTCTGGCCATGTTCCTTCCTGTGCGTAGGCATTTTCCTCTCATTGAGCTCCAGAAGCAAAAATAACACATAAGAAGGAAATTCTGATTTTTGATTCCAGATGAACTGATGAATGGCAGCAAATGCTGATCCTGGTGAATACTGTTTATGTCCACTGGTACCTCTTTTTGTCTAGCACGTTTGATTTACGATCCTGTCATGCAGTGTTGTTTGAGTTAGTGATTTTTAATTGCTCATAAAAAAAGAAAAAGACATTAAAGGGTAAAAATGAGACTCTGTAGTGGAATTTGTTCCCCTAAGTCCCATAAAAGTCACATGGAATTTATTTTTTGCACTTCTCATATCCACAATTGCTTTTTCTCAAGATAAAATTCTGCACAGTGGCCAATTACATGCAACCATGTTTCTATAAGCAATAAAATAGGCTTATAGTATAATATTCCAGTTTTACACTAGGATTTCAAATAGTGTATGAGAGATAAGCACATAAATTAGTATCATGTGTTCTTGTGATTTCCTTCTATAGTTGCAGTCTTACATTTAGTTTAAAGCTGACAGTTGCCTTTTTTTTAAAATCACTTCTATTGTCTGTTGCTTTATTCTTATTTCTTTTTTTTGTATTTCACATAATACATCGTATTACTTGAAATAAGATCTTGTCTATACAGGAAATACTTCGTTTAATTAAAGTTCTATTTTTCGACATAGTTAAGCTACTCGGTGTAGCATTACTGTATAGGTTACACATACTTCCTGTAGTTTTTAGTAGTTTATTTTGGTCTAGTTTATTTCCAAAATCTTTCTTAATGCTCATTTTAGGTCACAGGAGTACTAAAAGGTTTGTGATGTGAATCCATTAATGCCTGATGCCTGTACCAGAAACAACAGCTGTCAAATTTCTGCCATAAGGCTTCAGTCTCTTAGAAAATTCGGGGAGGCAAATGCTAGCCCTGAGACTCAGTCATAGATTTCTATATATATTTCTTTTAGGTTCATGGCTGCATAAATAAATAAAAATGTACCATCAGTTACGTATTAATGTTTCCTGATACACACTTCTAAAAAATGGAAGGCAGTACTATTACTCACATAAATTTTCCTTTCATTTGTGACAGAAATCTTACAGAGAAGAAGTACCAGAAATCTCTGATAGCATACCTCAGCCTTTGTAGGGTTAACCTGTTGTCTTTCCCAGTTCGTACATTCTCTGTGTTTAGACATTATGCTTCTACTAGTTATTTAGAGTATGAGTCCATTGTCTCCATTCATTTGTTGGCAAATTCCAGTGACAAGAAGTTAGTGCTTCATTTACTTTTCAGCAAAGCCCACTGAGAAACATGGGGAAGTTTTCATTGGCTGTTATGGGCTTGGTGGAGTTCTGTGTTATTGAAAAAACTAAATAGCTGTTTAATGTAGAGATAACCAACTAGCTCAGCTATTGGCAGTAGTCTTTCTAGATTCTGAGACAACTCATTTCAACTGCACTACTATGGATAACTGAGGCACTTTAAGCAGGGCTAGGTCTGGTAGTTCTCTGTGGCCTTGTGTCATGCAGGCATACTGTAAGTTACCTTACATTTTGTTTTTATTTTCGTTGATTCAAATTCCAGAAAAGAGATGCTATTCCCTTACTGCATAAGAAATTCTAAGTTAAGGCTATGAGCCCTACTGATATATGCAAAGTGTTTTGTGACTTTGAGCATGTAAATTAAATGAAGGGCAAACTATTCATCCTCACAGTTTCTTTTGGCCTTGGAGTATTTATAGAGGCTCCCTGTGGAGCTGCACTATCAAGCATCCCTCAGCTGGGGAGCAGCTTTGAAAGGTTCTCTGTGGAGTCTGTATAGACTTGAAAACTCAGTAATATATATGGTCCTACAAGCAAGTTTATTCTTGTGGCATTTCTTTAAGTGAAAAATTCTTTGGGTTTGTTTCTTTAATTGTGGTGTCTCCTACTTTGAAGTGCTTTTCGCTGATGCTCAAGGTTGGTTTCAGAAAGGACTGAATGTCATAGAGCTCACTGTCTTAATGGCTAAAAAAATGCTTGGCTCACAATAGGCATTCAGGGTCAATCTTGTACTGGGGTACTCAGCTGTCTGCAAGCAGTACAGAACCTAAATGTGCCTAATTGTGTGGAGAGCAGAGCCATAAACAAGGAGTGTGGAAAACTGAATTTTTAAATTCTATGACAGGGGAAAGGTTTGGTGCACAAAGTAATGGGGTAGAATAAAAATGCAGAAAGTTGTAAACATAATTTCTTGCTTATCTCTCTATGTGCATAGATTGCTGAAAGAAACAAGGACTGACAACAGGCAGAAAGGCATATGTAGATTAAAGCTGAGATGATGAAATGGAAGACAAGGAAGAGGAATTTGGAAGAAGCAAGCAGGCTGCACAGGCTAGAGAGAGTCCAAAGATCCCTGCCAGTACTGATCCAGTACTGCTTCTCTAGGGAAGAATGTCTTGTTGGTTCTTTGAATGATGGTGCTGGGAAGGTGCAGGTACCACGTTTATCCTAGGGTCTGTGAATAGGGCAGTTGTTCTGTAGAGTCTGAGCTGTGTATCTTCTTTGGATCATAAAAATGATCATAATTTTTATTCAATATTCAGCATTTCACTTAGTGAGCAATTAATGGTTAGTAATTACTCTTCTGACTCTGTTCCATATCCATTGCAAGGGGTTTTAATCATAGCCAGAGTTGCGTAGTTTAGGATGTAAATCTATACAACCTATCGTTGGCATTTTATAAGCTATGGATTTTTCAGCTACCTGAGGATCTGATGGAGATTTTCTGTCCCCATATTCGGGGTTTGTTTGGGTTTGCATTTGAGGTCTGATCAGGATTGCGTTTTGAGGGCATGTCTTGAATTTTCCTGCTTTGATGTTTTTGGTTTTTTTTTTAATTTTAGGATTGTTTGGTGGGTGGGGGTTTTTTTGTTTGTTTTTTATTATTATTATTCTGGAATGCATAAACTGGATTCCTTTCAGGTTGTTCTAAACCAAAGGTGTGGTATGGTGTCCAGTTCATGAGATCTGAGTGGAGTTATTCCAAAATAAATGTAAAGTAGCACTTCTCAAAAATGTTTAGAGCATGGATATCAGGTCCTCTGCACTGATGTTTAACTCTTCAGGTCTGCTGATACCCTACTGTGCTACTTCCTAGTGTAGGTAATAGCCAGTCAGCTTGTTAAGATTGCTACACAGATGCAGTAGACCCATAGATGTCCTCGTTTCCGCTGGGGATAGAGTTAATTTACTTCCTAGTAGCTGGTACAGTGCTTTGTTTGGGATTTAGGATGATATTGTTGATAACACTCTGATGTTTTAGATGTTACTAAATAGTGCTTACCCGAAGTCAAGGACTTTTCAGTCTCTAATGCTCTGCCGGTGAGGAGGTGCACAAGAAACCAGGAGGAAGCAGAGCCAGGACAGCTGACCCAGACTAGCCAAAGGGATTCTCTTATTCCGTACCGTAGAACACCATGCTTAATGTATAAACTGGGGGGGAGTTGGCTGGGAGGGACCCATTACTGCTCAGGGACTGGCTGGGCATCAGTCAGTGGGTAGTGAGAAATTGTATTGTGCATCAGTTGTTTCTCTTGACTTTTCATTACTGTTGCTATTATATTTTACTTTATTTCAATTATTAAACTGTTCTTATTTCAACCCATGGGTTTCACCTTTTTTCCTGATTCTCCTCCCCATCCCACCGGGGTGTGAGGAGGGAGAGTGAGTGAGTGGCTGTGTGGTACTTGGTTCCCAGCTGAGGTTAAATCATGACAACATCATGGCTGATATTTACACACAGAAAAAAAGAGCAAATACTGATGCAACCAGAAACAAAACTTTGAGTTAAAGTATTGGTAGTGCTATTAAATTGAGCCTGTGGACTTGTGTGGCTTATTTAAAGTACAGTTTAAAAACTGCTGTTTGGAATGTGAAGCATCGTACAAGTGAAATTATTAGCACAGTTTTGTGAATTATACTTTTCCTAATCAGATTCCTATAAAGAACTACGGGAATATCAGAAGACTGGAGGAGTCCATTTTATCCTTCCCTCTGTCACAGATATTTAACTTTATGAGACTAGTCAAGAAAGTGAACAGAAGCGAAATGATAAAAAATTAAATAAATAATTTCATCATGTTATTTAGCAGGAAAACAATATTTTTCTGAAAGAACACTGTATTCATTAATATTAATGGCCCTGGAGCATGTGTTAATTCTTTGCTTAAGTTATTTTAAATACCATCTGCTTCTGTCGCTTTTTTCTATATTTTTCACCATCTGAGGAGCATCTCACAAGACCAATTTCTGTCAGTTTCAAATAGTAACTTCAGATTTTTCATGCTCCTCCTTTATGACTGTGGATCTTGATAAGTAATTTAAAATACGGCACTGCTAAAATCAGCTGCTTCTTGTTCTTCTGTGGAAGACAAACTAGGGATGATTTTGAAGCATCTCTTTAAAGGGTAAGAGATTCCACTCCTTGAATAAGTACTGCAAATGTAAGGTCCTGAATATGACCCTACTACAAGGGCCTGAATCATACCGATTTTGTGTTTAAGGAGTATCTTTGGTGTGGTGGGTTGCTTTTTTTTTTTTTTTTTTTAGTGCTTACTGGTGGAGAGCTCTATTCAGTACCTGTCACTGATGATGCATTTAGGAAGGGCAGGACCTTTTTTTTTTTTTTTTGAGCATTCAAGCTCTCAAAAAAACACAGGAAAATTAGTGAAACTGGTGGAAGTAATTTTTAGCAGCTTGGTTAGGGTGGCGCATCCAAGCAACAGGGTGGGGAAACAGGTTACAGATTCATCTAGAATGGGTTCCTGGTGTTCACCTTCCATCTTGAGTTTGTATCATCTTGAAAAACTTTTCTGTCTCAAATGCATAAAGACATGACATGACACAGTAGATGTCTACTGTCATATATGTTTCAGATGAGTTCTATAATGCATTAAAATGAAAAAGCCTTGCCATTTTCATGCTAAATTTACATTAAATTTGAAGCTGTTGCATTCTTCTGACTTCCTCAGTTGAATTAATTAATATTAGAGTGTCCTCATCATTTCAAGCAACAGTGTATACTCACGAGCATCTTTTAATGTACTGAGAAACGTGAAGTTGCTGTGCAGGCAAGTAAGATCCTTTTGCTTCTTGGACAACCTTACCATAAAAAGAAACTGGTGGGTCTTCTGAAGGATCCTCCTGAAAGATCTTCATGTAAAGTGAAATGAAATCATAAGATCTGCAGATTACTAGGGGGAATGAGTACTAAAGCAACTGCTAAGAAGATCCCTTTAAAAGCAGAGGTCCCATGAGAGGTGAACTTTTTCAAAGAACACATTAACTTCCTTCTTGTAAGAGGAAGTTGCATTAGAAGGTTGTGTTCCACTTACCTTGACAGACAGCATCTAGGCTCTCTGGAGGGTGGCAAAACATGTAAGAAGAATTAAGTTTTGCTCTATTACTAGTCATGAATAGCTGTGCACTCTGTTCTGATGCAGCCTATTCTGTTGCAGCCATGGGGGAAGTGGTGACACAAGAGAAAACTTTTTTTTCCCCTTCAGTTGTTGCTGTTGATTTCTTGTAATGATGTCCAGGGCTGTGCAATATGTGAGAAACTGCCCTTATGCTGCCATTCTGTCTCATGGCAGAATAATCAATACCTTATCTCAGGATTCAGAGCCTGCCTGCAGCAAATCGGCTTAGAAGGAAGATGCTCTAACAAAGCTTCAACCCTAGGTTTTAAGCTACAAAACCATATGTTTACGAGCAGTTCTCTCTGCCACTGGAATAGGCAAATTATTCCCGATCTGCACGCTTCAAAATGGGGAATGCTGATTGGAGTGTTTACACTTCCTCTCTTGGCTGCTTATGTGGTGGGGTTTCTTCTTGGAGCTCAACTTTTCTCTGAGCTGTAGATTTTAGCAAGAAGTCTTTTTCTTCAACTTTTTAATTACCTTCTGTGTTTCTACCTTTTGACTCTGTGCGTGGTTTCTTTAGTCCGAGGCAGTTTTTCAATTTTCTGGTACAAACCTTAAAATATCAGCAAGAAAAAAAAATAACAAAAATGAAAAACAACCTAGCTCTCCTTCCAGGTAATACTTTGTAATTTTCTTGAACAAAGTGTAAGTCTTATGAGGAATTATGAACTCTAGTAATTGTTACCAGTCTACTTGCAGATATTATAGTTCATAAAACAGTTACTTGAAACAGCTAATATGACTTTACTTTTCTGTTCCTGTTTGGTTTTGATGGTTTTTTTAAGTAACTACATACCATCATACTCCATTTTCCAGGAGGAGGTAGCAGAGAACAGTCACAGAGTAGTTCATTTTACTACTCTGTATCATAATGAATTAGTTTGGAAAAAATGAGGAAAATAATTTTGAACATTTTAGTCGTAGCAAATGTTTGTCTGAAAATTCTGTTGTAGCTGATGTTGTCTTAATAAACCTTGTGCTGTGCTGAATGCTTCTGTGGCTTCTCTCTGAAGCCTGCAGACTGGAGGAGCATTGTTACACTGGAACACCTGTATTTTGGATGAGATTCTCCAATCAAATGTTTCTTGACTTTGCTTTCCTGATAGGACCTTATCTCATGGGATGCTGGGTTGTACTAGATGAAACATAGGAAGCATATGTTTGTTGAGCTCTTCGGTGTATCTGGTAAAGGCATTACACATGTAGGAAAAAAAGCTTCTTTATATGCTGTGCCAAAACAGAGAAATAATCAGATTTCACATAAACAGGGTTATGGCCATCTGCCGTATCACACTCTGGTTATTGCACATGTGCTTTGTTTTAGACAGTCACTTCACTCTTCCTGTTTTAGAAAAACATTTTACTTGCATCCCCAATTATCTCTAAGGATGTTAAACCAAGTTTTCATACACCTGCAAGACCACAATGTTTCTGTTTTGAGGCTTGCAGGGTATATTGTTTCTAGGGCTCCAAGGATGCAACTGTGGATAAGGAATTCAGTCTTCAAGTATTTGGGAGGATTTTTTTAATCATTATTTATTTAATTAACATGAATGTAATATTAATGAAAGATTTTAAACTGACAGATCTGGTAATTGTTTGCTACTAACTAGGTTTGATCACAAAGACTGTCATTGTTTTAAAGGAGCTTTGGGATTAGGTTTTATGACACCCATTCAGGTCATCCACTCCACTGATCTGATCTTAGTGCATTTTAGTTGCAGTGATTATTTTAAAAAAATACTCATGGCATTTTTTGTGCATTTTACTCATGTTTTCCAAATGATTTGGCAATACTATGAGAGTTTAAATTCAGTGGATGAGAACTGAAATTCTATGGCAAGAAAGGGAAAAAATGTCAATGTATTGAAGAATGGAAAAGATAACCAATCCCTGTGTCAACAGGGATGAATTTTGAAGTGATCAATAATTGCTATGACTGAACTAACCACCAGGCTGCTTGCCAGACTGCATCCTGCAAGCATCTTGAACAGAGAGTGGTTTTGTCTAGCTCTTAAGAGAACTATGATTTGAAAGCTGTGGCTAGAATCACATATTACTAATTTGAATTAAAAAAAAACCCGGTATATTTCAATTATGAAGTTACTGTCAGTAAGCAACATGAATAAATCCTTGTGTCAATAAAAGAGTTTAGCTTAAGGTCAAAGCAGAAACAATTAGGATATTGTGGTTTTGAACTTGAGGAACTGTGTCCATATCTGTCATTTGATCAGTTTTCCTGTCCTTTTTCCTATGTGTTGAGCAGTCTGCACGGACAGTGTTGAGTTCCTATAAATGACAGATAAAGACTAAGGTCCGCTTCATTTTTTAAAATTTGTTGACTTTGTTTGCACTTTCATGTTCTTTTGAACAGCTGACATTTTATTTTCATCAGGCTAACAGAGAAAAAGCTAAATGTGTGTGGTGTTGATACAAACTGTTTGTTTTCCTAGTAAGAAGTCATGCCACTGAGACACCAGGAATGAAATGGATATTGTAGCTAGCTATGGCCTGGATTCTGTGGAGGGCAAGTTTTCTCCTGAGAGTAGAAAGAAAGAAAGTGTGGGTGGGGCTGGCATAGTTGTCTTCTCATTCTGGGTTCCTAGTGCATATTTGTAATCAAAGAAAATCCTGCTTTTTTTCCTGGGTGTTTGATGTCCTCCAATCCCAGCATGAAATCCTAAGTTTGTTTATATGTACTTTTTGAAGTAAAAAAAAAAAAAAAAAAAGTTTTTTTTTTTTGTACTATTCACATTCTAATTTAGAACATTTGGTACTGGGGCATATTGTGCATTTTCAGTTTGATTAGAAGCACAACAGAACTATTATAGAGTAGCTAGAAACTGCATGTTTGTAGAGGTTACTCTGTCACTCAGTGAAATATTTTGTCTTTGCCAAAGCTTTACTATGTTCTTAATTTCACTTCTTCTGATGCTCTTATTTTCAAGAAACATCTGTATTTCAACAGTAAGGTTTTAAATAACTGTCCTCTAGAAAAATTTAATGAAAACTACTTACTTTAGCCTTTTGATTCTAATGGAAAATATTTTTCTCTTTTTAAATTCAAAGCAGTTATTTGAACTGCTATTGGTTTGTAGGTTTTGTATACTACTGAACAATGTAGACAGTTTTCTTTTATGATGTTTGTTTAGTTAAATATTAGATTAGTACAGTTCTGTTGTTACTTACGTATTAAAATTCCTCTTCCTGTTTAACAGATAAGTGCTAGAGCAATGGAAAGAACTTTTGAATATTGAAAGTCATTTTGAATTCAGTAAATAATGCTGTGACCTAATTCTAGCTTCTGTAATTACTAGAGGTAAGAATCATATTTGGATACTCATGGCTGCTCACTGAATAAACGATTGAACACGTTTGAACTGTGACACTATAACAGGCATTATGTTTAATGCAGGAAGAGGCTAATTCATTAGAAGCCACCTAGGAGAGAAATATAAATTGTTTTTTTGAATATGTCACATGGATTACAAAATCCCCAAAAAGGGGAAGGAGAACTTAGTGGAGTTTAATTCGCAATGTGTATCGCAATCTTCCAGGATCATAATATTCTCATCTAGGAAGAAAATGAAGAGCTAGGGCTCCAAATTAGGAATTCACATGTTAAAATAAAAGAAAATGAGCAAAACCCCCTTCTACCAGAAGACAACTGAGGTTTAAAGGGGATAGGAACATCCATTTTTCAGTTTCATTATTTGTGTCCGTGGTACAGGAGAATATACAAAATGGAAGTTCTGGTTGCTCTCAGTTGGTTTTGTCACCAATATTTCTACCATTCTTACAGGAGGAAAGAAAAGGCAATGAGCTTTAAAGGGAAAGAATGCTAGATGCTCTTCTAGCCCTCTAGAAACATACACATGAATCCCTAGTTTCATCATCCGGTGACATCATTTCTGCATTTCCCTGTTTGTGGGATTTTCCTCTTTTCTTGTGCTGTGGAACTGTGGGGCTTAGGTCCAAATAATTGTGTTTTGGGGATCACCTGTTAAATCAGTGAAGAATCATTTTCAGCAGCACTTTTTCCTTATGTGTTCTGTAGAAATGATTGCTTCATGGAATGGACATGGTTTTATTTATTGTAACCGTTTTCATTTTATACTCTTTGTCCAAAGGGAATCCATTCTGACATGAGAGCCTTCCTCCAGCACTTGGGAAGTAAATGTCATGTAGTTAAACAACAACTATGAGAGGAAAGACCTGAACAGGTTTTTTCTTTGATGTCAGTTAAAATGAAACAGACTGTGAGGCGGGGGCAAAATGTTTTAACCTCAAGCTATTGGATTCCATTTCCAAATTACACTGTAGTTTAATCCCAAGAACCAGTCACTCGCTGCAGACAGTGATGTTTTAGATGAGTTTTCTGTTGTGTTCTAGTTTTCTGCAGGGCTAGCTGGGGGGTGCCCATGTTACTGTAACAGAGCATAAATTGCTTTCCTGAACTTCAGGAATCACTTTAGTACAGTTTGAAGCATTACAGGATTTTAAATGTAGAAATATTAATATTTCACTGTTCTTGAGAAACTGTCTCACTTGCTCATCTGTGTAACATACTCTACAAATTAATTACTTGGCAGGTCTGAAATACCTGTTTTTATTAGGCATTCAAAGACAGAATATCACATTTCATTCTTTCAAAGTAAACACAGAGCACTAGTGTGTGTGTCTTACCGCTCATTCCTCCCTCACCACCCGTTTGTTCATAATCTATTTCATCCCTTATTGATTTGTCTGTTATGACCACGAATCCAAAATGTGTCCCTATGAATGGAACAGGTCAGTTGCTTGTGCAGATTTTGAAAAAAAAAAAATGCCCTTTTTTTTATTCTTAGCTGAAGAATTCAGAGGTAAAATACATATCAACCCAAACTGACAGTGTGGCTACCAGGTGGAACGCCTGGAATGGCTCTGCAGCTTACATAGGATTTGGTCCTGACCATGAAACTTTCTCATGAGAATTATCTTTTTAAAGACATCCAGGGTGGTGAACAGATAGTGCTCATTCTTTTGCATGTAAGTACATTTACACATACTCGGTATTCTTATTTATAGGTGTTCTCAGCTCATGTGGATATTACTTCCCATATAATTTCATAACATTTCACTTTCTATTATTAAAATTAAAATTGCTTCCCAATAATTCTTTTGTATGTAAGTGAAGTTCTAGTTGTAGCTATGTCACTTGTGAAGTAATATTCTGGTATAACTGATATCAAGCAACAGTAAAACCTAAAAAACTGCATGAAAAATGAAGTTAGAAATTCTTACTGTAGGAGGTCAGTTGGGAAACATCTTTATGTACTCCCAGGCACAGAATTAAATAGTCTTGCATTCTTAAAATTACACTGGATATAAGCAAGTGGCAGAATCCTTCTTTGGGTGTAATTGAACAGGTCAAATTAATTAACCTCTGTGTTCAAGACTAAGTGCTGTATCATTTGCATGTACAGAGGTAGCAGTCCTTGAGCAGTAGTCCCAGAAATGTGTTGCTTTGATCAGTCACAGGTGACTATAATGATCAAGATTTTGGATGATAATAAATAGCATTTCAAGATACTGTGTTTTTGGAGAAGCCTTCCTCTGAAGAGTCAGCTGGAGTTAGGAAAGTCTGATTCATCTTTAGTTCAAGAGTCTGTTCAGTATTTGATACCTGTCCGATAGTATTTGAAGGTTTCTGACATTTGGAGATAATCCCCAAGAGAGACACATACACCATGTTATCTGTAACTGATTTTTACAGAATTAACCTGGCAAGATAAAGCTAAGTAAATAACCAGAGTAAATTTTCAAAATACAGTTCAGCTACATGTCTGGAAACACCTAACAATATATTGAAAACAGCCTCTCATAGCATAGAATGAAGTTCCATGTTTTCAGAATCTCTTGGAATGATGTAGCGAGGCTGAGGTACTAGAAAAGCATGATTTCTAATATTGTTTAGGCTTTGGCAACTGATATTCCTTTTTGTTGTACTTCTGTATCCTGGTTGGGTAATATTTTTCCCCTAGGTTATAGTCTACCTGACATACTGAATGTCTCTAAAGGTCCCGAAGTGGTTTATAATCTGAGGTGAATGGAAACTCTGTGTTTGGTAAGTGGATCCTCTGTTTTTTTGAAATTGTGTAATATGGAAGATGGGATTCACCTTGTGAACTGACACCTGGGATGAGGTGTGTTAGTCTCTGTAAATGCAGTCTCTAAATGTGCTGTAACCATTCACCTTTCAAAGAATCTGTGCTCACCTCAGGCAATAGACTGAGAAATTACCCTTTCAGGAGCTGGGTGACTGCTTCAGTTGTGATACTTCTACACTAGCCATTTGGTTTGGAGAAACTGCTGTTTTGAAGGTAGTTCCCTGATGTCTTCACTTGCTGTGTGTTTTATTCTCAAAGCAGTTTTCTTTCTAAACCTGAAGCTCGTCCCTAAATGTATTCCAGCCCCATTAAGGTCTAAATCAAGTAGTGAACAACACAATTACAAGCTTCTCTAGTGCATACATCTAATGTGCATGTGCTAACAGAAAGCTTTTAAATTGCTGATGGCTTCTGCAGTACACTAAAGGAGATGCGTGTGGCTAAGTGCCATTCATACTTTTCAGAATAGCAGCCCTCACCTTTTGCAACTCCTGCTTATTCTTCATTCTTCTACTCTTCGGAAAATCCTTTCCTTCTTGGGTATCCTACCTTACCTTGTTTTGTCATGCTGAACTTTGATCCCATTATTTCTCTTCTGTTTTTGATTGCTTTGGTTTCAGCCTCTTAAAAAATCAGGTGAAGTACAAACCAAGGCCTTGAGGAAGTGACAGTGCTGATAAAACGATGCCGTTTCTCGAGTTGCAGGATAATCAGAATATTTCTAAACTTGTGAACACCACTGTGTAAGAAAGGACTAGTAAACAATGCTGCATGAAATTCAAGGTAATGACTACATGTGGGGAGTGTCACACAGCAGACGTATACCAAATAGGAAGAGTTTTAAGAGATCTTTGGATAGGAATACGCTCTTGAAATAACACATAATGGGTATTGTTTAAGAATATGAAGGTTTCTGGAACTTTATAGTGCTGCTCTGTGGTCTGTAGTCTTAGCTCTCACAGGAAACCACTGTGAGAGCATATTGTAAGACATGTTTTTGGCCTGCTATCCATGCTGGCAGGTCCCACCCTTTACACCACCAATCCTTGATTCCAGCTAGGTAAGCATACTGCTTCTGTGAATATGCCTTTTAATTAGGAATGGTGCTTATGAAATTAGGGCATTCAGCTGCAAACCATGGAGAATTTAACATGTAATCCTGGTCTAACCGCATGATCTGCTTTTTTCCTGTGGTACTGTGAGCTGTGGAATATACCTTCCCCGTAGTTGCTACCTACATCAAACCCTGTTTGCTCAGTGTGATGAATGAGCCATGCTTAAGGCACACGTGACAGTGCAGCCCTTCCAGAGTTTATAATGACCTACTATGGACCCTTCTGTGTTCTTGAATGCAACGGTTTATCATATGGTGATATGGCAATGGCATTACATACAAGAACCTTTGTCCCTGTCCTGCAAAGCAACAAGAATGAAACATACAGATTCAGGTAATTTCCATCTAATTGCAGGGCAGTTACGACAGAGGTGCCATCTAGTCACGGTAATTCCTTCCTCACAGATCAGGAACCTATGAAGGGCAAAGACCTGGATGACTTTGATATTGCACTGTTCTGCAGTGTGAGCTGCCCAGCCTTTGAGGGGGTGGGCTGGTCAGCAGGCAGCATGCTATTGCACAAAAACAGAAGGAACAGGAGCAGGAAACAGGTTATTGCATGAGTGGCCTTACAAACTGATGGTGACAATAGGGATGCACTGACATAGCCGATAATATGTTAATACCATCTGTGTAAGGCAGGAGAGCAGTGTAGCCTATTGGGCCTGCAGTTGCATAATAAAGTTGAATCTGAAAAATCCAGTTGGACACATCCTTTAAATGTGGATGCCTTTCATTTTAACATCCTGTGGGAATATTTTGGTAAAGAAGAATCTGTATGTTTTAGGAAACACTGATGTGAAGAAGCTGATAAGGTTGGCAGTTGATGGTGTGTCCCACTGCTGCTTTGAAAGTTATAAGCTCCCTTTTGGTACCAATCTGATGAAGGAGCTTGATAGAAATGCTAGAGTGGTAATAGACCTGTCAGAGATGGTTTAATTGAAAAGAAGGCTTCATCATTTCCAGCTGCTTAGCTGAACTCTGAGGCCATGAGAACAAGGACACTTGTATTTAAAATAATCCAACGTTTCCTAAAATACACAGATTTCTCTTCCTCTCAGCAGGGCAGCACCAGGCCCCTGATTTACTCCCAGAATTATTTCAGGAAATATTCTTTAACATACTATGTATGTTATAAAAGGCAACCAAATGGGAAAAAAGTCCTGGCATCTGTGAAGTCAGTGGGAAATTGATTTCAGAGGAGTCGAAGTTCATCAGGGTTGCAATGCTAAGGTAAGTTGGGAGGTGAATTTCTCAATTTACAGTATTTTTTTAAATGTATTTATCTGCATTTGATAGTTGAGAAATTGCAGTGGTTGTAAAAGGTGCTGCCCATCATCCAGAATTGTATTTCTGTGAGCATAAATAACTGCAAGTGCAATTGCTGCCATTCCCTCCTCCTTGCTTTTGAAACATTTTTTCCCCTTTCTTTCTTCCATGCTTCTGTAGTGGCTAAGATTCCCATAGTGCTGCCAGATCTGTTTGGAAATTGAGTCACAACTATCTCATGATTGACCTTTGGTTTCAAATGATAGATTTGAATTATTTTTATTTGCCTTTTTTTTTTTTTTTAAATTCTTGGCTGCATACTGTTCATTCCCGATTTTTTTTTCTTTTACAACATAAGAAATGTATTTAACCCTCTCCCTGAAATTGAGATACTTGACCATCTTTAAAAATCAGAATTTTAGACACAACTCCCAAATGCTGCAAGCCTCTAAATACAGTCTTCAGGGTATATTAGCTTCATGAATTTGATGTACACATTTTTCATTATAGAAGTTCTGACATTTTTTCTTCAGTAGAAGTTTTCTAGGAAAACTGTAGCAAAAAGGTGCTATATTAGCATAGACATTTAGTTCGAATGTTAAACAGGATAACATGTAGTTAGGATATTAGGCTTACCTTGACCACCTTGGTGTCTGTCGGTACAGAAGAACTTTCCTGCAGTGTGAACTTACCTTAATTCAAAACAAAACAAAGCAAATAAGAACCTTCCTCCTCTCAACATGCCCAAAATTCATAATTCTTTAGAGATCTTAAAATAAAGTTTTATCTATAGTTTCCTCTTGATCTTAAAATGTGTATGCTTATCATATGTTGAAAAAGTGTCATTACCCAGAAATCCAGTAGTGCTCAAGATTGAATATATGCATAATATATGTCCCTTTTATTGTATATCCAGTTGAAAACAGTGACAACAGCTATTAGAACCAAACAAGAATAGCTAGAAATATTGAGACCCTTTTCTGGGGATGCACCATATTTCTTGACTCAGGGCTGTCTAACAAAAGTTACTGAATGTGTTTGTAATTTAGGAGGTACTACATGATATACTGCAAAATACAGTTGAAGCATTTATCTGCCTGTTTTCTAGAAATTGTGTGAAAAGCTGCTCAACCACTGATAATATCTTGTTGTAATAACTGTCTTTTCAATGGTGCAGGCTACTTTTGCCAATGAATTTCTTTCTGTATACTTTTATACAGGTACCTACTTTTCTTTAGAGCTTTGTGGTATCTTCCTCATCAGACCACTTCTTTTGCTGAGACCTGGAAGGTACTCTGTAGTGTGTGAGAGTTCTTGTGTTAAAGAATGCAGGAACCAGAGCCCACGAGAAGGATGCATCTTGCTAGTGGTCATCACTTTGATTGTTGCTAAGGCTTTCAAAGTGTGGAAATGAGATTCCACATGGACTATGCACAATCCTCTAAGTGGAACTGGGTCTATTAGTTACTGGAATAGAAAAAACCAAAAACTTTTGGGGGAGGATTTACCTTCCTCACTGTATAAAGTTGTTCTGTCATTCACCTGGCTCAAGACTCTATGTTTTTATTTCCCTTATGCCAAAATAGAACAAACTGTGGTTTACTTGTAGATAGATATATCTCCATCAGGGTAGTAATTAATTTTATTGATGATTATGATTTGCTTCCCAAAATGATACGTTATTGCTTTTTCTGCTGCAAGAAGTTCTGTTGAAACTAAATTTAAGTGGACAAAAGCCAAGTCATCTGAGAGAAACCAATATCCTTCTTGAATTTCTCTTTTTGAAAAGTATTGCATAGTGTAAGACTGTAGAGTTCACAACAGGTTGTAAAATCATGATTTTCCAATATTTCACAAAATTATTTAGTCTTCTGAAAAAAGTTACTATACTGGGAAGAATATATGTTGTCTAAGAGCTGTTTGTAGTTTGTATACTTAAATTGAGGTCTTATGATAAAGTTAATTACTTCAGAAATTCTGGGTGTGTTCTAGTGCTGCCAAATATCTGACACAGTTTCTTGCTCTGTCCTTGCTTTATATAAAAGAGCAATGCTGTCAGTGGAGTGTAATTTGTTCATTCATTTAATTACTTCATTCACTTAAATTATTGTTCTGAAATACTACCACTTAATGATGAAAACATGCCCCCAGACTTGGGGAATTTTGCCACTGATTTAAAAGAACTAAGTTCAAAGGTGTTAATTGCTTATAGAAATAAATTTACATTTTAGTGTGGTCAAAGTTCTGTGGCTTACTACAGCATGCAAAAATCACCCAATCCAAATACTTGTGCTAAAATATAGACTAGAAAATTTAATAGAATGTAGAAAAATCTAGGCTGATAAAAGGAGAGATAAAATACATCTAAGTGATTTCTCCTTGGTTAAAAAGCCTTTGCTGCTGCTTTTGTTGTTTTACGTACAAGGAGTTATGAAGTTAGCAGCTCATTACTAACAAGTTCTAACAATAGTTCTGAAAGGTATATGTGAACCTTTTTTTTTCTTTACCCTGAAAATGAGGTCTTACCTCAGCATTACAAATGAGAAATTTTTTTAATGACTTTTGCATTGGGGGGTTCAGAAATAGCATATATAGTATGTTGATACCGGCAACTCTGACAGCTATTGAAAATGGATGACTCAGCTGAGAGGACAGACTGTAGTCTTTCTAGAGCATGTGTGTATCTTCAGTGGAAGAAACTGGCATTTGGGAAGAGCAGTATGCTCTGCAGGTGCTTTGGTACAGCTATCTGTGGAAATAATTGTGGAATCTGAGAAAACAGTTCTGCTCACCGTTAATATCTATTGTTTACTTCCCATCTTCTGCAACGAAAGCACAAAGTAAAGGATATGACATGGGATTTTTTCTTTTCAGCTAAAGGAAGAAGTAGGAAGTCTCCTAGCATCTATGATATGCTTTGAATATTTAGCACAACTGCACAAATAGAAAAAGTTCTAAATGTCCGTTACAGAGCTTCATGTAGTGCAGTTTATCTATACAAATCTCTGTAGTTCTGGTTTTGAGTATCAGTCATCTACAAAGCTATTACCTCAGTTCTTTCTTTTCCTTTAACATGAGCAGTTAAGATTGGCAGTGAAGTCAGCTGTGGTAATTACTTGCTTTTTTTTATATTGTGTGATCTAGACTGCAGGGGTCCTCAAACTACAGCCTGCGGGGTGGATACGGCCCCCCAGGGTCCTCAATCCGGCCCCCGGGATTTACAGACCCCCCTGCCCCCCCCCGCCGGGGGCTGGGGGGGGAAACCAAGCAGCCGCAGATGGCTGCCTGCCACTGCATCCGCGCGCCGGCCCCTGGTTAAACAGTTTGAGGACCCCTGATCTAGAGGATAGGATGATGGAATTTAAGTGTAATGTATTACAGTATGTGGGGTTTATTCACCTCTTAGCAGACAGTGACAAGGTTTTCAGGTCTCGTGGAAGATTCTGAAGGTACTTAAACCAAATTTTATAGACTCTTTTGTCAGGAATCCAAACTTTTATAAAGGAAGAGTGTAAGTGTCAAGTGGCAATATGCAAGATGGTTGACAACTGACATTAAAGTTGAATGTGATTGCCTACTTAGTTTTCTTATTTCTTACACTATGTAAGGAGCATCTGCGTCACCTGAAATGTTCATATTTGTCTTACTGGCACATCATCTGCTATGGAGGAGTAGTTATGGTCTGCTGATGCTGTGATCAGAAATAATTGGAGATGCTTAGTTACCTGCCCATTTACATTATCAGTGTTATTTTGGTTACTTATGACAAATAGTTTTGAAGATGGAACACAAGCTGGTCGATTTTCCTCAAAGCTTCTACAGAAGTCTGTAATTTTATTAATTAAATATATTTCATGTAATCTAACCATTGCTCTATATCTGTGTATCACGGTGCTAGAGCTGTCGTTTTAGATTGTATACCTAATCAGTGACATACACTTTCATGAGGTGCTACACCTCCCCTCCTCTGAAAAATGAGAAATTCCACAGATCTTGTTGCCATTTCTGTCTTCAGAGGGATGAGAAGGAAGATTTAGGAAATTACAGGCTGCTGAGTCTCACTTGATCCCTGGGAAGGTGATGGATAAACCATTTTGCATCCTGGAAGCCATTTCCAAACATATAAAGGACAAGAAGGTGATTGGGAGTGGTCAGCATGGATTTGTGATGGAGAAATCTTGCGGAACTATTTGATAGCCTCCTACAGTCAGACAGCTGGCTCGGTAGGTGAGGGGAGAGCAGCTGATACTAACTTGACTTCAGTGAGGTTTTTTTCCTTGTCTTCCCTAACATCCTCTTCTACAAACTGATGAAATACAAACTATTTAAGTGGACAGTGAAGTAGACTGGAAACAGGTTGAATTGCTGGGCTCAGAGGACAGCTGTAGGCAAGTACCTAGTGAAGGGTCAGTACTGGGGTAAATACAGTTTAACCTCTCTGCTAATGACCTGGATGTTGGCGCACCCTCAGCAAGTTTGCAGACAATACAAAATTGGACAGAGTGGATGATAGAACAGATGGGTTTGCAGCCATTCAGAGGGACAGGATAGAGAACTGGGCTGACAAGAACCTCATGAAGTTCAACATGGGGAGTCCTGGTAGACAACAAGTTGCAAATATGCCAGCAAAGTGCCCCTGTGACAAAGAAAGTCAAACAGCATCCCGGTCTATGTTAGTAAGAGTATAACCAGCAGGTCAAAGGAAGTGATTCTCCTCTATTTGGCAGTGGTGAGAACATGGCTGGAGTAAGTACGGTGTCCAGTTCTGGGTTCCCCAGTACAAGAGGGACATAGACATACTGGAGCAAACCTGGAGAAGATAACTAATGGCAATGACTAATGGCTTGAAGCATCTGACGTACAAGGAGAGGCAGAAATAGCTGAGATTGTTTAGCCTGAAGAAGAGAAGTTTCGGGGAGTGTTTCTGTCAATGTCTAATGGGAAGAAGTAAAGAAGACAAAGTTGGGCTCTTCTCAGTGGTGTCTAATAAAAGGAGAAGAAGCCATGTACACAAATGGCAATACAGGAAATTCCATTTAAACATAAGAAAATCCATTTTTATTGCAAGGGTGATCAAGCACTGGAACAGTTTGCCCATAGAGCTTTTGGATTCTCAGCATGGACTAAGAAACCTGTTGTAGTTGACCTTGCTCTGTGTAGGGGGAATGGACTAAATCGTGAGAGGTCCCTTGCAACGTTAAAGATGGAGTCATTCTGAGACTGATTTATCTTAAACAAAACCTTTGTCTGTCTGAATCTTGGGCAAATACTTCTAAAGCATATATGCAGTTTCTTTTTTTTAAAAAAATACTAGATAAATTCTTAATAATCGGTTGTTTCAGCAATTCTCAGATCTTGCTCAAAAATTACTTATTTTGACCTGCTTTATTGTTGTTCTCTTAGTTTGCATTCATCATCTTCCTTCCCAGTCATCAAACTAGCCATTCTCTACAGTAAATATTCCATTAGTTCTGTATCCTGTTTGTTTATTATCTTGACTGTTATATGTCTTTCATCCCAAATGACAAAACTGCTTTCTACATGCAGATTTTCACTAAGAAGCATATTATAGATTTAATTTCATAGTCATGAAAGAGATTCCATTCCAATGTGATATAATGCCAGTTTGTATGTAGAAGTGCTGCTTTGCCTTGCAACTTCAGGTATGCTGCCCATGTAGTCTGAGAATTTTCTCAAAGTGAATCACACTTAGCTAGTCTTGTGGAAATTCTTGGACTTCTGGAAGTAATCTAATATTTAAAGTACATATTAAGCAACATTGGATACAGAATGCTTGGGTGTGTTGCAGTTTCACAGACTGTGATTTTATTAAGCATTAGCCATACACTTGTCCTTTAATACCATGAAGCTGGTCAATGCAATTACTGTTGAAACCCAGGAGGAGGGGATTCTCCTGTATGTGGTTTGGTAGTATTTTCCTCATCTAACGGTGGCAAGAATTAAGCATCTCCATAGAACAACTCAGCCTGCTTCTATTAGCTACTTAGGAGGTATGTCTTGAGGAACATAATTTAATTCTGCTGATTGACAGAGCTTAACCAAAAAATACCTAATGTTTTTACAGATAAAGCTACCTCTTTGTCTTATTCCTTGCAAATTTAGTTTTGAAAAGTTGCTTTATGCACAAAAGAAAGAATGCAAATTTGAAAATTGTGTCCCCTTAGATCACTCTCCTACTGGAGACAGGATATTTTAGATTTACTTGGGCACAGATCACTTGAAAAATGATATCAATCTATGATAATTATGCTAGAACTAAGAAATAGGCTTTTCCAATGCTTGGAGAGGTCACTTCTCTGTTACTTTTTCAGTTGCAGAACTGTTTTTGTGTGTTGGAAAGTATATGTAGCTTGCATATTCTTCTGTAGGGTATATGCAAAATTATACTGATTGCCAAGTAGTATTTGGAGCTGTTGGAATATTGAAACAATTGTAAGGTAAATACATATTTGGTTATGTGATTGTTAGTTCGAGATTCTAAAAAGAATCTTCTGCACATGAGAAAATAAATGGAAAAATACCCCCACCCCCCATCCCCCCACCCCCATTGTTAATAGTTGATTGAAGAAAGTAAGTTAGAATGCACTGTTGACTTCATCTTAGAAAAAAAAAAATATGGGATTAACAAGTAAAGCTGTCTTAGAGGTGGAGATAGTTTGTATATGGCAAAAGATGAAGTTCTTGCAGTGGAGTGGCCAGGTCTGCTGCTCCATCTGCCAAGGAAATGGACAGTGAGAGAAGGTAGATTCTATCAGCCGGAGAGATTGGTTTCTGGTCTCCTGGGACTATGCCTTTCATCAAAATGTTAGAGCTTTAAGAGG
The DNA here is from genome assembly GCF_015220075.1 of Falco rusticolus. Lineage (NCBI taxonomy): Eukaryota > Metazoa > Chordata > Aves > Falconiformes > Falconidae > Falco > Falco rusticolus. The sequence goes on from NC_051192.1 coordinate 34,713,681, forward strand.
GAAAAAAAAAGAACAAAAGAAAAAGAAAAATTGAGTAGGTTGTTAGTTTGTTTAATTTGCATATTTATAGTATTGCCTTGACTGACTGGTTTCTGGGTCTCCACACAGTGCAAGCCTGAGAAGCTGAACAGTGAAGTCGGATTACTAACAAGGTTAAAGGCCTTTGAGAGAATGCCTGGCTGGGAAGAGTAAAGATTTAACGAGGCTGTGTGTAACACCCCTTAATGACTCCGACCACACTATTGCAAATTAGCATTACAAATTTTGGTCATTCCATGGAAATCTATAAGATTTTAGGAAAGGTTTTCTATTAATTGTATATTTTATTGTCTGGAATATAACAATTGCTATTTAAATGTGTTTTATTTGCAAGATCAAAGCACCGGTTAAATAAAGAGTTGCATACTTCTGATTTTGGTTTCAGGAGGGTATGTAACTTTAATAAATCATTTTTTTTCTGTCTTCTGTTAAGGAAATTATGCATGCCAGCCACCATAACGGGGTTCAACTCCAGGTTTTTGCATAAGCCAAAAGATAGATTCCTGTATGAAAATACCTTTTATTAATAGCACTTTAGCTGAAGCTGGGTACCTCCAACAAGCCATCCTGAACAAAGAAATCCCTAGGCAATTATACCCTTACAATCTAAGTTCCCCACCCCTTATGCGGTAAATTGGATCAATAGTACTACTAAGGTCAGGGGTCTTCTTGTTTTTTTGTTGATGTGATTCGTTTGCTCTTTTGTTACTAAACAGTTGCTAAGTGGTCATCTTATAGAATATCACATCCTTCCAGGGTGATTTCAGCCCATTCTGTAGTTAGCTATTAAGCATGTTATAATAGGGTTGTTACAGTTCACATGCTGCAATCTATATGCTTTGTCTACTTATTTATGTTCAAGCTCCTAGCTTTGTCTACTCTAGCTATTGTTAAAGCTGCTAGCTTCAAGTTTCAACTAACTTTGCCTACAACACTTTTAGAATAATTAGAACAATTTTAAAATGAAGTTCAGAGAAGGTAAGTTTGACTACATCGGTTTTGCATTGTGAAATATTTAGTATTGTCAGCAATGATTTTGTTAGACACAGAACATTACTTCCATGAACTTTCATTTTTCAGTGTTTGTCAATGCAGTTGAAGGAAAGCATAGAGTTAAATTAGGAAAAAATAATTTAACAGTCATTTGTAGCTGGCTTCAGATTACAAGTGAACATGCATAATGAAACTCAAGATACCACTTGCAAGAATGTTTTATGTGATGTGTTCTGGGTTCATCTCACTACCTATCAGTCGCATTCAGCCTTCAGAGGAAGACCTTTGCTGTAGCTTCCCTGCAAATCTCATAAAATGTCTAGCTATAACAACTGTAATTATGGTAGGGCATGCTTTCTTGATTATACAGCAAGATTTTGTCTTCCACCTAAGTTTCTTCAGGATATTAAAAGTAATATTAAAAATGCTGCAGTTGTTATAGTTGCCTCATTATAATGGTGAAGGAGACAAAATTGATTCCAATTTATGGCAGTGTTTCACTGTTATTCAGCAGCACCTGTTGGCTGACAGCTGTTCAGGATTATTACAGGTTTATTAGTCATGAACGGGATAAAACAACAGTAAATAATACTTAAGCTAGCTACCGAGGAAGTTTGTTAAAACATGTAAGTCTTTTTATAGCTGGCTAATTTTTAATGTTAAATTGGAAACAGCACACACCCATGGACTAAGCTATCTAGTGAATACATGCAGTTTTCATACATATACCAAAAATCTGTAAAATTCTTCTTCTAGACTCTGTTACATGGGAGTAAGGAAAAATCAGAATTCTCAAGCAGAAGAAATATTTCTTTGGCTTTTAAATTCTCAGCCCAGTTTAAGTGAAAAGGTATCACTTTGTGTAATGCCTTACCATATGTGTGCCTCAAATATGTAAAGATTTTATTTAATCAAATAAATTGTGTATCAGAGTTATTCTTTGTGATGAAATTTCAGAGTTTTTTCAGAAGGTTGTAGTAACTAAGGACCATATCTATGCAATCTTGAGTATGAGCATTATTGCTGGAAGGTCACAAAGTCAAAACTTTCATGGTTCTGTTGGAGTCTTTGTATGTTTGCGGGAACTGAAAAAGAAATGTTGTTGATTAAGAGCTTGTTATGCTGCTTTGTTTAAAGAAACAAAACCAAACCCCTTTGGCTGGAAGAAACCTCCAAAGACTGATCTCATACTGTGCTTTTTGGAGAATTTAGTAGTCATATGCTCATAAAGTGTAGGGAAAGCCCCACATCTATGACTCAAGATAAATCTGTACCAGGTTTTCTTTTTTATTAACTTTGTTTGGCAGAAAGATGATATTTTGTACTAGTATAGGTTCAGAAGTGCCTATTTAGTTTTCTGTGAGACCACATCTGTTCCTGCTCATGGTATGTCCTTCCTGAATAGCCATTGTTCTGCCACTTAACTGTTCTCTTATTAGCAAAGTCTAAAAATCCTAAGGCATAAAAAGTGTCTTCCTTAAAAATAACTTTAACTACATTAATCATTTTGATGACAAGCTACTCACTAAATCTCTGTTACTTATTTAAAGGTCTTCATTCTTGCCACTCGCCTGTGGGAATGTTCAAAAAGACCTCACATCTGAAAAATAATTTTTAAATTTTTTATATTTCAGTTGCCTTCCATTCCCACGCCCCTTTTGCATGTCTCCAAAGTAATTTTATCTTCTTACTCCCATGTCTTAAACAGCTCTTATAGTCTTTATCTGGTAGCTATTCTGTATGTAAATGAGCAAAAGTTCTTTTGTGCTATGTCCAGTTCACCATTCAGTCTCTTAAAGCATTTTGCTTTACCGCCTTTAAGCAAGCAAAACGTCTCACTAGGAATCAACATAATGTTCTGCAGCTTTTAGAGCTCCAGTTTTAACTGAATTCCTATTTAAATCACTGGATATTATCAAGATTACCAGAGAACTGGGGAAGCTGGAGATGGAGGTATTTGGGTAGAGAGGTTACAGGCAGTCTGCAGAGAGTACACTCACTGCATTTGGAACCAGCAATGCAGTGTCAAACAAATTGCATCTTAATTTTAAAAATGGTCTTTTCTTAATGTTTTTCAAAAATTCTTCATAGAATAAATTCTGAGGGCTTTAGTCACAGCAAGGAAGAGGGAAGAGTGCAAGGCCTACACTGCTTAGATAGTAGTGTCAGCCACCCGCCCGAGGTAAATTACATGCCGTTCCTGCTGCCAGAGGTGTTCATCTGTAAACTGGCTTGGATGAGTTTCTGAAAAAAGTGTGCTTAAGCACACGAGAGCATGCCAGTGCAGCGTCTGCAGACAGGCAGTTAGTTGAACTGTTGGACTTGTGCCAAAGGATGGCCAAATGTGGGCTTAAAGCATCTAGAGATCTAGCAGTTGCATTTTTTAAGAGAAATTTGGTAAGTGACCAACAATGGGTCTGTGACTTTGTGTATTAACAACTATATGAATAAATAAATAGAGGGGGAAAATACATGTGGCGCCTCAGTTGGCCTGTAACCGTGTGCAGGTACAAAAAGGGAACAACCTCCCCCTCCCCCTGGCTTTCCCGCAGGAGTTTGTCCCCATCTCTTTTGTGTGGTTGTTACAGATTATGTGGCCATATGGTGAATTGTCCTTATCAGATGCTCGATTTTTCCTCAGGTGCATGTGTAATTCCAATTTGCTGTGCAGCCAGATGATTTCCACAGTTGACAAAAATATGACACAAATGTGTGGATGCGGACAGAAGGGGAATCTGGTGTTTTCAGTGGCAGGACACACTCGACATTGATTTAAGGCAGCTGGGAAACTATGTGCTAACTTGAGTAGAAATATGAAATATGCAAAATAAAAGATCACTAAGAGAGAACGCTGCCACTTTGCTTTTCCTCAGTTAAGTAAAATATAACTGATCTTGATATAAAGCTGAACATTTTGTTTGTGGTGGATATAGATGCATAATGAAGGAGAGTCTTGGAAACCATGGAATAAAACAGTAATTGTCAAATAAAGTCTTGCCAAGCAAGGAAATAACATAGTTTGAAACAAGATATTTTGAAAAATAATTTCATCTTTGGTCAGTAAGTAATTACTCAAGCTTCTCATTCTGAGAAGAAACAGAAAGAAAAGTTTGCCCTCTAATTCTGTATCCTTTCTGATGACAACAGAACGTCTGTTTAGGAGATTATACTGGTGATTTCAGAATTAAAAAAAAAAAAAAAGAAGAAAAAAAGGAGGAATGTAATTCCAACTGTGTGATCTCGATAAAAGGGATGAATTGATGGTTTCTCATACAGTCAAACAACTGTTTTATGTCATATTTATAAAAAATACATAATTAAAAATATGCCATAAACTGAAAAATTTTATGTGAATCTGGAAGGGTTTTTTTGTTGTTGGTTTTGGTTTTTGGGTTTCTTTTTAAATCTAAGCCTTTTTGAATATTTCCTCTTCATGTTCTTTTTTTTTTTTTCTGTTTTCTCTGCCAGCTGTTAATATTGGTGGGAAGGGACCACTGAAATCTCCCCTTTTGAGATACAAAGCCATAATATGATCTGCACATAATTAGTTTATTAGAATAGACTATTATTAGAATATTGTGGTTTTAGCTGTGACTTTGTCTAGCCGAGTCTTAAAAACAGACTAGGACAGAGACTTCACAGCCATTCTAGAAATCTGTTCCATTACTCACCAAGAGCAGTTTTTCTTGGTCTCCAATCTGAACATCTGAAGTTGAAATCTGGCTGTTGCCCCTTCCTATGTTCTTGCATCTTAGCATATTCGCAGCTCCTTGTTTACCTCGGACTTTTGTTTTCCTGACATTTTCTGTTAAAGACTTCTTTCTTCTTTCTTATTCAAGGAAGGATCCAGCTCTTCCAGCCTTAACGCAAATGTCTGTCTTTCACATCATTCAAACTGTAAGAAGATCGCATTTGGTTCAAATAAATACCACATATGCTAATAAACTGTGATCTTAGGCTGGGTTTGAATCCAGAGCGTTTACCAAATATGCTGGTCTGTACTGTTTTTAACAACCCTGTTTTCAAATTAATACTATAATTTATAATTAACTACATTTAATATATATTTAATAGATAAATAATATATATTTAATATAACCATATCTATATTTAACTATATAAGTGTTAACTATATATTTTATGTAACTAATGTTTAATACAAATACTATTTTGTTCTCCATAAATGGACACAACATAGCATTCTAATTATGTATTGATGAAGCTTTTGAAATTCCCAGTCTGAAGTTCATTTTGAGCAGCTTCTGTGTAGGTTCTGAAACCAGTTACATCACAGGGTTTTGTTCAGTGCATTTCTCTAACTCATTATCTAATAGTGCTTTATTATGTCATCTGCACTTTGGCATTATTTTGGGTTTTATTTCCATTCTTTACATGTCCATATACATGAAATAAAGAGCATCAGAGAACGTCTTTAAGTAGAAGGTGGTGGGATTTACCACTTTGCTGAAAAAAATTACCTCATGAGGAGGAAAAAATTTCTTTAGTCATGTAACATCCCGGGATTTTTTTACCACAGCTGCACAAATGCTTATGTTAGCAAAATGTACAGAGCCATGTAATAAGAGTATAAACAAAGACTGGGAAGTCAGCAGAACACTGCTGACTAGCTGAGACCATTATAAGAATGCTGACTAATTATGCCCTAGGTGTGTGTGTTGCAGAAGCAGAGAAAACTTGCAGAAGTAAACGGTAGGAAGAATAGGGATAGTAGTTATACCACGGAGTTCTGATCATATGAAGAAACAATTCTGTGTGTCTCTGACTTTGTCTGACTTCATCTGATTTCTGGTAGCTGGTTTGTCTGACTTCATCTGATTTTTGACGCCAAGAGGCAAAGAATTCAGACCTTGCCTTGGAATTTTATGAATTTTGAACAAAGCCGAGTTAAGACATAGCTCCTAAATTCTGGCCCATACTGTCTAAATTTTGAGCCATTTTTCCAACTTAAACGTACCCTTCATGAGACTTTATCAAAATGGAAAATTGTCGAAATGCATTATTTTCTCCACATTTCTGTTTTAGCTGAATTCTGTTTCAATTGCATGTGCTTCAGGTCCCTGGAACAACTGTATGTCCATATATACACAAATTGAATTCCATGTGGTACTCATGATTAAAGTGACTTTACACAAAGGTGTTTACATATTTTAAAGCAGCTTCTCACAGAGATCTTTGTTTCTCTGTCATGTAAGAGTTTAGGAAGGGCACCAGCACCTACACGTTCTTAGTGGGTTCAGGTTAGCATTTAGGATTAAATAAAAATCTGGTACACGGTGTTGCTGCTTAGCTGTGGTGAGTAAGCTCTGAGTCATCAGCATTGTGTTCTGTTGATCTATCAGTACTTTGCTTCTGTTACCAGATACTTGGAGTTACTAAGTTTATCTGATTGACTGTTGTGTAAGTGACTGATGCTTTCCCCATCACGAACAGAGCATAAGTCATATCAAAATATATTGTGGAACTATGTATGTAGATTTAAGTTGGTTCTGTGCTGTATAGTGAAAAGAGACATTATGTCTTTGGTACTTAACAGAGAAGAGGTGTGAAAGAATGCAGAACTGTGCAAGACCTCCTACTGGTTTTCTTGCTGTCTTAATTTAGCACAGTTTTTACTGAAATTTTCTAGTCTTTCTTTCTGCTTTCAGCACCGTGATGTCTTAAGTGTCTATTAGACATTAACTGCTGGTGTGGGAATTTCCCCACAAAGGGTGTTCAAGGGAATTGCAAAATACCTAATAAATCAATCTGTAGATCTTAAAGTTCTTTTACAAAGGGAATTGGAATCAGTATTTCTTTCCAGTGATAAGGCTGAGGACACAGAGAGAGCATTTCCTATGTTTAAAAAGAAAAGGAGGATCTTGTCAGATTCCAATCATTAAGTTTAAAAGAATGCTTCATGAGAAGTATGGCCTCAAGTTGCGCCAGGGGAGGTTTTGATCAGATTTTAGGAAAACTTTCTTCACTGAAAGGGTGGTCAAGCATTGGAACAGGCTGCCCAGGGAGGTGGTGGAATCACCATCTCTGGAAGCGTTTAAAAAACGTGTAGATGTGGTGCTTAGGGACATGGTTTAGTGGTGGACTTGGCAGTCCTGGATTAATGATTTGACTTGATGATCTCAAAGGTCTTTTCCAACCTAAAAGATTCTATGATTTTATCTTGGGTAGTCTACCCTCATTTATGTGTGTGTGGATTATGTATGTCCTTGCTGTCCCCTAACCAAATATGTAGTGTGTATCTAGAATAACAGGTACCCGTTGACCTCCCTATATATCCTGTGTCAAAAAAAGAAAGGTAAATTTTTTCTCTGTCAAAAGTACTAAGAAATATATTTAGATATTGCCACATTAGGAAAAAAGTACATGTGTAAATTTATTTAATTTTTTTAACTCTAAAGTTTTTTTTCCAACACAATTTCCATATTTTTTTATAAAGCAGGACAGGTATTATCTCCATTGTACAGGCGTGGAAAAAGAGGTTTAATGTGGGTCTTGCAATAAAGCAGTGGTAGAGTTGAAGCAGAACTTTGATATTTTGCCTTCCGGACATTATTGTGATTGATTCATATGTGTATACTTTGTGACAGAGGAATTTTTAAAGGCTATTTCTATTTCTTTTAACTGAAACCCCACAAAAGTGACAGAAACTGAAGGAAGCACATCCCTTTCTTTATGGAAAGCCCCATGAAAGAAATATGTGGGTTTTGGGTTTTGTTTTTTTTTTTTTTTGTTTACAAGTACAGTGCGCTAATGGAAAAGAAGTGTGATGGTCTTAAAAGCAGGCTTGTAGTAAAAATGGAAATGAAAAAAGAAACCAAACAAAAAATGAAGAAACAGTAAGAAAAATGTATGCAAAAGTTTTAAAGTTGCATTGCCAATACCTTGTGTTATCTACAGAATGTAGGTGTGAGTTTCTCCAATTAAATCCAATGGATCTTTTTAACTTTCAGCAACACCCTGCAGATTCCCTACCCTCAAAGCCTCTTTCTCTAGTTATTGGCAATTCAGAGGTTTATCTTATAGATTTTTGGTTGATATATATGCTCTATATTTCTTCATAAATGCATATTCCCATTTTCATAAATGGTTCCACTTACAAAATTTTCCTTTATCTTCCTATATGTGAGGACTCTGGTAAACAGGTATTTAATTTTATACTTGTATGCCTGTGCTCTATCAGTGTATTGTTCATGGGAAGGCCTTCTGGTCATTTGGATGTCAGTTTTTAGAACCAAGAAGACTGACAGCATAGCAGTTTGTAGCATTAAAAAAGAAAAGAAAAAAAAAAAAAAGAGAGAGTGAATTGCAATGTTGAAAAGAATTTTGATAATGGTGTATAGCCTGGTAAAAACTGAATAAAAACTTAGGGAAATGGTTCTTGAGACCTAGATTAGGTCCTAAGACTAGACTAGGCAGAGTAAATTGTTCTTAGACTGCTCCAGTTTTACTCCCTATTCTGTGGCAGAGCAGTTCTCTCTCTCTGCCCTTGGGCACTGGAACCCCAGTAGGAGTGGCACCTGTGGGGAGTGAAGAAGGCGGCTTCTGTGGCCAGGACCTGAGCCCCACTTGCACAGAACAGGATGTAGGGACAGTCAGGGGCAGATTATAATCCTTGTTTTAAGATTTTCAGAACATACTGCTAGGGGTTTGTTGTACGGTTGCCAGCTTCTTCATTAACACTGTTTTAGATGTTCCTTTATCCATAGTCTCATAAATTTAGCAATCATCTAAAGTCAGAACATGTAAGATAAATTGTGAGGGTATGTAGTGTACACAATCAATATTATGAATTATAACATGTGAATGTCAATGCCCTTCCTTGTGTACTCCAGGGAGAATGTAGATAGAAGTAATATGAGCAAACTTCCTGTGCCTTTCTCTTGAGCAAGGAATCTTTTATTGGAGAGTAACTGTCCTAAACAGCAAACACCTATGGGTTTTTTTTTGTTGGTTTGGTTTTAAAGATGGACCTTTCAGTTGTCTCTGATTGTGGACTTTGTCACCTGGGAGTTACTGCAGGTTTGACTTGGGTGTAGTGAGCTCAGAATGTTGGGATATCCAAACTGAGACATGAACAGCATGTACCTGTAGCCTCCATGACAGCAGCCTTTGCATGAACGTGTCCATCTTGAACATACCTGCGTAAGCAGTACCCAGAACTCACCTTAAAGTTGATAATGCCAGTGACAAAATAATATTCCATTCAGGAGGGAGTGCAGCCAGCAGGAGCACTTGTCTTTTCAATCCTACCTTGACATACAGAGTTGGAAGCATTCACAAAACCACCAAGTGTGCAAACTCGAGGGTGGTACTGCATATATGATTAACAAGAGGGCAGTATGAAAGTTAGTCTTTTGAAAAAGGACAAATAATGTTTCATGGAATAATTACGATGTATGTTACTCTTCTTTGCAATTAAAAGCAAATATTTCTATGAATATTTAGCTCTCCCGACACCTAGAAAAGCAGAATCAATATACTGGCATAATGGCATGTAATCACCTTGTGCTTGAACAAGTGAACTTCTATTTGTGTAGCATCACAGGAAGTGGTTATTTTTGATGCTTGAATGCAAAACTGGCTAGACGAAGCAGGAAGGAAATGAGAACAAGATTAATGCTAAAAATTTAAGTGTTCTAAATAAAAGGCCATAGGGGTGCCAGAGGAGATGGAGCCATGCTTTTAACATTGGCTTTTTCATACCAAGTCCCCCTGAGGTTCAGCCTCATGCAAGACTCTTGAGAGTTTTGTCACTCTGTGAGAGCTACACTATTTATCCAGCAGATTACTCTATTAGGTTTTCTTTCAGATGAGAGCATAAGAACTCAAGTTAGTCTATATTTAGAGATTATAATTCCATGTGGCACAGTAATAAGATTGCTTGCTCGTGCTCTCACCTGCTTGCTTGAGGTCAACTGTATGATAAAAAGAGGTCTAGTAGAATCCAATTTAAAATAGGGAAGAAGGATTAAACTCCTGATAGACTAAAGAACAGAAAAGCTAAGATGATGAAATATTAATATATTACATGTTTTAGTCAAGCCTTGGAGCAAGATGATGAGGTATGAGTACCCCACAAAAATCAACAGAAATGAAATTCCTCACATGGCAGCAGGGTACTTTTGTTGATCTCAGCTGCATTGACAGTACAATCGAACCATTATTTAAGGAAGGATGAAGTCCAGAAATATCATTTTACAGAGAGAAACTATTACCACAGAAAACCTGTCTACCAATCCATGTTCACTATGTTACTCAAATACTGAATATATGACAGGTGGACATGCAGGTGAGCAGAAATCTGTGAGGAATATTTGTGAGTAGTTCTAATTTGAGTTGAGTAGTTGGCTGAATATGACCGAAGGGGTTCTTTTATAATATGAAGAATTAATTGAAATCTGTATTTCTGTTATCTTTCAAATAAGTGGATAGCTTCTCTGTTTCTAATGAAAGAAAATTTCCTTTTACAGGGTATTAAACTGATCTCTACTGTCTTATAAATTCAATAGTCCAGCATATGAGCTTTAATTTTTTTCAACAAATGGATAAAACCTCAAAAACAAGGGCACTTTTAGGCAGGGCTGTAAGATTTATAGGGTGGAAAATACGGTGCTGCTCCCTGCTGTGATACAGAGTCCCCATGGTTCCTACTGGTGTGCTGATAGCTGCTTGAGAACTGTAGTAAATTCCAAGTGGCTTTGTCCTAGTCTAAGAGCAGTTGAATGCACTGTAAAGATGCCAAACTGTTGATATATTTGTAGTAGAAAAATAGTTATATTCTATGCTAGTTAATGTTGAATGGAATTGTCTGCAGCCCTAGAAGTGATCATAGTTCTAAGAAAAAGACACTAGGCAGATTTAAGGATCGAAGTTTGAAGTTTACAAAGGCATAGAATACATTAAAATGACTACTTTCTACTATATATATACTACTAGATTATAACAGGTTCCCTGTTTAATACAAGCATGGGAAACTTATTTAAGTGCAGATTAAAATAAATATATACTTGCAGTATTAATTTTCCCCTTTAACAACACTTTCTAATAGTCATATCATTGTGGAAAAGGTCCCGTTTTGAAAAGATTTCCAGACATGAGTATTTCAGACCAAATTAATTTGTATATTTTTTGCAGAATCTTCCTTGAACTCGTTTGTGTAACATCTCAAAGAAATCAGACTAATTAACAGTTATATTTAGTGTTAGATTGCATGAAGGTTCAAAGACAATATTTGTATTACTAGTTTATCTTAGAAGAAGGAAGAGACTTGGCACTGTTTGCTAACTCTTAGGAATTTCAGCCTGTGGAGTTACGATCGCCGTGTCAAAGAAGTTCTTTCAGACTGAGAATTAGGCGTGGGAATTTAAGCAGAGGATACACTGTATTCCTGCATAAGAAAAGCTGAGATGTGTTTGTAGATATAACTCCATACCTTACTTTCAAAAAGGTAGTTTTGAGGTAGCTAGTTAGGGAAATAACTAGAGAAGGATGGCTGTCTCCAGTAGAACATATAAACAAGATTTTAAAATGAAAACTTCCAAATGGAGAGAAGGATGTAGCTTCAGGCTTCTTGTTCATTTCTGATTCTGCAATGGCCATTGCACAGTTGGAAGCCTTTTCCACAGAAAATTACCCTGAAGAAAATTCTCAGACTATCCCACTGTCCATGTAGAAATTATACTAGATCTACCTTGCAATTATTTTTTTTTTTGACATTGGAGTGATGGATTCCGTCGTCCTTCACAGAAGGAGACTTTTTTTTCTTGCTGGGGTATGAGGAGAAGATTACAGTCTTTGTGTTCTTAGCAACCAGAGTTTATTATGTGTTCCCACACAAATCTATTGTGTAAAACTTTCCCCTCATCTTTCCTCACTTTGGGAGCAGTCTTTGACTTGTTTCTTAGAGGTTTTCTTTGTTCCCCAACTTTTTGCCTCTTATTGCTCCTGTGCTTATTCCTGTTTTGTTTTCAGCCCCTGAAATCCCTCTGTGCTCTGCTGCTACCGCTTCACCTACTGCCGTTCTAGCTCTGTGCCCTGATGCAAGGGGTGCAGTGCATCTCCCAGTGTCACCCCCACACATGCTTGGTTTGTCCTGTGTTCTCAGCTTCCTGCTTTCCAGTGTCAGGTGTTGTGGGTTTCAAAAGCAGATGAGCCACCATGACTGGCGTTCTCTTCATCACCCTTTCCTCTGAATTTAGGGTTCACCGAATCTCTAAATGTGATACATCTGCTGAGTGTTCTTTTATCCTTTTCCCTTATAAAAGGGTCTCTCTCTCTCTTTTCTTCCTTGCAGGAATTGCCTGTTTTTACCTTTTCTGTCTTGGCAAAGACTTGGCAATGTGTCTATTGCCCTGTTCTCTTTATCCTTAAAAAGAAGCTCAGCCTGCCCTATCTCATGTACCAACTCTCCCCCCCCCCCCCCCCAAGTTCTGTATAAAAGGAGTGCTGCATTTCATTGCTGCCTATCTGCAAAATTGTTTCCTGCCTATTTTAGGCCTCAGTACCTATTCAAAATTCTTCCCTTCTTCCAAATTTTCACTAATCAAGAAATCATTCTCTTAAATTCTGTGTCTCTTTAGTAACTAGGCTCCATGGGTAGTCAAGCGTATCACTGTTACCTGGAAAGCATTATTATGTGCCTTTATCAGCCAGCAACATTGGGTGTGGATTTATACAGTTAAAGGCAGTTAAACCTGTCACTCTACTTGTCACAGCACTCTCCAAGCTAGCCAGCTGCAACAAGGTCTTTTACCATCTCATACCAACATACGCTTCATGCCAGTCCCTCTGCTGCCTTCTCCTCCTCTCTTCCTTGGCTGCCCAAGCTCTTCACAGAACCAGCCACAGCTGCACCTTATCTACATTGGTCAACCCACCGCCCCAAAGCCAGCCCACAGCTGTATATTATCAATGATAATTAACACAGCTTCATTCCTCTACACTTCCCCCTTTTTTCTTTTTCTTTTTAACATTTCATACCTTATTTTTTTAACAATCATTACAACCTTTTTACAAATAAATTTTTCATACAGCCCTCTGTAATTCCTCTACGTCTACCAACCCATCTAGCTCTAAGTTTTGTGCATCGCCTTCCCTTGCTCTTCCCCAGGCCAGTAAATGATTCCACTAAAGTTTTAGAATTAGTTTTAAATATTACAGTCAGTTATGGTATTTACAGGTTTGCCTGTAAATGTTAGCAACTTGCTAAGTCTACAGAGTCCTTATATTTCAAATATATTTTTTGTATGGGAGTTGATCAGCTATGTCTTGTAAATACTATTGCTAAAAGCCTCATTGTATAATGTGGAACTGTGTGCTTCAGTGGACAGTTCATGCAGAATTAAAAAGTACAGAAGTTAAGGTTTCTGTGAACTGAGCGGTCTCTCACCTAGGATGACTGAAAGCAATTTGTTACTCAGAAAAAAGCTGCATAAAAAGCTGTTGCTATACACAAATGTGGGGGACCTGAAAACTTTTTTTGGCATTTTCCTAACTTTCCAAACAGTGAGGCCAACTAAAGAAAAACCCAAGAGGTGTATATTTACTTTTGATTTCTGAAAAACAAATTGTTTGTTCTCCAGCTGAGAGTCCATTGCTAAAACCTTTAATCATGCAAATAAATGTCAAACTAGTGACAAGAGTACCACTGAAGCTCATTAAAATCCTATTGGAAGACCTGAAGAATTCCTTTCCTTGATGTATCATCCCATACATTTTTAAAGCAACATGCAGGGATTCATCTGTATGCAGTTCTGACTGATTTTAATGGAATGTAAAGATGTGACATCTGTGACAGCTCTGAGTCCACTTTTATAAAGAAGAAAAGGAGGGTTTCGACTAATACAGATAGGCACAGCTTTACCAGAGAGGTATTAAGGGATGCCGATATAATTTAATTTTCATGAATGATAAAGTAAATATGTGTAGGGATGTTCAAGCTGGCTTATATTCTAAGCCAGATGTCTTTGGCAGTTACAAGCAGAAACTGTATACCAGGTTGCACATTTTGTCTCTAATTCTAAACCATGGTACATTGTCACTGGTTTGCTGACAGCCATCTGCTCAGACCTCATTTGATCTTCCCATTCAGTCACCGTTCAAGTGAGGGGACAAAATATATGTAAGGGAGGGAAATTATTGGGCTGTTTTTCTCATGGGGAAAATAAATATTGTTTAAATATTTTTTTCTCACAAGATATATATTAAAAGATACTGAAATCATACACATTCTTTTCATGAAGCAGAAAGAATTTGATACTACTGTGACTACAAGTACAGATGTGCTGCCTATTGTATTTGTATATCTGTGTATCTTTTATATATAATTTATAGAAATACACTATTAACAGCACTTATAAATACAGGTATTTAGTAGCACTTTTGTAGCAAAGTCTGGTGAACAAATGTATGTAACAGACAACTATTTCAATGTACCAGAAAAATAGTATACTGTAAAATTGACACAAAATACTCAAAATATTCTTTCATGATCTTATATGTAACTGAAGAGTTTGTTGACTAAATGTATAGAAACACCAATCTATATTACTACACAAATATAGAATTTAATTTTTAAGTTTATTAATCATATTTTGGCAATATTTCTCAGTTATACAGCTAATACACACCTCAGAACACTGACTGCATGGAAATTAAATAGATAACTTTCCATAGAATAGGACTGGTTATGAGTCTGAGTTGTAAAAAATGTTTTGCATTCTGCTTCAATACTGTAATCAGTGGCGATCTTGATCTTGCTAATTGTGCTTTACATGCATTGAAATTGAACAGATCAAAGTTGTAAGTCCTTATATTATCCAAGGAGAGCAACTTAGCTCTCTTTTTAATAGGGTGTTATGTAGCTTGGGTTTAAGTAACACATAAGTATAAAATGGTAAATGTAAACGGTGCATGTAGCTAAAATGTTGGTTTTAAGACCACCATGGATTTCTGGCGGGGAAGTTGTGCTTAGCCAGTCTGATAGCCTTCTGTGATGAGGTGGCTGGCTTGGTGGATGAGGGGAGAAGAGTAGATGTTATTTATCTTAGCTTTATTAAGGTTTGTGATGTCTCCATAACATCCTCATTTTTCAATGAACTGCAAGGCAGACTGAAAACCGAATGGATAGGCTCAGACAGTGTGGTCAGTGGCACAAAGTCCATCTGGAGGCAGGTCACTAGTGATCTACCCCAGGGGTCAATACTGTATAACACGATCATTAATGACCTTGATGATGGGGCAGAGTGCACTCTCAGCAAGTTTGCAGGCAATACAAAATTTTACAGAGTGGATGATAGGCCAGAGGGTCATGCTGCCATCCAGATGGACATTGTCAGGCTGGAGAAGTGGACTAACAAGAACCTCATGAAGTTCAGCAAAGGGAAGTGCAAAGTCCTGGGGAGGAACAGTCCCATGCACTAGTACAGACTGGGGCCACATGTCTGGAAAGCAGCTTTGCAGAGAAGGCTCTGGGTGTCCTGGTGTTGAGCAAGCTGAGCATGAGCCAGCAATGTGGCAAAAAAGGCAAACCGGCTGCATTAGTTAGAGTGTCACCAGCAGGCTGAGGGAGGTGATCATTCCCTGTCTGCTCAGCAGTGATGAGAGCTGTGTCCGGTTCTGGGCTCCTCAGTACAAGACAGACATTGACATGTTGGAGTAAGTCCAGGAAATGTCTGGGAAGATGATTAAGGACTTGGAGCATCTATCCTACAAGTAGAGGCTGAGAAGTCTGGGGTTGCTTAGCTTTGAGAAGTCTCAGAGAGATTTTATTAGTGTGCATGTCAAGGGGTGATAGAGAAGACAGCCAAACTTTTCCCAGTGGTATCCAGTGAAAGGACAAGAGGTAACAGGGACAAATCGCTCTACAGCAAAATCCTTTTAAACATAAGAAAACACTTTTTTTACCGTGAGGGTGGTCAAACAGTGGAATGTGCTGCTCAGTGAGGCTGTGGATTCTGCATCCTTGGAGCTACTGAAAATTGAGCTGCATGGTCCTGGACAGCCTGCTCTAGTGACCCTACTTGAGCAGGAATTTGGGCTAGATAAGAGGTCCCTTCCAATCTCAATGATACTTTAATTAACTTCAGATAATTAAAGAACTCTGCATAGAAATTGTGAATCTATGGTCTCACATTTTACCAGAATAAGTTAAAACTTTTAGAATCCTTATCAGTATGTGTTTGTAAAGCATTACAGCAGAATAGGAAAGCATAAATCAGTTCAGAGAATGAGAATTGAACTTAATGTTTATTGAAGCTCATCAGTTGAGAGACACATACTTTATTTTAATCTGAATCCTGAGAGTAAAAGTAAGTACATGGAAACTCTTACATATGGTAAGATCATTTTTTCCATTTGCTCTTTGGTTTCATAATGTCAAACTCAGTTTGGATTTTTTTGTCAGTGTAGATGATGCTGAATAGATGGATGACTTCTATTAGCCCTTATAACATGTCTTTTGTTGCCTCTTGTAGAGAACACAGCAAACATCTCAGTCTTTTTGTTTAAGTTGACAGCGTTGGATACTCAAGGGCACCATAACTAATTCTGGCTCTGCAGTGTGTTTTCAATGGACATTCATTTAAAAATTATTGCAAAAATAGTCATATACTTCATATTCTTTAGTGTTCAAGACAATGTATAGCAGGGGTTTCTTTGTGTAAAACAATAGCTTTGTCAAGACCAAAGTCAGCAGTAAATTGCATCTAGAGGCTGCAGTTTTCCCAGGCTCTATTCTGTCTTTGAGAAATTCTGATTTAATTTTTTTTCCATTTTTATTCAGTGACATAATCCTTTTTAATTTCTCCCCTTCAATGCGACCAAACTGTGATAGAGAAATCATACAGGTGTCTTTCCCACTCTTTTTTTGCAACTGAGGGAAGTGCATGAGTGGGGGGAACCAAACTTACAATGCCTTCTGAGTATGGAGATGATGGTACTAAGATGTGGGAACCAAACAAAACTGGACATTTTTAGCTATATCATGCAATTTGAGAAAGTTGTAAATTGATGTGTGCTATCTAAAAACATAAGATACATGATTTGGGAGAATTCCTGTTTGCACAGTGCTGTCTCTCAGAGGTCCTATATTTTTTTCTTGTTAGACCTGCTTGACTGACCACAACCATACTACTGCATTGCAAGGTTTTAATGAAGGTCATGCAGCTCATAAATACAAGGCAATAACTGTAAAGAGTGCTGCTTGCTTTTTCATGCATAGCACACTCTTTCTACAGGTAAGGTATTTGTACAACTAGTATTTTGCGCTTTAAAATTTGTCCCAGAATACAGACGTATAATTGAAAATCAGTGGGTGCCTGACTCAGACGGGGCATGTAAATACCTTTGAAAATGAGATGTCCATTAAATCTTTGTGCTTTGGATTTTTGATTCAGTGGGAGTTCTGCCATGGATGTCAAGGAGATAGGATTTAATCTTCACCTATATTTTTCCTGTTCTGCTTTGCAAAACAACATTCTGTGACAGCTCTAGGAAAAAGGAAATTCATTACAAAGCTATGAGCATGCTTATATATATTTTTTATCATATAATACTGGGGTATGCCAATAGCAATTTTTTCACTCAGTCTCACAATCTGTGAAACTGATTGTGTTTTGCTATTGAAATCAGCAAAGTCCGTACAAATTTTGAACACTAATTTTGAATGTAACGTGTGGAGAGGTGAGGTAATACTAAATAATCAATATAGCCTTTTCCAAATGTGTTCGTTACTTTGTAAGGAGTACAGTTAGCTTGGCTGTCAAGCTTCTTCAGGTTAGGGCTTTATACTATGCCTTTTGTGTTGAGGTTAAATATGCAGGAGGCTGTATGTAGGATTACTCAGTATGGAGAAAACTACCTGAAAGTAAAAGCAAGCCACCTCTGTAACCAAACATCGAAAACTACATTTTTACTTCCTTTGGAAGGAAAAAAGGGTGACTACCAAACCGTACTATAATACACAGTGGTTTAGGGCAACTGACATAAATGGGAACAGAAACATTTGTTATCCAATTTTGCTTTCCCCTGGACAAATGGACTTAGTGTAAATTTTTTTCAGTCCGTAAGCTCTGTTGTGTCTGGACAGCTATTTCTTCAAATTGGGCTTATTTTCTAGTGGTATAAAACTCTTCATCTACATTGTGGATAGAGTGCATTAAGCTCTTTCCTGTGGTGCACAGCTGGAAGCCATTCTGTGCTGCAACATTTTGTTTTGTTTTGTCCCAGTTTTTTCTCCCCACTGTGTTCCCACAGCTTAGCACAAGCTCTGCACTGCAGCAGACAAGTCTCTCTTTTTCCAGTGACACTTCTTAGAACATCTGAAATTGACATATTCTCTTTTGTCTTTTTAGTTACAAATTCAGTGGCGAACAGCTCTGCTTCACTGCATGAACATTTCAAAGTATTCTATAGACTAGGAAGATTGGCTTGAAAAGTTAGACATATTTAGGCAGGCTGTTTTATTTGCTTCTTTGAAGAGACTAGGGATATTTTGAGAAGATTGAAGGAAATACACAGTGCCAAATACTGGTCTGTTTAGAAGAGAGAAGAGGAATATGCAGGCCTTGACAGAGGTTTCTTTGAAGGAGAAAAACATTTTCTTAGTTCTGATGCTTTAGTAAGACACAAAGATATCCCAGATTTGGTAAACCAAAGTTTGTCTTCTGTCTTGGAAGTATTTTAAAAATATTATTAAAAAACAATAATGATTTTTTTTTTTTTTAGTTAACATTCTGTTTACACGTACAGGGACTGAGATTATTTATATTAACTTTAACCTCAGTAAAATGGGGTGCTGATTTTATCACTGTGTAATCAGAATGTAGACATCAAATAATACTGCATGCAAAATTTCGTGTGCCAACCATTATCTGTCAAGAAGAAAGGTAACAGAGCCTTCTATCAGTATCTTTGCAGTGGTCTTTCTTTTTACGATTGTATTCTATCTTCCCCAGTCTCTCCCACTCAGACAGTTCATCTCCATGCAAAGATCTCCATTGCCATCTTCCATCTCCTACCACGAATTGGTGGTTCTTTATTTCTCACTCAAGGTGGCTGCCGCTTCCTCCGTGCAGTAGCAGAAGCCTGACAAAGGTTATAATCTTGGTCTTGGTTCTTCACTTGTGCTTCCTGGTTCTGTTGTAGTGCTGGAGTATCCTTCTAGTGAGATGTATCCCACCAGTTGCTCTGCAGATGTAGGATTCTGATGTGATTGAAACGGTATTTGCAATTCTCCATGGGTTATGTGAAGAGTAGGAAAGAAAAACATGTCAGAACTGGTAAGTGATAGAAAAACTAATGTACAAGATAATTATTTTGTTTACATTCATATCTATTTTCAGTGGCCCTCCTTTGCTGTAGCTGCTCCTTGACATATCTTACAAGTAGGTTACTCCAGTGACTATCCCCACTTCATAATGAACCTGTAATCACCATTCAGGAGCTGGAGATGTAGTTAATAGCTTTGATTTCCCACAGGAATCCCTCCATCCTCTCAGCTAGGGAAATAGAATGTGCTCTGAAGGTCAATCAGTGCTATTTGGAGGGAGAGTGAGAGTGAGAATGAGATTGAATTCAACAGCTGACAGGCTTTATGAAAATGTCTTGTACCTGCTACTTGTGCAGCTCTTGTTCTTCTGCTGATCTGAACTATTGCAATAAAGCATGTGGAAAATCTGTCAGTTTGGCAGAGAGGTAGGTAACTGGGCATGGAAAAAGAGGGCAGGGTGCCAGGCATCACACTGGTGGGTTTTATTCCACCGGTAGTCAATGAGCTTATATGAACTGGAGGCTGGTGAGAAAACATGAAAAGTACACGAAAGAAAACTGGGCTGTTATTTTCCTTTATGCAATGAGATTAGGAAAACATAAGAAAATGATTTGGGTAATAACTGCTTTGCGGCAAACTGCAAGAACATTGCCAATCTCAGAGAATGTTCCATAGAATAAGAAGCCATTAATGAGACCTCTATAGATGCAAGGTAATGATGAGAAGTAGTGTATAGGACAATGGCTGTTGGAAGAAATTAATACTGGAAAAAATATTATGGTTTCATTAGCAATGCCACACAAAATCAAAGTTACAGTTTCTACTCCAGTATGGGTGGACCTTGATCTTGGGTTTAATGTACTACCAGCCTTAGTAAGAAACAACTACAGGTATATATGAGAAGTAATATTGAGGAAAAATGTGAAAAAAAGGAGAAATATAGTGATACCTCCCTGGATAAAACCCTGCAACAAGCAGTGATTCAGGGATTTTCTGAACTGACAACTGTACACCAAGCCCTTCATGTTTAACAGACCCAGATAAACCCTTCTTCTACGTACTAATCTAATTTGGTTTTAATGCATTCCTGCCTTTGGAATAAAAACATTTTATTGTATAATTTATTCATGTATTCTAGAATTTAATTTCTATCATACTGAAAAGCAGATCCATTTATCAACACACAAAAAATCCCAATCAGTGTAGAAAAATTCTGTCCGATAAGTTGATTCAATACCTCCAGATCGTGGTAGAAAGGTAACTAAATTTACTATGTTCATTTCCAAATGTTCACTTAGTAAACCCACTTCTGATTTTATATACAGGTGTCATTTTATACATGTCCAAGTCAGTTCTTTTCCCAGTAGAAGACTCTCAGCCTATTAATGTACACATTCAGATGTTGATCCACAGCTGTGATCTTGTCACACTTCATCTTTTTTTAGTTCTACCATGTTCTTTTGGAGATGAGAGATCACAGAATTATAGAAAAGGAATATCATACAGTATTTAAGTTGTCATTATGGATGGATTTATGCAACTATGTAATGACATTTTGTTTCTATTCATTGAGCTAATATTTTCATTGAAATTTCCGTAACAAAATTTTCAGGGCTTATAATAGCTAGTGCAGAGGCTATTATATTTTCCTCCTGTACATTAATTTCCATTCCTCTATTTCATCTGCTGTGTTATTGTCTAGACACACCATACTGAGAAATTTTTCTACCACTCTTTGTGATCTGCCCTTATTTTGATTATCCTGCATCATTTCTGTCATTAATAAACTGTTACCTTAGTTTTTACCCTTTTTTCCCAAGTTACTTATGTAACTGTTGAACAAAAGAGGATTCAGCAAAGATTGCTGTGGTTTTCCAGTGTTACTCCCCATTTCCCTTTTTTGTTATTGTTATCTCATGAGAGGTCATTCCCTCACATGTCACTATAGCTTAGTTCCTTTAATGGCCTCTGCAGAATCTTGTCAAAAATCTGTTTATCTAAATATGTTGAACTCGGTGAATCAATTACACCTACATGCCTGCCAACATCTACAAAGAATTTCAGTATTGATAGGGATGACTGGTGAGGACTCTGAAAAAAAACCCAACACTAATCCCAAGCATCCACTATTTTTGTCTTTAAGATAGATACTCAGATCTGCTTTGATAACTGTTTAAAAAACTGGTAATGTAGTTAGCACTTTGGTACCACACCCTACTTAACTAGAGCACTGGCAGTGTACAATGAATGCATCTGAGTTTGTAGGCAAAACCCAGCTGTTCCTGCGGATTTGCTGCTTTTCATTTCTACCATTTTTTTCCTAAAACTCTTTCTGTTGACAATATGTGTCAAACTTACCACTAATTCTGTAGCAAGTGAAGCAGCTTGCTTGATTACCCTTGCATGGTACACCATTTTAAAGAGTTTTTTCCGTTTCTGTGTTATTTTCCTTTCATAGTCTAATCACCTGTCAACACTAAACAAACTATTGGGTTTCCATGCTCTAAAAGCTCCATGGAATGTGTTCCATGCTTAAAAACCAAAGTGGAGAGCAAAAAGATGACCATGCCTATTCATAGGTGAGAATCTGAGACTGTTTTTCTTTTCATGCAACAGAAGTCTGTTGAAAACCAGAAATTGAACCCAAGCTGCTAAAATCACTGCCTAATTACAAGACAATCTTTTCTGCCTGTTTCCTCCATGCAATTTTGGTATTTTTTATTGGTTGAAATGAATGCTAATCTGTTTTTTACCAGTGGCACAAAGGAAGGAAAAGATTGATGTAGCTGGCAGTTGAAGGGAGTAGAATTTCTCTGCTTGCACTTGACCTACACAAAATAAACATAATGGGTTTCTGACTCAGAGGCATACTACCCAGTCTTTGCACTGGAGCAAATGATTACTAAAGGTATTTGGCAATAAAAATAACTCTGTAATTTTAGCAGATCAAGTTTTTGGAAGTATTTGATAGGAGGATGCCCACAGAATTCAAGGTGCGATTGATAACTAGATAAACTGTAATTTAGTGAGAAATTGAATTTTAAGATGCACAATACTAGCACACCAATTTTAAAATATTTCTTCTATATGATTATGACCATGAAAAATAAGGCTAAATTCTCTAAAAAAAAAATAATATGAATTGTGGTGTCTTGAGCTGTCTTGCCTTTCTCCTGGGGATTTACAGTTGGACAGATGTGAATCTTAGAAAGGGTGAACAGTGTACACTGGCATCATCAACATTAATATTTTTATTTCATATGCAAAGGGACTAACTAAAGGGTTCAAGACAATGGTTTCATCTTCTGTATTGCTAGAATCTTGTGCCTATGTTGTGAAAGTATTATATATATAAATTACTAGAAAGCAAGCAACATGAATAGTATTGCTTCCTCTATTCCATCTGGCTTGCACATCAGATGTTCTTTAAAAGCAAATCTTTATTTGGGGCTATACAAAGCAGTATCATAGAATATCTCGAGCTGAAAGGGACCCATAAGGATCATCAAGCCCAACTCCCTGCTCCTCGCAAATAATTATTGAAAAAAAATTCAAATATGTAGTTGTTAATTGTAATCTTTAACTTGTTAAAATTCCAGGGCTGGGAAATGTATCAGTATGCAAGTGAAGTGCTGGGTGCAGTGTAGGAACACTTCAGGCACCTTTTGCTCTCTGCCTGTCAGATCCACTCCTGCAAGCCTGCAGGGAATGCGATGTGATGAACTTCTCTGTGAGGTGCTGGGACCTGGACATGGTCTCTTCAGTGAAACACCCAATACTTGTTCCGGTGCCCGTGTTTGTACTGATTATGGGCAAGACTGTTTTGGTAGTTTTGCCCTAAGCTGCTGTGTACATAAAAGAGGTTAACTATGAGTGAAATTATGTTCTAATTGATGACTTACTTATGTACTCTTCATTTGGTTAAGTAGAGTTAAAGCTTAGAACAATGGTATGATTTGTGTATGGGTGTATAACATACAGTATTTTTATAGCTGTGTGAATGTGGAGGATTTTTGGCTGCTCTTTTTCAGCTGTTCCATTTTTTCTTGAAGGATTTGTTTATTCTCCTGATGCCATGTACAGCAGTTCCTTGTGTGTAGGATCATTCTGTCCTTTTTATGAGGTTCACTTCTGAGGGAATAAAATGCCTCCAAACCAAATGCCAGACTCTGTGTTAAGACTAAATGATTACTGGATTTTATGCTATTAACTTTGTACAACCTAAAAAGAGAATAATAAGGCTGTAAGTCAACATAGGAAGTTCCACAGCTAGTAATTAATCTGCTCTGCTAAAGCTTACACAGATTTTTACCCTGTGCCTCCATTGTGGAAGGCAGCAAATACCACTGAATGCATTGAATAAAAATACAAGAACAACTGTATAGATTTTAAAATGCGATGAAAATGAGCTGTAATCTATATAGAAGCAGCAAGCTACACGATCAATAAAATCTCAACTATTGATTGACTATACAAATTGGACAGGTTAGTAACTAATTGGTTTCTTTGCTCAAAGAGTATGTTTAACATGGTTTTAAAATGAGCATGAGAGTCACTGACTCGCAATGGCAGAGGACAGCTGTACCATGACCAGCTAAGCTTGGTAATTAAATGGCGTACAGGTTAATTAGAGACAAGCAGGGGACTGGAGTTACAGGACTGAAAGGAGTCAGTTGAATAGTGTTGTCCATCTGTCTGTGGAGGAGGAAAAGAAATGTCATTATAAAGGGAGCTTCATCAAGTGTACAATAATTGCAAATTGAGTTTTCATTAAAGCCTTATTTTAAGGTTAAAATAGTAAAATAGGGTTAGAAGCTGAATGAATTGCAGAAGAGTGGGTTTGGAGCCAGTGGAAATTGTCATCAAATAAACTGCAATATGATCCCAATCCATACCTCAGATTTTTTTGTCGTTGTTTTGGTTTAACCTGCAGCCATGGCAAATTACGGTTTTGAAGATGCAAACCTGATTGATTTAATGTGAGGGGCTAATGTATACATTCAGCACATCATATCGGTTTGTCTCTATGGATCAATTTTATCACGGCTCAAAGGTTTTGATCAGTATTTAGTGGGAAGGAGAGTAACCCACTTAAATGATTGATCTTTGTATGGTTTATAATCTTTACAGTTTACAGTTATATAGAACTTAGTTCAGCAGAGCACTCAGACATGTGCTTAAGTGCTGTGCTGAATAAGAATTATAATACATCACTAAGCATGTGCACCTGAAAAAAATAACAGTGCTACCATAAAAGAGATAATGTTGTATATGTGTATATTATACTCTTCTTGAGGAAAGGGAAACAACACATGGCAGATGCTATTCATGTTTCTCCATGAATTACTCAGCTGCTCTGATGACAAAGGTTACTATGAGGTCCTAAGCAGAACAGTAATATAGTGTAATACAAGTGATGCAGTCTGTGAAGTGAAAGCTTTCCCGTGGAGATGTGAGGAGAAAAGAAAAATAATAAAGAGTTTTCATAGGTGATTTGTGTACAATGTTTCAATGTCCAATTGAGTAGGAGGACAAGGTTTGATTATGAAAAAAAAATAAATTATGATGCTTTGTATGTTTCCATACTTTACTTTCTCCCTTGGTGTTCTGCTGTTGTTGAAGATCTAACCAGAAGTTACCAATTTGAATTTTAGAAGGGAATGAGGAGGAAACCATCAGTATAATGGCTTTATTCTGACGTCTAAATTTTGGATTCAAAACCGAAGTTGGTGCTTTTCTGTGCTTCGTTACTTCCATAGTTGTTGAAAATTAAGCCTTCTCCTTTAACACTGTAATGGGTCCTGCTAAATTCACCTTGCCTCTGTTACTTTTGTTTATGATTTTATTTTCTTTTGTTTGCAGGGTTGTTTCCTGCAGTGCTGAACCTGGCTACTAATGCTCTCATCACAACTAATGCTACCTGTGGAGAAAAGGGTCGGGAAATGTACTGCAAACTTGTTGAACATGTTCCTGGACAGCCTGCAAGGAACCCTCAGTGCCGTATTTGTGATCAAAGGAGCAGGGTTCCACATCGTACGTGGGCCATTTTCACTTTGTTCTTTCAAAAAGATTTTTTTCCAAAGGTTGTAGATACTCAGCAAACAATACTGTAGGTCACCAGCCCAATTATTATGAAGTGTCTGTCTCTTTCTTGTTAAATTAGGTTACCTGTCTCTTCCATCGGTATCTCAAAAACTGTATCTCTTATGTATACTCCTCAAACTGAACTTTCTAATTCAGATACTTAAAAGTAGAGCACCTAAATTCATGTTTAGAAAAATTAAGTATGTACCGCTGTTGAATTCTCCTGCTATATAGTAACCATGAATGAAAACCAGATGACTTTTACCTGCATACCTACATGTGGAATTTGAACATTTTGACCCACGTAAGCAACATCTGAAATTTCAGTTTAGGGCCAACTCGTTTTATTTTCTTTTGTTCTGGGATATTTTTCTTCTTCATTTGATGTTAATTCAATTTCACTGAGCCAGCAAAAAGAAGATAAGATAATGGAGCATGTTTGGTTTAATTGCTTAGTTTTTCGTATTAAAATTGATCTTTGCTAACACTGCTTTCTAAAGACTACCCAGAAGCAAAACCAGTTTTCAAGTATAAATTTGTTATCATCTGCTTCAGAGACGCATATTTCTAATAGTTGGGAAGATTAGAATTAAAAAAAATTCTTAGTCCAGTCATACAAGTTTGATTTCATGTGACCTAGCAGTGAAAGACATGAGTAGCATTAACATTGCTATATTTTTGTGAGTATGTTGGCACTGCAGATGGTAGAGCATAAAGATGCGCTTAAGACAGCTTTCACTGGAATAGGTAAAATGTTGGAAGAAGCACAGCCACAGAAGCATGGAGACAATTTTTCTGTTTTTCTGGCTGCTTCCACCTGAAACCTAGCTCAGGTGTATTTATACCTCATGGTAAAGCACATTTAAGCATGTGCTTAAAACCACAGGGCGGGGTGGGGGTAGACAACATTTAATCTACCTGCTTGTTCCAGACAGCATGAGCTATCGATGGCTGTAGCTTTCCAGACAGAAGCTTCTTCAGCTTCTCCTTTAGAAACTTCCTTCTAGGGCCACCCTTCCTAGAGTTATTTTACTCATTACAAAGTCTTTCTTTAATAGGTAATCTGCATCTTCCTTGCAGAAATTAATGTTATCTTTTTCCTAACTTCAGTCAATACAAGAAATCTATTATTTCCTTTTTCTATACTCAAGTATTTTACTTAATTGAGGGTTGGTGATACTGCTTTATCCAGTTTCTGCACTAAATGATCTTTTGTCTTTCTCCTCAAAGGTTGTATTTTCTAGAACTCTTAACTGTGCAAATGGCAGTTCTTTGGATTCTCTAGAGGATTTAATCTTTATTAGAATTCACCTGAGCAAGATCTTACCAGCAGTGCATAGAGATCAGTCTTTGCTTCAGAATGAATACAATATATGACTGTTTACATGTTTTGCTTGGATATTTCCCCTTTTTAATGTGTGACACCACTGAGAAATATATAGCTAGTTGTCCATTATAATCCCCACGTGCATTCCTGCTAAATGGCTACCTATTCATTTACTCCCCATCATGTATTTGCAAAGCTAATTATAATTGCCCCAGTACAGACTCCTTCATTTGTCTGAACACAGTTGCAACCTATTTTTTTTCCCTCAAGATAGTTTTCCAAGTTTCAATATCTTTTTTAATTGAAGTAAATGCTGCCTTCTGAGGAAAGTTCATATGATTTTGTAGCAATATAAGCATTAAAAAAAAGTTGTACTAAGTAGTGTGTCTCATTCAGAGAAGATTTCAGGGGTTTTTGGAACCATTCCAACTGGCAGAAACACTGTGCAATAGATTCTTTCCTTTCTTTATAGATGGGTATTTAGAGACATATGCACATCTTACAAGGGTTTTTTTTCTCTATATCATTTGTTTAATTCAAAACCCAAACCTAAACCAGAACCGGATTGCTTTGTTCCCATGTCCTGCTTATGATATTAGATAGTGTACACAAATATATATGTGTATGCACAGACGTGCATATATATACATATATGTATATAAATGCCATCTGAATGATTTGCATCTGTGTTTCCCCTCACTCCTACTCTCTTAAAAACTTGAATCTGCCCAGCTTCATAATGTCTGGTCTTTTTTTGCCAACCACATCTCATTTTAAGGTTTTAAAATGTTCATTTGGCAGAAGGAAGTGCCTTTTTTAAACAGAGATGGCTCATTAATAGGAGAGCCATGTAATGTAACCAGACTTTAAATGATCCCCCTGGAATGTGCAAGTCTGGAGTGCCTCCCCTTAATTACCGTAGTAGAAAGTGAACACGAATTCCCTGGTTAATCACATGTGAGCCCAAATTAAAGAGCACAGTTTGATAGACTCACTCTGTAAGTTCTCCCCCTTGCCATCCACCAGGGAGGTTGCTCGAACTGTATTTGCAATCCAGTCGGTTTTACAAATACTATATTATTTTTCCCTTACTTTTTAAATAGGCAAAACATGCCAGTAATTAATCAGTGTTTTCAAATTAATTAGGATTAAACTTTCATAATGGTGATTACAGCTAATTGTTGATTCATCTCCCAGCCCTCCTTCTCATGATTTACCTTTATATCAATTTTACCTGAAGAGACTTACATCAAAATTTCCGATTAGACAGCTTCTGTCACAATCACTGAAGAGCTCTGAGTTGGATTTACAGGTGATTTTTGCTAGCACTCATTTAAAGCCAAGGTTTGTGAAAATGATCAGAGCTGTGGGAACTGAGAACATGTAAAGCATGGGTGTGTTTTGCTTTTCTCTTCAATATACTTGTAGCACCCGTATTCTAACTTGCAAATGTTGGTGCCCACTAATGCCACTGAATAATCTGATATTTAAATGAAATTTTTTGGCATTTTCAATTCCAAGGGCTTATGCCTTCTCTCACTCCCACAAAGCACTTTAATTGTATCTTTAAATATGTTCAGACATTCTGGTTTTCCTTAATGAGCTAGGACTCCTGTCCTCCACAGGTGGTTGATATAGCAAAAAGCTGAAGACACAAAGACTGTCAATCTGGCTGGTTGATTTAAGTAATAATTAAAATAAGAAGTAAATTAAGCAGTCCATGAATTAATTATTTGCAATTCTAGGACTAGCTAGTAATGAAGCATATTCCAGTTTTATATCAAGAAAACCTGTCAGTTTAGAAAGCTATCATTAATGAGAGGTGTAGTATTTCTGTTTTGTTATGTTCTCACAGATAGAACTTGCATAGAAGAAACCTGCTATATTTAAATTTCCTTTGAGCTGTTTTCCTCATAATGTACAGACTTGCTCTAGCCAGTTAGGGGCTTCAAAATATGGATCTTTGTACATTTTAAAATTGAGGTTATGATATTCTCTATTTTGTACAGGAGAGAAACACAAATTGACTACAAAAAGTAAGCTGGAAACATTGAGTGCAATTTTTCTCAGTCTAAATGACATTAAAATACTGTGCAAGCAAACTTCAATAATTTAGAAGATCCTGAAATCTAGGAAGAGTTCAAGTCTGTAAATAAATTCTTATCCCTATTATTTGGGTTTTATTTAGGACACTACAGCAGTGTAAATGTTGACATGAAAAGTAATGCATCTTGGATTTTGATATGTATTATAACCAAGCAAACTTTCTTTATATGTCTGTACATGAGTCAGTTTTCCGGTTGAGAAATACATCCTGTAATGATTTCTGAATCATTTCCTGAATTATTTCCATGTGTGCTTAGAAATGTCTTAGATATGCAAGTACCAGTATCGCTTTAATCTCTGCTTTCCTTGCACAACATATCTCAGGTTCCTCATTTGTTGTTTCTGTTGCAACATTTAATGACTTTACAGTACCTGAAACTTTGGAAGACTGCAGGAAGTGTTTACTTGATTTAGACGGTTACATTTTCTGTAGAATCAGGAGAGCCTCCAAATGCATTTAGGTGTTCTGAATCACCTTCTTGTGATCCTAACCAAAATGAAACAACTAATGTTAGATGAGTATTCTAGTAAAAATAAGTATGACTTCCCCAAGAGTAAAAGCAAAATTAATTTGCCGGTCTTTTATTTTAAAGTGCCGACTCATTATTTCTGTAGTTGTCTTAAAATCTAGATTTTAGATCTAAAACGATTTAAATCTCCTAATAATTCTAAAATATATTAATGTATTTCTGCTGTTCTAACAGAGCGACATCCAATAACAAATGCAATTGATGGCAAGAACACTTGGTGGCAAAGCCCTAGTATCCAGAATGGAATTGAATATCATTATGTGACCATCACGTTGGACCTCCAACAGGTAGACTTTTGTTTGCTTGTTTCTGGAAAGGCTGTCTTTCTTGCACAATAGATCATCTGGATTATTTTTGTCTTTACTCTGTGTTGCTTTTATATTATGAATATAAACTCAAGTTCTCTGATATCTTTATAAACAACAGAAAGTTAATTTTGACTGACCCATTCATTGTAATATAACGTACCAAGTTAAAAATAATTATTTTATATATGTTTTTATGAAGTCAAGTATTAAAATTATTTTAAATATAACATTTTCAGTTATTTTTTTCCTGATAACTTTTGGTTTGGCTCTTTAAAAATAATTAAAAGATTGTTTGAGAAAAAAGTAATATGAGTAAAAGTTTCTGTTCAGAATACTGTTCTTCTTGTTTCAGTAATGTAGTACTTAAGTATTTTTGTGTATTTTTGTGTATTTAAATATACTAAAAATAGTTCAGCTGTGCTAGGGATACATGTGCATGTGATGGTTTATTTTGAGGGGCAGCCTGGGTAAAGGGATGGGTTTGACTAATGAGGTCCTTAGATAAATTGCCTCTTGTTAGTGAAACCTTGCTTGACAAATGTAGCAATACAGAATGTAGTTATTTGATGCTTACGAAAGTGCTACATAAATTCCAGTTATGTAAGCAAGAGGATTTGAGGGTAGATGGAAAATAATATTATTTGTATTATGCCAAGATAAA
This sequence comes from Falco rusticolus, assembly GCF_015220075.1. Lineage (NCBI taxonomy): Eukaryota > Metazoa > Chordata > Aves > Falconiformes > Falconidae > Falco > Falco rusticolus. Next base: position 34,744,015 of record NC_051192.1, read on the forward strand.
TACAGAACAATTATCTGGTACCAAATTTATTCATAATGTTATTAAACTTGACTGTTTTGGTATTCAGTTAAGTAGGTAACAAATTAATTCCCCCCTACCCCTTAAAATCTTCTCTGGTCTGTGGCTGGCCAATATTTGTCTGCAACTTGGATCAGACCAGAAAGAACAGAATCATAGAATCATTTAGGTTGGAAAAAACTTTTAAGATCATGAGTCCGATTGTTAACCTATCACTGGCAAGTCCCCCACTAAACGATGGCCCTAAGTGCCAGATCTACCCGTCTTTTAAACACCTCCAGGGATGGTGACTCAACCACTTCCCTGGGCAGCCTGTTCAGTGCTTGATAACCCTTTCAGTGAAGAATTTTTTCCTAATATCCAATCTAAAACTCCCCGGCACAACTTGAGGCTTGTAATTGCTATGTTTGTGCTGATAAATTCTTGCTTTAAGTACAAAATGCTTAACTTCTTTTTGTGCGATAGAGCTACAAAAAGGCAAATCTACAAGTAAAGGACTGAAAATTGTAGAACTGCATTAGATTGTGTGTTAGTACTGGTAAATATAATAGTACATGGACTGCTTTTATCGATCCCATTTTCATTAGAAAATCAGGAAAATAATTACAATTTCTTCATTTATGTAGTGCTTGGCTTTTTGAGGCAGATACAATTTTATTTTTTTTTACTTTATTGTGCAGTGTGGCCATATAAAAATAGCATATGCTCATTAGCAATAGCTAATAAAATGAAAGTAAAATATATTTAACTTTAGAAGGAGGTAAATTATTATCAGTTGTGTTGGGAAAAACGCAATATTTTTTGTTATTTTCTCCCAACAGTTGAGGTTTGCCATAATACTTAGAAAAAGAGCTTTTATTTATAATGGAGGCTAGGTTTCTAATTCATTAAAGTATGTTTGAAATATGTACCTTTCTGTTATAAAAATATGAGTTGAAAACTGGAACTGTTTGGTTCCGAGCATCTTTGCTAATTTGCTCTTAATACTTCACTTTTTAGTAATTTTGATAATCACCATCTTACCTATTTCACAAGAATATTACAGACCACCATTCATGGATGTATATGTGAAACTATTTTTTACAGTACATTTCATCCAGCAGGTGCATAGGAGGTCAAAAAATTAATGCAGATTTATTTGGGAGTTGCTCACGTGAATTTAAATGGAGGTTAAAATGAGAGGCTGAGTTACGCTGGTTACTGAAATTGAGACTGCAGGTCCAAGCTTGGCAGGGTAGCTTCCTCGGTGTGCTAGGTTACTGCATCTATGAAGCGCTCACAAATTACCCAGAGAAGCTGTCCGCTGTTCTGCATCCCTGAGTCCTGCTGCTTGTGTAGGGTCTGTCGGTGAGCACTTCAAGTGCAACAAAAGTATTTCAGGTCCTGTGCGTGCAGCGTTTAGCAGGACAGAAAATAACCTTTCTCTTCAACAAGTATAGAGAAGGGAGTTGGCAAAACAGAAGTGCTTAGACTTCTGGAGAGAACATATTCCTTGTACTCACGCTATTTCAAATCCTCAAATGGTTTTATTTCACAGTGATGTGGAAGATTATTAGAGTTACCTGTAAAGCAAATTGGCAAATACACAGGAAAACCAGTTGGCAGTTTGAGGTGAGGTGGTCAGACCATCTGTTTTTGATTTCTACACACCTCAGGACACTTTCATTAACAAAATCCCTGCTGTTGTGGGGAACAAGGACATTGGCAATACCCTTGATATTGCTAAGATACTTGTGCCAGGAGCATATTTATGTGGATTTTGATTTCTTTTTTGCTATACACTTTGTGTTTTTCTAAATGGTGCTGGAATATTTTGTGGATGGTAGATGTATGGAACTTGAGTGGACCCAGAGTTAGTTCTGTTCTGGCAGAAAATTCTGGACTAACTAAATAGATCTTAATTGCCTGAGACTGTGGAGGATCAGTGCAGTGTCTGGTTAATCCTTACCAGGCATAAATGTCTGAAGAAAAAGAAAGTAGTTGACACTCAGAGCCTTGTAAGATCTCATAACGTGTACTTCATAGGTGCAAGACCAAAAATAACTGATCAACATATGTACTTGAATTCTTTATAAAACAATTGCAGTTTAACAGTTTTAAGTTCCTTAAGCTTTGATAGTGTCCAGCTCTTTCACCGTGTCTTTTCACCCTGCCCCCTGCCCTCCTTCTGTAGGAAGTGAGAAGGGAGTCCAAAACATTGTATTCTGACACCATGTAGAAATCACTGCAGTCCAGTTCTCCTGAAGCGTATTTCAGTATATTTTAGAACATAAGTTCTTAGACTTACGGACTTTACTATTTGAGTGGCACATATTATACTTTGGTAAGAGACATTTCTGAAACTATATATAAAGCTATAACTGTATAACTGAATAACAAAGTAGGAGAAGAATGCTTGCTTGCTCAGAAGCATTTTGAAAAGCATTTATGAAAAGCAGACAGCAATATTCTGTTAATGCTAAATTAATTATTTTGTAATTCTGTATTGTCCAAATATAATTTGAATCAAGGATTTTGAGCTGGTTTTGAATGATTTCTTTGCTATTTGATTCACTTTAATATCCATGAGCAGAAATACACACAAACACACACACTCATGTGTGCATGGTCACAAACGTATCACATATCCTTAACAAGGATAATGCTAGGAAGAGGAAAAGAATTGCAAAACTGAGTGATTGCTTTTGCTTCCTCTACACAAGACTGAACAGCTAAGTGGCTCTGTGGTAAAAGACAGACATGAGAGAACTAAGAAACAAGATGAATGGGAGAGATTCAGGCTGGGACAGAAAAATAACAGGATAGGACTCAGACTAGTGTTATAAAAGCTCAGTGTGGTAGTCTCTGGAAAGAGCTTAAAAGGGAGGAGAAAAAAAACCAGCTTATCGATACAGGGAAACAGAATCAGCATATGCATGATTGCCACCAAATTAAAAAGAAATATCTTTATGGAGGAAGAGTCCCATGGAAAGTACATCTTCACTCTTTGCTACTATAGGTAGAGCAGCTGCAAATATAAGAAAAAGCATATAAATTTCTGAAAGTAATATTTCACAGCTGAGTTACATATACCACATCCACATTATGGACTGTGATTCATTATTTTGTTACTATGCTTTATAATGCTTGTTTTTTAAAAATTATTTTTACTTCAAAGCTTGAATTTTGGGTTGCACAATGTGTTTATACATCTGCTGCTATGCTGAGAACTACTGTACATAATGTGAAATGTGACCTATAATTTGAACATAAAATTTGGATAAAATTTGAAACCAACTGAGGAAAAAATCTGAATATTGATACTTCAATTTTGCCTGCGTTAGCAAAGAGCGTGTCACAGTGGGAGAGAAGCAGGACAGACATGGGAGAGGAATTGTGTTTATTTGATGCTGAGAACCCAGCTCACTTGTCAGGAAATTTATTTTAGACTAGCTTTATTCTGGTCCATGGTCTGAGTCTCCATTAGCAGCTGAAATGAATGAGGGATGTCTCAGCATGTTCTTCTGGCTTAGTTCTTATCTGAAGGGAATCCAGTTTGTGAGCTCCATGACCTCTTTATGATGTGAACCCAAAGCATGCGAAAATGGGACAGCTGGGAGATTCAACTCAAAAGCATGCTCCTTACCTCAGTTAAGAAGCTAATGTGGATGTACCCTCATAAGCCCTGTGTCTGAAGAGAGTCCAGATTTTATGTTAAGCTTATGAGATGCCACACATACCAAAATGATATTTCCCTATGTCTTAATGTAATATTATTGACCTTTGTTGGGGGAGAAGGGAAGTATGAAAGAGGAGAAACCTCCTGCAAAGAGACCTTGCTGATGGAACCTTGCTTGTCATTTGCTCCTTAGCTTTGCCAGGATGAGTGTGCAGTGTTGAGGGCTGTTTGAAAGAAACATTATTTTCAGCTGTCAGTTCCTTTGATGCACAATATTCACAAGATCCCTTGGGGGAGTACCACTCACTTTCAGAAAGGTTCATCACTGTTACACAGCAGCATGTTTGTTAGCTCAGAGAATGACTTGATGCAAGGGTGGCAAGTACTGTCTCACAGAACCATGTTGAAGATGTTGCCCAGATGTGTGGTCAGACTGAGACAGGTTACCTGTTCATAATATATTCAAATTAAAGAATGTCTGTTTTATGAGCAATTAAATTCTTATTTCCATCCCTATTTCTCTGCCTGCTTTTGGCCTTCTCCCTCTCCCTTCTAGTGTTTGACTGAGGGGGTTACAAGAAGATTGCTATAGGAAGGACTGGCTTGAGTACTTCTATAATTGCAAAAGTAAAGCTGCCCTTTCTGATTAATGATTTCTTTGTGTTTCTAGTACATGAGATATTGCCTGGTCTTTACCATCCCTTCAAAAGCCAGTCTGAAAACACATGTTCTAGGAACTGTGTCTTATTGTAAAATAAGCAGCAGAGGCCATGAATTTCTGTCTGTGTCCCTGCCCAACTTATTTTCTTTACAGAAGAAATAACCAGGTTTTAGAAAAGCAGACCATTTAGAAGTTGTTGCATGATTTCTCGATTCTGGAACCATCTCCCTGTTGTCTGGTTTCAAAGAACTACTGGAACCTGTTGTGTGGGTCTTTGTCTATGCAGTCAAACCCCACAATTAGATTCAGTTAAATTAATCCTTTAGGGATTGACTGAAGTCAGTCTTACAGCCACAGTGAAATATAAGGTAAATTGGATGGTAAGATATTTCACAACATTTAATATTCACAACTTCCTTTAATACAGATTTATGTTTTCTTATTTTCACTAATAATAGTTCACCAAACAATAGCTAATGAATCATAATGTGTTGAGCAACACAGCCATATTAAAATAGCCTTTACATGTTATCTGCACAGTAGTACAGGAATATGTTTATCACTAGACAATATTTGGTTTTCAAATTATATTTTCTCTGCTTTGGAATATCAAATACATTTTCTAGTGGGGAAAAAAAAAGTTACAGCTAGCCTTGTGTTGAATAACTTCTGATATCAAATATCAGCTAAAGGAATAAAGATAAGGTTAAAAATGCTGTTTACTTCTGTGCTACAGGAACCAGATCGGGAAAATTAAGTGCCAGTCAGTCTTCATATGTTAAATTTATATATAAGTCCAAACATTTTGCTTAGGTTTTCATTTAATACTTTCTTTTTCTCTTTTACTAACGTTTACATGCTTCTAATATCTGAGATGCTTTCAAAACAGTTTCTGTAAAGGTGAAGCTTAAAGCATCTCTTCATCCTCAAACCAGGCAGTAATTTAACAAAAATGAGAATAATGCAAACTGAGACTTTTCACCAACAAATGCCAGTCTGTTTTGTCCATCTTCAAAAATGTTTGTCTAAAGAGAGAAATGTGAACAGAAGCAAAGTCTGTTCAGACTCTAGTGCTGCAATTCCATGATTGCTGTTCCTGCCCGGTGCATCCTCCTCCCCAAACTCGCTGCAGGGAGACATTCTTGTCTCCCTTGTTCTAGCACTAGCACTTGTGCTGCCATCCAGCGAACCAGATCAGTACCTTGATACTGGAAACTACATCTTGTCTTGTTTTTCAGGGTTAGGTTTCTGCCAGATCAATTTTTTAATTTGCTTGCTCTGTGAGGTTTTAATGCCAGCATGGGGGAGGGGGCAGGAACATATTTCAGGAGGTGGTGGGGAAAACTGTTCCACCCCTCTCTGGAGCAGCTGGCACTCTTCATTGGCTTCAACTGATTGTAAAATTTTAAAGTATAAAACACTGATCTATGAGCTACAGTCCATGCCTGCAAATAGAGCTGTCACTCTGAATATTTGTTTCTGGTATTTCTTGCACATGAATCTGTTCCGAAGTAATGTAAAAATTTGAGAGTTCAAAGCATTCATTCTCTCTCTCGCAAAAAAAATAAAAAATCATAAGTGCAGTTCTGTGGCTCAGTTCTAAGTGCAGTTCTGTGGCTCAGTTAAGTCACAGCCCAACAAAGATGCAAGTAAACCCATGACAATGAGACAGTGGAACTAATTTTTTTTTTTTTAAAGATGATGTATTTCTTCTGTTTTATTAAAGTCTCCAGCTATTTTTTAACGTGTAACTGAATGTTAGCTATAATACTGATGGGTTTTTTTAAAAATGTCTTTTTTGTTTCCTTCATAGACTTGAATCTGAACATTTTAGTAATTTCCTTCATTTCTTTAGTTTCATGATTTGCTGATAATGCTATAATCGGATATCTGTTGGGTGAAACAAAGCATACTTTATCCTCCTGATATTCTTTTTAACCAAAGCAAAACTACTGGTTTTGACGTTAGTTTATAATGAAATGATTTGAAAAAAGCAAAAAGCAAAACCAGAAAACAAACAACATATACCAGTGAGGATTTGTAGCAAACTTATCTAGAAAACATAATTATTAGTACTTGTGAAAACAAACAGAACTGTAGTAAATATTTTGACAGCACAGTGAACATTTTTAAGAGCTACCTGTTTTGTATGCTATTAGCAAGTACACTTCATTCTATGTGGCTTTCCAGCTGGCTTTCCCTTCATGGGAAGGAGAGAATATGTATGCACTCTGGTTACAGGTGTCATACAGGCCTTGGTTCTTGTCTCAGAAGAAAGTTTTCCACATTGGTATCACTCAGACAAAAGCCTGGAGAAAACCGCGTGACCTTTTTCCTTAGCTAAGGGTTGAGAGTGCACATTGATGGCAGCTGTAACTCCAGCAGAGCCTGCTGCATGCAGCTTTTAGGTGTTCTGACAAACAAGTCTTAGTGAAGTTACTCGAGCTGACTTTCCCATAGCATTAAAAAAGAAAGCTTTTTGTAAGTGGTGCAATATTATGTGGAGGGAGTACTCTTCAATGCATTCTGAAATGCGAAGAAGCCATTATTGTCCTGAAAGATCAGTTGTAATACCCAACCTATAAATTGCTGCTAGCGAGATTTATTTGTGTTAACAATAAATCTTCATAGGAGTATTTAGCCCAGTTTTTTTAATGCTCCCCACTCAATCAGACCATAACTTTATTGTTTTGTGTTTAGTCAGAAAGATTTCTAAGTAAGCAAATCCTTTCAGCTTCAGTTCATAATACATGCTGACAAAGAGTAAAACAAATCATTTAAGAAGTACTAGTTTTTCTTTCTGAGGTTACTTACCTTACATTTTCCCTGGATAACTGCAATAAATACATATACCACTTTGCCTTTTCTAATTTTGGCTTTAACCAAGAGAGCTATTCACCTTTCCATCCTTCAGGCAAATAGTTTCAGGATATAGGTCCTAAATACTCTATTGTAACCTTTGAATCCAGAGTGACACACACGTGTCACAGTGACATGAATGCAAAGTTTTCTTCTGATTTTGTACTACTGGCAGTTCTGGTTCTAAAGAAAGTCACAATGCCTAGGAGAATGGTGGCATGACAAGTAATGGGATCATAGGATTCTCAGTCTTTAATAGATTTTGCTCTCCTTGCTGAAGAAATATATTGTCATTGAATAGTTTATGATGAATAAAAAGCTAGCTAGAAAAATGAATTTTGCAGCTGACAGTGGTGGTCATGAAATAATGCTTCTGTTGTGCTAGCCATTTATCACAAAATTATTATTGAAATGTAAGGTCTATACTACAAGATGGGCAACAAGATTCAGTAGTACACATGATGAAAACTGTCGTAACAGAAAGACAGCTGAATATGTGTTGCGATAGGTTATTAATTGACTAATTTGTGTTTTGTAAGGTTTTGTGTGTAAGTTAAGATTTAGGGGAGTAGGAACAACTCCTAATAGCAAGACAGTACCTTGTCATATGAATGTCATGTAGTGCTTTGCAGTATTATGTCAGTATATCAACAATTATTTGATGAAATATGCTTCAGTTTTTGTTTTTAATTGCCTTTAAGCTAGCAGGCTGTACAAGTGTTCAGATAGCAGTATATGGCATGGGGTAAAATGCTGCTACTTTTAATAATGTGTGCAGTAGGTCAGAGCTTGGTCAAGAACATTGAATAAGACTTGCCAAGAGGTTTTCCTCGTCTGTGCAATTTGTTGGTGAATCTGAAACCACTCTAGGAAAAAGTAATAATGGTAGTAAAGTAAATGTTTAAATAGGTCTTGGGGCTGCACAAAATAATCCCTGGTTCTGAACATTGAAGAATGAATACATATGTATACGTTCCTTTCATCAATTTTTTCCCTTTTTCCCTTTGTGCTCCATGAAGGCCATCTGCTGCCGATCACATGCTCAGTGGAAGCACTTAGAGACTCATTTATCAATGATGTAGTTTAGACAGTCAGTAGAAACAGTCATTAATGTAGCTCTTTTTTTTTTTTTTTTTTTTAAATTTGGACTAATGTGGACTAAGTGACTGAAGAAGCTTAGAGAAGGGTATGTATTAGATCTCTCCAGCTACGAAACATGGAAAACCAGACACTTGGTCTGTTCTTAAACAGAACATACAACTTTGTAGTGAAGATAAACCCTTTGCTTGGTTCTGAGTCCTAATGTGTTATGTCTTCTAAGTTTTCATAAGTAAATTCTGATTGTGGAAGGGGACTATGAGATGGAAATATATAAAATTACTCATCTTACAATTAAGCGTTTATATCACGTATATCCCCTGCTATGCCAAACAGCAACATAGCCACATCTAAAGCAGTTCTCAGGATAATTTAAAAAGTATTAAGAACTAAAAACAAAAATGAAAACTGAGCATGCATGCACTTTTTTGATCTGGGAATCAGATTTAGTTTCTCATTTCTTTTCCATTTTCTTCCTTCGTTGTGTATTTTTTTGAAATTTCCAAAGTTCAGTGACATAAGGACAGTTCAGAATCACTCCCAGAATATATTTTTAAGCCTTTTTAATCACTATCTTGTTTAGCTAAAGAAATGAGGGATGGTTCATATGAAGAGAGTGAAGAAAAGAAGCAGATGAGGCTGAAAATATTTTGGAAAAAAGTCTTTATTTTTTTTATTTGAAGATTCAAGTTACTACTTTGTTCATGTTTTCATTGTTCAAGTTGTTCATATTGCACAATATTTCCGATTGATATGGAGAGATTGTGTCATGTTCAGGGAATCGGTATAAATTGGTGTAATGGGTATAAATATGCCTATTTCATATTCACAATGATCTTAACCTCAAAGAGCTCACAATCAAAATCAAATAAAAATCCCAGTTCCTCGAGATGATGCCTCTTATCATACATTATATATGGTGAATAACACGTCCTTTTTTCAGAGAACTCAAAGTAAAAGCTTGGAAGATATCAGCAGGGAAATGTTAAAGGTTTAAAAGTTGATAATGCAGAAGGTACTCTATGCTAACAGTACAACAGTTTCAGATGTTTGTTTGTATTCCTCTCTACAAGGTGGGTAACAGATAGATGTCACCTCACTAAATAACAAACATTTATTTATATACTTTTTAGCACCCTGCAGAAAAGTCAGAAACCATAACATTGAAAAAGATCTTTAATTTCACATTGATAAAATTAGTGTAGCTTGAACTTGCTTTCTGCTGTACAAAAAGGAAATCTGAATAACTTGACAGGATACATCCCAGGGTCCTGAGGTAATTCGCTGATGTAGTTGCTAAGCCACTTTCCATTATATTTGAGAAGTCACGGCACTAAAGCGAAGTCTCCACTGACTTGGGAAAAGGGGGTATCACACCTATTTTTGAAAAGGGCAATAAAGAGGACCCTGGGAACTACCAACCAGCCAGCCTCTAGTACAAGATGTACCTGCTTAACACAGGAGGGTTGGACTAGATCTTCAAAGGTTCCTTCCAGCCCAAACCATTCTATGATTCTATAAGAAAAGTAAGCATTCTCTAGGAAAAGCAGATTCTTTTGTGCTATTCCTGTATCTGACTGGTTTCATCTATTTTAAAATTAATATTCACATTACGGAATTAAACTATAAATAATTGGTATGAGTCTGTAATAGGTGAGGAGATTGAGAACAGTTTTTAAATGTGTAGGTTTCAAGGTTTGTGCATTGTAAAACTTTTAAATGGAGCCTAAAATAATGGCTATGACAGTTCTTTCCTTCTCAAGGTGGAGGAACAGACAGGTCACTCTTAAAAGGCAGCTGGTGAGATGACGCTGCACGGAAATCGAAATCAGAAAACTTTACTCTGGGTGCTCTCAATGCTACTGGACCCAGGCTGAGTGTGAATTCTTGGATCAAACAAAAAAACAAAATGGGGAGGGGGAGGGGGGAGTGGAGGTTTTTTGTGTTTTAGCACCAAAACAGAAGAACCACCTTTTCTGTCTTTCTATTGTATAGATTTGAAGAAGAAAGGTTTGAATATTGGCATTTCCATCTATTTTCCTTTCCTCACCATACACTCTCGCCATGGAAAGAAGTGATTAGCCTTAGGAAATGAAGAAAAAAAGAAATTGCTTTTTGCTATTACTTGTAATTTCTTTCGACAGCGCTTTCTAACTGTAGCCCTTGGTTCTGGTGTACACTAGGCCAGTGATGAGCAGCTAAAATGGTCAGCAAAAAGCAGCTATTCTTTTTGAGGCCTTCACAAACAACTTAACAGTGGGTAATGGAGAAAACCAGCTGAGAAAATTACAAAGAACAAAGCTGACATTGCCAGAAACTTTGCATGTACTGGCTCCCTCCATTTGCCTTAATGTATCTTAGTCAGCAGCTGGACAACCTGAGAGCTTTACAGTTTGACATTTTATAAAGTGCACTCTTTTAATAGACTTAGCCTTTTTTTTTTTTTTTTTTAAATGACACAAGTTATAATCATCTTTTACTTGCAAATTGAGCAAAAGTTGAGAGGTATTAATAAAGGATCTATTTTTCTCAAGGAGAAGAATATGTTCTTAAGTGAACCTGAGCGCCTCTAGCAGTTATATACAGGGAGGAGGAAAGCTGAGCTTGCTCTCAGTTGAGGTATTTTTAAATTTTTTACAAATTCATCATCTGCAGATATTAACTGGGTGTGACCAAGAATTTTACATGAGTGAATTTTTGTCTAATTAGAAAAGGCAGAAGATTTCTAACTGAAACTTGGCTTGATTTGGAGACACACACCTTAGAACTTTTCAAGGTTTTCTATGGTAAAAATCTTACTGTTTTCCCCACAGAGTTCTGTGGACATCTTCTTTTGTGTGGCGTTTGTATCTACAGTTTTTCTGGGACAGATAATGCCCTGCTAGCTAGTAACCAAAATTGTTTGCAACACTGTGGAAAAAACCCCACTATGCTGGAATCAAGCGTGTGCATCTTTCAGCCCAAATTCCCCATCTGGTAGCAGCGTTTCAGTTGGAAGCAGCTCAGATGAACAGGAGAGACATTGTCATTAGAAGGCAAACTGCAGCATGGTGGGAAGCTGTTCAGCTCTCTAAACTGATAAACTGATATTAGCTGAATCCTGCTAAATGGTGGTGGTGGTGGGGTGTTGGTTGTTTTTTGTTGCTTTTTTTTCCCCCCATGCCAACATTTTCAATTACGAAATTTCTAACTGTGAGCTGAATGTTTGAAACCATGGCCACTGTCTCCCAGGACAGTGATAGAAAAAGATACGTGCTACTTGGTCGTTTGAGGAATCTGGAGAGCCACTTCATTTCTAAATTAGGCTTTTTCTCTGAGTTGGATGTGAGACTAAAATGAGAATGTTAGTTGTTCTTAAATAGCCAATTGTTCGAAAATTCTTGAATCAAAACAGTCAACTGTCTTTCATATAGGCACAAACAATAATCCATAAGAATACATGTGAATTGAAATATGACTGACCACAGAGAATCATAAGCAATTGCTATCAGCCCTTGAAAACATGAGGAGCTGTTTCTCAAACCCACAAAACCTCAGCTTTAGCTCATTAGCAAAAGTAGTTTGATTTGGGCTGTTTCATGTCATAAGCCTGTAGAAGAGGCTATTCCAAAACAAAAAGTAGTGCCAATGTGATATTTGAGATGCTTGATAGCCTGCATATATAACAACTATTTTTATACATGAGTGTAAAGATAGAAGTTAATGATCAAGCAACACTGTTTTGCATTCAGAGTTTGTATAGATCTGTAATTCCTGATGGTCATCCCAGGTGTTAGAAGTTACTGAATCTGGTAGCCTGATGGAGGCAAGGCTGCTGTGGCTCTGTCTTCATGTTCAGACGGTAGCAAAGCAGAGCTCATGTTTCTGAGAGAGTGAAGCACACACAGGGAGCAGCATAAATAGATCACAGTGCCCTGTCAGCACCCACATGAACGCAAACCAGCACAGGCTGCCTCACCCTGTTCTTCCTTTTCAGCTGATGAGGATTAGTCTTCTAGGGGCATCTATGGATGCATACACACAAGCAACACTTCAGTAGCTGGCCCTAGATGATGTATCCACTAGCTGGCCCCAGATTTCACTGGTGTCACTGGTTGCTGGCACCCAAACAAAAGAGCCTTGGAGATTTGCAGCCCTACTCTAATTGCTGGTGCTGAGACCTCTTCTACTTTCTGGCTAGTTGAGCTTGAAGTTAACTCTTGATCACACATAGTACCCACTCAAAAGTGGGAGCACACCTAAATGGAAGATACTTAGGATTTAATGAGAAAATGGGACACACTTCAGTGATTGAGGTCAGGACAAACATGCTGACCAGCTAGGTATTTACAGTTAACTTGTTCCTTTTCTTTTCTTTTTCCTTATGCTTGTTCCTCCCTGATCCACCTTGATCCCTCCCTTTCCCCGCCTTTATCCCCAAAATGTTTCATAGTAAGTCTCATTAATTTACAGAATCCCCTTAACCCATCCCATAATAAATTTCACACTGTCTAAAAATGTTCTTTCCCCTGCTTCTCTTAATGAGTTGCACCCCCCTGTAGCCAATAACACCCATTAGCCCAAAGGCCATTCTGAGACAGCTCTCAGTTGACTCATCTGAATGGATTTCACATTGGGACAGGGGGTGTTTGCAGTGCTTTGCTGTCCCTAACAACACTTTTAAATGACTGGTTAAATGAATGTATGGGATGTTTAAAGCCACAAGTTTTAACAGTATTTTCACCCTGGCCCAGCTTCTGCATTCTCAATAAAAGAATACCATGTCTACGTGACCACTGAACTGGAATAATAATCAATGTAATATAATTACGGTAAATAAGCAGATACACAGTTTACACCAGATTGCTGATGGAAGCCTCTATTAGAGCTGTTAACATTCTTCTGTTGAGAAAATGAAATGGAAATACTTCTGTAGAATTGTGTAGTACTGTATTTTTTCTCTGATGATATTCTGGCTTACATGAACAGTTTCTAACTGAAGGATTTATTTTTTAAATAGAAGTGCAGGTGGGAGTCAGGCACAGTGAGATTTCCTGCTTCACTAGCTAACCCTGTGCAGATTAATGATTCACTTCAGCTCTATCTGAATAATATTAGTGTAGCAAATTATCCTGTATACTAGGACGCACTTTTCTATGTCTTAGGAGGCATTCATAAGAAGATACAGTACTATAACTTATGAAACTGTTCCTCACAATATGTGCTTTGCAGATCTCACTGCTGAGACTATTACCAGTGAAAATGAGACCCAAGACTCATTTTGTTTCTCATCTTGAGGATTATGTTGTCTGTAATTTGGGAAAGGCTTAAAGGACTATTTAGACTATTTCCCTCCCACTCCCATAATTACACTGTGGTCATATGAGCAGAGCAAGTAGAAAAAAGCACCAGCTGCACTTCGGCAGCTGTGTTAATGATCTATTACATGCTACTAGGCAGCTTGGTATTGCTCTGTTTTCACATTTGTATCAGCAAGCTCTGTTTCTGCAGGTTACGTTCTGTTTGACTTGTACAAAACCAGATGTGCTCAAAGATTGTACAATTATTACATCGGTTGACATGTGTCATCTTATTGATGCTAGTTGAAAAGTAAACGAGGCATGCTCTATCAATTTTACCCTATGGAAATAGAAGCTCAGTGTTACAGTTTCCAAGTAAGCTTCAGAAAGCTAAGCAGGTTCGCTTTTTTTGATTGTAGAAACAAATACAGCAAAACTCATGATACTTGAGACTGCATTGGTAGTAGTATTCTCATGCCACTACGCTCCTTTTGGTTGTATTGTAGTAACCAGAACACTATTTGCTAAGGAACTGCACAGTAAAAGAAAGGTTCCTCTTGTATCTGGAGAAAGACAATTTGCCAGTTGGTTGGAAAGTCAGTGTTGCTTCCATGACATTGACTTGCTTTGAGAATCATCATACAGCTGCCATTAATTTTAGCCTGGTTTTTGTGCGCTGGCTTCTATTGTGAAATTGCTTAGAAAGCAGATTAAAGCATGGAATACACTGTTGTCTGTGTCACAGCTGTGACTATTGTAGCTTTCTAAGCTGGGACAACCGTCTTCCTAATTCATGCTAAAGCTCTAAAAGTCTACCTGTATTCCAAATAAAAGGTGTTTCTAAGAAGCACGGGTAACATCTGTACTTTCTTCAACCTAGCCTTAGTGAGAAAAATGAGGAATAATATCAGCCAGGTCATGTTTTTGATGCATGTGCTTGCTCATCTTCCCTTGACTGCAATTAGCATTAACAGTCTAACAACATTTGAAAATTCTGGTCTTCAGTTCCAGCTCTGTTTCTCTGCCCAGGAAATAATTTTGTTTTATACAAAACAGTCTTTCAGTTCCTCATGAATAGAGACTTGAAAGAGAAAAGAAAATGTTTCACATGTCAGTGGGCTGCAGATTGCTTAGCGCTGTTGTAGAAGCCGCTAAAGGAACTCTCAGAGGCTGGGACAGTAGTAGTCTGGATCAGCCCGATCACTAATTCTGTAGTGGTAAAAAACAGCTCTTCATGTGTACTCTTTAATTTATGTTAACAAGCATTTTTCCTTGTCAAGTTTAAATTAAGAGTCCACCCCGCTATAACTATGACTTGAAATACGCTGTTTCCTCTCCACTGCTTTTTTAATAAAATTTTGTTGCAGTTTCATTTGCAAAGTATGCTAAAAATAATTAAAGCCAAAGGTGTATAATAAATAGAAGTCAAACAGTATGCTATCCCGGAAGGTAAGAAATGAGACTTCAAACAAATCTTCAGCAGAATGTGCAGGAAACGTTACTGAAATAGGGCTCTAATTTGAAAAGTCACTAGAAAGTTTCACTCTCCCACACAGCCTAGTATTTCAAAGCAAGCAAACAAAAAGCCACTTCTGTTGATTATGCCCCTTGGCTCCACAAAGCCAATGCATCCAAGATGTTTGCAGAGCTGAATGGTTTTTTGGCAGTGTTTAACACTGAATCTTCTGTGAAGTTTTGAAGATTTTAGGACTTCCACAAAGGAAACTATGTATGCACGCCTAAGATTATGAATTTGTTGTCAGCTATGTTCTAAAGCACAGATCTTCCACAGTAGAAGCCCTAGTAATATGTATAACCTTAGCTGTTAACCATTCAACGTACAAGGAATAGTCTTAATATGAGAACTGGGGTAAAACACTTATTTGATTATTATTTTTTTTTAAGTATTTGGAAGTAGTCTAGAATGAAGTCTCTATTCTGGACAGCTGGAGCTGAAAGTTTATGTGGCTTGACAAGATTATGCTGGTGTAAAAATTATATGTTGGATTCTTTATTCATGCAAAGGACAATGTACAAAATAACCCTTGATAAGCTAGTTCCTTTAAAATATAGCTGTTGCTCATTACCTCCCTCAGAAAATAATAAATAATTAAACACTTCAGCTATTTTCTTTCATTTCAAAGAGCATAAGTGGGAGAGAACAGTTTGGAGAGGTATGTTAATGTTGTGTTTTTCTCTGTTTATTGTAAACAGTATTGGTGACACCGATCTAGTACAGTTACAGCTATAGTTACTTGTGACCACAATGGAATATATTTGTGAATGTGTTTAAGAGGGGAAAGGGCATTTTGTGAAACAGGACAGATTGTTGTATGATTCCTGTTGAAACAATGGAATGAAACACATTTTTCTCCTTGTCTCTGGAGATTTTCTTTTATACTATTGAAGAAAAACATTGATAACTTAAGGTAATCCTCTATGAATGCAGTTACACACGTGTTTTTCAGGTCGCAATAAACACAGCCTCACCCACTTCTTATTCCCACTGAAAAACTTCCGTTGTTAGTGATTTGACTTCCTGACTGAAGCTGTTGTGGATCTTACCACGTTCTCAGCATCTACACAGAAGGCGGGAATGATAATTGGAGATAAACATTTTTTTTTTCCTACTGTCATCAAATGCACTGTAGTATTTGCTGTACTCTGCCACTTAATATAGTTTCTATTTTATGATACCGGTGTATAATAGTATTTTATAATACTATTAAAAAAGCAGTTTGACTCTTGTTACTCTTTCTTTCATCAAATACAGTAGGATCTTCTTTCACCAGCGTTACTGATTGTCTAGGTATTCACAACAGATTTTGTATGGACTGAGTCTGAATCATGCAGCTTCTTTACAATGACTGTCCAGTATAGAAAGCATTAAGTGTTAAATCAACACTATACTGCTGTCCATGATACCCTCTGGCATCCTCATGTGCAGACTCACAGCACTGCATCTTAAAAATATTAATTTGGTATATGTGCTGCTTTTGTAATGGAAATAGCTTTCCTTTTCTTTCCTTAGCTTCATTTCTACGTTTGTGCATCTAGACATTACTAGGTTAAAAAAACCACACCAAACCAAAACTGCATCACTAATGTCATTCTGCAATTGCAAATGCATTGTTTGTGGCTTGCATTCCAGCAAGCTTGTAAACAGGAATAAGCCTTGATAAATCAATTGAATAGGCAGGTGAAATGGACCATAATGAACATTGATTACATGCTTACATTCTGTTTACAGTGATACTGGATGTGTCTCTGTCCTGTAAAGCTTATTTATGGCCAGAGTGCCAAGTCATATGATTGAAACTAGAATGTTTTATGGAATAATTTCAGCATGATGTGATTAGCTTTTAATACTTTAAACCTATGGCTTCTTTCTTAACAGCAATAACATTCTTACAGTTCGGCAACTCCTAAACATTGCAGATAGTGTATGTCTATAAATACACATACAGAAACAAACCCATTTCTAGAAACTGAAAATACTTGAAAACAAACTTTGCAAACGTTTGGCTGAAACTGCAGTTTAGCAATTACCTACTAAGTTAGGTGGCATTTAGAGTGCTTTTTAATTCTATTTTCAAAGTCTCCATTGGCCTAATGCAACTCATTTGTTTTCTGAAATGTTAATGGAGAATTTATTTCTGTACTTAGAGTTTCGATGGAATCCGCGGTCATTTTTCGTATTTTTGGTCAGGAAATTCAACATTGTCATATTTACTGTTCTTAATTTGGTAATTATTAAGAAAACAGAGTGAATTTATAATTATCTGTTTACATATATTTTAACAATTTGTCGGTTTTCCAGGTTTTCCAGATTGCGTATGTTATTGTGAAAGCAGCTAACTCACCTCGACCTGGAAATTGGATATTAGAGCGTTCGCTGGATGGTGTCGACTATCAACCATGGCAGTATTACGCTATCACAGATAGTGAGTGCCTGACACGCTACAACATTCATCCCCGTCCTGGAACTCCATCCTATATAAAAGATGATGAAGTCATATGCACTTCTTATTATTCCAAAATACATCCTCTGGAGAATGGAGAGGTAAGATCAGATGTTATTACATGCACCATTACCTGACAGAAAAAAAACCACCCTTTGCTTAATTGGCAAATATCTGCCTTGAGCAGACAGAGTGTTTTGGTATGCTTGAAAACTGGGGAGAGGTAGTCTATTTGCAATTTAAAAACCTCATCTTACTTGGTCCTATATAAATGCATACAAGGTACACTCTAATAAGCATATTCTGCAGAGTAAACCAAGAAATAAAAGAGTTATTAGGTGGAAGTAGGCACTAGTACTTTCAGACAACTTTAAGTGCTTGAAATATGTTCCCATGTCATTTACAAAGGTGAGAATACTGAGAAAAATCATGAACCCAGTGAAGTCATTAAAGACTGAGTTGTATTTTCAGTCCCTGTGTATAAGCTATGATGTTAAATGTTAATGATTTTACTTAGAGTTTAATTTATTGCATATAAGAGCTTGTAACTGACCATCTGCCCCTGCATATACCTATTCATTCTTGTCCTGTCAGAGGCCTGTGCTATTTCAGTGTGAGTCCAGGCACATGAATCACAGACCAGTCATTTGTTTTAACTGTGAGGGTGTAGAAAAGATGTGGTGGAGGACAGAATGAGGATCTGTGATTGAAAGAACAAGGTAAATGTGACAACTGTAGCTGAAAATACAGTGTTTTCGGCCTCTTACAATGGAGAAAGGAAAGCCGTGTGTACTAAATTCCAACTGTATATTTTTTTCACATTTTTTTCCGATGCTTGCTTTGCACACGGCTTGGTAAATCAAGGAAGTAACATGACCTGAATGCGAAGATCTGAAGTGTTTATTTATTTACAGATTCTTTGATGTCTAATGATATTCTGAGAAATTTTAGCTTCAATATTGATCCTTCCATTAATTTTTTCTGTTCCACTTTTTAATGGCTTATCTGCATATGAAGAGGTACACACTTACTCTCTTTTGTTCCTCTGCATGCAAAATAACATTCACATACAAAATTGCTAATACAATTATTTTTGAGTACTGGATATATATATGTATAGTTTGTTTATATTTACAGGAAATTTCCAATGCCAGTTGCAAAAATAGAGAAATACAGCTTTCAGTGAAAATATCCTGCTGATATCCTTTAAAAAGGTGTAAGCTTTCTAAAGGAGTCTCACATGAGTTACCAGATACAAAATTGGTTGCACATCTAGGAAAAGTCATCACAAATACTTTGTGCTTGTAGTTGTATCATTTGCACTGGCATCATTTGAATGGGTATTAGTTCTTGTAAAATCTAGCAGGAGCAGATAAAGTGATATTAAGAGAAATGGTTCATATATGTTTTCAAAACATTTCCAACTGGGTGCTTTTTAAGTGGTGAACAGAACAGGAGTTAGCAGTTTTCCACTTGTGAAGAAATTTTCTACAGGGAGAACATGTCTGCACTGAAGATACAACGCCAAAGTAATTATTCCAATATTTAATTTAATTTACATGGTTCAATTTCTTTATCTAATTCTCTTCTGGTATTGATTCCAGTAGTCTGCTGTCCTCTTGGTTAAACCAGTGCATCCTTGTATTCTTCATTGGCTGAGTTTAATAGCAAAGGGCTTTTATTCAGCATGCTGGTATATATCCGTGGCTGAAACATTGGCTTAAGGCCTGCTGAATTGAGTGGAACTTAATTCTGATCTTAAGTGTGCAATTAATAATTTTTAACTTGGCCTGATGTGCTGTAATTGGTGCTCTGTCCTGAACCTAGTAAATGACCATCATCTGATAAAGTTTCTTTAAACAGGAAATAGATTTTGAAGGGAGGAATGCATCTGTTCCAGTCCACTTGGAACAGGGGAATTGTTAGATCAGGCATACTTTGTGAAAGGCCTATGATTTAAGCCACCCTATATTAATCTTACCTCACACAGGTAGTTATTAATCCGAGATATGGCCCTAATAGAGAGAGAACATCTTGAAGTGAAAAGCCAAAAGCTTAACTTTTATAGTGGCTGGAAGAGTATCATTCCACATTAATTAATCAGCTTACATTTTTAGCAATATTCTTTTCATAAGTAAAACACTAGTTTCATCTGTCTGAGCAGCTGTAGACTGCATTACAAAATATGTAGCATTAACACAGAACTAACCCAGGTTAATTCTTTTTCATATTTAATCAAACACATAACATGAAAAATAATACAATTTATACCAATGTCAGATTTACTCGTAATTGTTTTGTAGGCGGTATTTGCCTGGTTCCTGGTCTTTCAGTGGAACTACATCTGCATATAATTTATTTTTGTTCCAGGGTAGGACTTTTGTTTTATGTGTCAGATATTACAGACATTTCGTAAGACTGACAGAGTTAAGAAATGTACATGACATAGCTTTCTTTTGCTGGAAAACCCATGAGCTGTTTAGACACACCATTCTGCTGTACCTCAGGAAACCTGATGAAGTATAGAAGGAGCATAGGTTGGCAAGCCAGTGCCAAAGTCAAATCTACACCTACAGTAGTGTCGTAAGTTAAAATCTGTCATCCTCAAAAAAGCAGAATATGTTCTTTTGATGTATACTTTCAACAAACATTTTAGTCAATGGTTTGATTGATTAGAGTATATCCAGAAATGTTAATTCTAGGCAAAATACTTTTGGCATTTCATAGTGTCAGTACCTGCAGCAGTAATATTCCTGTGGCTAATCACAGAATTAAACCCAACAAGAACTGGAATGACAACAGCAAAAAGACAAAAACCAAACAAAATCCCCATGTGATTTATCTTCAGGTCAGTGTAACTAGCCCAAGTTTAAGTTTTTGTAGTCAAATGTGAATAAACAATCTGTAGACCAAGATTTATTTGCATAAAATAATTTTATTGAATGTTTTAATGCATTAATGGAAAACGTATAATGATAGCTTCTGAATGAACAAAACTGAGAAATTCTCAAATAAGGAAATTTCTCTAGAAGTGTAGACTTGAATGCAGAAAGATTGTTAGCATTCCAGTTTCTATACTAAGATCAGTGATACTTGAAGAAATCATAGGGAGAACAGTGTCTCTATATCACACTGGCAGAGGACTTTTAGCATTTACATTTCTGATAACACCATCAATACATGTAAATGCTAAAGTTTCTCAAAATAGCATTTGAAAATTAAAAAGCAAGTTCCATTGTCTCAGTGTCCCCAAGACAGGAAAAGAACAAAAAGAAATGAAGAGATCAGTTGTATTAATGACTTACTAACTTTTACTGAATTGATGTTTCTTGCTTTAATTAGATTAAGTAAATTTTTTGGCTCTAACTGAGAAAGAGTTGTTTAAGGGTTAATAACTGGCCGGATGAGACTGCTATTTTTGGATAAAGAAGAATGCCAATTTTGTGACATTGTTGTCTTTATTTAAACACCATATCAGAATGGTATTTCTTTTTTTCTTTATTTCCTTAGATGTTCATTAGGTTGAGAACTAAAAATTAGTAGGTTACCTTAGTGATACTTTGCTTCATTTCCCTGACACAGGAGCCTCTGATGTTTGCATCTAATTTGTACCTGTTTTTATTGGAGTCTTCCTTCTGAGAGACTACAGTTTGTGTCACACCTTTTTTACCTCAATGACTAGGTAGATACAAAGACCTGGACATTAACTTTCAATATCGTAATTTTTTTTTTTTTCGTGAGATGTATGAAGATATCTTTTATGAAATGTTTGTTTGAACTAATATGTATAGTATTTGTATTTGGATATGTAGGAATCTTCCCTCTTGCTTGCAGTTTCAAAGCTGGATCCTTGGAAGACTTCAGGTGCACCAGTTGATCACTCTAACATGTTAGGAAAATTTATATCTTTTATTAGACAATGACACATTTTACCTGAACTGTAGGTTGACAGGAAAAAAATGTAGGAGGTTACACTTAGAAAAAGCATTCTTCAAACATAGATTCAGAGTATTTTGAATAGGCTAGGAACAAATATTTAGGTAAAAAATCATTGGTTTGCTCTATTTTTAATATAAAGTAATTCTTTGTGCAAGCAGAGATTGAAAGTCAAATCCAATGAAGACAGTGGGAAGAAAGGTTTAATTGATCTCATGGGAAAACAGTTGATTCTTACCTACTAAGAAGTCAAGAGGAAAAAACTCTCCTATTCTGGGAAACAGTGAGTTTCTCTACAATGAAGCTTTCTGAAAGTATAAAAACCAAGAGGAAGGGTATGACTTTATATTCCCACATTATTAAATCTTAACTGGAATAGCCAATGGACTCCCTGGTCCCTATTAGTGTCATCACATAAAGATCTAACAGAAAATTGTTTTTCAATAATTATAGTCATTACTGTTGTGTGGAAGGTATGTAACCTACAAGGAGAAGAAATCCCTCCCTCTTTGTGGGCAGAATCTGTCTTCAGAGGATGCTGCCTCAAAGGATATTCTTGCAGTTGAGTTTAGGTTACACAGAAGTTACAAATGATGAGCCTTATTTGTCAGTTTGGTAGGCAGATTTAATATAAAAAGGAGGGATTAAGAAAGGAGAAGTTGAAGTGGCTGTAGATGAGGAATACTTTTCCTTTGAAAGGATTTGTGTGTGTAAGTGTGTGTGTATAGCTAATGGAAAAATCTCTTGGCAGGACACAGAAGTAACACTGGTCTCTTTTTCAATCCCCGTTGCCCTTTGTCAGAATTATCAGATGCTCTCCTGAAGTTCTTGCTCAGGGTAATATTGCTAACTTCCTAGTTATGTAGTCTGCACTTGCTCTTAACCTTGTAGAGACTAGATGAACAAGTCAACAATGTTGAAACCCTTCCTTGGTGTTTTTGACTCCTACCCAAGACAGAGGTAGGTTAGAGTTCTGTCTTATACTGTCTGGCTTTTTCTTCAGGAAAACATTCACCATGCTTTTTTTCTAGACAGGGCAGAAGGGAGTTGAAAATAGTAACAATGTCAGTACTGATGGAGCGTTTGGAGTGGGGTGGGGGGCAGTAGGGGAGATGAGTTGAACGTTATTTTAACTCCAGTCCATAATGAAAGCTTTTACATTTATAACGGGGTTTTTTTTGTATCTCATGCCTCCCTATCACCAGATACACTTGTGCAATTGTGAGCTTTTTGGTTTTCCATCACATGACTTGTTTTGGTTTATTTCATATTTCATGGAAGAATGAAACTGAGATGTAGATTAGCTGTATCAGGATGCTGTGAACATCACTCCTCACTAATTGCTGCAATACTCATTTGGTATCATGAAAAGATACCCATAAATGTATCTCTGCTACAAATTGTGACTGATGAAGAAAATCATATGTTTGTGATTGTCCTAACAAGGCAATGGAGAGGTGAAATTTCAGATTCAGTAAATATTTCCTGTTACTGAATAAGAGAAACACTCTCTGATCCTGTTGTGTGAGATGTTTTTCAAATGCTTTTTTCAGTTGCTAAGAATGATCTACCTTGACATTTAGAGATCAAAAATTTGAAAGGTATTAGCCCTATATTTGAAGGAAAGTAACATGATTCTAGAAATGAGAATGCCACCTAATTGCAGTATGTCAAGTGTACCAAATTTCCAAAATGGTTGTGTAGATGCTCCAGATCAAACACAGCCCTGACTATTGCTTGTTTCTTTACAGCGAGCAGCATTTGTGAAGCAGTCAATGGGACTATCAGATAGTTCATATAACTATGATGATAATAACTATCAGACTATTTTTAAGGAGGTAAAATAGTTGCACATCTGTTACTTACACATTTTTGACTAGCACAGCCCAAATGGACCTTTTAAACGACTAATCATTGTTAAAGCACTGGGTCATTTGATTCAACAATGCCAGCCTACTTTCAGTATTACATTTACTATGTAGACTTAAGCAAATTAAAAAAAAAAAGTTATACCCACAGAGGAATATGCAGTATTTTTGTAATTTTGTTTTTAATAAGTAAAGCAGTACATGAAAATGGATTTTAAAATAGCTTAGATATTAGAGCTCTATTTTATATCCAGCACATTTTCAGCTCATGGGATTTCCTTATCCTGATGTATTTTGCACCTTTCATACTGTTGGTGTATCCATATTGCAAATGCTTTTCCATACTTAGCTCAGACCCCTCTGGAGTTCTTACATTCCTAACATCCTTTGGCAGTTAGTTCCATTTATCTGGTACCTGTTGTAACAAGAACCACCTCCTTTTACTTCATTTCAAACTTGGCTACCACTGGTTTCATTTGATGAACTGCAGTTCTTGTACTGGCAGATTTGCTGAGGGGTCAGTCTGTATCCACTTCCCTCTATAAATTTCTGACATATTTTTACTTGTCACCTATTTTCCAGTCTGAAGAGTCTTGCCCTATTCTGTTGTTTTTTTACACAGAAGATGCTCGTTCATTTCATCATCTTCTTGATCTTCTCTCAACTTTTTCCATTAATGATATGCTCATTTGAAGATGAGGTGACAATGGTATTCAAGGTGTGGGTGAACCATGGATTTATAGTGGTCTAACTATGTTTTCTACTTGTCATTTCTGAAAAGCTTGGTTCCAACATGCTATTTTGGATTGCTGCTGAGCATTGTTGCTTATTGAAGTCTAATGTTTTCTCTAGGAAAAAAATAATAAATGCATCACTTAAAAATACTAGTAGCTTACCCCTAAATTCTGTATCGCTTCTGCCTTACTGGCTTCCTTTCCAGCTTCAGGTGTTAAAATTCCCTCTTAGTTTCCTTTCTCTTGCTGATCTTTTAATCCTTTTTCACCTTTATGATGCCTACCTACCAGATCATATATATTCCTCTCTAATTTTTTTACTTAGAGTAATTTTTGCTTCAAATTTACTTCTTCACTATATATAATTCTAAGAGGTTCACTTTTCTCACCTTTCCTACAATTCTTAAAGGACTGCAATATCAAAGCAGTGAATGAAGTGCAGATATTTGAATAGATAGAAAGACATGAGTATTTTGTGCTGAATAAACCACTTGAATGGACCATATTATACCTCACATGTCTGTATAAATATCATTAGTGTGATTCTACTGCCAGAGTGATGCCAGGTATTAAATAGAACTTCTGTATGTTGTCTCTATTCTGAAAGCATATGGTGTTCATGTAGTATTTGTGCAGGCCTTTATGAGAGTTTGTTACAACTTCCACAGCATGAAACCTTGATCCTGTTGTGTTGAAGAATTCAGCCCAGAGAAAGGTCATGTCTTTACAGTGGGAGGGATGTACTTGCAGATCATCTTAGCAAATTTCCAGTGGGGGAATTTCAGACATTGATTGCTGAGCAAGTGAGAATACTAGGCAGTAGATTCAATCAGTGTGGCCTCACCTTGAGTACTCTGTGCAGGTCTGGGCCCCGCAATTTAAGATGGACGTGAAGGTCCTTGAATGCAGGCAGAGGAAGGCAGCAAAGTCGGTGACAGGGCTGGAAGGAATGTCCTAGGAGGAGCAGCTAAAAACTCTGGGCTTGTCTGCTTTGGAGAGAAGGAGGCTGAGGGGCAACCTCATTGCTCTCTGCAGCTTTCTGAGCAGGAGATGTGGAGAGGGAGATGCTGATCTCTTCTCCCTGGCATCCAGTGATAGGATGCTTGGGAATGGCTCAACAATGCACCAGGGAAGGTTTAGACTGGACATTAGGAAGAATTTCTTTACTGAGAGGGTGGTCAAACACTGGAACGGGCTTCCTAAAGAGATGGACAGTGCCCCAAGCCTGTCAGTGTTTAAAGAATCACTTGGACAATGTCCTTAATAACATGCTTTAACTTTTGGTCAGCCCTGAAGCAGTCAAGCAGTTGAACTAGATGTTTGTTGTAGGTCCCTTCCAACTGAAACAGTCTATTCTAATTGAGCTTTCTCATTTCTTTTTCTTTTTTTTAAACACATATCTAGTGTTAAATGAAAAGTACTTGGCAATATTTTCAGAAAGATATTAACACTAATACACCATGCTTATGAAGTTTTTCTGAGATGACTACCTGTTGATCATTAGTATTATTTCCATGTTCACAAAAGTGAAAATTAGAGACTGAAAGACTTTGACAAGAGCTGTCTGTGTGAACAACGGAGCCTAAGGTTCTCTGAGTCCCGATGCTAGCCTTTAACAAGAAAATTCTTCCTGACTACTATATGGCTATAGCCAGCACTAAGGCTGAAGCAGAGGACTGACAGGGAGGGGAGTTATGGTGGGAATTAAGTAACCTGTCTGATTCCTTTTCTGCAAATGAGTTTTCCTGTCACTGTTATTACAGTGGTGAGAATGATACTGCAATGAAGGTGATCCTTCACTGCTGCTCCTTCAAACACTTAACCTCTTACTCCTCCTGTGATGGTAGCAATGGAAGTGTGAGGCCAAAAATAAAAATAAAAATACTGTTTCTGTGGTAATAAAGGCTAGTCTGTATGAGCACATCCATTAGTCTTTATTTTCTTCAACTAAACATGTAAAGAATTAGGGTAGATTTAGATTAGTTATAAAGAAGAAATTCTTACTGTGGTGGGGCCCTAGCACAGGCTGCCCAGAGGAGCTGTGGGATGCCCCATCCCTGGCAGTGTTCCAGGCCAGGCTGGATGGGGCTTTGAGCAACCTGCTCTAGTGGAAGGTGTCCCTGCCCATGGCAGGGGCTTGGAACTAGATGATCTTTAAGGTCCCTTCCAACCCAAACCATTCTATGATTCTATGAAGAAGAATAAGCAGAAACAAATTCCTTGATAGTAATGTTTTGTTCACTTGCCATACAACTTGAATGCTAGTTCTGTGCCTCTTTTTAAATATGTCTCTGTGCTGCATTGAACCTCCTGCACCTCCCAGTAATTTGCTGTTTGCTGAGCTGGCCTCAGACCAATGATACCAGGAGCATTAAATTCTTCTGCTTCCCAATGTTTTCTTACTAGTTTTCTCCTCTTCATATAGTAGTGCTTGTTCTGTTCACCGTAGTCTCATTAGTTTCCAGAGAAGGAAGGGAAGAAAAAGAGACTTGCAAATAGACTCTTACCTCCACTTTCCCCACAGCCAGATTTAACCCTTTTTACACTAGAAGTCTAAGACTCAATGCCAAGGAGGCAGAGGGTCAGAATTTTTGGAAGTAGTCAAAATTGAAAAGTATTCAGTTCATACTGAAAATTTTGTGATTACTTTTTTCCTAATAATGATACAGATGCTACAGTGTTTCTAAAAAAAATTGTAAAAGAAAAAAATACATAAGAATTTGTGCATTGTAGTATTGATACTGTCTCTATAATTCCTGGTTTTAGATCAATCCCCTCAGTTCCTAACATGCATTCAGCGTCTTGTCTTTATTGTGAAATCATTTTCTAGAGTCTGAACTGTCAGTTCTCCTTGAATAACAGTGATAGGTTTCCTTTTCAATAGCATGAGATACAGAAAAGGCATCTGTACAGTAAAAAGTAATGCCAATAATATCTCTCTCCATACCCTCAGCTGCAATCACCCTAGGCATTTCTCATGAGTATGATAGATTTCCATATATTTGATGTGTGTCTCTGTAAATTTCCTTAGAGTATTTGTGTTTATGGCATATGTTGTCTTGTAACAGTATTTTATTGATATATTGTCATTGCAAAATAAGGATGATACAAAAAACTAGGTAGCAGTCTATTCTTAATGGATGATACTGTTCAGAAATTGCAGCTGGTTCTACTTCCAGCATTACACTTTAGACAAAAACATTAGACAAAGACTAATGAATGCAGTCTGACTCAGAAATTCCAAAATAGGGTTCTGTGAACAACTTTCTTCAGCTTGATGTCTGAACAGTGAGAATAACAATAATTTAAAATTATTCAGATTTTTTTTCAAAATGGTGAAAGGGAAATTTTTATTTTTATCAATAAAAGTTGTTTGATGTGATGCAAAATGAAAAGATTTTATTCGGTCATTTTTTTTTAAAAAAAAGGCAGAGACATTGAAAACAAATTTCAGAAAACTGTGAATGGAGGACATGTGATAGTCTTTTGCCTGGAAAGCAAAAGAAAGCTTCAGCTGATAGAGATCTTATCACATTGCGGCCCTTGCATCCAGCATGTCCTACTTCCACAGTTATTTTGCATACTTTGAGTCAGGCTATCCAACCAAGTGGCATAGCTTCATTTTGTAAAAAATAATGAATCAGGTTTTCTCTGGACTGAAATCAAAGTGTCCCATCAGCTTAGGATCATTTTCATCTTCCTGCTGTTCTGTCTTCCATGTGCAGTTAGTATTTTGTAGTGGTTAGTAAAGGGCAAAGCCAACAGGATCCATAGATAAATGGTATCTATTATTAAAGATCTTTCCACTGAAGTCAGTAACACTTGGATCAGGTTTTCCATGGAGACTGCTTATCTCGTTTGATTCAGTGTTCCACCACTTCAGTGGTTAAACAGTCACTGCTTAACACTCTGGATTACATCATACTTTGTTCTCCTTATTGGTCTTCATTTATACTGTTTGCTTCCCCTCCCACCCCCGCCTTCTGTCTACAGCAGCTTCAAGAAGTCTTATGGTCAAGCTGTGGTTTTGTGTAACATCTTTTTGTGTATGATTAGTCTCAGTGAAATGACTTGTGAGTCTCCTTTTTTGAGTGTTTTGAAAGTACAACTTAGCCTAAAAAGTTACTTGTATCTACCAAGAAGGGATAGAATATCGATTTTCTTCAAGAATTTTGGCACGTAAGCTTTCTGCTGGTCCAAAATGTCCACTTAGAACAACCATGAAAGAAACAGTTTACGAAAATAAAAAAAACAGAGTTGAGTTTTGGACAAAGATCCAAGTCTAGTTAATTTTGTAGCTTTTTGTTCTTTTCTCTCTTTTTTATTTGACTTAGTTAAACTGAACTTGAGTAGTTATTCTGAGGAAAAAAAAAATAAGACATTTAACAAATGACTGCCAAAGAAATGGATAAATTTTACATATTCCATGTACACAATGCTGTTGCCTCTCTCATATAAGATTATAAACATTTCCTGATTTCCTAATAGACATTCAAGGATATGAAAAGAAAAAAAAAAAAAAGGAGGTATTGGACATACATGCTCAGTATCATAGGATAATTTGAAAACACATACAGAATTTAAGACAACTTTAAATGATTTTGTTATGCATTATGAGAATAGTCTTCACAATAATTTATTCAAATCTTGTACAACTAATCTTGCAAGTCAGTAGTTTTAGAATTGCATTATAGCAATATTCGCTGTTAATTTTTGCCTGAAAAAAGAAAAGGAAAATTTACAGTAATGTTTTTAAGTTGATAGTTCATACTGAACTCGAGTTTCTGATATTTAATATTACAGAAAAAAAGAGTGGATATAAAATGTATAACGTACTTCTAAATGATGCACCAAAGAGGAAACAACTGTTGAAGACTACATATAAGTAGTATAGCAGTTTCCCATTATGTAAAAACAAGAGGAAAGGTATTTACTGGTACCTCTGTGTGGGCCAAGTTGGAATGAAAGTTTCTATTGAGTAGTTAGTCAAAGAGTCCACTTTTCTGTCTTGGCATGTCTTCTGTTCCTGAGCAGAAACTCATGTCGTAATTTCTACCATTCCTGGAAAAAAGGAAAAGCTGATTAATCATATGAATCATAAGACTTAAAAAGTAGTGAAGTTGCAATGTACAGTGTATGGGCTATACAGATCAGTCTTTCAATTTGAAGTTGAAGAGTTAAATTGATTAGATTATTTACCTTTTTTCTTTATCATCCAATGTATATTGATCACAATGCTTACTGAAAAGAGGTGAGGGTTGTATATCTTTATATAGATCTGTGGTAGGTTTTCCAAATCATAAAATAAGGAGTCCTGCCTGCATTTGTAGTTTATAACTCAACATACTCTTTTAGTGTTGCAGTGTGTAATGATACACTTAAGTCATGGTATTGATTTGTCATTACCCAAACATGTCTTCTTCTTGTGTCTGGAGTCTGATTTTTGGAAGTAGTAGATTCCATTCCGGCAGCAGAGCAAGAACACTGAGTCCTTGGTAATTTGGTGAGGATTTTTTTCTTCCGTTTGATTAGGGGAACTGAAGATCCCCAGTGGGTGGTTGTTTTGAGAGTGGGGTAATTGATACTTGAAGACTGGACCCACACAACTGAAATACTTAATAGAAAATTTTGCCTAAATGAGATACTACTTGTAAGCACTTTCCACTAAGAGGTAATAACACAATCATTTATTTACTTTGGCTATCTGTTGCTTTTGATGTAGGGTTATTGTTCTGAGATGAGAAAATCATAACACAATTTTATAAGGGGGGGGGTTTGGTCGTCTTTATTTTTTTTTTTTTGAGTAGTTGTTAACAGTCATGGAAAATTACTGTGAGAAATAATAGCTTAATTCTTGTTTTTAATGAATCTGGTGGCCAAAGGCATAGAAGGGCTTATAGACTTGGTAAAGATGATAAGCAGCTGAGAGATGCAGAAATGAGAGAGGAAAAAGATTGTAAGGTAATTTAAAACCAGGTGCTGGGAGAAATCTTGTGAGTGCCTAGTTGAAGATGAATCATGCTTTAATGCTTAAAAACATTACAAATCTGTGTTGTCAAAAAATGAATATTTCTTTTAAAGGTAGAATTTGTTAACATCCAGGTGGGCTACATGGAGGAATAATTTTGATCAATAAAATCTCACTGAAGCTAGGACACATGAACAGGTCAGCCTGAGGCCAAATGTAGGCATGCTTTCATGTCAGTGCAAAGGAATTTTATGTAAAAGAAAATCAAAACCAAACGGCATAGTTTACCTGGAGTTTTCAGTTTAAATGGTGACACAGAAAATCAATAGAAGGAAAGTTAGTCAATGAGACACTGTAATACCAATGGATAAATTGTTTGATGTCTAGACTTTAGAACACACAAATGAAGAAAGCATAGAGCCAAGCTGAGTAAGTAGGCAAACTGTATTAGCAAACATCGCTGTGTTTGAGAAAATTGGTATTTCATGCCTAAGTAAGAGTAGAAGAAGTTAGGACTGCAGTGATACTTAATGAAGGTGGTGAAACTAACCAAGGAGGCTGTGAATGGAAAAACGACGGGAAAAATAAACACCATAGTGAAAAAATAAACTACGGTTAGCTTCCCATAGGCTGGCTAACTGTCATGATGGAGTACAGGGAGATTTTTGAGCACCCTTAAATGTTCTTCCAAGAAGCAGTCTAATTGGAGAACTTAGAATATGGGAAGTGACTCAAAATGTTTTGAGAAGAATGCAAGACAGGCTAGTTCGAAAAACTGTTATTTAAAGACTGTTCTGTAAAGTGGCAATAATATTCTCACTATTTGATATGCTCCTAAGAAAATTTGAAAAGGCATTCCAAAAGCTAAAGGTGGAAATGTATTTTTATGTTTCCTTCTCAAGTGTGTAGGAGCTTATGTATGCTATTTATAAAAAAGAATAAATCGTAGAGCTTCCAAAAAAGTAGCAGGATAAAATACCTAAGTATATAATAGGCATTAGAAACCAAAAGACATCATATAAAAACATTTTGTCCCAGCAAGGAAAGTAGGAATTTTGCAAATGAGCATAAATTCACAGTAAGGCAAAAGAAATAGAAAGAACAAAAATACTGCCCTTCCATACCAAGAAAATGACTGTGCTGAAGCCCTAAAAAAACAGTATGAGAAGCTTTTTCAAGGACGTCAGAATAATAAACCTGTTAGGCAATTGAGATATAATAGAAGTGCCAAGGACAGTAGATCCACAGCAGGTGAATTCTGTGGCTTGAGCTCCCTATGGAGGGACATAAAGTCACCACAGTAGAGCTTTTCTTTGTTGTAGAAGAAGTTGGAGGAACTTCTGAAGGAAGAAGTTTTAAAAGAACAGTTTAAAAGCCCTGGCTAACTTGCTCCCCAGCTTTTATTGCTGAGCATGATGTCATCTGGTAGGGAATATCCCTTTGGTTAGTTGGGGTCAGCTGTCCCAGCTGTGCCCCCTCCTAATCCCTTGTGCACCCCCAGCCTCCTCACTGGTGGGTGCAGCATGAGAAGCAGAAAAGGCCTTGATGCTGTGCAAGAGCTGCTCAGCAATAGCTGGAACATCCCTGTGTTATCAGCACTGTTTTCATCACAGATCCAAAACATAGCCCCACACAAGGTACCATGAAGATAATTAACTCTATCCCAGCCAAAATCAGTACAGTAGTTTACTATGCAGATCATATTATTTTATATCATGTATAATAAATGCAATCTGAAAAAACCAAACAGTTGAGAGTTTGACAAAATCCTGCCGAGTTTAGTTTTTGTAGCCAAAGTAAACCTGCAATTTTTACAACTTTACAACCATTAATGATAGGAGCAAAGAACAAAATGTTTTCATGCATATAATTCTTTAATCTCCTGTGTTTTACAGAAGATATATACCATTCCTGGCTTGGCTGTTCATTCTGTGCTACTTAGAAATGGACTTTTTTCCCTGACTTATCTCATACTAGCTCCTGTAAAATATCTCCAAGTCTGAAAAGATCAGGTTCAGAGTGGGAGAGGGATCAAGTTTCTTGTATTCCACAGCTGAGTGTCCTATTTATTCTTTTGTTTTAAAACATTATAAATGGTATTAAAGTCTCTGAATGCTTACCATTTAAAGGGATCCCATCTGTTTTTAAAAGTGTTCATCAGTGTGTGTTCCAAATGATATGACACAGAACTTAGACTCCAACACTGTACGGTAATTGTAATGGGCTTTTCCACATATGGCTCTGCAGTGCAAAAAAACCCAAAAAGTTTTGTTGAAATTTCCAGAGCTCAAAACTCTTCAGAGTTGTAGTTGAAAACAAGAATGTTGCAGTAATGTAAAGCATATTATTGCAGTTTATTTAATGATAGCATTCAGGAGCAGATGTACTTGTTTACTGTTTGAGCAGCTTAAATCCTCACATTCTCCCTCTTTTACATCAGCAGTTGTGTTTGGCAGCCCTTTGCAACTGCTTACAGCTGGACAAGTTCCTGTGTATTTTGTTTCTACTAGTCATCATTCTGTTCTGGCAGTAGTTTGTTTGCAATTCCGCAGTGCACTCCACAGTGCATCTCATTCAGGAAGAAATCTAGTGGAAAGTGCCATTAATTTTTAGGACAATCATATAACAAATAAGGGAAATTGTAATATCTTGGTAGGAAAGTGGGGGTAGGTGTTGCGTTTTTTTTTAAATATTCAGTTTGGCATAGTTAGAAGCCCTTTAGTTAAATCTGGGGATCAGAATGCTTTTTATTATAACCTGCAAGAAAACATAACTCTCCTGTTTTAGTCATTGATTTGGAATTACTTGTCCCTTTCATGTTCATTGTCCAAAAAGAAACATACTACTTTCAAAATTAGTAATGAAAAAATATCCCCTTAAGATATGTTTCATCTCACTTCAGTGCATTTAAAAAAAAATAGTATCATTTAGATTTTTATGTTGTGCTTTTTGAGTACTTGTGCAGAAAGTATCTGACAGACCGCTATATTTCATCCTTTAAGCAGATAGGTGGGAGTGTTTAACCCAGTAATGCCAGTGTGTTTCACCTCTGGTGGATCAGAACAGAGACTAATGTAATTTCCAGAATTCCTTTGCACCTGGAGCTGCCATTGACATCAGCCATTGTGACGACTTTTCTTATTCTAATCTGCTTGCTTAAGGGACACCAGGTTAGGCAGCAGCAGCTATATGACACTGACAAAATGTAAATCAGAATGACAGTGGTCATACACATTTTCAGACATCAGAGGTCAGATCTCCGTTGTGTACAGTGAAATTTAAAACAGCTGTCAATTGATGGTTTAAAATCATAAGTCACCTGTGGTATTATGTGTTAGAACTTATAGCACATTGCCAATCTACCTGCTTATAGATAACTCTTTAAAATGTTGTTTCAGTGTGTTTCATCTTTGAAACGTTCCTGTAAGAGCCAAGCCTTTAACTTTTTCTCCAGCTATCTTGTTAGTTTATCACTGAGCACAAAATACCTTTTTACTGTATTAAGAGATGGCATCTCACTTGCGAGTACACT
The DNA here is from genome assembly GCF_015220075.1 of Falco rusticolus. Taxonomy (NCBI): domain Eukaryota; kingdom Metazoa; phylum Chordata; class Aves; order Falconiformes; family Falconidae; genus Falco; species Falco rusticolus. The sequence goes on from NC_051192.1 coordinate 34,777,588, forward strand.
TTGAAGAGCCGGTAGAACACAAATGGTCATCACTGTGTTCAAGTACAGTGTTCCAAGACTTGAACCTTGTCTGAATCCCTTATGGACTGCAGTATGCATAACTGTTGCTGAAACTACAGCATAGTGTAGTGTTTCCACTTAGTTAAGACAGTAACAAAAAGAAAATAAAAACTTGAAGTGACAAACATAGTTTCTAGGTAATCAAATTCCTTATTATTTTTTGATTTATTAATAACTATTGCTCTGACAATAAGCAGTCTGTTTAAAAGTATACAAGATGATGTCTTTGACAAATTATTTCTTGTCCAAAAATGACAAGCTTGAGAATTACAGGAGCCATAGAAAAGCAGAGGCTAGAATAAGCAATTTAAGTTTCCAGTGAAATTGGAAAGAGGAAAATGACAAAAGCAAGTTAATCAGAACTGAAGATATGAGGCCTTATTTAGCTTAAGCTGTAGGGTATAGTTGTCAATGACACAATAGTATTTGCTAAACAGTTCGTTAAGCTGACATTTTCCTGTATTCTTAGGGGGAATGAGTTAGTTGAGATAGAGTTTGACATGCATAGCCCTTGACATTTTAATGCAAGTTTAAGCACTGCATTTCAAGCAGCTCTTGTACTCATTAGCAAGGCACACAAGGGAGTTGTGCTTTCACTTACTAAACCATTAATTTATTAAGATAGTGAGATATTTATTAGAAATACAGCAAACCTTGCCAAATACACTCCTTATATACAGTTATCATAAATATGTATTTATGATGAAAAAATGGATGCTGAGTTCTGGCATCTGCTTTGATCTACTGTTCTAGTTTTGAAACCAACTTTAACAATAGTCATGACTGCACTGCAAAAACTTAGAAAACTTTTGTCTTTAGGGTTTAAATATAAGATGCCTAGAGATTAACTAATCAACAGTAATTTTACATCTACTGCAAATGAGCTATTTGCAACAGATAAAGCTGGTATTGGGTAGGAGAATTAGGAGAGCTACTGAATCACCTGTGGAAAAATTGCTGTTCAGTATTGTCCATCTTCATACTGATGTGACTGCATAATTTGAAAATGTAAATCATGGAGTACCTTTCCCATTAAATCATTTAAAGACTGACATATCTGTCTTCTAGACTGCTGATTATCAAGTAGAAAGTCTTTTTGTGCAGGACAGAAGCTTTTCTCTCCATTACACTGCTATCTGAGGTTAAGTTTTAGTTAGAAATTGACCTTACTTGACAATATTTTACGTTCAGACCACTGCCCCACACAGAGCATCAGGGTTGAAGCCCATAGCCTGGATAGATGTCATGTCCAAAATAAACTACTGAGTATTTGAACAAAGGAAGTTCTTTATCACTACTAGCCAAAAATTATTGTAGAGCGATGTTCCTGCTTCATCCTTATTACAAATTACACTAAGTAACCTTCACTTTTAATGAAAGAATTAAGTCTTCCAGTTTATCTAACATTCAGTATATAGATATGCATCAGTGAAAAGCATACTGGTTAGTGATGCTGTTTTCTTGAAAGGAAAGCGAACATAAAATCTCCATGCCATATAGCCAAACAGCTGGGGTTTTTTTAGATCCTACAAACAGCTTGAGACTGAGTGCACTCAAATTGCTTGGCAAAGTAACTAACTTGAAATACCAAAGCTCTAAGTAGAAAAATGCACCGCTTGGATTCATGCATGGATATTTTAAAATTGAGTGAGAACATTGTGCATAATTAAAATTCTTAAAACCTTTGTTGGAATGTGTTAATTTTAAGTAACTTAGCAGTTGATAATGTACCCTCATGCAAAGCAGCAGCATTTGTACTGTTGCATTAAGTAAAACAACAGAGGCAGCTAACATGTTGCATGCTTGTGTATTAGTTCACGTAGAAACGTGCACAGGAGGAGGAGTGGAAAGAGTGCGTTTGTGTGCAACAGTGGTGATGAGGCACAGTCCCCAGCACTGCCTGGAGTAACTACCCCAGCACAGCAGAGCCCTCAAGTCAGGCTGAGTTCCAGAGGGAGGACACAGCTTTTCACCTCTGCGGCTGCAAGAACCTTGCTGAGGTTGAGGCAGAAGGAGATGGTGTCTGTGCCTGCAGAATAGTTGCTGTGGTTGAGGATTTTTGTCCCCAAATAAAGAACAGCAGGAGGATGTCAGCAGACTGCGCAACATCAGAGGTGACGAGAAAGAGATATACTAACTGACATTTTCTCTGTGACTCTGTAGCCACCAATCTACAAAAATAGAGGTGGGCAGAGTCTGTGCCTGTTGGTTTAGTAGTGGAGACTCCCATGATGGTGAAAACTGCAAACTGGTGACTTCTGATACCAGGAGGAAGGCTCCTTCTCTGCCTGCAGATGGGCAGCTACACAGTAGTTCAGTGCTTGGTAGCAGATAATGGGCTGGGAGCTCTCTTCAGTGAGATGTGAGCCAGCTGTGCCTAAGTCACCCAGGAGCGTGAGGAGGGAACAGAGCCTGACAGCAGTGGTGTACACCAAGTTGAACATAAGCCAGCAACGTGCCCTTGCAGCAACGAAAGCCAACAGTCTCCTGGCTGCATTAGTTAGAGTGTCACCAGCCGGCTGAGGGAGGTGATCATTCCCTGTCTGCTCAGCAGTGATGAGAGCACACCAGGAGAGCTGTGTCCAGTTCTGGGCTCCTCAGTACAAGACAGACATCGACATGTTGGAGTAAGTCCAGGAAATGTCTGGGAAGATGATTAAGGACTTGGAGCATCTATCCTACAAGTAGAGGCTGAGAGGGTTGCAGTTGCTTAGCCTTGAGAAGTCTCAGAGAGATTTTATCGAAGTATACAAATATGTGGTGAGGTACAGGGTGATACTTTTCTCTGTTCTGAAGACCTGTTACATGTACAGTCTAAATAAGTGCCTGTTCATCAGTGAGATGAGACTTGTCTAAAAGTTCTGCCAAAAAATGGCAGAAAGTTTCTTAGGCTACATCTGTCACTTCTTAGTAGCAGAAACCCAACGAAATGTGTTGTGAAATTCTGGTCATATGACTGGATGGTCTGATGGTCATCTGGCTGGAGCACATCGCAAGTCCTCTCAGGTGTCTTTGTTACAGAAGCTAGGATCGGATGCATCTAAAATATTGCCCCAGTATCTGCAAAAGTATCCATGCCCAGCAGCTGAGAAAGGTTACTCTTTTAATTAATACCTGCCTGCCCTTAAAGGGTGTTGGAAAGAGGTGACAGAATAGGCATATCAGAAACAAGAAGTTGTTTAGGAATGACTGAGCGTTTATGGAAGAGAGGCACTATGGATTTAAGAATAATATTAAATAGAATAAGGAATTCAGCAGAAATAAAACGGTGTATGAAATCTCCCTGAAATAAAATTCAGCGCCTGAATGGGGACAGCACAGGTTTAGTGGTGTATTAGCAACTGCCCAGATGGAGGTGTGCAAGTCAGTGGATCTTGCCAAAGGAAGGCTGAGAATATACTGTCAGCCTTCTGTAATGCTTTGGCAGACTGTGTAGGTGTCAGAATAGAATGTTGTGCAAACGAGTATTTCTTAAAGACCTGAATATTCTTAGTTCAGCTAGTAAAGGAACCCATGATTTAGTCCAAAACAGCGCAGAGATCCTGGTCAGGAGTATTAGATGTTGAACAATTGTTATGTAAAAATACCCAGAAAATACTCAAAATGTAACATCTCAAGGGAATAAAATCTGCCAAAGTACAAGGTAAAAATAGAAAAGATGGTCAAACAGATAAAAAAATTTCAGACAGCCTAGAGTTTGTTTAAAGAAAGCATTACACAGACATGCGTGCTACATTTAAGAATGGTTCCAGAAATCCTACAACATGCTTAAACCATACACTAAGGTAATAGATATTAAAAGTAAACTATCATTGTTTATGAATGGAAGGCATGTCTTTTTCTCCAAATGAGGAAAAAAAGGTAGGAAAGTAAGCTCCAGCAAAGGAGATGTTAAACCGCAATGAAGATACGAAAAAGATTCTGAGAGATTGAGTATGAAGTTGAAATAAACCTTTTTTGAAACACATCAGATTCAAGAAGTCTGCCAGTGAATTAGTGGGCTGAGAGATGATCAAAGAGCATTCAAGGAAGATAAGGTCATTGCTGAAAAACTGAATTAATGATTTGAATCAGCTTTTGCTATAGAGACTGTCAGGAAGGTTTCTGCACTGGAAACATTATTTACAGGAGAGGAGTTGGAGAAGCAGTCACAAACTAGGTTGTTAACTGAAGAGGTGCAGACATAATTGGTAAATCGGGTAGTGAAAATGAACTCATGGCTAAAACAGGTGAATTACAACAGTTATTATTTAACCCCTTAGTCTCAGTAACTGGGGGGTGTGGGGTGTCAAATGGAACAGCTTTTTAGAAACATTCCTTAGGAATCCAAGGAAACTACAAATCTGGAAGCTTGGTACCTGTGCCAGTCTAATTAGTTATAAAGAAATGTATTGAAGTATAGTGCTGATAGAAATATATATTTCTTTGTTCCAACTTAGGAACTATGAAGTATTACATGAATTAAGTAAGAGGCAGGTTTAAAACAAGTAAAGGAAGAATCTTTTCCCCAGTGACCTGTAAATTAGGTAGAAAATTCTTATTACATGGTGGATGTAGCTTTTAAAGGTGACCTGGATTTAAGGTGAGAATGAGTAAGGTCATGGAAATGCTTTGAGGCTTTGAGTTACCAAATATATGGTAACTAGCTATAGCTCCAGAAATCCCTGAGGAAGTAGTATGTATGCTTCGTTTCATCTTACTGTTAGCATGCTGTTTTGGCTACTGTATGAGGCAGGTTACCTGCTAGATAGGTCTTTCGGGTCTGACATGGTCCAGACATTCTAATGTACTGAGACGCACTTTGAATATCTTTAGTAGTGTTTAAGTTGTTCAACATACTTGTGAGCAATGTGGAAAATCAGAAAACTGTGTAATAGCAGCATTTTTGGTAATGCCAAGTTTAAGATAACTTGTTCTATTAGCAGTTTATGGTATTAAATGAAAAATACTTTATGGAAATCAGTGTTGTTAAAAGCAAAGTAATACATGTAAGAAAAAAAAAGTTATGCATGAATGCTGATGGACTAGTGTTGAACTAAATTCCTTCAGAGTAGAGAACTTGTAGCGTTCTCAACAGTTCTCTGAAAAAAAGTTGATGCTGAAGTTCAAAAATGAAAATGTGTTGACTACTCACAATTTCCTGAATTTCATAATTTCACTGCCACTGAAATAATTCATGATGTGAACTGCAGGTTTAAAAGGAGGGCAGGGGGGGAGGGGGGGAACGGAACAAACAAAAACCCACAAGCCCTACCAGAACCAGGTGGGGTTTTGTTGTTTTTTTAAAAAGAAACTTAATTTCCTCCCACTGGGACAAATGCCTGTAGTGATGAAAATCATAATGGTGGAAAAAGGGAGTAGACTAATAATGGAGAAAAGTGCAACTCGTGGATGTTAAGCAGTATGACTCAGATTCCCTCTGTAGCTCAGGAAGCATTTAGCAGTCAGAGGAAGTGATGGTACTGTATCAAAGGGATTACTCTCTAAATGCCCCGTTTCTTACATTCCTTCCTAATTGTTTTCTACTGACCTCTGTTGGAGATAGGACATTGAATTAGGTAGATCTTTGGTGTTTCAAAATGTTTTTTCTTGTTTTTCCTTTAATGAAGTTATGCATTTTTTCAATAACTGTTAGAAGCTTTGTTTCCAAACGAAATACAGAAGACAGATGACTTGGTAACTAAACTAACTTGAAAATATACTGGGTCCAATCCCATTTAACATCTTCATTCATGATTTGAATGATGGGGCAGAGTGTACCCTCAGCAAGTTTGCTGATGACGCCAAACTGGGAGGAGTAGCTGATAATGCCAGAGAAACATGACACCATCCAGAGGGACCTCTACAGGCTTGAGAAATGGGCTTATAGGAACCTCATGAAATTCAACGAGAAGTGCACCTCCTGCATCTGGGGAGGAACAACCCCATACACCAGCATATGCTGGGGGCCACCCAGCTAGAAAGCAGCTTGGCAGAAAAGGATTCAAGGGTCCTGGTGGACACCATGTTGAATGTGAGCCAGCAATGTGCCTCTGTGGCAAAGGTTAATGGTGACCTGGGCAGCATTAGACAAAGTATTGCTAGCAGGTTTAGGGAGGTGATCCTTCTGCTCTTTTCAGCACTGGTGAGGTCACACCTGGCATGCTGGGTCCAGCTCTGGGCTCCACAGTACAGGAGAGACATGGACATACTGGAGAGAGTCCAGTGAAGGGCCACAAAGATGATGAAGGGACTGGAGCATCTCTTCTACAAGGAAAGGTTGAGAGAGCTGGGACTTGTCAGCCTGGAAAAAAGAAGGCTCAGGGGGGATCTCATCAATGTGTATAAATAACTGAAGGAAGGGTGCAAAAAAGATGGAGTTATGTAGAGGAATGAAGGCAGTGGGTTGATCAGCATTGATAACATGCAGCTGTGGCCTTCCTCAGAGGCAGAGGGTTGATTGTCATGGACAATGTGCAGGTGTAGCTCGTTCCTGCTAAGTAGTTAAATAGCCCCAAGGATGGGGGGAGAGGGGGTTGGGTGGAGGAGGAGCAGTGTGGTCTGATCTCTGGAGGAAGGAGAAACAGCATGGACAGTAGAATCTGACTGATGGTAAAGCCTTGTTGCAGCCTACTAGTTTGTTTGTGCTGCAGCAGGCTTAGGCTCTTGTTGGTGGTGTCTAGTGACAGCACAGGAAGCAGTGGGCACAAGCTGAAACACAGGAGGTTCTGTGGGACTATCAGGAAACATTTGTTCACTGTGGGGGTGACTGAGCACTTGCACAGGTTGCCCAGGGAAGCTGTGTAGTCTCCATCCTTTGAGATACTCAAAAGTCGTTTGGACATGGTCCTGGGCAACTGGCTTTAGGGGGCCCTGCTTGAGCAGCAGGGTTGGATCAGATGACCTCTGGAGTTCCCGTCCAACGTTGAGGTTTTTGTGATACTGTGATATAATTTCTTTGAACATACAGTTGCTAATACAGCTACTGCTAGAGGTCATCGTACCATTTTGCTTGAGTAGTTCTGACTATTGAACTGGTTGACAAATCGGATGCCATTCAAAATTATTTTACAAAATAAGAATTTGGCTGTCATTGTGGTAAATCTAGATGTATTGTAAGGGAATGCTCATTTTTTCCCCAAAGATCCCATTTGTTGGAATATAATCTTGGAAAAGTTCCTTGTAAAGGAAAAAAAATTCTAGGGTTGACATCTACATAGCTTTCATTTAGAATCCAAAGTGGTGATTACCTCATTCTTGGAATTGGTAAATAAAAGTTGTCCATAAAACCTGAGCAAAATATGAGATTATTCCCTCAGGGGGACTTGGATTATCCAAATTGTAGCAGCCCAATGGGTGGATTAAAGGATTAGTATTTTCCTGGTAGACTCCTTTTTTTGGATCTCAGCTCTGCAGTAGAACTCCAGTGTGGCTCATACTGCAGTATGCATACAGATAGGACAGGACATCAGTGCCTTAGCTGCCTGTGTGAAAATGGAGCTAGTCTTGGCAGGACTCGGAGCTATATATGAAGTACTATCCTCATCTTGGATGGCATAGTCATAGATGGATATTGAGAACTGAAAACTGGAATAGTTTTCATGTCTGATTCAAAAATATTTGGATGGTAGTAGCCATGTTAGTGTTTTGACTGAAAATGTGCTGTCATACAAAGAGTGTCTTACAAATAGGTGCAGTATCGTGGAGAGAGATGAAAAGAGATGGTGTGCCTTGGAAAAACACAATGACGTCTCATTGCGAGAATCATACAGAAAATATTTTAAATCTGATTTCTACTTAAACTTATTTTTCAAAAGTTATTTAAAATTCTTACTGTTTATTCCTGATTAATGACACATTCCCAAAGTACTCTTGGTTTCTTTCTTACTCTCTTTTCAAGGAATAGGAACAACTTGGACACTTTTCAAGTTGATTCTAAATGTTACTGGGGAGAAATTAATGATTTCATCACAGATGTTAAGAGGAGGAGAAATAATTTAGAGTAATTAATTTTGCCTGTGTAAAATTTTCCCTTCAGATTAATTTTGCTAAAACTATCCAGTTTTAATTTTCTAATCTCAGTGTCATTTTGGTGTACGTGTTTGAACAGGTGCCAGATTTATGCAGGACATAGCTGCATTTCATTAATTATGAGAAATAATCTGTTTGTTGTTTTAAAATGAAATTGTGAAACATTTAAGCACAAGAATGAAAGACAATATAAATGGAAGTCATCTTCTCTACTGGTTTAGCCTTGCCAAATAGATGTGCTACTGGCAGATAGATCCATGAGACCTTTTGAAAAGGGGGTCTATTCTGAAAAGGATGCCTCTTGTTTTGTGAATTTACATTTTAATTCTGTAAAACTACCACTCTAATGCGGTGGGTTTTTTTCCTATCAGTGTCTGAAGACTAAAATTGTTCTTTTTTAAAAAATTGAAATCAAAAGATATGACTGCAGTTTGTCAGCTGTGTCGTTTGGGGTCAAGCTGTGTCTGTGTTTCATATTTTTAACTCCCTGTGGGCGCTTGCTTATCCCGATACATGGGTTTTTACCTGCACACTTCTCCCCACATCCCTGAAAGCTTATTTTTTTGTATTTTTAACAAGATAGACTGCCACGCTGCTTATAGCCGTGGTGGTGGTGGTTCAGGGTGAGCTAGGGGATGTTTTCAGCACTACTTTAGATACATTTCTTCTTTGTCTCTGGAATATCAAAGTTCAGTCTTTTGTATTCTACTGTTTTAAACCATAACCTGCCTACATTTGATGCCTGTAAGAGAGAGATCTCTTGGATGCTCTTTAAAGTGAGGAGGTGATGGTGTGAAAAACACTCAGAAGAAATGTATTTCCTTATTTACAGGTAAATATTATGCAAAGAAGTTTTTGGGCATGTGTTCGTGCCAAAAATGTTCTTCTTTTGGAAGGGTATATCAGTTCCCACTGGACATATTGCCACTGTCTCCAGGCTTCTTTTGAAGTTTACTCTCCACACATGTTCTCCTCTTTTCACCGGGGGCTCAAGCAGTTTGCTCTATCTGGTCATGTGTTTTTGTCCTGCTTGTAACCAGATGTTTCTCATTCAGGAGCTCCTCCTTGCTTCCTCTGTGGGTTTTATTATAAACTTCTGTTTGTACCCTCTCTTTTTTGTAGCATTTTATGCTGTTCATTGCCAGCCAACTGTCTAATTTAATTACTTGTAGTCATGAGCAAAACCGAGTCAGAGCTTGAAGTGCAGGTGTTGCTGTGATCTCAGGAGGAGGTAGCAGTGTCACCTATTCCTGGAGATAACATGGCAGAACCCTAGAGGAGCTGATTCACACTTAGGTGAGATATGACTGATAGTTGCTTCAGGCAGAGTCGCTCCTGGTGTTTTTGTGTACCTGGGATTATAGTGGAGTAGGATGCTGGACACGATGATGTTTAGGCTTTCCCTGTTGGTAGTGAAAATAAGTAAGTTAATAGTATCACGTAGCCAGTGCAAGACAGCGGTTGTTCAATAAGTGTTCCATCCAGCACCTGCAAAAACTCCAGGAAAGGAAGAGCTACTGCTTTTCTGGGAGCAGTGCATTTGCTGTCTCTGTCCTCAGTGTGAGGCAGCCACTGCTGGGTGAGTGCCAGCTGGCATTCTCAGTGCAGCTGTTTGCTTGAAACTGAGGTAATATGATCATGTTCAGTGATAGAAAGTGGCTGTGTGGACCTGACCTCTCGCTTGGAGCACTGAGGCGAGGTGCACGTGTTCATTGCAAGGAACTAATAATTCTTTTATTTGTTCTAATGTTCTGCACGTTTGGCTCAGCATCTGAACATTATTTCAGTGTACCAGCCTGTAATAAAAATGCCCCAATTAAATTTTAACACTCCAGAATATAGGTAAATTAATGGTTTCTTTCCTCCCTCCCCTTAGGTGCTCATTAACAATATTTTGCTATAGCTGACATTTTTTTTCTTGCAGGCCTTTCCCAAGAACAATTCTGTAGCAGCCCATCTGTTTTATTTTGTTGATTTGCAGCTAATGTATGCCATGATCAGCTAAAATGACAGGAGGGGAAGAAGATTGCTTATTTTTGTTTCATTGCCCTTGATACTGCAATTGGGGTCAGGGAGTCTCTTTCTTTATGGAAAAGCCACAGAGCACACTAACCTACAAGATTTCTTTCTAAAGAAGACTTTAGCATAGGGCAGGCGGAGAAAGGGGGTTAATCTTTACAGAAACCACAGTGTAAACAGAGACTGGTAGTGCCTTTGGAAAAACAAATGCTGAACAGAGTTCTCAGAAGTGATAAAGACTTTCCTTAGGGACCAGGTAAAAACAGTTGCAACCCAGGAAATTGCTTCAACTCACTGACAACAAGGTTCAAAGGAAATGATGTATTGTGCAGAGACAGTGGGAAAAGGGAGATGCTTATGAATGCTTATTGTGACTCATTTTGTGGCAGCTGTAGCTTTCAGTATTTCAAAAGTTACCTTATCCTGACTTTAGAAAACACTTAGTTCAAAAGCCTTTTGATGGTGACCACTCTAAGAGGTGCAAACTGACCCCTGTTGAATTCTGAGTCCCGTTCCAAGTATCTGTTCCTTTAACTCAAAATTGTTGAGCCCTTTGGTTGTTCAATAACTTGAAAATACCTGTTTTAGGCTAGAAGAGGAGAAATGAGTTGCCTGGAGCATAGAAGCTATTGTAGGGCTTTGGTACACGTATGCAGTTTGTGCTATAGTCTTCCTGTTGGTGATATCATCTTTCCTTTGCTCAAAACTTTTTTACTGTAAAGCCTCTCCATAACTGAGTCTGTGGGTACATGGAATATCTGGGGGGGGGGGAAATCTGCTTTCTAAGGAAAGAAGGTATTTTGCGTTTGCAAAGGCATTCTTACAGTGCCTGTAATATTTCTTGGCATAATCATAGCAGCTTTGCTGTTGTCTAATTCCTTTTTACTTTAATAATTCTCTTTTCAGATTCACACTTCTCTAATTAATGGACGGCCTAGTGCTGATGATCCTTCACGTGTATTACTAGAATTCACTTCTGCTCGGTTTATTCGCCTGAGATTTCAGAGAATACGGACTCTAAATGCTGATTTAATGATGTTTGCACACAAAGATCCAACTGAAATTGATCCTATTGTTACAAGGAGGGTAAGTTCTGGCAAGACAGTAGGCATGCGTGTGTAGAAGTTCTCTTACACTTGTAAACGCTGTACTTGCCTTTGTTCCCCATAGGAAATTTTGGGAGATGATGAATACCTGTTGTTATCTGTCAAAATCCTGGTGTTAGAGAATTCCCTCTTCACAGCATTTTGTTATTTTCTGTATAGCAGAAGCAACAATTTTATCTTTTCTGCTTAATGTTATTAACACACATAACATGCTTATTAACATAACCACAGAGCTCCTTTGGCTGCAACATTTGGATGCAGATAATTGGCAAGTAGTTGCTGTTAGATAATGTCCTCATACCTCTTCTGCTCAATCCTTTTCTACCTTTAACATGCCTTGAACACTTATTTTGAGCGTATTTTCTACTAGTGGTACCATAAGTAGTAATAGGGCCCGAATGCAACGCTTCTAACATTGTTATATGATGGTTGCTAACAGTAAAAATGTTACATTGTGCTTTAGCTTAGAAGAATGGAGACAGCACTCAAACTCACACCATACCCCCGTCTTCTCTACTGTTACTTTTGTGTGCACACCCCTGTATCTTCTTTCTGCAGTCTACACTTTCTTCTGATGCCACATCTTCCTCTTTTCCTGTTGCTCAAATATTGTGTTACCCTATTTTTCCTCAGTTTTCTACTTAGAATTCCAAAAAGCTGTTTTAGGGAATTTATACCTTTCCACACTTTTTCTTTCTGCTGTATTCCTCTTTCTGTTGGTCATCTTATTTTCCTTTTGGAAAGTTTAGGGTACTACTGTAGTAAGCCGTCCTATGAAGGGGGAGTATTGTTATTCTTGGCTTTAGTTAATATTATCAATGATGGATAACTGCAAAGAAAATTTGTTTCTTCTGTTCCACATTTCTTGTTTCCGTTTCTTCCTCTAAATACACAGAGTGCTGGCTATTTCTGACAGTTTGGTATGTGCCATTCTGTTTTTTGTTGCAAACACAGAAACTCTTCCAATTGAGTATAGTTATTACAGCCTCGCTAATCATGGAAACTGTGTTTACGTAAGGGTACACATTTAATATTTCTATTCTAAGTGAACAGAAACACAAAATTTTATTCATACTTAAAATCACTGTGTACTCATGAAAACCTAGTGCAGGATGATGCACAGATTTTTCAAGCCAACAAAGAGCAATAATGTCTGTATGGCATCTCTCCATATCAAGGGAACTGTTGTCAAAGGAACAAGGAGCAGTGGAAACTTGCCATCCTTGTCTGGCTTTCCCAATAGAAGTCATTAGACAAACTAGTATTCCACAAAACAGGAAGAAAAGGGTAGCCACAAATGACATATTTTCTGTGTGGTAGAAGGTTAACTGTAAGTTATATGAATTCCTGTTTTGTTAGATGTGTTTACCAATGATCTGAAAAAGAGGTTGAACACAGAAACAGCAAAATTTGCAAATAGCTTATGTTAGTTTTGATTAGCCAGTAGTTAGGATGTTACAGGACCCTCACCAAAACAGATGAAAATGGGCAAGATGGCATGTGATTCACTTTTCATGGATGTCATAATACATGATTATAAATAACTTTCCATTCTTCTTTCCGGTCAGGGCTATTAATCCCCACCAAAGTAAAAGTGGAGATGTTCAAATGGCAGAGCAACAGGTCAAAAGTTATTTAAATATCAGTAACGATGACTATTCCATAGTCATTCAAAAAGACCAATAGTGAAAAACAGTGCTTTCCAGAGTCCATTGAATGCCCAAGTGAGACATAGCTAAGGTGAACAAAGGCGTTTCTTTCTTAGTTTTTGTTTTAGCTTTTCTCTTCTCCCCATCGTCATGCCTTTTCCTTTTCATGTTTTCTGAAGGGAATAAATTCTATTGCATCTGACTTTCCATTATCCAGTGTGCATATAGCCTTTTTCTATCTTGTGTTTAGTGTACGCTGTGTATAAATTGACATTGCTCTTGTGACTTCAAACAAATGGAACTGTGCCAATTTATACCCTTTCTTTCACTAAGCCTGATTCTGTTGATCAAGATGCAGCTTGGATTACACTGTCTGCTATATTTGTAATAGATCAAAAAAGAAATAAAACAAGATCTGACAGTTTTGTCTCCAGAAATGAATTCTGTAGTTTGGCACCTGCATTTTACAATCCACTTAGCAATTCAATTTCTGTTTTGTCTTACAGTATTACTATTCTATAAAAGATATCTCTGTTGGAGGCATGTGTATATGTTCAGGCCATGCGAAGGCTTGTCCACTGGATCCAGCAAGCAATGTATGTATTTTTCTTTTTTTTTTTTTTAATGTGCTTTATTCGTAAGGTGGAACATGAGAAAAAAAATCTTGATATTCCTCACAGTTCTGTGAATATATGTGTGCTCTTCGCTTAGAAGAATAGACAGAAGCAGTGCCAGGATGTAACAGTGCTGGCAACCAGAATAATAAACATTCATACAATGTCAGTGGAGGCTTTCTTTGGAATGAAAGAATAGGTTTCAGATAATTCAGTCCATACTGAAAGTTTCCTAGGAACAACAGAAATTTGGGTTATGTTGTGTAGCTCTAGAGATGAACACTAATACTCAGTCTTTCTTTTCCTTGTTAATATTAATCAAGGTGCTTCCTAAATGACTGTCAAATATTTAATGATACTTGCAAACAAATGTTGGTTCTAGAATGGGACATTTACTATGTGGGAAATAATAATTAAGTGATCAGTTAAGCTAGTCTAGAAAATCATGAACTGTTTATAATGTCTTCCAATTTGTTGCTTTCTTTTTGCACCATTAAGAAACACATAAGTATAATTGAAATACTGAAATATAATGTGATAATGATGGTCCAAACCTATGCACACATTATCACTAATACAGAATTTCCAATCTACTAGTATTATTAATGTGCCACAATGTGAGATCTCTTCATATACTATTCACTTAAGTAAGTTTTGTAGTATTTAACAGAAAATCTTGTTTGTATATGACATTAAGCCATTGTGTAAGAACTAATAAAAAAAACCCGAAACAGCTAGAAGACATCTTACAGAGAATGCATTTACAGTTCTAAGCAGTTTCCATGGATCCTTGTAAAAATTTTACAAAGTCCTCAGTTTAATCCTTCTAAGCCTTTTCTGTGTATAGCAAGTGTTGAACTATTATTTCAGATGGCCTTAGTTATCAAACTGCAGCATTGTCTCAGTGCCATCTGTCAGAATTGGGTCTACCTCAGAAAATAAATGCTGTTACTGCAATTGATACATACTTCAGATAGTTTGGCTACTGGATAAAATAAAAGCATTTTGACAAGCATGGTGTCTTGCTTTGAAAGATGGCAAATATGTTTGTCATCTGGCTGGTATGAAAAGTAGCATTAAGTAAAACATCTCAAGCCATAAAAGATTTGGAGTACTTGGTTTAGCTCTCCAGGGATACTCTTCGGACTGAGCCATACCAACATAGGTGGGCTTTGGCTTAGAAACATCATGGAGGTAGTTCTTAGCACAATGAATCTTTCCCCTAGCATTACAAAGAATAAACTTGCTTGAATTTACTGCCTTGCTTATCTGAAGCATTCCTTAACCTTGTTTTGCAAGATTTATGCTTTGTCCTGTGAGCCACAGAATTTCTCTGGATTACCTTGCTGCTTTAACCTTGAGTGGCTTCACAAGGACCACAAAGAATCCCCTCCACTGAATAACAATAAGGACGGCAATTTTTGCTCCTCACTTCTCCAAACTATGGGGTTTGTTTTATCTTTTCCAAGCTCTTTCTGTGGCTCAGAGAATTTGGTTGTTCCCTACAGCAATATTTTCATGCTGGTACTAAGCTGGGACTAAGGTGCTCTGCTGAGGAACTGAAGAGTAACTGAAAAGCTGGTCCTGCTCTTATCTCAGATTAGTTTAAAAACTCCTGCTGCCCCTTACATAGAATTAGTTGTGCAGTTAGAAGGTTACATGATGAGTTGACTCATCCAGTAAAAAAAAAAAGCTGAACATTAAAGCTAATTTTTATTGGATCAGCCAACAAAACTGATTTCACTTTGCAGCTGCAGGATTGCTGCATCTGAGGGAAGGGTGGAGAATGGCTCGCTCCTCCTACTGTAAGTTAGCTATCAGATCAGTTTTCCTCTAATGTGAAGCTGTATCTGAGGGCTACCAGCATTTTGGCTTATTTACTGAACTGGGCAACTGTCATGCTTTGGCCAAATGTCTTCCTTCGCATCGTGGCTGTTTTCTTAAAATAGAACTATACAAGTTAAACACACTCTTCTGTCTCTCGGTGAATGCAGGATACATAAATGAATAAAAGAGTATAACCATTTTTAATGTTTTCATAATTTGAACTGGAATGCAGATTATGTACATGGACAGATTCTTTAAATCATCACATTGTGTAAATATTTGTTTTTCTTTTAAATTAGAAATCCATCTGTCAGTGTGAACACAACACATGCGGAGAGACATGTGATCGGTGTTGTCCTGGTTTTAACCAAAAGCCTTGGCATGCTGGCACCTTCCTGGTTAAGCACGAATGTGAACGTAAGTTGAAAGCAGTACAAAAGAGAAATTTTATTGCAGCTGCTGGTGAAAACTGAAATTGGGTTCTACATGATTTTGTTATTAATTTTATTTCTAACCACATGTTCATGAAGAATTAACAGAAAAATTACATGTAGAATTGTAGTTTTATTTAACTCAGAACATTTTATTGTAACGTGCTGATATTGGTGGAATACTGTATTAAAAAATCATTTCAAGTGGTTTAGTTTTTATAATTATGGTCATCTTATCTTGATAAAATAAGAGGATGGTATCCCGATAACTAAAAATCTTTTTACAGATTTTTCAATAAATTAAAATTTAATGGCATTATTTTTATATAAATGGCACTTTCATATATTAGCCTTGCTGAAACAAAATATTTTTACATGGTCAAAATGAATCTGAGTTTCTGAGTTTAATGGAAAAAACAATGTATCGAGTTTTCCAACATGGAAAGAAAACATAGCTTGAAATACCTCCTTCTCACAGGGTGGGAATTGCATTTTCAGGTTTATTGTAGTAAGGATAGTCATAATTGAACTTGAACATCTTACTCCCAAAGGTCACATAACATTAGATTTCTGAACATAATAAAATTCAGTGCTCCATTACATGTGAGTGCTTATTCAATTGTAGGATGGCAGCTATAGTTTTACCATGAGTGGTTAAAAATAAATAAAAAGAAGCAGATATCCCCATATTAAAAGTAGTAATTGCTTATTTGTGTCCTGTAAACTTTGGTTACAGAGATCTTTGTTTCAGTAGGGACTGTGTCTGCACTGGGAATACATTCTGGAATGAAATCAGGGAACATTTGTTTTCATGTTTAATTTTTGAGACACACTTCTTATGGCCTGTTCAACCCTCAGTGAATTGTACTTTCATGGTGGAAGCAGTTCCCTGGGATCTGGTTCAGATGTGAAGAGAATGACTCCCTACAATGTTGATGAGCTTTGAATTTCTCTTTATGTGGAAATGAATGTTTTAATACCACAGGGGGAGAAAGGGTGAGAGCTACCTCATTTTCACAGCAGCAGTTTATTAGATTAGCTCTCCTGCGTGCAGACCTGAAACCTAGGATTTCAAATCTGAACTTCTAAAGAAGTTATAAGATTTGGAATCCTTTTGTTCTGACCCAGTTCTTATATGCATATGCGCAAATCAAGTGGTTTTAGGATGTCTCTCAACTTTCATAGAAATTATTTTAATTTACTCATACCGTTCTGCTGCCTTCTTTATAATTCCTTTTGTATTTTAAATTAGCTGGCTCTTTCGTGAACCATATGTGTGTGCAACCAACAAAAGGTTTCTGGACTATCAATTTAAACAGAAAAAAAACATTAAAAAACCTCACAAAGAACATAATTAGGGTATATCGGTCAACTTCCATACTCTCCCAGACAAAACATTGAGAAAAAAAATACAATATACAGAATTCCAAGCTTTGTTTGTGATGGACCATGTTACTTTTCTCAGCTGAAGTAGTAAATTAATGCTTAGATGTGCTGTTGGTGACAATGGATGCAGCACCAATGCTAAAACATTGACCAGCTCTTTTTAATACCTTAGTAACAGTGTGGCATCTCCAGCCAGAGAGTATTTGCTAACGCAGTTCCTTCTCTTTTAGCATGCAATTGTCATGGGAAGACTGAGGAGTGTTACTATGACCAGGATGTTGCAAACAGAAATCAGAGTTTGAACATTCATGGAGAATACATTGGGGGTGGAGTGTGTGTGAATTGTACAAGCCACACTGGCGGCATTAACTGCGAGACCTGCATTGACGGTTACTTCAGACCTAAAGGGGTAAATGCATGATCTGTTGTCACTTCACTGTAAAGCTCAGTGTTCAAACCATTGCTTCAGCATGGGGAGTTAAGTTATTAAAAAGAGATGACACAGTTAGGACTGCCATTTTATGATGGTTAACTTCTAATTCTGACAGTGTAGCAGTTGCTTTTCACAGCTGGAAATCTATAAAGTCAACACTCGCAGAAATAGGAAAGTGAATTGTGTTGATATGAAGAAATACACTTGAGGTCAGGGCCCCCAGCTAGTATTTCAATTTAATTTAAAGAAGGATGTGGTCCTGTAAACAGAACTTTTGCCTCAATAATGAATTTCAAGATTAGTTATCACAGATCAAAAAAATATTGCTGTATGTGATATCTGAGAAAAAAAAGTCTGTAATTTTTATTTTTAAATGCAATGTAGAATTAATAACCACTGAAATTCTATAGTGTCTCATGAATGCCTTTCATTTTCAGTGCAGTGGGAATTATTTTTTGTGTTTGTTTCATCATGTAAGGCAGTATTTTCATCTAAGTTGAAGCTGTTAGAAGATGAATCTTTTATTAGTTGTATTGCCAATATGGGCTGTGCCTGTGCTTTAGACAGCTGCACTATTACTTTGTGCTTAAATTCCTGATCTTTTGTCTGTATGGTTTCAGTTGGGTAAATCATGGCCTTTAGTCTGATTGGTGTTCAATCTTCAAATGCAGAAAACATCAGCAAATAACAATAATTACATTCTGCCTGATATACTGGTTTTAGCCTTAGAGCTTGAGAAAAGGAGTACTGATCTCTTCAACAGCAGGGCACTTGCTAGGTATTTTCCTCTGAATCAGGTTATCATCCAGCTGATTGGGATTTTACATATGTATGTGTTTGTGTGTATAGTGTATCCACAGTATGTATATATACCAAGTTCATGCAGAACTTCTAGTTTATATTCCCAGTGTGATATTAGACCAAGGTTTAACTTTGGTTGAGGTAACCTTTCCAAAACCAAAAAGAAATTCTTCCAATGTCTAATGTTCATTTTTCTTCACTTATCCTTTTTTGTTCAGTTACTAACTTTAATTAGTTTTTTGAACCATGTTGACCAGAATAACTGAATTATTTGTCAATATTACTTTAGGTAGTGAATGCTTAAAATCTATTTCATTATATTTATTGATATTAATTGTACAAGGGTCTTATTTATTTCTACACCTGTTTTTTAAGTTGAGAACATAGTTGTGTCTAAATAACTTAAATGTTTCTGAATAAAAATAAAAATTTAACTTTAATAGAATCACAGAATCATTTAGGTTGGAAAAGACCTTTAAAATCATCAGTTACATCCATTAACCTAACACTGCCAAGTCCACCACTAAACGATGTCCTTAAGTGCCACATCTACACATCTTTTAAATACCTTCAGGGATGGTGGTTCAACCATTCCCTGGGCAGCCTGTTCCAATGCTTGACAATCTGTTTGGTGAAGAAATTTTTCCTAATATCAAATCTAAACCTCCCCTGGTGCAACTTCAGGCAATTTCCTCTCATCCTAAATTGCATGGGCTAAGCTTGGCAACCATCTCATTTATGTTAAAGTGCAAGCTACCTACACAGAAGTAATTCTTTCCTATTTTTTGTTTAAGAAGTAAATAAAAGCTTCCAATTATTAAAGGTAAGATTTTTATTTTGTAATCTATTTTTATAGGTATTGCCAGATAGCCCAGATCCATGCCAGCCGTGTTCATGTGATCCAAATGGGTCTTTACATGACGCCTGTGTCAAAGATGAGAAACATGCAGAAGGAGGTAAGATCCCTAAAAGACAGTGATATTAAAGAATAAGTTCAGCAATGATCAGAGGAAAAGCTGAATCACATTTGTGATATCTCTTTAAAAAAATCATATGTTTTTTATGTTTACTCATCACCTGCATTCTTAGGAAATTCAGATTTTAAATTCCCAAATTTGTGAGATTTCTTTCAGATTCATGGCTTGCAAACTTGTGTATGTTTGGATGAGTACTCCCCATAGAATATAGTGGAGAATTTTGGCTTTAGAGAGCTTTCTTCTTTTACAGCAAAGATTAAAACTAGTACAACCATAATGTTTTAATGTCTTTTCCTCTCTAAGCATATTTCCATTTGAAACCTAGAAAAAAAAAACTTTGAAAGGTGTCGTGTTTATGTGCTACCTATTATTATAGTTAGGATTGCAAGCTGTTCACCATAGCTCTGTAAAAGCTATCTTCAAATAGAGAATGAACTGTTTCCTTGTGCTTTGGAAACAGTGGATTGTCATATTTTTTCTGATTCTTTTGTTGACAAACTTCTGAAAATACTGTAGGAAGGTAACAAAACTCAAGAGTTCTTATGAGATGTTTTAATGGGGCTAATTGCAATCTATTGACAAAAGATACTGTAGCAATCTTTTTTGAAGTAGAGATCAATGGAACATAAAAGCAGCATAGCAGAGATGCAAATACAGGATCCAGAGGTGTAAAACCTGATGTAATCATGTACTGATTACATCAGTTCAGTGAAATGGTACTGATTAACTGTCATAGTGGTGTATATGGGGACCTTGGCTGGCTGCAACTGCCTACCCAGCCACTCTCTTACTGCCATTCTCTGTAGGACAGGGGGAGAAAATAAGATGAAGCATCTTATGAGATGAAGTAAAAACCAGGAGATTGCTTGCCAGTTATCATCATGGGCAAAACAACTTGACTTGGGGTAAATTAATGCAACTTATTGCCAATTTAAATACATTCATATAGTGACAAACAAAAACAAAAATTAAAAATAATGCCGCCTCCTCCTTTGACACTGCTTTCTCCTTGCACTTTTCTCTGACTGCAGCGTGGATCTTTCCCACTGGCTGCTGTCCTTCAGGGAAAGTCTGCTCCACCATGGGTTTGCCATGGGACGCAGTTCCTTTGGGTAATATCCACCTGTTCTTCATGGGGTCTCTGCAGGCTGCAGTGTGGATATCTGCTCCAGCATGGTCTCCTCTAGGGGCTAGAGAGAATCTCTGCTCTGGCACCTGGAGCACCTCCTCCCCTTCCTTCTTTGACCTTCCCTGACCCACCTGGCTGAGGGGCTCAGCTGTGCTCTGTGGTGGGCCTGGTGGAACTGGCTGGAGCCACATGGGGCAGCCCTGGCCGCTCCTCACAGAGGCCGCACTGCAGCCTCCCTGAGTACAGCCCATCACACAAACTGATAGGAGAGGCAGTAGAAGCAGCAGAGAGGATGAATGCAAAGGCTGGGAAAAGCACAGCAAGACAGTGTGATGCCTGTACCAAACCTGTGGGTGAGAGTGTACAGGTTACAGATGACAGACTTAACAAAGAAGCCGCTCAGACTCTTAAATGGAACAACTTTTATTCAAGCATTTGCCACTACTAGCATTCAGTGCTTTTCTAAAATAGAGGCTATGGTTTTGAGATGGAAGAATGATTAATTCAAAGAAATGCAACATCCTGCTTGAGTGATAAGCAGCTGCTTGGTCTCTCTGATCCTGTCTGTTGCTGCTGTGGTCCTCCTTTGCACACCTTCTGTGCTGGCCACTGGTGCAGGTCATTCTGCGGGAGCCTGGCAGCTGAAAGGCAGTTACCAGGTTGTCAGCTCTTCTCTCAGCGGAAGAGAGAATCAAAAAGCTAAAGACATTTTTTCCATCTTGTTTGGTTGTCAGTAATAGTGTCATTAGGAGCTCTCATAGTGTTTTATTCTTGCCTTGGAGCATTCAACAGATCTAAACCATCTCATAGTTGCTTTCTAAATCTGCTGATGCTTCCAGAATCTTGTTGCGTGGTTACTGTGCTTTACCACCTTGCTTCATGTATCTCCTCCTGCCTTTTTAATCCCCCGATCTTCTTTCTGGTAAATTCTTCTCCTGCCTCTTTTCTTGACCTCGCTAGGAAGAGAATAAAGCTCCTGTTTGGATCCTTCCTTTCCTTTCTTGCTTTTTCTCTATTGTCTTCGTCCATCTAATCTAAAGATCATTAACTGTGTCTTTCTAATAAATCAAGAAATGTGTCATACCACCATCCTGAAGATAAAATATCCAAAATCAGATTATCTCTCTCTGTTTTGCCTCCTTTTACTTTCATTGGCAAGCAGCCAGTCCTGCTCATCTAGCCCCAGGCATTCAAACAAGTTTCAGATCTCAGCCGTTCTTCTAGTCTCAAGAACCACATATTTATCTTATTTGATTTACCTATTTTAAGACCACAAGAACAAAACTAAGTCAGCTCTACACACAACTGGGCTTTGTAGCTGTTCTACCTACGATGGTCCTGTTCTTTGCTTCCTGTTTTTCTGTTTATTTGCTTTTCTGTGCTAAATGAGGTTCCAACAGATTAGGAAAACTGTTCACTTCTTGCACGTTATGTTTGATTATAGTGTTTGGGCCAGTGGGCCAGATTTGTGATTTTAAAGTCTTATTCAACAGGAAAGACACAATAATGCTAGTTGAAATTAAAAGCCTTTTAAATATTTGAGGAAAGGGTTTTGTGGTGATGGAAGAGGTGGTGTTAGAATCAAGAGCAGGTCTGGATATAATTTTTAGCATGAAACTACCCTAAAAGCAGATCACTTTTAACCTTTTTTTTTCACCTCAAATTTGTATTCAATACCCTGATAAAATTCTTTTTACTGTACACTGCTCACCTGGGGCAGCAGTTGGGTTTGAAGCACTGGGGAGCCTACATAAAGGAAAGGCTGGAAAGCATGATCTGACTGAACAAATCTATCTATTCACCTGTAAACCATACTAAATACACACCGGGTAGGTTGAAATACATCTCAGAGTTTGCTGGCTGGTTGTTTAAGGAGAAATTGCTTGCTTGGTGTAAGATGGGAATATGCTTCTTAAACGTGTGGTAAGCAAATGAGTCGGGAAGATTAAAAACATTAAATTAAAATGGAAATATGATAATAAGGAAAATCACTGGGGATATAAAGTCACTGTGAACAGTTCTAAAGGAAAATAAAGCTGGAGGCTGTGTGCTTGAATACTGTAGGTAAGCAACAATTAAAATGGGAAATTGTAGCAAATACCGTAATAACTAGTACATTGATGAAGTGGAACAGGAGGATTTAAAATACTGCATCCTGCAGTGATCATCAGGTTTCAGGAGATATGAAAAGGACACGAAGGAGTTGCTTTATAATTGACCAGCCATTGTTTCAGAAGTATTTTTCTATATTAAGCATGTATAAGTTCCATTTTTATCAGGCTGGTATAACTTTGTCCTCACATGTTTCACTCGGCATTCTGAAGTGAAATATTATTATTCTAGCTTTTATGGTATATTTTTGGTTTTGAATCTTTCATAGCAATGTTATATGATGTGTTCATGAGCAATATAGAAAAGAAGGAGCCAGAAACTTATAAATCGTAGTATGTTTGCAAACCGTGGTATTCATAAAATCAACTGATGAAAATGTCTCTGGGTTTTGTAACCGGCAGGCAGTAGGTTTAAAACTTATCAACCTATGTCCAATCCGTACTATTAATAGGTAAGCTTGACCATTGCTGATACTGTGTTCACTTGCAATTGTCCATACAGAAATGAAGGTGGAACCTATACATTCAGAACTACTTTGCACTCCAGTAATTAGGCTTCCTCAGTGTATCAGTACTCTTGTTTCAAGCTGTAGCGGCTAGATTTTAACAAATAGACATTTTACTTGGCTTTTAAGCACCTGCAAGAGCTGTGAGGTTTGGAAACTGACATTTGTGACTCAGTCTTCACTGCATGCTATCATGCAGTCAAGTTTTTTCCCTATTGCCTCTTTATGTACAATATAATCCAAATGACAAATGTCTATTTTTGCTGAAAAACGTTCTCAGACATTTTAGGCTTCATAGTACTTTGCTCAGCAAGCAGTCCCACTGACTTCCATGAGATCATTTTCGGAATTTATACACTGTTGAACGGCAGTGAAAATGGCAGAAGCCAGTCCCTGGGGTTGCAGGTTTTTTCAAAGGTCTGGTGTGTGCTTTTGCATGTATTTTATTTTTGCGCAGTTTTGGAAGACTGGTAGGCTGGGAGAAAACTAACCGATAAAACTTTGTATTTCAAGATGACTCATCCTCTAGGATGAACTTTCAAAGCCTCTGTACACTCACAGATAGGGCAGAAACAAAAAATTTTTAGGCAGAAAACAGGGAATAACAGCTTCAACAAATAAAGCCCCATTCAAACAAGGCCTGTGAAGCGACAGACCAAAAGCAAAAGGTGATCTGCTGAAGTGTTAGTTCATTACAACAACAGCAACAGGCAGACCTGAAACATCTGCCCTACATCAAAATGTAATTGGGCTGTTGACATAGTGCACGCTGCATATGCACTACAGAAGCCTAGTCAAAAATAACCAGTGAGACGCTGACAGGAATTTACATACTGTGTAATACAGTGAGAGCCTGGATGTTGCAAGTGCTGTAAATGAAAGAAGGCATTGAGCCAAACAAAATCTACAGACTAACCATATCAACAAGCATAACAGTTGGAAGAATATATGACAGCAGTGCCTATGCTGCCTTCTCTCTGTTGTGGACCATGAGGTCTCTTGATAGATGGTAGGCTGAAGGTTATCCGCTATTGCATATACTACATAAGGAAGGGCATTGCTGGGCTGGTGACAGTGGGGTTTCCAATCCTGGTCTGTCTTTCTCAACTGCAGAGAAAGAGCAGGAGAAAGGAAGGTTCTTGATGAGGAACTGAAAAAATGGACCGACTGGGCAGTGGAGGAGAGCCTATACATTTAAATGAGAGTTTGGGAGTTGTTCCATGCTGAGACATTTAATTGAATTTGAGTTTGCTGAGACTTGACTCATGATAACTAAGAATGAGTTCCTGAAGCTTTCAAATAAGACTGGCTCACTTCTAAAGAGTTAAACTTGCCTCTGTCTTTTACTGTTGAACCCTGGTGTACAGCAGGGTGTTTTCATCTAGAAGGAACAGAAGTTTCTCTCGTAAAACAAGATTGTTCAGCTAGGAAGCATTGACCCAGATCACAAAAGAGCCTGTGGCTTGCTGTGCTGTGGGGCCTCACCCGTGGCTATTTGAGAGGAGGGTAGCTCTGAAATCTGAGAATCAGTTGGGCCACAAGCATCAAAACCCATGGAGCACATGGTTTCATGATAGTAAGTAACAGAGATTTCATGCACTGAAGTTCTGTATATAATTAGGACAGATCAGGAAGGTGACAGTCAATATGATGTGCTACAGGAGATCAAAGAGACTCCAATATTAGAGAAGACAGACTGAATTTCATCTCTGTTTAGATTAACAGAGAATATAATTTAAAACACCTGTAGGTCTCTGCTTCTTCAAACTTCTAGTTAGAGAAACTATCAAAAGCTCTGGATTTGTGCATCAGGAGCTTGTTTAAAACTCTCTCAGAGGGCAGTCAACTTCAACTTTCTTGTAGGAATGAGAAGGCCTTCCTGAAAAAAAACTCTCAAAACAAGGTAACCTTTAAAAAGAATATCAGAATGAATAGCCCAAGACTGCTAATTGCAAGTATAGGGTTTATGTACTGCATATTAGACATGCAGAGAAGATGCATTCTTTTAGTGCAAAATTATTCAAGCAATGCAATTAAGTTACGAAAAAAAATCTCTATTAAACAATAAAAAAGAAGCTCCCTGAAAAAGCAGAAGTTATATCCAATGAAAGGTAATAGAAAAGGACATACATTGTGACAGATCCTGGAAAGTCATACTCTTAGTAACATACACACGTATTTTAAGAAATAATTTGCTAAATGCTCAAATTTTGCTAAGTACTACTACAGATAAATCAGAATCAAAAAGACAGCTAGAGATTCAAATTCAGTAGAAGTTAAATATGGTTAAGGTGTAATGAAGTTATAACCAGAGATCTCAAGAAAAAAAAAGACACAGCAGAAAAGCTAGATTATTTCTTTGTATCAGTGAATATAAGAACTTAGGGAATTTCCCACTCGCGAGTCTTTGTTCATGGGAACAAGTTAGAAGAGCCATCTCAAACAGAAGTGACAGGTGTAGAGCAGGCTGATAAATGAAGAATAAAAATTCATCAGGCATATGTCATATTTATCCATGGCATTTGGATGTAGTGGAAAATGAAGTTGCTTGAAGTGTTAATTATAGTTTATAATACTTTTTTAAACTTACATTAATACTACATAAATAGAACCTGCTTATCCAATTTGTAAAAGAAAGGGAGAGGGTTTTGAGAAATTAAAATCAGAAGGTTTGGTTTCTTTACCAAGCAAATCAGTAGAATTACAGTAAGTGATTTATATCTTTTCTGAACTGTGGCAAAAATGGGCAAAAACCAAGATCATTTTTTTGCAGAGGACATGTGCCTTGTGAATCTCTTTGAAGGATTCAATGAACATGTGAACAAAGGCTCATTTGATTAATATTGTATTTTGATTTTCAAAAAGTTTTGACAAGATCATTCACCAAAGACCACAAAAGGCAGTGTAATACAATAAAGAAGAAAGGTTCTTTCATGGATTAGTACTTGGTTAAAAGAATAAATGGACCGTTTTCACAGTGGTGATCAATATGAACAGCTGAAAATATTCATATTTAACCTGGAAAAGGGATGAGTAGGAGGGTGACAAAGTTAGCAAGTACAAAACCTTTCAGCATAGAGAAATTAAAGAACTGCAAAATGTTCAAAAAGATCTCAAGATAATCAGTGGCTGGATAGTAAAATAACCGATGCATTTCTGTAACAATTAAAGGAAAGGTAGAACACAGAGAAAAGTAGTTCTACTTGTACAGTGATTACAGCAATATCTGAATTAGGCACTATCAGTTGTGAAGCAACTCTGAGAATTATCTTGGACTGTGCCCTGAATGTATCAGCTCAATGCTGGCTCAGCAGTAGTCCAAAAGGTCAACAGAGCCTTAGGAAATATTACTGATGTTTAAAAAACAAGCCTGAAAAAAATGATCAAACCATTTATAGGTCTACACTATGCACTCTTTTCCGCTTAAATAATTTATTAGAAATGGAAACAGTGCAGAGAAGGACAATAGAGATTTTCAGCCATGCAAAGCAGTTTCTGTATAAAGAGATATTAAATGCGCTTAGGAGTTTTTGACATATGAAATAAAAATGTCATACAGGATATGATAGAGGTATATTAAAATCACAGATGACATGGAGAAAATGAGTAGGGAATGGTTACTTGCTGTTTTCTATGATACGAAAATTAGAGGGCAATAAATAGAGGTTTAACACTGTATGTTCTTTCACGCTACACATGGCTAAATGTGGAACTGCTAGGGAGCTTTATGGATTCTGAAAGTAAATGCATGTTCAAAGGTGCTTAGGTGAATTAATGGAAGATAAGTTTTTCAGGGACTGTTGGATGCAAGGAAGTAGGGATAAGTTTCAGTTTAGAAGATCTCAGATATGCAGATTTCTAGAAGCTCAGTATTCAGATTGCTATATATTTGCTCCATCCTTGCATGTTTTATTCTCGCCTCTCTCAGACAGGATGCTGAGTTAAATAGACATGATGGTCTGGCCCACAGTAAACACCCGTATGTTACACCTCCCAAAGGTGTTGCTTTGCATTCCCTTAACACACATACCTGATAATAATAATAATGATAAATCAAATACGTCTCATGTTTTCTTCCTCTTCCCATAGATATGTTGCCTGGTTTCTGTCACTGCAAGACTGGTTATGCAGGAGAGAGCTGTAACAGATGTGCCTTGGGTTACACAGGGTATCCTGAGTGCCTGCCCTGCAACTGCTCGGTGAAAGGCAGTGTGAATGCTGACCCTTGCATTGGTCCCTGCATCTGCAAGGTATGGATGTCAGATTCTTCTGAGCCATCGGAAGATACTAGTGATATTGAAAGATTACAGATAACGGTCTTCTATCATATGATAGCATTCCACTGTCCTTCCTAGCTGTGTTAGTATCTATGTTAGCCACTTCTCACAGAACACTTGTTCTTGGTCCTGTAAAGTCTTAGATTATCTTGTGTAATCTCAGTACTCACTGTAATTAACATAGGTACCTAGGACCCTGCTGCCAGTCATGCAAGTCCTTAGAATGTGATGAAGGGATATTTAAGAAGCCTGTTAATCATTTGTTTCGAGCTCCCGTTTTCATCTACTCAGAATCTATATGTTTAAAGTATTGTGGGCTCTAAAACTAACCTGTAATGTGACCTCAAAAGAAGAAATTAAGTGAACTGATGATATGTTAAAACAAACAAAAAAGTTGTCTTTCAGGAGCTGTCATTAAGGATATCATTCTCTCTTCTTGCTAAGTTCCAAACTGAGAGCGTTTGGTATGACTGTTTAGAAATCTCTAACATTTAAAAAAGATAATCCATCCTTTCTGTAGGATGAATTTCTTAAATTCTAGGAAGAAAATTCAAGAATTTTTCTGTGTGCCATCACGTACCTCCAGCAAATTATATATTGATAGTATATTGAAATAAAAAAAAATTAAAACATGCATCCATTTCTAATAAAATACCTACTGACCAGTAATGCTTTCAAAATGGTGGTGCTCTGTAAGTCATAGTTTAGTAAGTAAACCATGAATACGCCCAAAGGGCAACTTACTGTACTGTGGGTCAGTTTTTCTGTGTCATACTTCTGGGATTTTCCATCCAGCGTTTAATTAACAGAATTAGTCACAAATGTGAATTTAAAAAGCCTTACATTACATCCTTAAATACAAGAATGTACAAAAAATAATTCAGCCTATCTGCATGCACACATAAAGCTCTGATGTGACAACTGAACAGCGCTGAAATCTGCTCAGAAAATTAACCTTTTCTTCACTTTATGTAACAGCCACATGCTCTCTATCAGAAATAAGATCAATCCATATCACAGTTCTAATTCCTTAACTATCAAGTCTAGAAGATCAGAAAAGGGGTTCTTTTGCTATATTCTGACTTGAAAGGGAGCTTTGATGAACGTGTCACGTGCTATATACAAGACAACCACTGCTTAATTATTTTTATTATTATTACATTATTTGTGTAGTGCTGAACTGACCTGTTAGTACCGTCAGACCAAAATGAACAAGAATAGAATAGAGATAATTGTTCCTAACCCAGAGAATTCTCACTACATACGCATTTTCCTTGATGTTCATCCTTTGTCTCCTTTCTGCTCCTCTAATCTCTTTTTAAATGCTTGTAGGGGGAAAATTGTACTCTTTGCAGATAGCTGAGATACAGATACGTACACACATCTGTTTTCACTAGCAATCTTCAAATTCAAGTCAAAGCAGATTATGGTCAAAGGGACACTGAAATCATCAGATTAGTTATGCTCCACATGAAGAATAAAGTGGGATGTCTGGACAAGTTAATAGCAGGTCTTAGGAAATATGCTTCCCTTCTTTTAATCACATATTTCAATTACATATGATGAGCTGTAAATTTACTAAAGAGAGTTTTCTTGTAAAGGAAATTGACTGCTGAAGAACAGTTCTAACTGTAAGCAGCAAAATGCAACAAAGTGGGTATTAGTTTGATCTTTACCATATCAAGCAGAGTAAACTAAAGTACAGAAATGGGAGGGACGAGTGTAGATGCTTGTTTTTTCACTAATCTCAGAGAGCTTTCTGAAGGTATATGTTCAGTCTCACATTTACATAATTTAAAACTGGACTGAACACAATATTCAGAAATAAATGAGGCTGTAGAAACATTGCTTCATCAGCTGGAGGATAGGTTAGATCTCCTTTCCAACTTCAGCTTCTATATATCTATTATTTAGTGAATTTGCTGACCACTCAATAGAATTACACAGGTTTTACTCACCAATTACATGTTTGTGACTGCAGAGTAGGGCAGCTTTTCATTTCAACACATACTTTTGCTTTGTGGCTCCTTTATTTTCCCCTTCCTACTCTGCACACACTAAGTACATCAGCAAAGTCTGAAATTTTTGGGACCAGTGTTCATAATTCTAGTTTCTAGAATTGTGCATGAGAGCATTTACATGCCTGTGAGCTCCCAAACATTACCCACATTGTTTTTCATATGAAGCATGAGTAGCTTGATGATTTCACCATACCTTTGGCAATAATATGCCTTGATTAATCCTGAGATTGCTAGTGAAAATGTAAAAATACCATTCTTGAAATTAAGGAGATGTTGGAGTTAAAAGTAACTGCCTGGTAGCATTGAGTTGTATTAAAGAGATTTTTGGTTTGTTGAACAGGTTCTATATGCTGTTGAGGGGAACACGAATACAGCACAGCAACAGAGACAGAGCAAAGATATTTTGCTAAACATGTTACTGTATAATTAGTGGTGAAAACCTATTTACATTTTCATTTTATCTCATCGATTACCTGTCCTTACCCCTTTCCCCTCATTGTTCCAATTTTCTTTTAATCCGCTTGTGCTGTCCTTTCTCCCCATACTTCCACATGCTTTGCCCTGCTTTTTCCATCCTTCCTAGATCTTAAACAGGAGGCCATCAAATGGATTTTGGTGAATTTACTTCAGAGCTGTGTATTTCAAGCAATTATAGACTACACAGTGTGGGCAGGCTTTCTATAATGTGTTCATTCTTTGTTGACATAGAGCCAACAATCCTGTGTGCATACAATAGAGCACTGTCTCCAGGATTAAAGAGACTGTATAGAACGCTTCTGAAAGTGAAAGAATATTATGGGCTATCTTGGGAAAAATACTGAATTACTAAGCCAGTAACACAGCATGAGCCTTTTGCAGTGTACTCCTTATAGAAAAGCTAGCTTTATCTTTGCCTATAGGACAAATTGGTTTATTGTGTAAGGCAGCAGGACTTAATGCACAACACGAGCTTTCTCTGAAAAATGAAATTGCCAAATGCTAATAGAATTCTTCATGTGTGTTTAGTGCCTGGCTTTCTGTGGTGGGAGAGTCTGTAAACCTGACTGCATGGCCGGCAAACATATGTAGTTATGGAAAGAGGAAATGCAGCCCTTTTAACACTTGGATTTAGCCTGAATTCAGCTATTAATGATAGACCAATGAAAAACAAGTATGCTGAATGATTAGTACAACTACTACTATATACCTGTAGTTTGCATCAGTTGGGCATCCACAGGTTTTATCAGCCATACTTTCAAACTACAGTCGAGGCTGTAACATTGTGCCAATACTTCCTTCCCCTCCAAGACTCTTAAGTATAAAGGAGGTAAATCAGATTAGTCCCTGAAATTAAGTATGTCCATTCATGCAGAAGAAAACTTAAAAATCTTACAATGTTCATATTCTATGTCCTGTTATTTACATGCAGCCATAGTGATTTTTATTATGTAGAGTATTTGCTACTGGTACTCACAAATAAGAATAGTCTTTCCTATGAACGTCTTTACAGTCCTGCATTTATACTCTTCTGCAGAGTATAAAGCTGGTGATCTCAAGTTCTATCCATGACAACTGAAATAATATTCTAATGTGCATTTCCAGGAACATGTTGAAGGTGAAAACTGTGATCTTTGCAAACCAGGTTTCTTCAATCTGCAGCAAAATAATCCCAAAGGCTGTGAGGAATGTTTCTGCTCTGGGAAAACAAACATCTGCACACACTCTCATCTTACCTACGGAAGTGTAAGAAAAATTGTACCATATCAGTACATGTCACTGGTTTTGTGGTTTTGTGTTTTGTCACTATCTATTGCCACCAGACAGTCACTGGACTGCATCTGATTATAAAGTCATGCATGTTCTTTTATGCCCCGTATATTTTTCAACTATCCAGAAGAAAATGCTTATAAGCTTTCTTTTCATTGTGAGAAAGTTTTGAAAAAGTACGGTTAAACAGTTAAAAGTGCAGAAGTTATAACAGTAAAAAATGAAGCCATGTGCCTAAACACGGTCCCGAAATATGCATGTCTAGTCAGTCTTGAGTTTAATGCAACATATCCATAGGGCAACCTCTTTTACAGGTCATTATTAAATTTCTGGACCTGAAATAATGAAGAGTTTTGAAACATTAAACGTACATCTTATATAAGAAAAAGGGATGCCTTGCAGGGGGCATTTTGGGTGAATTTCTTTTGTGTACTGCATTCCTAGCCGAGGGTGTGAAAGGGAGATGAACCTACTTACTGTTCTTTGTGCTGTAGAAAAATATCTTTAGCCTGCAAATATACTCTAAACTTTAAGTTAGTTCTCAAAGCTCAGACGCTGATTCCACTGTAATGGATGTATGCTACATATTCATGTCTTAGATCAAGTTTGGGAAATGTATTCCAGGTCTGCTAGCTCCTGGTTTTGGCTGTATTGGTATGCTGGAAGTCTGCAAGTAAAATCATATATGCCTAGTGTGCTCATTTACATGCCAGCATCTGGAAAATTTTCTGTCCCGTGTCTGAGCTTATTTATTGTTATGCTTGTATCCAGGCTGTAGAAGCCATCCTTGTATGAACAGTGTGCTCTTCTCTGATGATTCATTTCTAGTTGTGGGATTTCAGAAATTCAAGTTCTGGTGCTTTCCAGCTTTACTTTGGCTTTGTAAAAAAAGTATAGTTGAACTTGTAAGGCTTTAGAATTACAAATTATTATAAATTATGCTGTCTACAACAATCAGAAAATGTATATCTATTTGTCAGCTCATCTTCTGTGCCCCCTGTGACTCATTATTTATTGAAAATTTGTATAATATTTGGTGATATGCTTATGTTGGTATGATAGAATTTCCTCCTCGCTCTGGACCATCTGAAGCAAAGTTACTTCAAAGTACTCAGAAGTTGTAACTCCCAGTCACGTACAATAAGAGAATTTTTTGCTGTTATTACTTTGTTGTTTTGTTTGTTCCTAAACTGCTATTAATCACAAAAACCTAATCATTTTTTTTTTTAAATGGAAGAATGAGAGGCTGTGACTGTTGAAATGGCTGATATCCTGATTCTCATTTTAATGTGTTTTGTTTTGTTTTGTTTTTTTTTTTTTTCTGTCATTATAGATAGAAGACATGAATGGCTGGTATCTGACTGGCTTACCAGGTCTCATCAGGGTTAACCCCAAGCAAAAGAGGTTTGATGGGCATCAGCAGTTCAGCATCAGCAACTTGGCTGCGCGAAAAGTACTGCCACAGACTTACTATTGGAGTGCACCCAGTTCTTATTTGGGCAACAAAGTAAGTGCAGATGGTACTTACCTAAATGCTAATTTGATTTATTGAGAAAAGAAGTATGGCTTTGAAGTGGGGTGGAACTGATGGAAGGTTAAGTTGGATAGCTATTGAACCATCAAAATTACAAGCACAAAGTAGTCAGATGTATCCTTGTGAGGCAAAAAGTTAAATAGAGAAAATTAACTATCTTTGACCTTAAGCCCTCTTTGGGCTTCTGCTCTCAAGTGTTGGAGAAGTCTATATAGTTTGCAGCATTGTTTTTTGAATGAATTAGCTGATGTGTGGTTCAGCTTGTCCTGTTCTCTTTCCCCCTTGTCCTCAGCTTTGAAAACCAGTTCCCTCATCTGCTTTCCGAGATGCAAGTTGTGTATCAGATGTTGTGGGGGTGTGTTACAAAACTTTAATGTTTGGCATGAAACTTGTGTGTGGGGAGCTCTCTGCCCTAGAACTCAGAAAATGTTGTGATATTTGTGCCAGTTCTAATGCATATATTTATCCAAGTCTGCATGTGTCCATGTTTGCACGTACACACATATTCACGCCCTGCAGGTTAATTCAAAATATTTGCTTTCTAAAGTTTTGGATGCTTTAGTGGTCTGACTATCAGACTTATCACCGTTAGACTTTCTGTTATCATACATGATACCTTCATGAAAATATTATCTTTTTCCACAGAGTAGAAAGGAGGACTGAATGAGTCCTAAAGGTGAAGGAAGCTAAACAGTTTTCCATTTACCGTAACCCTGACCATGCTAAAACTTACCAGAAATGCTAACACTAATACACTTGAGCACATTTTCCTCTGTAGTCTCTTCAGGCTAGTCAACCTCTTATTTATTTATTTTCTTCCTGCTGGCTGAAAATCAACATGACAGAAGGTAAGTGAGCATGTTGAAACTAAATAGCATCATTCCAAAGAATTGGGCATCGTGTTCATGGCTATAAATTGTTAAAGATAGTCAGGTTCATTTAGGTGGGCAAGGGACAGTTTCTTCTATAATCTCCCATGTCTGGTGAACTTACCATGAGATGTGAACTGATACTTTTCCAGACAGAATTTGATCCTGCTTCTGTTCAGTGAGAAAAATAATAGTAAGAATGTGCACAAATTACTTGAATGTGGAAGATATTTTTTCAGTGTAATTTGGAGGTCCTTTGTGGTTACTTCTTTGTATGAATGAAGCAATTTGCCTTAATAACTGAATGATATAAATTTTTGATACTACAATAACACTGAATGCACTCACAAATTACCACAGTACATCCTAACTGTCAGGCTGCATCATGAAAACTGTAGTCGTAATGACATGCTTAGGCCATGTGATTTATGCTGTAGAAAGGGAAATGGAAATAGAATATTGAGAGTCCTTCTTTATAAACTCAATAAAACATTTCTCTAAATAGTTGAAACTGGATAAAACTGAATAGCTGAAACTAGATAAAACATCCTTTCTTGAGAGTGATTGCTAGCTGTGTTACAGTAGAATAATTGTTATCTCAGAGCAGGCAAGCTTCTTTAAGAATTTTTGTCTTAGCAAGTGTAGAGAACAACTTAGGAAATCTTATATCAAGTTGTACACTTTTATTGTAATTTATAAACCTTGTGTCACAGAAAATTGCCTTTACTTTTTATTGTTAAAATTACTGCTTTTAAATAGTATTCCCCAAAATAAAATTGAGTAACAAAAGGTAGGAACCATTCTGCAATTCCTAGTTTTCAAATATAGCTCAAAAATCTTATTTAAAATAATTCTTTTAATATAAAGTTGGCATGTTGTACATATGCCTCCACAGTGTTGATTGCCGTATGTGTGCTATCTGCTTGTTTTACATCCATCTCCAAATGCTTCTTTTGGATGAAAAAAGCATTATAAATAGGATGTTCCTGAGTGTGTAGTGTTTAGCTTTATTTTTCTTTTTCATCTAAATCTGGGTAACACTAGGGTATGTGATGCTGGTCTTTGATTGTGTCTCTGAGGAGACATCATAAATAACAAGATGGTACAGAATTCTTGTTTATGTCAGTGGGACAAGAACATGAGCAAATTACTTTAACATCACCATATCGTTTTAGTCTTCTAAATACATATGCTGGTACCAGAATTTATTTTTTTTGTACAAATATAGGTAAATTTTTAAAAGCCAGATATTTTACCTGTTTGACTATATAATATGCATTTGAACTGAAAAATGGAATGCTGTTTTTGATGCAGAATATGTTTGGGAGTAATCTGGAGGAATTTAATTTCCAGAAATAAAATATCTAGTGGATAATTTGGGAGAACAGGTTTAAAATGGCTAGTATTAAGGTTTTAGTAGGTATCATAAAACAGTTTATCTTCTTGCCTCCCTGCCTTATCATAGCCTACTGAACTAAGGATTGCAGCAATCGTAAGGACTTGTGGTCTGTTAATGCTTCTAGTTACTGAAAATTTGTCTTGTTCTATCAACTCCAATTACATTTTAGTATTTGAAAAAAAAAAATAGTTGGTTTTGTTAGCAGTTTCTTAAATTGTTTTGACAACAGAAGTGTAAGTTTATTTTAAACCTGTATCCATGCTAAAATGTTTTATAAATTTGTCTGAAAGTGTTATGAATTACATTGTGATAATATTTGATCAGAGCAATGAAAGGAAAGTGTACAATTAATAAAAACTTAGATACCAAGCTCGGCAGAATGACATTAAACACTTGTTACTTTAAAGCAGGGGTCCTCAAACTATGGCCCGTGGGCCAGATACGACCTCCCAGGGTCCTCAATCTGGCCCCCCCCGCCGGGGGCTGGGGGGGGAAACCAAGCAGCCGCAGATGGCTGCCTGCCACTTCATCCGCGAGCCGGCCCCAGTTTAAAAAGTTTGAGGACCCCTGCTTTAAAGTCAGTGTGGAAGGGTTAGGTGTCCACAATGTTTCAGAAGTCTGACATTACATATATACTCTGCCTCTTTTCCTTTGAAACCTCAGCAAAACGCAATTTGGTAATTTGTATGCTGAGTAAAATCCATTTATCGTTAGCTGAAAGAAAACATTATATGGAACATATCTAAATAAACATATGACACCACCACCCCCCCCCCATGACATGCACACGAGGGGCAGCTGGGACCACTTGAGATTTCATGAGGAAACATCCATCCATCTTTGGTTAGAGAAAGTCTTCCTGCTTTATTTTCTTTCTGGTACTGCAAATTTTAGGTTCCTCTCCCTGCTAGGGGCTAGCTTTATCCATGAAGGTGATTAACCCTGCCTCTTTAGATGGTTAGGGCACTGCCCTTGGTTAGCAGTCATAGGTTAGTTCAGACTTTAGGTGGAGGCCGTCCAGGTCTCTGAACATTGTTAGGTCTCAACACTCAGCAGACGTACTGAAAATAAATAATACATCCCCTCTAATTCCTCTATCTGAGTTTTGAGTAGATATTAATACTGCCATTACTCAGACTGCAAGGAACATCATAGAAGCCCTAAAACATCTCTGTTCAAAATCACTATTTGCTTACCTGGCATTTTACTAAGACTGAGAAGTTTCTTGTATCCAATGTTTTACAGGAGTCATTTGACCTAGCTGTACAGCATGATCCCATTCGGTATAAGTAAAGTTACTGTAATTTGGTCCTTTGTGAAGTCAGAGTATGTTGAACATTAAAGAAAAACATGCTTGGATAAAAGGCTTTATTTTTTCTCGGCAAATTTTAGCTCATCACGTTTGTCAACTCCATGGACTTCAGAAGCGATGTGGTGGATACATTGTTCTTTCTTTGACCTCTAGTTAAAACCTAGACAACAGCTGAAAGTTTTGTGTAGAGTCTGTGCACAGAAGGGACTTGTTTGACTTAACTGTCACTTCATTTATTTTGCCTGTTCTTTTATAATTAGCTGTGTAACCTATTTGCTGACTGACAGAAGCCAGTGTTGCTTTGAGTTTAGAAATGAAGACATTGTAATAAGCTTGTACAAACTTTAAAAATCAGCCCTTTAAAAGTACTCTGCTGTAGAAAGCTAAAGATTGGGAGGGGGTGAGCAGTTTTAGTGACATATTATCTATTGCAGACTGCCCAGAATACCTCATAGGATTAAATATTGAATTATAAAAAAATCGTAAGCTAGGTACTTGTGGCTTTATGTTTATTTCCTTCCATTTGTTTTCATTTCTTAGGCAATTCTGATGCAAAAGGCAGAATAATGCAAAGCAAATTGCATTCTGCTGCTCCTGGGGGGTGGGCGTGGGGGTGGGGGGAGGGAGTTGAAACCCAGAACATAAAGAAGTGTAAACAATACAATAATCAGCTGGAACAGAAATGCCAGGATCAATTGTCCTAAATTATTAATGCATCTAAACCCAGAAAGCTTCATCTAGTATTGTCATAGTTTCAGATCTCAAGACGTTCTTGTTCATAGGATGTGATAGAGTTAGATAGATCCACAACTCTTTTTCTTGCTTTTTCTACCTGCCTCAAAAAGGAGAACAAGATGCAAATTAACATATTGTTGGAAGCTACCTTTTTTCTACCATCAATTTGTTTTGAAATTCATTGGCCTTATGAAAAGCAATCATATGTGTGACCTATCCTACATAATTCCAACGCTCAGCTCTGTCTTAAATTTAGCCAGCAGACTGATTTTTTTGAGCATGTATCTGTATTGCTTTTATTGTCAGGGAAGCAAAGCAGTGAAATTTAGGTGAGCTGATGTGATCTCTCTTTGTGCACCTTTATAAGATACTTCTTGCTTTCAGCTGGTTATATGGACATTTTAGGCCCTTATGTAGAAGTTTTGGTTCCCTAGTGCAGACGGGTTGTTCCAGTCTAAGCAGGCCGCCATTAAGTAACATAATGGCAGTGCTTGAAGCATCTGCTGTGTGAGGGATTTCCCTGCAGTGATGACAAGTCCAGTACTTCATGACATGCCTTTTTTATACCCCCTGCACAGAAATTAATTTCAGCCCCAGATTTGAATGTGTAATAAAGAACATCTCCAAGCTTGCAAAAGTAAATTGGGGGTCAAGTAGGGAATGTGATCCTCAAGTGTAAGGCATAATATATAAAAAACAGGTTTTAGTGGACATGTATTGAGTCTTAACTTTTTGTAAGTTTGAGTGGGATAAAATAGTTGTTATATGCACGTTACCCATATTTCTAAAAGAAACAGTAATAGGCATCAGCAGCCCATAGTATGCAAGAAATCTCAATTCAGTGTAACAAATGTCCCTAAAGTTGCTGCAGATCCTCAGATATTTTTAGTGTCAAAAAGCCAACACATGGCAGAAAATTAAAATGATTAAAATGAACCTAAAGAAAAGCATATTTTGTAAAGACAGCTACTTCAGTATCTTTTGTCTCTCACATTTGAATGCATTCTTCTGATAAAAAAGCTGGTTTAGTTTATCGACATGTTTTAATTTTTTACCAAGTAGACCTTAAACTAATATAAATAATGTAATTTTATTTCAAATCACAATCTAGGTTGCCTTGACTGAAGTTTAGTCACCATGGCAATCAGACAGTCAACAGTATGAAGATGTCTTCAACTTATACCAAATGTGCTGTCTATTTTATTAGCACTTACTTCTCTGTAGCTTCTAAAAATTGAGATGATAAGGAAATTCAGATACTGAAAGGATGAGACAAACATAGCAAGAATGCAAGTGAAAAGCAAAGCTTTTTAAAGTTCTGAACCACAGCTGACTGATGCTTCATTTAAGTTTACTTAATTTGTATTACATGATTGGGTTTAGATTCTTTATGTTTGCTGAAATATTCTCTCAGAGTGGCACCATGAAGGCGGTAGGTCTGCATTTTTTCACAGCTGTGGCTAGGCAAATTTTGCTTGATCCCCAGTACAAACCAAAACAATTTCAGGACTGTCCTATTTGGGATTCAGCTACCCATGACTGTAAAGAACCACCAAGACATAAGTAAATTTTGCACACTTTGTTCCTCATTAATGCTTTTAATGATGTTTGGATAGCCTGTTGGGACAGTTCAAGTACAGCCATTATTGTGATTGCAAGGAAAACTAAGGATGCCCAGTAGACCGTTAAGGCCTCTTTGCGCCTTGGAAATGAGTTGACAGGACTGAGAATCTGGCTAGCTGAGTCCACTGACTACAGTATTTCATGTATCCCATGATACATTTAATTTCTTTTTGCTAAAATCATCTTATACTACTGTAGAGAAAAGAGGAAATTTATTGTTGGTGAAATTATTTCATAAATCTCAAGTGTCCTTTGTGTTACCTGCCTGGCCAAGTCTGCCTTGAAGGCAAGTGTTTTAACCAATAGTGGCAGCTGAAAAATGGAGAAACAAGCAAGAAATAAAGTAGTTTCACAAAAGAAGGGATGTGAATGCTGGAGAGAGAATATTGAGGGGTGTTAGGAAATAATGAAGAAGAAAGTAAATTGGAGAATATGCTTGCCAGATTGAAAAGTCTTACTGTTCTTGTCTCTGATCCCAGATACTAAAATACTGGAGTCCAAAAAAGCAGAAGAAAAAAGGAAAAAAGGGCTTTGACTTGGAAAGAAATTATGTATCTGGCAAATGTACTGAGGGCTAATCAACATGCAAAGAAGCATGGTTATGGTGATTCCTGCGCTAAAGAGAGCTACATTGAACAGTAGTTACTTAAGACTGCAATGGAAAACTGAAGTTTATGAAAGGGAGGATAGATGGGTGTGTTGTTCCTCTTGTATGCTAAGTATTACTTCAGCAAATAAACATTTGCTTAGAAAATTATATTTGAAATTCCTTGCTGATCAAAAGTTACCTGGAAGTAAAGGGTTTAATGGCATTTTACTCAACTTATGTGCTTGTATTAATCAGAATTTATAGTCCAGGCATGTAGTTGATACTGGGTTGCACAGGAGTGTGATGAAGGAATCTATGCCCATCATTGAAATGATGTAAATAAGAGCTACTGAAAGATCATTCTCAAAGTACGATCACCACAGAGAGGTAGTGTTTAGTTCAGTTTCCAGATTTCCCTTATGAATGATTGGGTTGCCATTTCTGTTTGATTTACCTGCCTCTTCCCCAGTTTACTTTAAATTTAAATCAATTACGAAAACTTGAAGTGGAATATAATTGAAATTGAGTTTATAACTGATTACTAAAACTGCATGATGCCACTGAGCTTTAGTATTGTAGTTCTGTGGTATTCAACTTTTGCTTTCTGCCACAAAAAGGGAGTATGCAGAAGGGCAAAACTACTGAGAATTTCTGATGGTGCACAAGGGAAACAGCCTTTTCTGCAAACCATTTGTAGTACTTTCAGTTGGTGCTATATTGTTTTTGAAGTCTGCCATGCTCAGCAGCGTCTGGCAGTCTCAAAACATTCTTGACATGCAGCTTCTCTACAAGATGGATAAATGCCATTATGTCAATTTTACATATAGAAATTAGCATTGCTTTTCTTCTCGTCTGTCTTCAGAAACTAAGTTTTGGTGCCTAAACTTGACTGACAAACTTTACCTTATGTCATTAAGAAGTTTTAAAACCAAGCCAGTGTAGCACAGGTGCACAAATCCAAGCACTAGTCACCTGTGTACAGATGCAATTCAGAGGTATATGCACATGACTGTGTGACACATGTTTGTATGGATGTTGTGAATTTTTAAGGAGTTTATAGATCTGAGAGACCTAATCCAACTAACTTTGTTAATAGCATTTTACATCTATATCATTAACAAAAAGACTGTATATTTGTACAACAAAATATTGGCAGGAGTCACTCATTTTTTAACACACAAAGCATTGTTACTAACTATAGTATAGTTAGTATAGAGTATAGAAAAAGGGAGAGCGGTTTATTAATGGTTGAAAATGGTACAAATTCAATTAAGATATCGTTAGTGAAAGAATACTCAAACTGACACTCAAAGTGTATCCAAAGAGCTACTTTTTAATTTTATTTTATGTTTGTTTGTAGGGAGAAGTAACCAGTTCCACAATTAATTATAATAAAAATTAAATGAGTAATTTTCTAAAATCTATATATTCGTGACTTTTTTCATAAATGGTTGGTAACTGGTAGGGCCATTATGCTGTGAGTGCCTTACAAACTCTAATTTTCAGAGGGAGATATTCCATACTTACTGAATTTCAAGTGTGTCATCCAAAAATTATCAAAATTATCACTTTTGTTTATTTCACTTTTAATAAGAAAAAGACTGAGAAAGGGAGACCACCAGATAGTCTGATATGAACATAATATTTTAACATCCATGCTGGGTCTGGCTGGGCTGAAGTTAACTTTCTTCCTAGTGGTGTGTGTGGTGTTGTGCTTTGCATTTATTGCTAAAACAGTGTTGGTAACACACCAGTCTTTTGGCTCTTGCTGAACAGAGCTTGCACAGCATCAAGGCTTTCTCTCCAGCCCTTCCCACTAATTCATGTCTTTTTACCTTCCTTCTGTTTTCTCCCAGTCCCGTGGAAGAGAGGAGTGAGAGTTAGGTGGGTGTTTGTCTGCTGGCCAGGGCCAACCCACCACACCTCCACTGAAACTGATGGAAGAAATAGAATCTTAAAGCCTCTGACAATGCAGCAGTCACAAAGGAAGTTTTCAGTATGGCTGCAATATGCTGACAAAGAATCAAACAATGAAATGGTAACCAGAACTGACAGGAAAGTAGCACAATAGTGATCAGAAGCTTGAATTATTGGTTTAAACTTGTCTTTTCATAGACTCATTCTAAACGTTTTCGTATTGTGACTCATGCTTTTATCCAATACCTGAACAGAGTATGAAGCATCTTTTAAATCCTGTAGGTCCTGTGTCTTGTGTACGTTATTCCCTCTATCTCATCTACCTTATCATTACCTGATTGCTAAAGACTTCTGAATGGATCCATATTGCTTTGTTAAATCTCTAGAAGACAAAACGAGCTCCATTACTTTACGTTCCTATTAAGTTTACATACTATAAGCAGGTCTTCAGCAGGAGAGAATGATGGAGGCAAAGATTTTCTTTTCCGGAGAGAGATGCTAGCTAACTACAACAAAGTTCTTTAGAAAGCAAAGCTTAGTGGAAATTTTAAACATTCAGTAAGTGTCTGTAAGTGAGAGTTGACCTCACTACAGAATGAATTTACCTTTGTCTTCCTAGACCCAAGAGATGAAAGGGTTAAGACCAGATATTTGGCGTATTGAAGGGATAATCATGTGCTAGAACTGCAGCCTGAACTGTGATGAATTATTAAACAAGTGGTTTGTTGGGTGATTGAATTTTACCTGTGAAGCCCTGCTAGTCTCCTTGAGGCACATCCAGAGCTAACTGAATTGAGCCAATTAGGCTGACTGTCTTTTCAATGAGTTGTGACCTATCAATGGTAATAGCTTATTGTGATGATAAATGAACCCATCTCTCAAACTGAAGCCTGAGTACACAGTTCAGCAGTTTCCCTGAATCATAGGGCCATTACCTATCAACTTCAGATTGACAGAAGCAACAGCAATGAGAGCAGATAGCATGCCTGAGTAAGCAAGATGATTGTTTTACCCAAATGAATATATTTGCACTTATTTTTGGTGAGGTTGTTTTGTGGTGGGGTTTTTTTTGGGGGGTGGGGTGGTAATGAGCCTGTCTGAACATTCCATATTTCGCTAGAAGTACCTAACATTTCTCACAATATTTGTAGTACCGGCCCTGTCTCCTGAGATGGCTGGATGATTTTCTGATTGGTATCTACATGCCTTTCAGTCTCAGAGGCACTCTGTATTATGAAACAGGTGAATCCTTTTTTCTAATTGAAGACTTTGTTTTATTCGTTTGGCCCTCTTAGCCCCATAAATTTATTTTCCAGGGTAATTTCCTCAGAAAAATAAGCAAACGAGAGGAACTTTAACATTACCAGTATTTTTCATTATTTTATTACAAGCTTTTGAAACCTTTAAGTATCAAATATCATTAAATACTTAGACAATTATGGACCAGTTCCATGGCTAGTGTAACTCTTTTTTTTTTCTTTTGTTTTCTTTTTTTCTTTTTTTTTTTTTTTTTGAGTTAGGGAAATTTTTCACAGTGAAGGTGGTTGTTTCAACAGCTTTCTCTGTCAGTTTTCTTCTGGGCTTTTTTTGGTCTCACACCACCTCCCAACCCCCACACCCCCACGCACAGTTAAGGATTTCAAGCGTATTGTATTAAATAAAAATAACAGTGCCAGAGATACATAACTTCAATGTACTGTCCTGAAAGAAGATTTTGGTTATGACTCAATTTTAAACATGAAATTGCATAAGAGAAATGGGCATATATATTCCTAGGCCATATTGCAGTTGTCCGCAAGACAGCTGCAGCCTGCTGTGAAAGTGTGGTCTGGAGCGAGTACTCCCTTGAATGAAAGGTTTCAAGCCAGGCAGTCAGCGCAGCAATCCATGCCTCGCGTACATGCTATGCTTTGTACCAGGTTTCCTGCAGTGTGTCCTGGTAAGCCTCACTGCACTGCATACTTTGCTGCTCAGTTAG
This sequence comes from Falco rusticolus, assembly GCF_015220075.1. Taxonomy (NCBI): domain Eukaryota; kingdom Metazoa; phylum Chordata; class Aves; order Falconiformes; family Falconidae; genus Falco; species Falco rusticolus. The sequence continues at coordinate 34,820,647 of NC_051192.1, forward strand.
TAAGGCAAAACTTACACAATACTGCTTGCTTTGCTGTGAACTGTGTAGCACGTTTGCAGCAATATTAATGGATATAAATACTGTGAATAGTAACCCATACTTTTCCATCAATACTGTACTTCCATGCTCCAGAAAACCATAGCATAGTATTTCATTTACTTTGAAGTTTTTTTTGAAGCTCAGATGATCAAAGTATATCATATTATAGAGGAACTTTTTCTTCTTACATATTTTACATTAAATGCAAGAATACAGTTTTAGACACAGCTAGTAGTTTTAAATGTTTGCCAAGTTTTTTTTTTTTTTAAAAAAAAACACACCACCCCAGATGGAAAAGTAAGAAAAAGTAAAATGAAAAAGAAAACTATCAGTATTCTGTTGTCATTAACTATAGAAACAAGATTTCCTAACTTAATAAACCTAGGCAGTCTAATAAAACTGGTGGACTGAAACTGCATTTTTTTAACTTACGAAGTAGATTTGTAACAACAGATGCCTTTAAAACTAATCAAATAAATAGATACATTGTTTGGTCAGCTGTGTCTTATTACTAAAAAGTGTGAGCTAATTCTGTTTAGTCTGCTGTGATGAAAAGTCCTTTTGAGAAAGAACTTTCTACAGTTTGTTGCTAAGATTCATTGTACATGATATGCGTGTACATTATAATGTAAATTATTCCTGTCTTTCATAGATGATGTATTAGTTCAGTTTAGGTAGATGCACAAAAATCGAGTTTTGTCACTGTCCTGTGTCTTTTGGTTTATGTCAAATGTATGATACATGTACATATACCTTTGAATACAAATAGCTTTATACATTTGCCTCATCTGTTGAGCAAAAATAAGAATATATGACACAAAGGATGCAAGAAAATAAAACTAGCCACATGAGATTAAAAAACCGAAGAAACTTAAATATAGCCATGATCAAGGCAACCTTTCTTAAACAAATCTCAAGTTTTTATATTAAAGCTTGCTGACAACTCTTCATTAAAATTCTGGTTTGGCTTTTTCCGTCGAACATTTTCAGATTTTCTGTTAGAAAAATTGCAGTGAGATACTTTGCTTCAGATTTTGGACAGTGTCTGAGGTTTCCTGAGCTGCTGCAGTGTGCCTTTGTGGATCTGTCACTTCTATCTCCTTCATTACTGAAAAGGGGCTAGCAGTAGTAGAAAAGTTTTAACATTTAGTAACAAATACAGCAACTGAAAATGTCTTATTCCCATGATGAATATGATCAAATAGGTGACCTTACCAGTATATAATCAGATTCATTAGCAAGCCTTCCCAGAGCTACATGAAACAAAACATCCCTCTGCCTGCAACATTCAAGGATAAAAATGATAGCTGAAAGATTTGGGAGTCAAAAGAGCTCTCCAGATCTCAGAGTATCTCCTGACTCCTGCATTGAGTCTCAATTTCAAATTAAATAGAAATGAATTCACTGTTTAGTGGTGGCCTCATCAAACTATGAAACCTGTATGAAAATGTGTAAAAAACCACAGTTGTTGATACAGTTTACAGAGTTGCAAATCTAAAGCTTTTCTGAAAGTTACAGACAAAAGTAACATGGAATATTAAAAGAGCTTCAAAATGTTCAATGCAAGTTTTTGTGAAAAAAATAAAACCATTTTGATGAAGTTCACATACTTTATCTAAAATAATGAAAGCAGAAGATTTCTCCTTAAGTTATATTTGTTTATAAATATTTTTACTGACTCTCGTATAGTTTCAGTCTACCATCTATACATTGGCTCATAGCCGTTGATAGTATTGCTCTAGGCAAATATGAAAAACTTAGCCTTAGCTATTTTTCCTGTAGATCGGTTAGCTTCTCTATCTGCTTTCTTTCCAGTACTGTGAAGTGTTTTCTATATTTACTTTGGAGAAGTAAGATAATTCTGAGCTATCAACTGTAGATGTATTATACACAGCATTAACTTTGTTCTGATCTCGTATCGTATGTTCCAAAAAGTAAGTGCTTTTGCTTCCCTCTCATGATTTTTACATGATCGTTCTTTCAAGCTGTCTTTCAGTATTTTGGATGGCTAAATGTTGCAGGTGCTGTTTAGAAAACGATTGTTCTATAGATCTATGAAATATTTTATGACAAATCTCATTTTTTTCATGGTTGCAGCCTAAAGAACTTAAAGCAAATCTATGAAAAAGTATTTTTCTGTTTTCTTCCAAAGATTGCTAGTGGTTTTAACACCAGAAAACTTATTTACGTTATTACGTAGGTTTCCTGTATGTATTTTGCATGTTTTATTTTTGATTCAATTTAAATTTGACATTTTATGTCCGTATCTGCATAAAAGATACACAGAACGTGTAGCTATGTTCTGCTCTGTAACAAAGCAGAAGACTGTGTTTTTCAAATATGGAAATTTTAGCCAGGTTCAGTCTATCCAGGGCTTTTTGAGTTGAAGATGAACGATTATTTCCTTGATAACTTTATTAATTTTTTTCTTACGTTTAAAGAGAGGGCAGTAGTGTAAAACAGATTTTGATCTGACCTACTAAAGTCCATCTGACATTTTTACAGCACAAATTTAGTTTCATATTCAAATAACGAAATCTTGAGAGAGCTGAAAAGCTATCTATTGGATTCTCTGGGTACCAGAAACATTTCTGTGATGCTCAGAGATGTTGAGGAATATGCAGCAGATATAAATGTAAATTGCCTATAGTCAACCATGTTTTTGAAAACGACATTCCAGAGTTTCTTGCCTGTTAGAAGCGTGCTGCTTTCTAGTGTGGGAAGACCCAGTTTTCTTACATACTGCAGCATTTCATAAAGCACAGAAAATGCTGGTTATTTACTGGAATGTGTTCACATTGCCTGAAGAATATGGTGAATTTAAGGTTCTATTACAAAGCAGGATTTATTTTGCTCTAGGTGGGTAATGACTACCAGTTTAAAATAAGCGGATGTTAATTAATGCTTGAATACAGCAGATATTATATTAGATAATGTTGATACAATTCCACATTATTAATGAAAAGATCCATCATAATGAGTATATTACTGTCTATGCAGAATTATGATGGAATTCTTACGGAACGATAAATGACATCCATTGTAAAACCTAATGGATATCATTATGGTCAGTGTTAAAACAATGAATACCAAATGAATGAGTAACAGGGCAGAGACTAAAACTGAATTTTATTCATAAGCTATGTTGGTAAAAATGTGTAATTAGTATCTCAGATTTATGTACACATTTCAGTTAATTGTACATGTGCTTTGGGCAGTCTGGGACCATCAAGAAAATTTGAATGTCACAGCAAAAAGTTCTTAACCATTGCACGAGAAGTATGTTTTATGTAAAATATTGAAAGTACAAAGAAAATAGCGTGAATACCGCCCAAAAGACCATAAATCTTTCTTCTTTTCTTTTGTATACAAATAAACTTAACTCAAAATCCCAGCAGTATGACAATGGCAGTTAGGCAAACATTTTCTGATTGGTGTGCTTTATTGTCCTGACTATGTGAACAGAAGCATGAATGCCTAGTGACTTGAGCTGCCCTACCTCTGCTTGGGAAAGCATTCAGCATCCCACTAAAAGCAAAGGTAAAAGCACCCCACAAGGTAGCTCCAACTGCAAGTACATGGTATGTTCATTGAGCCCCTCAAACTTCCAAGGTTCTTACAGTTGACCATAGAGAGTTCTTTGTCATTGTAAGCTCTGTAAGGGCTTCCAATAGGCTCTCTTTAATAATTAATTAGTTAACTTATTTCTTTATTCCTTGTTAGGTTTTGTGCCAACTCTTCATAGGGAAATTCAAATTGCTACAAGCTCTAGAAACAATTGTGTTGTTAACAACTGGTCTAAAAACATCACATGATCCCACTGAGTTCTGTTTTTTTAGGGGGGAGAAGAGAAAAAAGTGGAGATCATAAGGGGATTATATCTGGTTAAGAGTGCGGATGTGTGATTGCATGTGGCCTAATTCTCATCTGGACAGCTAGGAAGAAAATGAAGTGTGATTTTGCCAGAGAAGTGTGGGTCATTTTTATAGGATTTTTTTGTATCTTAAAATATCTAAGGCAAATATTGTATTTTATTTTAATCTGTATTCCTTATATTAACATATATTAGCTATTCTATTACACATCTTTGATCTGGATCTCTGTTAGGTGTTCTGTGGATCTGTATCAGGTATTCTACAGTGGCTCTGAGGAAGAACTTTTACCTGCAATCCTGAGAGAAATGGAAGCACAATGTGTGTAATAAAGCAGTAAACTGCATAGATTCATACTGCAGGTCTGAGAAGAGGAATTTGTCCTGAGAGGGAGATCATAGATTAAGGTTTAGAACGACTCTTGCCAGATATTTTTATTTGGATCTTCAGGGAAAAGGGTGTGAGATGTGATAATACATTACCTTTTGAGTATGTAGCTATTATTATTATCATAAGGCACCGAAAGAAAGGTTTATACTTCCAGTTCTTGACATAGAATCATAAACCATCACTACCTTACTGAGGAAAGGTCTGAGAATATAATAATATCTATACTCTACCAGAGGAAAGTCTGTCCAGCCCAGTAGTCTGTTCAATCACAGTTATCAACAGCAAATGCCAAGGGAAGAGTGTAACAAGCAGGCAAGGGTATAGTGATACTGCATCACATATTTTCATAACCTCAACCAACCTGTAGCCTGAGTACCTCTGAACTGATGGAGATGTTTTTGGATTTAATGACCTTCATTCATCCTAGCCTCACATTAAAACCTTTATCACAGGGAGATGTAGCAATAAATGAGGGTCTTGTCTGGGCCAGCAGGTCTGGTTCTGTGGCAGCGCACTCCACATCCTGCCTTCTGCCATTGTTATTTGATTTTGAATTGTTTCTGAAAAATAGTTTGTCTGGGAAAACCCAGGAGATCAAAATGTTTTTTGTGTAATCTCAGTTGCACTATTAAGTGTTCTTTATTTATTTAAGTAAAAAGAGTGTTTTTGTAATAGGTCTTGGTGCTGTTTTACTCTGTCTATTTATGCTGGCAAGTCAGGTAAGTGGTCTGGAGGCAAAGTCACCTGTATCTTGTAAAGAAATGTGGGTATTTGCCAAAGCACAAACTACTATATTTGCTTCTCATCCACCTGCTTACACTGTAAATGGTTATTATATTTGAAACGGATCAGAAAAAAGGGAAAATATTTTGAGATTATATTATATAGAATCATAGAATAATTTAGGTTGGAAAAGATCTTTAAGATCAAGGCCAACCATTAACCCAGGACTGTCAAGTCCATCACTAAACCATGTCCCTAAGCACCACATCTACATGTTTTTTAAACACCTCCAGGGATGGTGATTCTGCCACCTCCCTGGGCAGCCTGTTCCAATGAAACGAAATTATGCTTGAAATACATGAAAAAATACTTGAAAGAAAATTTCCTCCAGTGCTTGTAGGAAAATCCTTTTAAATGTCTCTTTTCCAAGGATGAGTTATTTCTGCCTTCACATTATAATCTTCTGCTAATTCGTTAAAACAGTTATGTTACATTTATTAGAATATGTATGTCCTTGGGTTTAATGCATTAAGAATTTTTAATCCTCTCTTTGATTCAGGTTAGTATCAAAATAAATGAAGGAACAAACATATTGTTATTACTCTTCTAATTTTTGTGATTATACCGCACACTACATTTTTGTACTGAAGTATATAAAAAGCAGTGAGCCCTGGAAAGTGATTTGAGCCAGTATTAAAATAGCTAAATAAGGGTGAAGAAGGGGAAGTAATAAATCAGTTCAAATAGAATCATGGGAGGATACAGAAAAGAAGAATTGGTGTTAACTACTTTTTAAGGCATATTCTGGCTTTTCTTGAGTGGTCCCATACAAGAGAGGTAATGGTAAAAAAATGTCTTTCCCTGCTTATGTTGTCTCACTTCTATTGCAGAAATGAGGTCAGTACTGCATTCTCTAAAACCTGCTTTTTGCTGACCAAGAGCTTGGGTTTTGTGGCACAGTTAATTGTGTAAAATTGTATTTGATCATGCCCTCATCCATTTTACTTATCAGCTCCTCAGCTGAGGTAATGCTTTCTGTACTTCTTTAAAGATGCACCAGTCCATGATATTTTGCACACTATAAACATCAGTTATGAGACAGAGATGTACTTTGTTTGTCTTGTCTTAAACCTTAAACATCTTCCTGGTGGCCATAAGAATGACAGTGTGTGTTCTCAAAGTGGAGTTGAGATTTTTGTTCTTAAGTGCATACTAGTTCAGTAGCTACTCTGCATTGGTACTGTCTTCTTGATTGTTGTAGACACCGCAAATTGCAGATAGCTGTTTTTTAGTTAATGAGCATAGTTCCACAGAAGCTACTGTTGCTGTTTCTTGTATAGCAGGATCCAGGCTAAAGTGTATAGATGTCTAACCATTAATGCAATCTTGAAATGTATCAGTCATACCTTGTCTCACATGTGTAACTCATTGATTAAGCCTTTTATATATTAAAACACCATGTAGAAATTACTGCTAGATCACTATAACTAGAAATAAAGTCCTTACAAAAATGTTCAAAAGGAACTGTGGAGTTCAAGCACTTTGTGTTACGACTTTGGGACGCAAGCAAATAATTGTGCAGAAATGCATGACACAGGCACCATGGCAAGTTAATCACTTCAGATTTCCTTCTCCAACAAGTGAGATGCATTGGGTATAAATGGCTATATAAAAAAAGAAAGGCTATAAAAATCTGACCTAAGAGATACTTGTGCTGTGGGGACTGAGGATTAGGTACTGCTCCACAGTCAATTTGCTTAATAACTTCTCGTGTCTGAAGTTACATTATCCACTTTTCTATCTTTTATAGAATCCAACTAAGCTAGATCAATATCCTGAGGAAATGTGGCTTTCTATTTTAGGATGACATTTTCCTACTTGGTAGGATATTATCTTAATACAGCATGTATACAATATGGTACTAATTTATGTCTGTGTGTTAGTCTAGGAAAAGTTGCCTTGTGCAGTGTATTAGGACTTACAACTATTACTTTAGACATTTTAAAATGCTCTTAAAACATTACACACTTCCTCATTTTACTGTAAAATGATATTGTATTGAGCAGAGTCTAGAGTTTTAACTGTACTGAAATGAAAGCCTGATAATTTTCATCATTAACTTCTCATTCCAGTAGGCTGAAGTGAGGGTAATAAAATGCTGCTTGGCCCAAAACTCAACACACAATCTTCTGTATTCAACCATAAGACAGCACTTGGATGGAATGATTTTTAAAGACACAGATTAGTAGAAATGAAAACAGATGTTTGCGAGGTAGTTTTTGAGCTATACTGTCAGAAGTATTGCTCACGTGGGTACTTTAAGGACACATCTGTATTAATAAATTTAAGAATTTCCGGGACCTGTTCTCTACTTTTGAGGCCACTGCTATGGGCATACTGTTGAAACACTATGCTATTGAATTAGTAGCAACTATTTAAAGAGGTAACATTATAGTATAACTAATAAAAATATGTTACTTTAATCAAATCTCTCGTCCTCCACGAGATAATTTTCCCACCCAAACTATAAGTTGAGAATGGCTACTAGCGTGTACTGCCTCCCAGACTATTCACAAGAGAATTTAGGAGAGACTCCTAGAGACTCCTTTTGTTATCATTTTCTCTTCCGCCTGTGCTAGTATTTTGAACTTCTCCAGAGTTAGGTAGATTTGCATATATCTAGTTGAGCACAGAAAAACTTCAAACCACATTAATTGTTTGGCAAAGATGTACATCACTAGGGAAAACATTTTTAAGCAGTTTAAAAAGTTTTGATTTCCTGGCTCACCATACAGTTTATCAAATGAAGTCCCAAATAGGAAATGTGGAAACTTCATCAAATAATTAGTTCTGTTCTGGTCTGTTAAGTTCACAAGTCAGTCTCGATGGCTCCCTATGTAACCAGAGGAGAGAGACAAGTTGCCCCAAAGGGCAATTTATAGCACTAATTTATACTCTTGGTGAATTTAGGAACCCTGTCCTTCTCCACCAACAGTGGAGGGGGACTAGGAATATCATCTCTAAAACTAAATGAGGCATCTAACATTAACTGCAGTTAAGTTCCTGCAGTTCCCACTTTTACTTTAAAGTATTCTGTTTTAAAAAATATTCAAATATGCTGAAAAAAGATAGATCAAAGGTACCAGACCCCTGTCCCATTCATGGGAAGTACCTTAGTTTGTAATTTCAGTTGAAAATTTCTTTAACATTCTGCGCTGGACACATTACCTATAAGTAAGCTTAAATATAGAAAGTCTCATTGTGCCATTGGTATTAGATCTGTGATAGAAAACTGTACAGAAAAGTCAGATGTCCTGTGTAATAACTCCTAGATCTCCCAGTCAGGTGAGACATTTCACAAAAATAATTGTTTGTCATTTTTCTCAATTTACACATTAAACTAAGATACATCATCCTGTGCGTAAAATGGCTAGAAGGAAGCTACAGTCAATATAATTTGTAAATAATGGTTTAAATTATGGAAGTGTTGATTGTATACATTACTGAAATGTTTATATGTGGCAGAATATAAAACATCAGCTTTCTAAACTATGATCTTTAAAGCAAAACACAAAATGTGTATACATTGCTAGAATCAGGATCACAAAGGTCATTTCTCCATCTAGTCATGGCTGCATATTGTCCCAGTGGGAAATATAATTAGTGCTTGTATGGGAAAAGTACTATTAATAAATATTTATGTATTTTAGCTTTCTGCATAAAATGAAGTAACTGGAAACCAGTCAACAGCACGTGACCACTTGGATGGTTTTTTGTTTAACCTCAGTGGTTCGAAGTGGTATTTATTAAACAATCGCCCTAGCTATACTGTTACCAGCAGGGCAATGTAAATGTTCTGAGCTAACTTTAAATGATCTAGGTTAGGTATTAATAACTGAATTCCCAATCTCTGTAGTTCAGAATGCTTCCAGTCCTCAAGTTAACTAAAGCACCTCTGCTTGCAGTGATCCATTAATTTTTGAATGATTTTGCACCAACCTGATGTCATGCATCAATAAGAAAAAAAAAATCTGACTAAAATCATTTATATAATAGACAAAAGCAATATAGAGAGTCAGTGTATCTAAATGGGGTGATAACTCAAAAACAGTGATTTGAGAGGGAGTTTTAATTGCATGGACAGACATGACAAGAACTCTAAGTAAAACCAAGGTGATCCTATGCCTAGACAGATTTCCCGGAAAATATAATTCTGTGGGAACAAATTTAAATTAAATGGGCTGAAAGCTGCATAAATATTTGTGCCACCCAAGAGAGTGTGAATGTAACAGCAGTTCATGTCTTGATGGATAGTCAGTGCTTTCATACCCTGCTTTGAACTGTAGCAGAAACTCTGCGATGTCCTGGGGGCCTGCCCTTACCGAGCAGAAACTCATGTTTTCTTAGAAAACAGCAAATAATACTGCACCATGGAGACACCTGTGGTTTATGGTAAGTAGCCAAACTAACAGTCAGCTGTAGACCCACTTAAATTTTCTAGCTCGAATATTTGTTCCACACTTTGATCTTCTCACAGTCTCTTCTTCCCTGCAGCAGCTAGATTTTTAATCTGAAAAAGGATAATTACAATTTTCACTGCAAATAATGCATGTGCACTGGAATTAGCCAGCATTAATTTTAAGGGTGAGAAGATGTAACTGTGAAATACCAGTGATTCTAGCAATATCAGAATTGTTCTCAGGTGTGTCTGAGTGAATAATCTATCTTTCATTGGGCCATGAAAATAAAAAATTTTGGGCAAGGGGTAGTGGGAATTTATTTGGATCAACTCATGATAATTTTTTTTTTCCCCAACTAAAATGGAAAACTGAAAGATTTCTTTTTTCTCTGAGCTAAAATGAGAAACTGAGTGATTTCACTACAGGTCAAAGGTTTCATTTGACCTGGAGCAGATTTTTTTTGTTTTGTAGGCGTTTATCAAAGTGAAGAGAATTAATAGCACAGCTGTGGAAAACTGGTAAATTCTGTTTTATCAGTTTAGCCTCTGACATGTTTTTCAGATGAAACTGTTGAGCAAACTTCCTCAGATTTTCTGGATAGTTCCAGAACAAACAGAATAACATTTTAAAAGTGAAATTACTTCATTACTAAAATGTGATAAAACTTAGATCGACTTAACTCTTAATCCAAGTAGTTTCATGGTATTGGTGTTACATTCTTTATGTGCTACTTATCCTTTCTTCCTTTTGAGGAATAATGGAGACAATAAGGATTTTGTTTTAAACCTCCTTTAATCACCTGATGATATTGGCATCTTTTTCTCTTTTCTTTTGCATCCCCATAAAACAAAAAAAGTTCTTTGCTGTTGCGGGGGAAGTTAAACTGTTTAAAAGCAGTGAGGTCAGAATGGTAAAATAAAGCACGTTTTTAGGTCTTACATACTAGCAAGGTGACTCCTCCTTTCCAGACAAGGCTAAGCCCAATTAAATAGGTATCTCAATTAAAAAAATACTGTTTATCCAAAGTTTTGTTTGGATTTAAGGGTTGGACTAGCTGATCTCCAGAGGTCCCTTCCAACCTCAACCATTTTATGATTCTTGTGTTCTGTGATTAGATACAGACCCACAAGCAGTTAAGTAGTAGTAATTTCAAATTAAAATTATTAAAACTATTAACATTAAAATTATAGAAATTAACTTTTTTCACAAATTACTGTGTATCACAGAGATACAGTTGGCTATTTGGAAATGACTGTATTTTAAGTTATTGCATTCCGCTGTTGTTTTGTGATTTCAGACATTCCTGTTACTCTCTTGTGAAGTATAGTATCATAACCTATTCCAGAGAAGAACCATACTAGAAATGCTAAATGCCAGTAAATCTCATCAGTGCCTGAGTTCAAAAATGGCAGTAGAGAGATCCACAGGGACTAAAATACAACAAGAAACAGGATGTGTCACTTCCTGCATATGGACTTTGGCAAAGTCTAGTTTTTCTTTAAAGAGTTGAGTGGCTGACACACTAGAAGTTAAAAGTTCGTTTAGTTGCAGCACTTTAAACCTACTGTTCATTTAATCAGTTCAGTCAGTAGGTAAATAAACTGAGACTGATGTAACAGGTTAGATGTAAAGCAATGTGTTAATAGGGTAAACTGTTTTAAACACTTGAATTAGCCGCAAGTTAAAGCCTTTGCGGAGCCTGAGTCTGATCATGCCATGTTGTTTTACACTAAAATCAAAATCTTATATTGAAAACTTGAACAAATAATGTCAAATAGAATTTGCCATTTGCTGTTCACTACATTGAGAGATCAGTCCTGAGAATACTTGCCTATTTGAGTCTTCATTTCTAATGAACATTTTGTGTCATAGTATATTTTGGCCTTTCTAATTGTATTTTCTGTGGTACATCTGGGAAGTGCTAAGCAACCTGAGACATCATAGCTTCAATTCAGATTATTGAATTTCAGCTCCTTGCATTGACTTCGGTGGGACCTTAGATTTCTTGGATTTTAAAAGGATTGTATTCCTTGCCTTCAGGTATTTCTCAGACACTTCGTATAAAAAGACCAAGTGTTTTCCATAGGCTGTAACTAAAAATATCATTGAGACATTGTCTTCTGTTTCTAGTAAGCATATCTTGATGTTTGCAAACTTTGTATGATAATCTCAAATCAGCTGGTCCAGAATGAAAAGTAGATGGTATTGTGGGTTAATCCTAAGGCCAAACTTGCACCCAGCTGCTCTCTCACTCCCCCTTCTCAACAGGACACAGAGAGAAAATAGGATGAGAAAGCTCCTGAGTTGAGATTAAGACAGGGAGATTGCTTAACAATTACTGTTCTGGGCAAAACAGACTCAACATGGGGAAAATTAATTCAGTTTATTACCAATTCAAATATATTTTGGTAGTGAGAAACAAGACAAACTTTAAAAAATAGTTTTCCTTTGTCCTTTCCTAGGCTCAGCTTCACTCCCTCACTCCTGGTTCCCCTGCCCCTACCCGAGTGCTGCAGGGGAAGTTGGAGGGTATGGTCAGTACATAGCAGTTGCTCTCTGCCACTCCTTCCCTCTCACATGTTTTCCCCTGCTCTGGCATGTCCTTCAGGAAAAATCCACTCCACTGTGGGATCTCCATGGGCTGCAGTTCCTGTCAGGAAAATTTGCTCCAGCATGGGCTCTTTCATGAGTTGCAAGAGATACTTGGTGTGCCATGGAGCAGCTCCTCATCCTCCTTTTCTGATCTAAATGTTCTCACTGTTGTTTCTCACTATTTTTTGTTCTCTCCTCCTCTCTCCATACCATTTTCCCCCCTTTTATAAATGTGTTTCCACAGAGGCACCACCAGCTTGGCTGATGGGCCTGTGGTGGGTCCACTGCAGAGCTGGATGGACCACGCTGTGCCTCTGTTACAGTCCACTCAGTGGACTCGTGATGGTTCGTTTACTATGATCTCAAAGTGCAAAAATCAAGGCAACCATGCCAAGGGGTTATGCTTTAATTAAACAGCACAATTTTATTGTTTGCCTATAAAGCGGCATGCGATAGGTAGAGAGACAGAAAGTGAAGAAAAGATAAAGTAAAAAGAAAAAGGAACGAGGATTATAGCTACCACCACGGGTCCAAGGCATCCCTATGGTCCCAGGTCCAGGCAGCGTCCCGCTGGTCCTTCCGATCGTTGTGATCCTTGGTGGGGGAGATCTCCTAAAATTCGGTTGCTAAAGAGTCCTCTTTTATGCCGAGCAATACACGTTGCTCCTCCTCTGGCCCATGGCTTGTCAGTCTCTGCCTTCTCGAGCAAGATGATCATGCATGTTATGGTTTGTCATAACGACAACAGTTGTTATGCGGCCTTATTGTAGTTGTTCCTTCCAGTGCCAGGTATCAGGGAGTACTCCTCATACCATGCAGTTCTTCTTCAGGGTCTCGGCATCTCGGTGTCCGTGAGGAGCACGTTCCATCTCCAGGTCTCTGTTAGCAATGTTGAGACAATATCGTTCTCTTTAGACCAACTCTTACAGCCTGGCACACCTGGCCACTGCCAAAGAGATCACTCCTGCAGCCCTCCTGCTACCGAAATCTCACCACTTCAACCCAGTACACTAAAACACACTGTATTACAGAAAACATTGAGGAATAAATCATTAAGTCAGTAGTCAGGCAGAAATCCCTATGATAATTTTTTGAGTTCATGAGGACAGAATTAAGCCTTGAAGACTTGACTTTCTCAAAAGATGCAGCTGATGTATCATATGGCTTCCATGCTACCAGTAAAATGCTTTCTTATGACCATATTTTTTAAAATTTTTAAATGCAAAATGTAATAGATTTCATATCTGAAGTCTTAAAGATTTTGTTTGTTGCTCTTGGTTCCGTGACTTCCCACCAAATACCTGGCAGGAATGATTTTGATGTGAAAGGTATTATGGGGTAGTGCATTTAGTCATCCAGTAACCTAGTATTTTAGTGGTTTCAGCACAATAATCCTGAAGTAACTGATATTACACTTAATGCCATTTATTGTGAAGCATATTTGAAGGGAAATACATAAAGGAAATAGTCTGACTTTCCATTGAAACACATGTAAAATTCTTTATAGAAAGATCTGAAAGTGCACATAAGTGAGGCTTATGATGATTCAGGTTGCAATCCAAGAAAAAAAGTTTTATGAAGATTGTTTACTGCTGTCTGGAGCACTGAAGGAATTAGTGGATCTGAAATTTTTATTACAAACTAAATTCAGGATTTTTTTAAAAAACCTTTTTACTATTTTACCATTTATAATTTTACCAGTTTATTGAAGACAAAATTAGACCAACACTGCTCACATCTGAATATTTCAAAATAGAACTCCTACATATAGCAAATGACAGGCCCCGATACTTCTTTCTGAGCACCATTATTTGTACAGATATGTACCTGATGCTACACTTTACTATAGAAAAGCATCTTGAAAAAAAAAAATTCTTCAGCTAAGATGAAATCTTTTTAGACTCATGTTGAGAATGCACTGAGAATTGCACACACATTGTGCAGGACTGTGAAATTTTACAGTCTTCCCAAATATGCATAAATACCAATTTTTTGCTATTAATAACTTTAGTAGTGGTATACAAGCAGGTGCCCAGTTTTATGTACAAAGTTTATTACCAGACCATGACAGTGATGAAGACAATGACACAGGCAGGTGTGTGAGTACACAGGTTGTCTGTTCTCATGTCATATAGGGTCTGAATGCTTTTCTAAGTTTGTTTCAAAAGCACAGCACATTTAATTTTAAAAGCAAAACCTGATGGCCTGCATGTGTGGATTTGTGCAGGTTTAGTATACAGCAATTTACACTCTGTTTTCGCATTCCATTCTTTCTTTTACCTAATATAAGAAGTTTAAATGTTCTGATTTAAACTTTAGCTACCTGCTTTCTATTCTACATTCAAAAATTAATTTATGAAGGATATTGACTACGAAATTCTTTACAGACTTAAGTGGATACAGCACAGTACAGGTCTTCTGTGAAAATTAGTGGAAAGAACCATTTTTTCAATGGTTAAGTAACAACAATTCTTCCTAGCTGGCCTTGGACACTCGTTCAGTCCCCAGAGATTATTAGCGTTATCTTTAGCTTTTCAGAAGTGAGGCATTAACACCTTAGTTGGCACTTGGTGCTACAGGAAAAGACAGATCCCCTGTTTCCAGACGTTTTCAGAAGTCAATTAAGTTCATGTAGCTACAGCGTTTTCTATCAGCAGGATATCAGTTCTGAAACATCTACGAGAAAGTAAGAGCAGCTGTGGTTAGTCAGAGGAGAGGTCTGTCTAGCCTAGGAAGTGGTCTCCAACAGTGACCAAAACTGCCTGAGTATGGAATAGTATAAGCAAGCAAGCACACATCAACGCTGTCTTGCACACCAACCCAGAATGCAGCAGTCTACACACATTTCCTGAGCTAAAGAATAGTCCTGTTAACAGTCTGAGGTAAGAGAATGAAATGCTGAATGGATTAGAAAATACACAGCATTAGATAAGAAGTGATTTACTTAAATTCTTAAACTGTAATTGGTAATTAAGGCAAGACATTATGAAATAACAAATGGGCCAGTACAACTAGGAGGAGGGTGGGAAGCAACTGATGAAGAAACAGAATGCATACGTTAATAATGGACATCATGGCAGTGGAAGGCTGAAAGACAGTGTTGAATCTAATGTCTGTCCATTCTAAATTTCTAACAACTGTAGATCTAAGAAATTTTACTGTTAACAATTGGGGAGGGGAATTTGACCTACAACCAAGTAAAGTGCAGAGGATCTGGAACACACTGCTGAGTCAAAACTTGCAACCTTTAGATAGATGCTATGGCCAAGAAGAACAACCACTCCCTGATTATGTGTGATTAACTTAATACATGACTATTATTTAAATATAGATTAGCATTTGTAAATGAGTTTACGGTGTGTTCTTACTGTGTGTGGAAAATAACTTTCCGTAGGACACATTCCTCATCTAACGTATCTTAAATGGCACTAAGTTAAGGTCAACAATTTTAATCATTTTTTCCCCCTAGTTCTATTGTGAAGTAATAGCTCTTTTATACACATTTTATCTTCCAGCTTTAAAGTTAACCATTGCTTCAGACGACACCATTTGCATTAAATCTAAGCCAGCATGAACCCTGCTAAATATTAAATAGTTTGAGATTGAAACAGAATATTTACATTGTTAGTCAAAACCTTTTTTATTAGGACCTAGCAGCCTGGTTTACATTAGAACTGAGCAGAAAATATACATTGCCAACTGAAACAAGGAAGGAGGGAACACATTGAAATAAAGGCATTTTATGTGGGTATATAAATCATGTTAATCACACTCAGAAGACCTTGTATTTATATGTTATATATGGACTACATACAAGGATGTTGATTCTTTGTGAGGTTTATAGCTATTTGTCACGCCAAGGATTCAAAAGATATTGAAGGGAAGTTAAAAGCTGGTATCCTGGCTAAAATATAAAATAAAATTGAGGTTTTCCAACCTATCTGTTGAAATTCAGGATAACTTTTTTTGAAAAGCTGTTGTAACAGAGTGAGTAATAGATAATAAAAATTCCTAGATTTTATTAGATTCAAGATTCATAGACTGTTATTTATCTTTAAAGAACCTGGAGCATGTGATGAAATTCTATACTGAGAGTTTACTATTTGAGATTGCAAAATTATAGTTATTCTTCAAACAGTTGCTTATAACAACAAAGCTCAGAATGATGCACATAGCTACTGTTGTTTTCCATTCTCCAGGAGTATATATATGAGGAAACATGAATCAATCAATTGCTGGAAACTGAACTTGTGTTGAGAGGAATACATAGCTAGTCTAAACTGATTTTTTTATGCATTCTGTAAATAATACTTCATTATTTGAGTGTTATAGCTGTTGCACTTTAAATATGTTTATCCAGACATTAGAGTAGGCAGTGCTTTCTTATTTAGAAAATTATATGAGAATTTTTACTGGCATCAAGCGCGATATTTTCTGAGAGATTCTGAAGCACCTGATTTTAGGTTCTCTGTGTCTTCTCCATGGAGGGTATCTCAAACATAAGTATGCTCACTGTATGCATAAAACCCCATACATTGTTTGCACACACATATACACACGCTCATTATTCTTCTCTCAAGGTGAGACCGTTGATATGTCAAACATTATCTTAATGTTCTACATCTAACAAAGGCACTGTTGCAGTTCCAACTTTATTAAGGACACTGATGTGTCCAGGACTCTGTTGTCAACTGGAGATAGGCCAAAAGAGAGTAAGACTTAAAGAAAAACAGGAAGAACTGGGTGTACTTAATGACAAACATACATAGATAAATTTAATAAGGACTGAAGCAAAAGTCTTAAGGTATCTAAAAGCAGCTGAGTGGAGAGTAGGAACAATTTTTTCTTCATGTCCATGTCAAATAGGACAAAAAAAAAAAAAAGTGAGATGAAATAATGGCAACAAAAGTAAAAGTTACAGGAAAACTTTTCACTAATAAAAGTTAAAAACTCAAATACATGGGAGAGGTTATTGCAGCTTCATCATGAATGTGTTTGAGAACATTCCCACTGGTACATACTCTTCTAGTATTAATGTATTCTATAGAAACCAATTTGTCTTTCAGTATCGTACCAGTTTGGCTTTTTTTTCTTTTCTGGTACTGGCAGGCTTGACTGTACCAGATATTATAATCCCAAACTCTTACTGAAAAAGTTGTTGATCAAGATCTGCTGTACCAAATCAGCACCAGTTTTAGTATCAAGTTCACATGGGTAATGAACTGCAGGATCTTTACTATTTTCAAAGTATTATTATAAGAGAAAAAAAACACACCATATATCTTGAGCTAAGAATTTTTTGTTAGTCCACTTAGTGCTTTAAGAGTCTAAAGGTCTAAATTATCTTAATTAGTGTAGAAAAGCAACACTAATAATACAGTTAAAATTGCTAAGTGGGAAAGCTTTCTGATATCTACCATTTTTCTCTGCTCTTACCCTTCCAAACAAGGGCACTAAGGAGTCCTAAGGAAGAACTGCATTTAAGTCTTCCTCAGGATGAAGTGAGGAAATGATCTATCATTTCACTTTTCAGGTAGACATCAGTCATGGGTGTATTGGGCTTCATGGACTCTCTGCTTGCAAGGCATCTGGAATCTTTCATTGTTCTGAAGCGAAACCTCTCTTGTTACTGTAGTCTGTATTGGGTTTATGTGGTAAGGATTTGGTAGTAGGGAGCTGCAGGGGTGGCCTCTGTGAGAAGAGGTCAGGGGCTGCCCCATGCTGGACACAGTTGATTTCCAGCAGTTCTAAAACAGACCTTTTGCTGAGCCCATCAAAGAAGTTGGTGGCCCCTCTGTGATAAGATATTTAAGAAAGGGTAAAAAATGCAGCTGTGAGAGAGAGAGGGGTGAGGAAAATATGAGATGAACAACCCTGCAGACATCAAAGGTCAGAGAAGAAGGAGGGAGAGGAAGTGTTCCAAGTGCTGGCGCAGGCATTCCCTTGCCATCTGTGGAGAAGACCATGGTGAAGCAGATTGTTCCCCTACAGCCCGTGGATAACCATTTTGGAGCAGATAGCCACACTGCAGCATATGGAAGACCCTGCAGCAAAGCCGGTGGATATGTCCTGAAGGAAGCTGCAGCTCAAGGAGAGTCCATGCAAGAGCAGGGTTTCTGGCATGAACTGCATCCTGTGGGTTACCCATGCAGAAGTCTGCTCCTGAAGGACTGTGCCCCATGGAGATGACCCACACTGGAGCAGTTGTTGAAGACCTGCAGCCCATGAGAAGGACCCACAGTGGAGAAGTTCATGAAGGACTGTTTCCCATGGGAGGGACCCTATGCTGGAGCAGGGGAATAGCATGAGGAGGAAGGAGCAGCAGAGACAAAGCATTATGGATCGACCACAATCCCTATTCCCCATCCCCCTGCGCCACTTCTGGGGAGGAGTTAGAAGAGTCAGGAGTGAAGCTGAGCCCGAGAAGGGGAGGATGGGGGGAAGGCGGTTTTCGTTCTGTTTTTATTTCTCACTATCTTCTATTTTTAATTAGCAGTAAATGAATCTTCCCCAAATCAAGTCTGTCTTTCCTGTGGTGGTAGTTGGTGAGCAATCTCCCTGTCCTTATCTTGACTTATGAGCTTTTTAATTTTAATCTCTTCCTCTGTCCTGCTGAGGAGGGGCAGTGAGAGAGTGGCTTGATGGGCACCTGACATCCAACCAGTTGAAACCCTCCACATCTCACAATCTTAGAGAATACCTTCAGTCTCAATATTCCAGTTGGTAGCTTTAACAGCACCAAGCTTTCAAGATCAAACATCATATCCAGACTCATTTTGGTGGAATTACTTCATCCTTCCTTATTAACACCTCAGTTGATCATTATTAGCTAAGCTTTTCTAGCTGAACATCATTAAATAAGCTGTAGAAAATGTGTTCTTTCTTTTACGTAGAGTCCAGAAAAGACCCGCAGTCCATCACTTAACTTTTGGGTTTCACTTAGTGCTCTGTTGAAACATCAGTATTTCCTTCCTTCAACCTGGTTGCTGTTTGAGGATGTCTGTGTAAATTTTTTTCTTTAATTATGCCAATGGCCTGTTCTGCATCCTAATAATTTTCAGTCCAAGCAGATCTGAATTTGAGTCAAGGAGTTGTCTGAAATATGATGGATCTATCCTTCCTTCTTTCATACTCAAAAGAGTTGTTTGAAATGTATCTTTCAAGAAGGCACTGTCCGAGAAGGAAAGCTGCCTATCATCACATGTTAGAAGTATCCACAGCTGTAACAACAGCAACTAAATATAACAAACCTGGTGCCCGTGTACTGTAAGGCAAGGAATTTCTTTATAAAAAGTATCCATAAAATTGAAAAGTGTTGGCATTCATAGAGAAAGCAATTGAAGGGATCTGTTTTAGCTAGTAAGTTCAAGTATATCTTCTGGAAAGGTATACAGCGTTGAGTAGATGACTAATGTGGATGTGCAGAAGATAATTTTTCAGTAGAAATAATTCTTTCAAATTATTTTTTTCATTGCTGTGTATGGATACTTACTGTATATTTGTTCTGTACATTCATTATGATCATATTTGATATCATTCTAGATAACTAGGCTTTGTATATTTATTCTCGTCTAAGATTGTGAGGCTTGTATACTTTTAGGTGCCTCTGATGTTTTTAGATAAAATAAGGCGTATATAGGACAATACTATCACAGTTTTCATGTTCAGTTCATTGTGCAGTATATATTGTGTAACCAAAGGTAAAGGGATTTCTGACATTATGTAAGGTGAATTTGTGAAGAGAATAGGAGGCTTGCTTTGAAATATGTGACTCTCACTTAAATCCACATAGCACTTTCTGTGAAAAAATTTGCAAAATATCCACATGATGAAGTGCCTGAAGTCAACAGGCCCAAGAACATTTAATCTCAGTAGAACATTTCCCTATCTGTGTGAATTCAGATTAATGTTATATTAATCACACTCTCTATGTTAAAATATCTCATATAACTACAGTGTTTTCTGATGATGAATCCTTCAAATGGGACGTGATATATGACTTTCATAGAGCTTATGCCAGTGTAAGACTGATGTTATTTCAGCACATTTAAGCGTTGGGCAGTATACTTGCCCTTTTTCTGGACAGTTATTAATTCATCCAAAGCAACGTTTCTCCATCAGTCTGCCCTTACAGCAGAAGTAACTTACGAATATAAGGGCCCTTTTTTCCCCCAAATAAAAGATGCAGTATTTAAATTAAAATTGGTAGAAAAGATATTGCTTCAGGTCTGTTAATGGAATGCACTGCGCCTGTAGGAACAAATGCTAAGAAGTGGCAACCTGTATTGTGTTGCTGTAAAATACTGTAATTTTTCTAATCAGGATAATTTATGGAGAACAGATATTTGTTATGCTTTTCCTTTAAGGAAATAAAAAAAAATATTAAAAATAGCACACACAAATGCAGAAACCACAAAGTTCAAACAGCTAGATTATCTTCACAATAACTAAAGGCTGTTTTTTTTCATCAGCTCCCATTAAGGCAAATTGAAGTTGAAAGAATAAATTGTTCTTATGGAGGTCATTCCTAAAGCTATGCCACTTCTGCTTCTCACACTTGGGCATCAGTTCACTTGTCTTCTTTCTTTTTTGCTCTCCAGTCTCATTAGCTTGATTGCTTACCCTCCCTCCAGCCTTCTAAGAAGAAATACAGGGTTTTTTATAGAAGATCATATCTAAGAAAGATGAAGACTTTCAAGACTTTAAGAAAAAAATACAATTTTCCCTGCAAGATTTCAGAAAGTATCTTTTTTTAAGATTATTTTGAAACATACTTGTTTTTCTTACCTTTTTAAACAGTAGCACAGTCTTTTTGTGTTCAGAGGTGAGTGCATATCAAGTTTTGTTTCACTGTATGTGCATATGCGCATTATATATCGTGTGTGTGTGCACCTTGCAGTGTTCATATGTGCCTTGCCCTCAAGTAAGAATCGTCTGTGGATTAACATGATGGTTATAACAAGTACAGAATTGCTTTCGTGGGTACAATGAAGGAATGACAGATTTTATCTACACTGTTGTTTGGTTTTTTTCTAAATTCTGTCTTAAAGCATATTTATTGTGTGCTGTCTATACTGTCTCTGAAAAATCTTTGTTCCGGAGGAAGACAGTATAAATTCAGGTTTTGTGTAATACATAACGTATATTTAGTTACTATTAACTAGCATGCATTTCAAACTAACATCAAACACAGTTTCTTTCTCTAAAAGAAATCACAGGTATTTTTCAAAACTATGTTAGCTTGTCATGAATAAGGTTAGTGGAAGAAAGGCTGCAAAACTAACAAGCCAGGAAAGTGGCTGTGAATTTAATCATGAGAAACCATGGCTCCTGAGGCAAAGTAATTCAGAACATGGTTTATGCTGACTGAAAAGAGAGGAAAAATTGCAGGAGTTCTGATTCACTGTGTTTTGTTTTCCCCTGCCCTGAAAAATGAAATCAAAATGCAAGGGGGTTTTTTGGGTTATTTTTTACGATATTGTCAGGAATTATAGTACACAGGGATATGTTTATACAGATCTATATCTTTGTTTAATACTCAAATGTTTATTTTTACTGCTTTTATTTTGATATGTGATCCTTAGAGGTCTCCATGAAATGCAATAAAATACTAAGTAAGAATGTGTTATTGTTACATTTATTATATCAAAAGATAAGCCACCTCTGAAGAGCAGAGATTGGGCTTTGCATATTCTTGCATTTTTATTAAAAAAGAAGGAATTTTCTTCAAAATATTGATGTATTTACATGCTATTTCATTCAAAATCTCACACTTTAAAAGTTAAAACACTAATGGATATTAAAAACAGTATATCCTTTCTGTCAGAATAATTTTGCACAGCAAACACTGCAGTTACACAGCTCTCTCATACTTGAAACATTATGGTATGTTTCAATTTCCTAAAGGATCCCAAAGTACTAGTTATGTCATACTTTGCTTTGAATTACTTGTGCAGCCATCCTTGTGATACAATGTTGTCCATAATAATTCTGCAAAACAGTTAAGTAGAAGGAGGCAGGAAAATCACTCTTGGCTGGCTAGAAGTTAAGGGTTGTTTGGTTTTTTTTCATATTCTGTGGTGGCAAAGTTTAGAAATAATATTCCTGAGCTATTTTTCTTGGTGCTTTAGAAACACAGAAACAAAAGAAAGCCTAAGAAAAAGAATACTTTACAGTCCAGCTTGGTGAACTGTACTAGCAAAGAAATCGTATTTAACTATTTTTTTGTTGCTACATACACTGTTCAAGATTTTCAGTAGCAAGTCAACACTTTAGGAAGTATTAATGGATTTTTATTTTAAGATCATCACACAGTGGGATGTCTTCAACAATATTGGATGCAAATACTGATTACCCCTAAATGCAATAGCAAGGCTGAGGGAAATATTTTTACTATGGACAGCTCTTAATTTGGACTTGAACAGTTGTTCTTGTTTTATAGACCTGCGTTTTTGTTTGTAATAATACTTGCATGCTGGGATTTTGTTGCCATAGAAATATAAGCTTTTTTAGTTTTGCAAAATTATGCAAATTCTTTTTCTCGTTAAAATATTCATGAAGGAGTACAGCCAGAAATGGGAGGGTCAGGGTCGGTTCTTCTGTCTTAATGGAATTGAAAATTGACATAAATGTGCTAGTTAGTATTTCATTCTAATATTACACGAAGGCATTTATGGATATGTCTACTGTAATTATGGTTTGTCCCTTTGGAACCAAAGACTACGAAACTGGGAGATCAACATTTAATCAGTAAAATTAAGAACTACTTTCAGTTATGAGGTTGTTGACAGCTACAAGACCAGAGTAAACAGTTTGTATTTAGCAACATTTGATGAGGATGTGTTATTTAGAAACATGTCTCAGAACTGATGCTCAAATAGTGAGTTTGATTTCAATATTACTAGTAGTCTGAAACATCTTAACAGTTAAAGAAAAAGTAGTATTTTTATCTAGACCTACACCCTTCAGCCACTCTGGCCCTGCTAAATTGGTGCTTATAAAGATCAGAGCAGCTGTTGCAAAAAACTAATTAGCAGCTGGTGAGTTTGTATTAGCTGGTTTGTTGGTTTTTTTCTCTTCTGCAGGAGGACTTTATTCAGTCAGAGAAAAATGCCTGCAATTTTAACGACATATGAAGTGAATTTTTTTTAATATCCCTCTGTGACGAGTGTCTGACGTACTGTGCTACAGTGTCACAGCTTCTGTCATATTTTTGCCAGACTGTGAGACTTCCAAATACTGACATTTACTTGCCACCACATTAATCAGCATGGGCAATAACTGCATATGAATTACAGTTACCACATCACTACTGGAAGAATATAAACCCTAGTTTATATTTTTGAATCCTTGATCTAGTTATAGCATCTTGGGGAGCAGTAGTTGGGAAAGCACAGTCACAGGTTTTTGATCATATGAAAAGCAAAGGAGTAAGAAGAAAGTGAGTAAACATACTAAGGTTATGTTTTATTGTTATTATGGTTAAGTAACTATAACAAAGTAATCACGGGAATGATGGTAGAGATTGGAGAATTTGTAGAATAAATGTCTACATTCATAAGTACATTTCAGGAAACAGCATATAATCTTACTGTGAAAAATTTTTAATCAGTCATTGATTCCATTAATTTTTTCAGTGTTAAGTTTAGACTTAACTTACTTGACATAAGTAGGGGTGGCAGCACAGGGTTCACAGGAGAGCTGATGACCTTTACTTTGTGTCTTCTTCAGGAGCTGAGATTTGCTCCATTTCTCCTTTTCAAGTTTCATGATACCATTGAATGTTTTGGTATTATGTATTAAACACAATGAATTGTTGCATTTGATTTAGACATCTAATTTTCTTTGCTTCCAAATAATGCAGTCTAGTTCATCCAAGGAAGAAGAGAACCAGGGTTATGAAATGGTAATGCTAATACAGTATCTCAGTAACAGTGAGACTCAGCTGAGTTTATGGTTATAATTTAGAATATACACAAGGTCTTCTTATTGAATTCTTTAATATTTTCCATTTAAATGTTTCAATTTATATCTTATTAATAGCAGATACATCAAATTAAAAGAATTGTGTATGATTTTAATTGGTCTACATTGTGTGGGACAAACTTTTAAATATGAAGGGCCTGGAAATAAGTGTCAGATCATCAAGCTCAGGATGGCAAGAATTATCAACCACTTCACAAAAATTACACCTTGCATCTTCTGGAGCAAGAAAGAAAAGGCAGCAGGACCAAAAATCAAAAAGCTTTAAATTGTTCAATTACACTTGATTTACTGGTATTTTAGCAAAACAAGGGATACTTGCAAGTGATGATTCTATACTAGAATATAATGCCTTCCCCTTTTTGACATTCATTCTTCACTCATGTTTCCCTTGTGTTTGAATCTGAATGCATGGCATTTCTCTGGTAGGTGCCAGGGTGTTCTTTCTACTGCCTTCTGCTCCTATAGCTGGGACTAGTATGTGTTCTGGAAGGGATCCCAATTGTTCAAATATTGATATAAAGTATATGGAAGAGGTCAAGGTACATTACAAAGTACAATTCAACAGAGTTTTGGTTGCTGTTTATTGATTGTGCTTGCTCTGTGGACAGGTGTTGCTTGTCTCATGATCAGAAAACTTTCAGTTGGGGGAAAAAAATCAAAGCCACAGATCTGATGGTTCTCTTCATTCCTGGGAAACTTTAAAATATGCAGATTTATTGTGTATCTGTTGTTCCATTATCCAGTGAATGAAGGAAGGTCTTACACCATAAACTACTAAGGATTTTTTTTTTTTTAGTTTTCCATAAAGGTCATTTGAGGTAGAGCAAATAAATATTGTATCACTGGTATGCCTTATATCTTGCTCTGTGATTTCTTAGCATATATTTTAGACATTGAAGAACATTCTGTGATGAAATGAGTGCCTACATTAAATAAAACTCCTTTATCTTTGACTCAACTCTGCCTTTGCTTAGGATCAGCAGAGGAAATACTAAAAATTAAAGAGGCTATATCATAGCATTCTTGATAAGATTCCAGAAAAGAATGACTTGGAAATCTTTGTTAGCAGAGTTCTGTTTCAAGAAACTGGAGGTGACAGTGAATGGTTTGAAATGCTCAGTTTCCCCTTTGAGTGGTTCAGTTGCAGAAAAACACTCATGGAAAGCAACTGAACCAAGCAATATAGTAGTCAGGCTACTGTATGTAAGCTTATTCCCTCCTTGTTCCGTTATTTTCTCTGGAAGCAGTATTTGGAATAAGTGAATTTAAGTAGAATGTAGCATCGATTTATACAATTTATATAGAAGAATTGTGAAGGTACTTAAGCAGGGAAACTGTAGGGTTCTGACTTAGCTGGGATGGAGTTGGGGGAAGGAGCCCATTCTTTCAGGGGAAAAATTTAACTTCCCTATGAAGAAAACTGGCATTTTTTTAAACCTAGCCAGAACTATACGTTCATTCAAATGGAACATGATTATTCTGCTCCCTGCTTATCTGAAATATTATTATAATGCCTCAGAAGAGCTTTTATTTCCTATCTAAATTCAAGTCTAAGAGAGGAGAGTCTATTTAATCTTTAATTGGATCTAGAGTAGAACTAAAACATGCAGTCGTTACTGAGAGCTATTACTAAATGAATAAAAGTTGGATGTTTTCTTGGTGATGGTTCTATTGGAATTCTTTTCTAGTCCCTTCACTCTGTGACCAGCATGAAGACTGGATCAACAAAACCCAATTAAATATCCTACGTTTACAGAGGGTACTTTTTGGTAAGGAAGATAATAATCCAGATGAAAGCTTGATTTACAATGGACTATTTCCTTAAACACAGGTAAATTAAGTTAGAAAAAGCAGCCCTTTGTCCATTCCTTTCTGCACTGAGTGGGTGGCTAGAAGAACACATACAGGTTTAGCCATGGGTTAAGATGGTACATTGTTCAGCACCTTGTCAAATCATAGCACAGCTGCATTGATGCCAATCTGTTATGGACTAAATTGGTCACTGCTAATAAACTGGGAGCAATATTATTTTTTTAAAGGATTCTCTTAATATAGGGCTGATGTTCTGGTGGCAGATATTTCTGTATTTGGTGAAATCTGTGTCATAAAATAAATGTGTACCTAGAGACTTTGTGAAGGTGAAAGAGTCCAAAAAAACTTCAACATTTTATTGCAGCTCTATTTCATGGAAATTCAAGAAGGCTAGCAGGGATTGTTAAACATGATATCATTACCTTCAAGCACTGTATCTAGGGATGGATATTGCCACTAGGAATATGACATAGCAACTGGAAAACTAAGTGAGAATCTGTGTAATTTCTCATAATCATGACAGCGAGCAAAAGAACGTTCACAGGCATATCAGGAAGGAAATTTTGGTTTGGTTTTTTTTGGGGGGAGGGGTGTCTTCATAATAAGAGAACATTATTATCTCTTAGAACCTTGAGTTATTATCAGCAACTTGCTGTGAGACTCTTCCTTGGTTTTGTATTCAGTGATATGGGTATTAGCTTTCTCCACTGAAACATCCTGCCTGTTCATGTTTGTAGCCTTTTTTTCTTCTTTTCTTTTTTTTTCTTCTTTTTGTCATAGTATTTGTTCACTTTGTATAGTTCTAATTGCCTGTCTGTATACAATAATGTACTAGCAAGCAGGGTTCATGTATCCAAAAGCATGTCACCTTTCTGTAGCTGTATTGCAGCTATATTGGTCTAATAAAAATATTCACTCTCTCTAATGCTCATCTAATATGATGTGTCAGTGACTTTATTTCTGCTAAATCACTAACAGTGAAGGGATAAAATACTGTCCAACTTCTTGATATTTGTTGATGCCTTTTATTTTGCTCATTTCTGAAGTCTGGTGTTGTATGAATATTGGTCTAAGTCTAGTTTAATGCAGTAATATATTTTTGCTTTTGAAGGTTTTGTGTTCTTGTGGATTAGGCCTGTCAAAGACTCTCTGAGCTAAATCCATTCTGATACATATTTTATTTCTAAACATATGAGCAAGTTGTATGTGTTTCATTTCAATAATGCACTTACTGTGTAATACTTTAGTCATTTGTGAAATGTATTTCTCTCTTCCAAGTTATTTTTTAAATGTAAATACAAAGTGAAGTGATTTGAAAGTTGTCCATCAGTGGGGAAACCATAGACCAGCCATTTTCTAGTTTCCTTTGACTATACAAAAGAGTTCTTCAAGTTGTCTACATGTAGTCGCATAGTGCCACATCAGATGTCCCAGTATATTCCATCTAGCTTCCAGTCAAGTGGGTCATGGTCATCTAATTCACAAATGGGCAACTATGTTTAGATGCTTTAATCACAGTCTGAGTCTCTTCCTAGCTGACAGAAGAGCATTTTACTGCTTAATGAGGTAAGGAATTGTAAACAGCACCCTGTTTAGTGGAGATAGCTCCTGATCTTCTGAAGTTACGTTTGGCAGATGTTGTTCAGAAGACATGATGCAGCCTCTAGTGTAGTGGAATAAGTGCTAAGATATTACAGGCAGAGTTACAAGAGGCTTTGGAGAGGGAAAATGTGAATCACCAAATAATTAAAGAATAAGATGGGTTATAAAAGCTGTGTAAGCAAGCAGTACTCTCCAATGACATTAGCAGGACAGATCCTGACAACTTGCCTCAGAAAAGCATTGACAGTAGACTGACTACATAGAGGAAGAGAGACATCTAGAACTTTATTTGCATATAGAGATGCAAGCTTTCCTCATTTATGGCTTTGCAAATATTTGTAGCTATGCTGTTTGTTTTCAGTGCTGTAAATATTTGTGGTTTGCTATTACTTGTCTTGATTTAAAAGTGATTTTAGCGTGACAGGCATAGCATCAAAGCATGCTTTGCACAAGGTAGTACTGAACGCTTCCTCTGACCCTCCAGCTTTCTTCGCAGGAAAGGAGCCATCTCTCCTGTTTCAGAGCATTTTGGCTGACCCAGAATGCAACTGTCAGGATGTTTTAACCATCAGACATCCTGTCTGCTCTCTGGTTATATCCTTTAACAACATGTAACATAATAGTAGAAGTACAGTTAACTGTGAACACCAAAAAAAATTACCTGCCAGAAACTTGGTGGATTAGAGATAGCTGTGATTCCTCTCTCCTACATTTGTATTTCTTGGGGAATCTGTGACTTTTCTTGAACACGTAGATTCTGCCTCCTGAGCTGGGAAGAAATATTTTGTTGTATTAATGTAAAAACAGGTGGGAGAGAGTTTTGTAGAACTTTCTTAATGTTCTTAGTCAGCTATTCTCGTCTCAAAACCAGATGCCTTTGTCACCAGCAAGGCAAACCTTTATGCTGTATTCTCTTTGGTGTTGATATGCCTCAGATGACAATTCTTGAGGCAGACCTCTGAATCTTTGGGTGGTAACAGAGAAAAAAGTCAAAATTAAAGGATCTCACAGGTGCCCAACTTCTGTATCACACTTGTATTGAAAATTCAGTGAAAAGTCTTTTTTGCACTAGATGAGACATAAATGTTCATGCAGCACTTGGACTGACCTCTGAATTCTTTTGACTGTGAGTGAACTTGTACTTTAAATATACAGAGGAGGAAAATTACCTATATAAACAATGACAGAAGGAAGTAGTACTTCTTGGTTTATATGTTCAGGGTTTTTTCTAATCTACATGGGTATTATACAGCACACGAGGTAAATATATATATCCCAAACTACCTGGTACTCTCTCCAATAAGTGCCATTTTGGAGCCTTGACTTCAATGTGCAATCCTGTTTGTGATATGCAGATCTTGCCAGTTGCAGCCATGAAACTCAGACTGCTGTGGCTAGCAGAGACCTTAAGAGACTTCTTAGTCATATTCTAGCCCTTATGCATTGTACCTAGAGTACCTCTGACATGTTTGAACTCCTGTTAAACATTTAATGAAGGGATTCAATAACATTTTTAAGTAGCTTGATACTGTTTTGACCATCCTTACAGTCAGAAAGCTTTTTGTATACTCAAGCAGAATCTTCTTCATGCCTTCCCTGCAGTTGCCACAGGAAAATAAAAATGGCCATTTCTTTTTTCCAGTCTTTTATGTTTTGGAAAGCTATTTTCCTGTTCCCTCTTAGTGTTTTCTTTTGTGGATTAGTTAAACCTACCCCTTTCTTCTAGTGTTTCCTGCTGTTTATATTGTGGAAATCCCTAATCCATTCTGGTTACTTTCTATTATCTGTTTGTTTAGTCATTTCTAACAGATTTTTGGTCAAAGTTTGCATTGTTGACTGCTTTTCTATCTGCATTTATTTTAAATCAGAACCTTTCCTTTTTTATTTTTTTAATTTTTTTTTTTCTGTGTGACTTATCAGTTCCCCATGTTGGATTTTCATTTACCAAGGTAAAGGTTATGTAGTTAGGAAAAAGTAAAACCTGTCTTGGTATGTATTTTTTATAGGTTGCCTGAAGCCACACAATCATTGTTTTCCCATTATTTTCACTTTCTTGAATCCTTGTAGTTAGTCTCAACTTGAAACAGAAATGGTAAAATTCTGCAAAAGTTACTCTTTTAAAATGTTTGTCTAAAGCTGAATTCTGCATACTTCTTGCAGCATTTTGGATGCCTAGATTTTCTACATTCCTCTAAGAGTTATAAACCAGTGTTTAGCCTTGACCACAGGCGAAATAAAAATGCTGTAAAAGGTGTGTCTAGGGGAAAAAAATGTCTTCTCTTGTTGTTACAGTCAAGGCTGAATGTAGTTCTATTGGTCCTAAAAGATCTGGGTACTGTGTAGATGAACGTTCAGTGCCAATGTTGGCTGATGACTCAACTAGGAAGAGCTGTGTATTCCCTCGGGGGTAGGGAGGCCTTACAGAGATATCTGGATAGCCTAGAGAGCTGGGCAACACCAGTGGTGTGAAATTTAACAAGTGCCAAATTCTGCACCTGGGATGGGATAATCCTGTTTATACATACAAATTGAAGGACAAGAGGCTGGAGAGCCGCCCTGCAGAAAGAGATCTGGGGGGTTGAGTTCATGGTGAGTTGAATAAGAGTCAACAGTGTGCCCTGTCAGCCAGAAGGGCCAGCCACGTGCTGGGGTGCACAGCTAGCCGGGCAAGGGAGGTGATTTTCCCACTCTACATTGCACTAGTGCAGCCCCACCTTGAGTGCTGTGTGCAGTTGGGGGCACCTCAGTATGAGAAGGACATCAGAGTATTAGAGTGTGTCACAGGAGGGTGACCAGGATAGTGAAAGGTCTTGAGGGCAAAACTTAGGAGGAGCAGTTGAGATCACTTGCTTTGTTCAGCTTAGACAAGAAAAGGCTGAGGGGTGACCCCGTTGCAGTCTACAACTTCCTCAAGGCAGGCAGTGGAGGGAGAGGTGCTGATCTCTTTTTGGTGACCAGCAACAGGGCATGAGGAAATGGAATGAACCTGTGTTGGGGAAAGTTTAGACTGGACATTAGAAATTAAGAAATGGTTCTTCACTGGGATGGTAGTCAGTCACTGGAACAGGCTCCTCAGGGGCATGATCGCAGCACCAAGCCTGTCAGAATTCAAGGAGTGCATGGATAGTGCTTTCAGACATACAGTTTAGTTTGAGGTAGTCCTGCAAGGAGCAGGGAGTTGGACTGGCTGATCCTTATGGATCCCTTCCAACTTGAGGTATTCTATGATTCTATGACCTCTATGATTCTGTGATCTAAGCTTTGGGTTATGAATTGGAGTCAATTTTCTGGCTTTGACCTAGCAAATAGCTGTACGGCCTCAAATGCAGTTTATGGATTGTATCTTTGTAGATAATTCAAAATCAGTTGATTTCCATGCCTTAGATGCTGGGATTTTTTTTTCTCCCCTTAAATTAGATGCATCATGAAATAATGAAGTTGGTGACTTTCACTGCTTTCTATTACTGTGTGCAAAACCCTCTATTATGATGAGCAAGAGATAGCATATTATGTTCTTGAGAATAACCAGGTTATTCTCTTAGTGGAAGACTCATGAGGTTTCTCTCTGGTTGGCAGTATGCACTGGGAGGGTAGAAGGATCCCTGTGATTTTAATTGTCTCTGAGAGGAGGCTCACATTGCACTGAAGTATGAGGTGGATGCATTTAAAAACCAAATTGTGGCTCATGCAACCTCTGATTTACTTATGCTGCTTCCAAACAGTCAACAAAAAGGACTGGTTTTGTACTGAACCGTCATTCAAGTCTGTACCTTTAGATTTGCATCCTGATACTGTTCTACTTGTTCCAGTTTTTCATTGAAAACCTAGTGTCAGCATGTGGTTTTGGGGGCTAAAAGACATAAAAACGATATATTGGCATGACACAAGAGGCTGGTTATTGACTTCTTACATTGAAGGCTGTATCAAACTGAGAGAAAGGGCTGGAGCAGTCTTTTAAAGTAAATTTATAGGACTCCATGAGGGAAAATTCTTACTTCATTTTAGGTTACAGTTCATTCTACGTAAAATATCACTGGGTTGTTTGCCTCATCAACGCAACTGAAGTTAAGAGATTCAATAAAGGTTGCAAAGGCTGATGATGTAGGGGCTCAGCCTAAATGAGGATCATATAACTGAAATAAATACATTGAAAACCTAATGTCAGTATCTAAGTGGAAATTTGCATAGATTTCAGATTTCTTTCTGATTACTTTGCTAGTCTGTGTGTTTGAGGAATTAGCAGCCTTCTATAAGCACAGAAGAAAAATGACTAAGCATGATTTCTAGATGGTTGAGCAAGAAGGGAGTGGTCCACAGGTCTCTAATCCCCAGGTATCTGCATCTAGTTTTGTAACACTAGAATATTTCTGGGAAATGCTAAGGCTGAAGAAAACTGGTCCTCAAATGTGAAGGCCTGTTTTCTTTCTGTTTTCTTTCATTTAATTGCATTTTCCCTGTCTTTTTTTCTCCCCAGGTAGCAGCTGCTGGAGGAAATCTGAAATTCACAGTCTCCTATGACTTCACAGAGAAAGAAGAAACAGCTCAATTGATGGTTCAATCTGATGTCATCATAGAGGTAAAGTGATTGTATTATCAGCCACCAAAAAAAGAAAGAAAATTGCTTGCTTCTTCAGATGTTCAGCGTGAAGTCTGGTGGTTGAGGACACAAAACAGCAGGCTGTGTGTACTTTCAGCTAATTTATAGTATCAGAAAAACGGACACATTCACACTTCAGAGAAATAAAATCTTCAGTATCTCAAGAAGCCTGTGGCAGTAGCTTACAAAACTATATTCTTCTTGTTCATCAGGAGGAATGAAGAAATAAAATAATTGGTTGTCTGAGGTAACACTTTCAGATTCCTTCAGCAGACGTGTTCTTATGCAGTTCAGCATTGTACGAATTTGCTTTTGCCTATGCCAAGCCATGACATTGGGTTTTAGCTGAATAACCTAAACTTTCTTTGGCACCGACTTTCAACTTTGTCAGGCAAGCCCATTTCAAGGTTATGAAAGGTGAGTGTTATTCCTGATATTTATTATTATTGTAAAATATATTATTCAATAAATCCTGTACCCCAATTGGCTACAGATCGACGCTTTTTCCTTACTTTTTCTGTATTTAAATGTCTCTTTCTCATGGCTCTATCTAGGGAGGTGACTTGAGAATCAGCACTCCAAAAGAGGGGATTCACCTGGAACCTTCTGAAGAGCACACTGAAGCAATTGCGCTGAAACCGGAATCTTTCTTCGTGCATGGCACTCATGTCGCAGTCAGCAGGAGGGAGTTCATGACTCTCCTTGCTAATGTGAAGAGGATCCTCATCAGAGCCACGTACAGCAATGGGATGAATGCCATCTACAGGTGAAGGGGGGAAACGTCTCCACTTGCTGCGGGCAGCTTCTCAAAATACTTTTTCCCTCTTCAGAGAACTGAGCTGATGTAGTTTAAAACACGCTAATTTATCATGAAATCCATCGCATTCACTTACGCTTTCGAACAGTTGTTAGTATTGTAGGCAGGAGGGAGAGAGGCGACAGAAAGAAGCAGTCTTGTAAGAACATGGAATCACATGGACGATTAAGGCATGAATGACAGTTCTATAAATATGTTTATTTTTTGAAGACTGTAATTCCCATGTATATGGTAAATCACTGAGTACAGTAATGACATGTTGAAGTAAGAGATGATATATTGCTTATATATTGGTTTCCCTGTTTAATGAGCATACAGGGCCACATTAACAGTGCACCAGAGAATAATATCCTAGGTCTCTATGCTGGAAAAGTGGCTCGAGGGGAATTTTCTAGGTTTTTAATCAGTACCACACACAGAACGGGCTGATCCCTTGATTTATGTCAGGTTGCTGCCTGGACTGCTTAAAACCACTGATTTCGTGTGAACTATTCTTCTGAGAAAATGAAAGACATGTTATATGAGATGACACAGTTGTTCTATCTCAGTGGCTGCAGTGTGGCTGAACCTGTAAAGCTCATCTCGCATTTAAGACTTTCATAAGTGCATGAGCAAATACTCCAGGTGGGCTAGAAGACAGCTTCTCTTCTGACACTGTATGATTGCACTCTATCTCTACATTAATAGTTAGGTGGCATAAATAATTAGATGTGCAACGGAATTGATTACATAGTAGTTTTCTACTCACAAGGCATGAAACTTAAAATGTTCGCTAACCTACACATCGTTTGATTCAATGGCATAAGCCAATTTGGAATTGAGGGAGCTGATAGCACATTAGTGATTATTTGCTGAGAGTATAGATACAGGTTTTGCTACTGTGAAATTTTTTAAGCAATCCAACCATCATTTGAATACTTAGGTAATTAAAATACATCCTAAATTGAAAGGCAGGTTGTGTCAACAGCATACCGTTTTCTAATTTGAGCTTTGGCAATGTACATTTTTTTTCCTGCAAATAGAATTCACATTTCTTCCATCTCTCTCTCTTTCTGTGGATAATTAGTATGTATTACCTCTCTGTAAATAGTCTGTGAATCATAACTAGCTTGATTTTGAGCCAAACTTTTTCCTATTTTACTCATTTGGTTATCAGTCATGCATCTCCCTGAATCCAGTTTGAAAACCTTTCATGGACCATCACCTTCGCATCCTGGTGTTAGAAGAGAGTCAAACCACCAGGCCAGCGCTCAGCTCTTATGCACTGTGAGCAGACCATGAGAAGCTTTTACACCACAGCTTACAGCTAAGACTAGTGGAAGCTCAGTGGGTGTTGTTCCTCAACTCCATTCTCATTCCAATAAAAAAACCCCCTCCATCAGTCAAAATTTTCCAAACTAAAGGAATGCAGGAGCATTTTTGGGGTCAACAATAGGGCCTTTTTTGCTATGCTCTTTTAAAGGAGATATGCATGATTGACTGTATTTGGACCAAAGGTCTTGCTAAGTATTACAGGAAATGCAAACTCCAGTTACCAGTGGTTTATGTTACATTTGTGTACTGACATTTGCACTAGAATGAGAAAGGGAGCTTTCCTATAAAAAAAACCCACTTCGGCTACGCAGTTAAAATCTGTGAAGAAAGCACATTTCTGGACATGTACTGTTGTTCTTCATCTTGCCTTTACTGTGGAACAGTGGAGGTGGGACAGATTGATCAGATCCCCTCTGGGCAACAGCATAGAGCTCAGGTCAGCACACACATGTAGAACTGGCAGAGTACATCGTTTGTACCTTGTAAGTAAGAAGTGGCAGACCTGTCAGTGACACATTTGGAAGACTATGCATCGCCTCCTGCATCCCAGATTACTGCTTTAGCCATTTGGCTATGCGTGCTGCCTCACTGTTTTGTAGTCTTCTTCATATTCAGCCTTTGGAACATTTTAGTGATGCACGTTGGGTAACATTCTGAAAACATGTCTTGGAAATATTCAGGAAGAGCCCCAGGCCATACATATAATTTCTACTTTGCAGGTTAGTAGCCACCATCTTCTAGATGTGGTGACATTACATTTAGGAAGGTTGGTCCCTTAAAGAACAATTTAAAAGGAGTTTAGGGGAAAGGACAGAAGTAATTTTGCAGGGGACTTTTTTTCCTAGAAATGGTACATCTCTAGCTGTCCCTATGATGTCTCTTCCCAGAGAAGAATGCAATGGTTACTGTGTTACTGTGATTACTACCAGCATGTCCAGAATTCTCTGAAAATAGTTGCTCCAAAGTAAACACATTTTACTGTGCGATGTCAGGATGTGCATTGCAGTTTAGTGTGACAGAAAAGAAGATGTGAAATTCCAATCACAATCAAAATAATTGGATTTTTCATCTTTGATTTACCTGGAGGAATTACACTTTCACCCATAGGCTGGGATTTACTGGGGGACGTTAAATCTCAGAGCAGTGCATGCTCCCAGTCACAGAAGTAGCAACAACACCTGCTGTCAGCCAGCCCAGCTTGTCATCTGTTGTAGGCACGTTGCTGATTTCCAGGGTATGCCTCAGTACTGACTTTTTTATATTGTCTTTGACTTTCACTCATGCTAAAACATACTAGGTGCAAAGCTGTGCTCATAACTCTTAAGATCATGCAAAACAACTCTTTTCTCCATATTCTGCACCTTTAGTACTGCAGGGGAAATGTCCAGACCCAAGGAAGAGGATATTCTTTGTGATGTTTTGGGCTGATTAAGGACCACTGTTGATGGGCCCCAAAGGAAGACATTTCTGCCAAAGAAATAGTGTAGATACTAAGAGGGTTTTATTGTCTTTTAAACAGGTATGTGTGGTGGACAGATGGATATTTCTCCGAGAGAGTTAAGGGTACAGTGAGACAGAAATATTACAGGGTTATTAGATCCTTCATGAATGACAATTTCTGCCTCAAAACATCAGCAGAATTATGCAACATACTAATTAGAGGTTACTATATTAAGCAGCCTGTTCATTTAAATATTGAAAGGTTTCAAAATGGATAATGACACCACATGTGTAAGGATTTCCAAAGTTGGTTTCCATCGATTTCCACCTGTGCTTGAGAAGAGGCCAGAATGAAAGCACTGTAAGATTAAGCAACTTTCTTGCAGTCACACATAAAAAGACTTAAAAATTCAATGGAGTTGTCTCCAGTTAGCAAGAGCTTTAACTTAAAGATTATATTTTTCACCTTTGTTTCTTTTGATGCACTAGAAACATTAGTTAATCAGTAGCACTTTCAAGTAGTTACTAAATAACATTAAAGCAGTAAAAGTGAGTTTGGAGTGTGATTTTGAGAATGGATTTTTGGTCATTTTAAGCTTGGAATGTTGTTCTTGCTCTATGACATAAATGGGAACCTTCCTCAAATGAGTGGGTTTTCATTTAGATGATCAAACAGGATAAAAAATGAGAACACAGAAATACAGCAATCTATCTGAAAGTCGTTACAGCTTCTGGGTTTAAATGAAGATCCTACTCTAACTTGACAGATCTTCTAAACTATTGCAGTTAATTCCATCTGTGGTAGAAGCAACAGGCTAAGAAAAGACAGCTCTGTCTTATAATTTTGCTTAATCTAATACTGTTAGCGTGTGCTTCAAATCAAGTTTAGTAGCACTGTTTCTTCACTTTTAATATTCGGTGTCCACTGATGGTAAATATCGTAGACACTCAGATGGGCCATGGAAACTGTGGCACTGAAAATAATGGATTGCTTGCAACCACATACAGAATCAGTGGTAGATGCAAGGAGAAGGAGGGAAGGAAAGGCCAAGGGTTTTCTTCCATATGCAGAATAAGCTTCAAGACAAATGAGCAATGATTGGTCAGTACTTCATGTGCCTTATGTAGCTGACGTGATTCAGATGCCTGGCATAGCAGACAGCAAACTATGCTGATCTGCCTGAAACGTCCCCTTCCCTTTTAATCTTGTTTGTTTTTAGAAGTCAACGCTTGCCTGCTGACAGTAACAGTCAGCTTAAATATTTGGTCTTGCTGTCGAATCTCAAAATGTTCATGCATCTCCAGGATCCACTGCCCCATTACTGCCAGCATTAGCTATTTTAATGAATGCAGAATGGCATCGAGGAATCAAAATTGCAACATCAAAATGGGAGGAAAAAAAATCACTGCAGCTTTCTTCACTGAGTTACTGTTAATGGTAGAAACTGTTAAACACATTAAAATCCCATTTAGCAAATAGCAGAACATAATGAAAATCGGAACAATTCAGTGAATACAAATGTGGGATAATACTGGGAGGATTGTTTCTCTGTGTTAATTCTTCCATTTGTTCCAAGATCTGTGCTGAGAGGGAGCTAGCTGTAGTTCAGAGGTTAAATAAAACTCGTCCTTTTACTAGCAATTTGTTTCTTCATTTAGAGATTTTTCTCCTTAAGTTTTTATATTTTTTACTGCCAAAGTCATCACTATTCGATATCTAACATCCTAGAGATTGATTATCTTATTGTAAGGAAAACTCAAAAGGATGACTGCAAAATGGGTGTGGGGCAAAGGCGAAGTACTGAAAAGTGAGAGAGATCTTACCGAAGGTCTAGATAGGAGCATGCATCCTTCTCTTAAAATAGTTTCAAGATCCTTTTACAGAGGTTCTAGTATGACCGAATTAGATTCAAATTTTTAACTGCATAATCCACAATGGTAGTCCCTGCAAAGGCCGGTCACATCCCTAGTGATGGTAAAATTTATGTTTTTCTGAAGCTGCCGTCTTAATTTCAGAAATCTTCCTTCTTTTCCTCTTACATTTCATGTCTGTCTTATTGAGAGTAGTCATAAAATTGAGTGGGAAAACATCCTGGTTTAACCTTTCCTCCCACCACCGCAGAAACAAGAAAATATTTTTCTTGGCCATTTTCTTATCCAAGCTCATACAAATAATTTTCAGGATTTTTTGGCAGCCAAAAGATAAATGCCTTAGTATGGAGGCATTTTTTATTTTGTTTTACATTTTCCAAAGAAAATTGATTATTTTTTAACGAAATGCATGTCATGATAGAAAAGTATTTTCTGCTGAAAAAGACTTCAAAAAAAGCTTTTTGGGTAGCTCTAGTAATCAGTCAGTTAAGATTGCTGCGTGAAAACAGAAGTCATTGAGACTCTATAATGCCTTAAAGTTCCTTCTGAATTCTCATAAGAATTAAATCCCCAAATCCCAATCTTTCCCCAAATAGATACTGTTGAGGTAAACTACATCTGTTTTGCATATTACCTGTAAGATTATCAAAATACTTTGGTTGTCTCTTTCATCATACTTCCATTTTTTTTAAATAAAAAACACATTCAGTGTTTGGCTAAACAATGGCTGTTTAGCTGATGCGTAGCGTTTACTTTTTAAGGGCAATTGTGCCTTGAACAGAAAATTCTCCAACTCTGTCTTCTCTGACGCTGGGGAAGCGAAGGTGTATGGTAGATTTCCTTTTTCTTTTGGGCACATGCCTTTCTTTTCCATACCCATAATACTTAAATCCTCCTAGACAGAGCTGAAATCTTTTTCAGAGGTCAAATCTCCAGAATAAAAATACCCTATAACCAAAACCTAGTAATGTAATATTTTAGAAAGCTAGAGTAGAGGTTTGTAAATTTTAAAGACGCTGCTTAGTATCAAATTTGCTGTATGTGCAGCTGGAATGCAAGTTGGCACACGTGGCTTGCAGGCCAGGAATAGCCTTCCATCTACTGGTATGGTGCTGTGAGACTTTTTAAAACTATTTTTATCAATGTGTGTCTGACCATAGTCTCCCTCACATGATGGACAAAAGTAGTAACAAGCCTACAGATATGTAGTTTAGGAACAAACAGACGAATGTGAAAACCTCCTTCTTTTTAAACAGGAAAAAAAAAATCCACTGAATGTCACTGTATACTATTTGCTGCATCCAGCTGCACATATGCTTCCATCCAATTTGCTATTTTAACCCTTTCAATTCTGTTACATCCAGACTAAGAAGCGTTAGCATTGAAGCTGCTGACCACACTTCAACTGGGAGAAAGGTGGCGTCTGCAGTGGAGTTATGTGACTGTCCCCCAGGGTATGATGGTACCTCATGTGAGGTGAGTATCATGATGCAGTCTAGATCAATTGTGCTAGTACTGTGGGAGTAGAAGCAAACAGTGACCCTGTGTTGGCAGAATATAGTAAGAGAGCTGTGCATTTACAGACTCACAGAACGGTCAGGGTTGGAAGGCACCTCTGGAGATCATTTAGTCCAACCCCCTGCCAAAGCAGCTTCACCTGGTAAAGCAGGTTCACCTGCAGCAGGTTGCACGGAATTGCGTCCAGGCGGATTTTTACTGTCTCCAGAGAGGAGACTGCACAGCCCCTCTGGGCAGCCTGTGCCAGGGCTCTGTCACCCTCAAAGTAAAGAAGTTTTTCCTCATATTCAGATGGAACTGCCTGTTAGGAATTTGGTATAGCCTGTCTAGTTACCTTTATTTCTAGGTGGTGGTTCATTATATTTGTTAATATTTGAAATACAAAGTTTTACACCTCTGTGGTGATTTCTAAGTTATGAAAAGACATTTCTCTTAATAAAAAGAAAATTAAACCGGTGTTGTAGTCTTCAGCCAACTGATATTACAAATGAATTAAAATACCACAACTGGAAGGAAAATGGCAGTTACCTGACCTGTGCACAACAAACCCAGATCAAATTGTCTGAGTTAACGTGGTTGAGTTTCCTCTTTTGTTTTCCCAGGGCTTTGCCATTTGCCTTGGAGTCTTTGAGGATTGTATGTGTGTTCTTGTGGGGATTGTTTGATTTTAGTTTGGTCCTGTTACAGATAATAACATAGACACATGCTCAGAAAATACCCGCTTTTCTAACAAATTCGTTAGTTCACATAGAATGTGTCCATACAAGTATACATATAATTAACTATCTCACATGGCCATAGCTTGGGGTAAATAGAAGCCAAAAAAAAATTCTTCAGAGGCTTTGCCTTTAAGGAAATAGTTTCAAACACCAAGATGCTCTGCTTCACAAAACTACAAACAATATGCCATTTACACAAGCACTCTAGGCATTTGCTTGTCAACTCTCTTTTCCTTTAACGTTTTCCATGCTTATATGTGATATTTAGGGCTTAGAGTCTAGTTTCATGCCAAATGTGGTTGCTTGTTACTGGGGCTAGATAAACTAATGTAGAAAGAAGGCCAGAAGGGATTAATGGATATTCCTATCACTTCCAAAATGGTACAGACAGAAAAAAGAAGAGAAAAAAAAGAAGAAAAAAAGGAGAATATTGCCTACCTTGGCTGAGAAATAATTTTGAACTCTGACCATTGTCTGTCCAATGATTTGAAGAAAAAAGCTGAATGAACTGTCATTATGCTTCACACTTTTTTTTCCTTGTCCGTTTTTTCTCTTAATTCTGATTTGGCTGTGATTTCCCAGAAAGTAGTTGGAAAGGCCCTGACCACAGATGTTTCAGTATCTGCTTCTGTTGTAGAAGCTGAAAGGTAGAATTCCTGCCTTGATGTTCCTGAAATTCTCTGTCCAGCGTTGTGTCCTTCAACACTAAACCTTCCCTCCTTTTCAAAGCAGTCCGTGAAATCTGCTACATACTTAAGATCATATTCCACAACAGAGAGTACATATATAGGTAGCTGCAAATTTAAAGTCTCTGTGCATACTAGATGACGTGGACATGCTTTGACTCCTGCCCTTGCTGAGTGCTAACCACAGACCTATGGAAATAAACCATAGTGTAGTCCCTACCTGTATGTTGGTTTTCCTCCCAAGACTGAAGGACAAGTAGGTATGACAGACTTCTGCATGAGCGTGCTTTTCCTGTGTCCCTTCACTGAATTTCAGAGCATTTCAGACAGCTCAGAAATGGCATTTGACAAAGCTGACCTATCTCACAATAACAATGACAGAGTTACAAGCTTTAGTTTCCATGCCTTTATTCAGTGAATTCATATCTCATTAGTCTTTTGTAGCAGAGGTTCGGCATAGGATATGCATTGTACAGTTCTGCTTGATAGAAAAAAAAGGGGAAGTATTTTGGTGTTTTGAATAGATGGTTGTGCTTTTTTATAACAAGAAGCAAGAAAAAACAAATAGTGATGTTTTAGATTTCTAGATAAACTAGCAGTTGAGAAAGTATGGAAATATAAATTGAAAATTTGGAATATTTTAGAATACCGTGTTTGTTTCTTCTGAATATTTGGACCTTGTCCAACACTTTGCTTCTTCCAGTTTCAACCTAGCAGAGTTACATTTTTATTGATTTTGTGCAGGTTTTCAGTTTCATTTTCTCTTCTTCCTTTAATTTAATATACATGTTTCTTTCCTGCATAATGATGTTGTGGTACCTGGCATCAACACTGCAGCACCAAACCCAGCCTTTATTTACTTATTTTCTTGCTGTGAATGTTTTGGCATGATCAGTCTTCAGAAGACAGCCAATCCCATTTAAAATATTCTGTCTCTTGTGAGATTGCTCCATTACGCAAATTTGGAATTAATTTTCTACAAGATTCTGGTCAAAGCAAATTGGTATGTATTTGCTAGTACATCTGAGAAATGAACACAGAATTGCATGAGCATAGGTAGAACAAATAAAATTTTAAATTTCAAATACCAGTTGGACTCATTTGCGATAGTTACTTTGCTCTGTTCATGTGACTCTTCTGGCCTTTATTCTTCAACATCTTCACACCTAATTGCTCTTCTCCACCAGATTTGTTCCCTTTAGATCTACTCTTTTACTTCCATTGTGAAATAAGTTGTGTTTTAACTTGTATCACTATGATGGTCAAGGATTTTCCTGACTTTTGAACGTTAAATTATTTCTTTTCTTAAGATCCCAATCTTTAATCTTTTACTTTATTTCTGTTCTATGTTTTGCTCTTGATATTCCATGTCTAAGCCCTTAGAATTAGTGACTTTTGGAGCCTTATCTTGTGCAGTATCATGTATATCTATGTGCAAGATCATTCTTTTCAGAATCACTGATAGAGGAAAAGGATTTATGGATTTATACAGAAACAGCTTAGATAGTTGCATGTTATGCCACAGGAAAAGAAAAGGGGGTGGTGGAATTTATTTTAACCTGTTTTGTTGTTTGGGTTTTTTTTTATAACTGAATTTTAATTTTTAGTGTTTATGGGTTTTGTTAGGAATGCGTAACCAAGAATGAAAGGAAGGAAAGATAAGGATAATGTCTCCGATTTTGAAAATATTTTTTAAAGAATCATTTCAATTCATCTTCATAGTACTTCATGTTTTGCAGGAGAAAGACAAGAAGGGACATCATCTTTATTTTTATAAAAAAGAATTTTCTTGTAACCTTTTTGGACAGTGTGTGTGAAGGGGAAGGGATTTTCTTTACTAAATTATACTTTTCGTATTCTATCACAACAAAACTTTCTTTTTGTATTAGCCAGGTGCTTTTGAAGGTCAACATTCATCATGCACTTTTTTATATTATGCAAAAACCTTGGATCACATGAGCAGTCTTGTTGAGGAGAGATACTCTGCAAAAACTATGAAGCCATTTGTGAGATACATAGTAAGGAAGATTGCTGCCTGACATCTTATTATGAAGAAATGGAATAGCTGAATTTTCATTGATGAATCGCAGTTGTACAATGTCACCATTCCTAAGAAAAAACTGGCCATGCATTTAATATTAATCTGAATTTAACATTTAAAAAAATAAAAAAAATAGAGCACATTCTTAAAGGGAAATGAGTATATATTTAGGAAGCACAATATGTAAATAAAAGGGTGGCTTTGTTTTCAGCCTGTGCTTTATTTCAGTATACCTTGGTTTTGAATCCAAACAACAAAGACTAAATGGTATTTTAATTGCTCTTCACTGCTGAACTTCTCAGAAAAGGTTTTTGTTGCTTTGGGTTTTTCTTTCTTCCTTCTCTCTCCTTCAGTATTTTGCCTTCTGGCTATTTTTCAATCAGTACCTCTTGCTTTGATGCTGTCATATTTCAGTTCTTCATTTCTCTGCCTTATTTTACCATTTCAGAAGAATGATCAAGTTAAGGCTTCCTCTAATGTCACACTTTCCAGTAAGGCTAAGGTCAGTGCAAAGCCATAGCACCTGGAAGATCAACTTTCTAGAGAAATGTTGGTGTTTTTCTTAATTTGACAAGTATGGTTTTGTGTGTGCAAGTATCAAATTCGACAATATTTTTAAAATTCCATTCCTTTCTTTGTTTAAGTGAGAGTTTAACTTTTAATCTGATTTATCTTGCAGTCTTGCTGGCCTCAACACAGGCGCGTGAATGGCACGATTTTTGGTGGAGTCTGTGCGCCATGTACATGCTTTGGTCATGCAGAATCATGTGATGATATCACAGGAGAATGCCTGGTAGGTGTCACTACAGGGAACATGATGGACATGGCCAACCTGCTCAATACACCTGTGTGATTGAATTAATGACCTCTCAGACATAAACTACTCAAGGGAAAAAAAAAACAGTGACCAACAGAAGAGATCTTTATGTTGCTTTAAGCTACAGATACCCTCATCTCAAGATATGGTATCTTCTACAGTTAAACATAAGGAATTTTTTAATTCACATAGGATTTATGTTGTAAAATAGAATCAATAGTATAGAGTATGGCATGCAGAAAACAGAAAATATATCAGCATTCTTCCATGCAAGATTTATATCCCCCTCCCATCTGTCTCCTGCAGCGTTTTCAATTTATAGTGTCTACCAGGTAACTTTTAAAATTCTGTTCTAGTATGACAAGAAGATATTGTTAATGGCTTCCTTCATTTAAATTCCTACTAAACCTTGAAGAAACATTTAAATTGTAGTTTAAAAAACTAATAAAAGCAAATGATTTGGGCTACTTCAACTTTTTTTGCTTGTAGGCTATGGAGATTTTATGTAGTAAGCTACTAATTCAGCAATTAAATCCATGATATTATCCATAGCAAGCCTACCAGCACACCACTATTTCCAGTCCATTCAGTAGCCTTTTGGAATGGGTGAATTATACTGAATAGACTGTTCTGATTAACTCAAGGGCATTTTTAGTTTTATATTGTCTGACATGGCATGAAGCTTGAAACAACATGTCTCATTTCATTAGTCTTGCAGAAACACAAATTGAGCCTGTGCCAGTTTAGTGGGATATCATCCACTCATATCCCTGCAGAATTTCAAGCAGACTCTGTATTGTGCATCTTTCTAAATGTTCCCTTTAATTTCCTTAAGAAAAAGCTGCTGGGAAAAATCCAAAAATAAAATTCAGGCTTTTTTCAATGTAATTTGGCACTTAGAATTATCACTGTTCTTCCTGTTTTGCCCATACAAGTTGTTTAATTGCACTGCAGTGCAAAACAAGATATCCTTAATGTGTGGATCAGTGAATTTTTCAGATTGCTTTTTCATGAGTAGAAGCTTAAAAATGATTATCAATTTAATTATACTGTAAGCCTTAAAGAAGTACCTAGGATGAAAAGTATGTATGATATGACAGTCAGATTTTGAATCTTTCACTTATGTGCAATGATTATGTTTATCACTAGGATAGTAAGAATTTGTGTTTCTCAACAACGGTAAAATTTCTTGCGTTAATGACTGTAGCCTCCAGCTATGAAGTCTATAACATCAGTGTGGGATAAAAACAATTAACAGA
Source organism: Falco rusticolus (assembly GCF_015220075.1). Classification (NCBI taxonomy): domain Eukaryota; kingdom Metazoa; phylum Chordata; class Aves; order Falconiformes; family Falconidae; genus Falco; species Falco rusticolus. Next base: position 34,865,202 of record NC_051192.1, read on the forward strand.
GAAAAAAAAAAGGGAAAGGAGAGTTATAGCCGAGTATATCGTAAGTATTGACTATTTTGCTTAGGGGTGCATAGCTAGATGTGAGTTCTGAGGTAGCTTGCTTCTGCGTCTTCAAGTTTTACCCCTTGCACAAGTTCGCTGTTTATTTTTGTCTGTAGCGCCAGTCTGGATATGAGAGAAGGCATGCTATAGCACTTTTGCACTTTTCAGCCAATGTGAACCATTGACTGAGACAGTAGAGCTCCCTCTTCTGCTATGTCAAGGATGCTGCTGTAAAGATAATGCAGCACTGTCAAGGAAGTGGAAAACAGCCAGTTGAAAATGTACTTTAATCTATAGGTATTATCAAGCATTCTGTATTTTATGTGTTCTGTCTGAGGTTATACTAGATCGTGCTATAAAGGAGAGGCGCACAGGGAGCTTAAAATCAGTTCTGGATTTTCTTGCAGCTTACTTTGAAAACACTGTAAGTGAAGTTAGATTGGTTACTATCCATGCAGGCTATTAAATGCTGCTGTTCAATTTGGATCATAAGCCTTTTGAAGTGAAAGAGAGAGAAGTCTGAATGCTGAAAAAGAGAAATGTCACATCAAAAGCATTCTTTCTATTGAGGTTTACACAGCCTTTTGGCCTCATTATTATTCATGGTGTTTTTTCAGTAATACAACAGACAATTTAGGCACCTAATTTACTGATATGATACTTCTCTTTGCTCTTCCTTAGCTTTGAAATGTAGTTGAAAAGAAGCTGAAATACGGTTTTGACTTATGATAAAAGCTGAAATCATCTGCTTTGACATAGGCCTGTATAAAAAGCTCATTTTAACGCATATCTTTGCAGTAACCTGCAAAGCCATTTGATCCTCACAGCAACTGCATAGAGCTGCATGATACATCATTCTTGTTACCCATTGTGGTGTACATAACTGCTTTGGTACACAGGACAAGTTGTAACATTCGGAAATGCTGTTTTGTAGTGTTGCGCACACACATTTACAGTAGTTTTAGGAAGTTGGTTAAACCTAAACCATGTGAAAAGCAAACACATTTAAAGGTGTTTCATTCATTGCAGGATACTATGTTCCTATTAGTAAGCCAAGAGAAAGCAGGTCTTTCTCCCCTAGAATATGCTCAAGTTACTAAGTGGGCAGTTCCCAGTAGCATCCATTTTGCATTTTATTCATTTGTGTGTAAATGGCATACACCATGTAGATTGAGGCCCAGGTCAGGGCTAGTGGACATGTACTTTAGACAGTGTTCATCACACAAGCAACTAAGTGTCTTCATCCATCTTTATATACATAATAACAATATGATACATCCTAAGCTAAATGCAGTATAGGCCATACCACAGGTGAAAATTATGTAAAGCCTCTGCAACATCCTGCTTGCATTTGTAGCACCAAGAGAGGGAATTGTCCATGTAATCTTGACATTACAGTAGTTTGAAAATGCCAGAAGAGCATGTTCATGCTTCTAAAGTCGTAATACCATTCTCTGGTTTAGGCGGCTAGGGAATGTACTAAAATCAGCACCCAGGCTTACCCTTTTGCTTTCTTTAACTAGCTTAAACTAGCAGCTTTCCTGGCTGTGTCTGTGACAGACATCCTGGGGAAAGGCAGCAGCATGCCAAAGACACTATCGTGGACTCAGTCATACTTCCTGATGGAAGTTTTATTTCCATCACTAGCCTTCTATTCAGACTGTTTCTTTCCCTATTCATATACAATCAGCTGCATATGCAGCTAAGCAGGATTGTTTTCACTGTGAATTTAGGGTTCCCTGATACTGGGTATAAAGATATTAATTTGGTTTCTTCCAAGGGAGGAGAGCTGCCTCGGTAGAAAATGGTGGAAAACACTCCGGGACATCAGCAATAAAGTCTTTGGGTAATAAGGTCCAAGTCACATACAAAATTTTGGACAAAAGTAGATTTCACAGTCTTACTTACTCAGAGGTTGTCTAAGTGAAGTTTAATAGTGTTTGGAGATAAAAGAAGTCCAGAAAATCGATGCATTCAAAATAGTTTGAGATCCAGTACCTGAAATTTGAAAGCTTAAATATATGGGCCTAGAATCTTTCCTGGCCACAAAGTCTATGGATCTATGGAACAAGATATTGATGTTACCAAAGCCACTAAATCAATGTGTTGGAACAAGCTATACCCAGTCTCATGACACACAAAAAAATAATTAAATGTTCCTAAGAACATGAAATTAAGATTTCACAGGTTTAAGCAAGTTTTACGGAAATAATCTCAATATAATTAGACATTACGTAAACTAGATGATGCTCTAAACCATTGCTGTACATTTGGCAAGTTTCAAACTGAGATTCAACCAATTAATATCAAGAAAACACAAATTTTTCATGAGTATTGATAATATCTTTAAAAGGGCTAATAATTCATCTACTTAAGTACTTAAAGTGATCTATGAATTTGGCAAAATTGTATAAAATTTAATGCATCACTGAAGAGACTAGGCAAATTACGTCACATTTACCTGCTACATAATCCTTGTTCTTGTCCTGCAAAATCAAGACTGGCTCAGGAAAAAAAGTATAGGGCAACACAAGACTGTTGTTTCTGAGCTAAACTTGAACATAATCACAATGCAATGTATGCTTAGATATCGGTACTGTATGTGTGGGGTTCTTTTTTGTTTTCAAATTTATTGATTCATGGTGATGAAGTTAGCAGTTACAGAGATCTGGATTGAGGAGAATTAGACTCAGTACGTGGCAATGACTGCCATTAGAGTTTCAGAAAATAATTAATCAAAGAGAAGAAGGTCAGCTCTTTTTAACATTAATTTTTGCTACAAGATGGAAAGGTTTGGGTTTTTTACTTTAAAAAAGCAGAAGCTGCATATGCCACTGTGTAAAAGATGTGTAGCTTTAAAATAGTGTGCTAGCTTCTCTTGCTTTAATAACATCCTTGACATATAAGCTGTTCATATTCTTCAAAAACATTAAGATATGTCTGAAGATATTTAAAGCTAAACTTCACACAAAGGAAGAATCCATTATTTTTCATAAAAAGTACAAATAATTTGACATGATGCCTTAAAAAAAAGTTGAATTGCAAAGGATTTTTCTTTTGAAACACTTAAATTATTTTTGTCGCATCTTCTTTTAAAAGCATATCTTAATGTTCCCAGCTACTTTTTCAGTATGGCTGATAGATTTGTTTTGAATGACAGCACTTGAAGTAACAATCAAATGGACTTAAATGACCTAATGAAGTAGAATTTAACCCAGCTGACTGTTCTAAAGCCATAATTTTATTAGACTTAGAGTCTCAATAGCCGGTATTAACTCACAATCTACTAAATATTTGAAAATATAATATTGTGACTAACGCTTTCATTTCAAAGATATGCTGATTTTGTACACCAGCAATAATAATAATGCGCCCTTTAAAACAGCAAACAGCATTTCTGGAGACAGATGCTTTTGACTCCAGTGCACTCATGACTGAAAAGAGTATTGTACTTTTTCAGCTGCCCAGATGTATGGTACTTGCAAAAAAAAGGTCATACAAATAATTTCAGTCCTGGAAAGTCATGAAGAAGAAATCGGTGTTCCTTAGAATAGTGCCATTTATTGAGGATACATTATGTCTTTCAGATGTGAGGCTGTTAAATACCAGTCAGTACCATATGCATTACATTAAAATGAGAAAACAATTTTCAAGTGTTCTTAAAAATATTTGAAATTAAAACGTAAGTTTGGAAATACCTACACAAACCCTCAAGAGTTCCTAAGCAGTAGCTTGGGTGAAACAGATTCTAGATTTGATCTAGCCCATTGTCTAAATAGTCTAAAGCAGATCAAAACATACCCCATTAAGTAAAGATAAGGTAAAGTTCTGCAGTTAAATATTCTTTTTGTGTTACATAAAGAAAAATTATCCAAAAGAACACAAGTACCTGGCACATACAAAGAACTGATTAAGATAGCTAATCTCTAGAACTGTTTCTTAACCAGCAGCAGAAAATTAGAACTGCAGACCTCTTATAGTCCTGTTGAGAAAATGGGCTAGGTGAATGACTTTCAAGGACTTGCCATATATAAGTTCTCTAATTATGAGTTTGTACTTTTTGTCTTCTGTTTAGGACTGCAAACACAACACAGGTGGTTCATATTGTGATAGATGTCTTCCTGGCTTCTACGGTAATCCTACTAAAGGGACAGCTGAAGACTGTCAGTTGTGTGCTTGCCCCCTAAATATACCTTCTAATAAGTAAGATATATATTTATTGCATATTACGTTTTTTCACTCAGTGAATTGCCTAACTTTTTATTTTATGCTTTTGCACGTACGCTTGAGATTCTTTGTATTTTAATCAAAATATATTCTACAATATAAGCTTTTATTCTCTTTTTACAATTGTACAGAGAGACAAAGATCAAGGCAAAAACTGAATGAGGCTAGGCTAGAAAGACCAGCACAGAATTTGGATGAATGCTATTTGAATCGATAGCTAATGTTTGGTTTTCTGTCCTTTAAGAGTAGGTTTTTCTAGTTTTAAAGCTGAATTTCCAGATTCTATGTGTGGGGTTTTTTAATAATTGAATTTTAAATTTATTTTTGTTAATTAGATAAAATAGTGATTTCTTTTGCTTTTAATTTTCCTTTTCTTCCAGTCAACCCACTTGTATGTATTATTTGCTACCTATAATATAATAGACTAAGTGGCTTGTAAATTCTTCATTGGTTTTGTCCCAACCAGTACCTGGAAAATGAACAATACCAAAATCATTTAATATGGTGTAGTTGAAGAAAACTGTTCTGATTCTTGTCTGGTTAGTTTTCTTGTGCATACTTTAAAACAGAAATCATGTGTGTCCATTTGTTTTAGCACATTTGGTCTATGACATCCAGTATGTCTTCAGAGAAAAGGAGCCCTGGTGCAAGTAGCACATGTCCAGATTACACAGAAAAGCTACTGTGGTGCAACACGTACAGTAATTATTCAGGCAGATCAGGAACTGTTGAGTATGTGTCTGACATGTTTGCAGTAGTAACTTATGCTTGCCCAAATTCCAGTCACCAATTGGATGTGGCACCCATCTGAAAAGAATCACTGTTAGTCAATGTAAGCACTTCAGGATTGTGGGTTTGTACTGGAAGATTATAATCCGTGCACAGGAGTTGCCCCATCCCGAACTCTTCACACAGTTTAAAAGTTTTAAGTGGCTATAGAGGCTGATAAATCCACTGGAGTGAATATTTTTTTCCCCCTCCATTCAGCCCTGCATCTTCTGTCTCACCACATTTTTCCCAAAACAGAAGTTGGATTCTGTCAATGAAATGCACTTTAATATTTAAGAGTATAAAGAGTACTTCTTAAAGTTTACAGGGCAAAATGCGTGGCTACCACCTGCACAGAGAGGGACCTCTGCAAGATGCAAGTAAATAAGAGAACAGCATCTAAATGGCTGTGTGGCAACCATAAGGCACAGATGAACAAGATTTTGCTCTCAAGTAGCTCAGGCTAATGCTGTTGCCTACAGTGGCATTGTGTCTTACTAAAATTCCACTGATCAGTGCAGGAATAATCTAAGCACTCATCAGCAGAAATTCTAGGGGACCGTAGAATAGAAGCCTGCATTCCTGTTAGCACAGCTCTTTAGATGGTTTTATTAGATATACATGGCTTTATTACGTCTGCTGTTCAGGCATGGTTCCTCTGATGTCCTCATTGCTTTTGTGTACTTAGTATTTCCTTGCATAGTTAATTAATTATCTTTCTTTTGTTTGAGAACACTGTACTGACAAAGCAGGGAAAACACTATCACATTTATATCTTGTGCAGATGTGCAACAAACCAAGTCAAATAGATTAAATTTAGATTTTATTGGCAAAATGCCTGGAGACCTCTATTATGTATTCATCAGAGTTCTGGCTGCTTTACTTTTCTTTTTTTGATGTTGAACAAGAGAATCCCCTCTTTAATATTTAGTTTTCTTGAAAAACAGAGGTACAAAACAAACAGAATATAAGTATTTTTGAACTGTGAAACTGTAGGAGTCCTGAATCCTACAAAGTTTAACCCTGCATTAGAATTGTGCCATAGCTTCCTGTTTCTAAAATGGGCAAAAGCACAACTGTGAACAACATCCTCAAGCTTTGTAGAACTCATTGTAAGGTTTAAGCTCACATGACTTTACAGTTCTAGACCAATTATAAAATTTGCTTATAAGGAGAAAAAAAGAGGTTGTTAAAGATTTAATGTGTTACCTGAAGGCTGTAAAAATACTTGGGTTTCTTTCTTTCTTAGCTGGCAGTGAGTTTGGTATGCTAGGGATAATATCTGTAAACAATTCAGATTCCTTCTCATGAATAAAAAAATTTTACCAATCTCATGTCACTGTACAGGTGTAGTATGTATCAAGTTATTTCTGAATAACCTAACAAGTGACTGATTTATGTACAAACTATTATCAGTAGCTGTATATGGATCGCAATTCCTGTAGCATTTAATTCCTAATGTGGCGTGACAGGGCATCTGAAGGTCTCTAAGCTTCATACGAAGTTCCTGGTGCATAGAGAATATTGTCCATGTAATGAACCTTTGAGATATGTTTTTATTAAGAAATTACTTTTGTCTTTTATGGCAGTGTCGTATTTATTTATGGTGTTTATAATGCTTCCCATCACTCACAGTACCTGAGTCTTCCTCTTTGCAATGCCACATAAGGTGGAGAACTGTTCTATCCATTTTAGAAATCAGGTGGTGAAGGTGGTATCCTAAGCTGATTTAACTGCTGCTCATTCCTTCTCCTGTTCCCTAATCGCAGCAGTTTCGATATACAATCATTGGAGCCAACCATAAAACTGCCTTCTGAAATACAACAGCATTAAGTGACTTGCTATGTCAGAAAAGAACACTTGGCCAAAACAGGAAACTAAAATTGTCTAAGCTTATTTTCTAGATCCTGGGTTATATTTTCCTCTTCTTGCATATATCTTCATATTTGTACTCGCATGATGCAAATGACATCCATACCTGTATTATAAATGGCATATGTAATGCATGCTTGACTTCTTCAGCTTATCTCATTAACACATCACCCTTACAAACTGTTCTAACATTCTTAGTCTTTAAGGAACTTCAAATAAACTTCTTTTTTCCCATGGAAATTATCAGACACACTATACATAATTCTTTCTGCTAAATGTAAATGTCTGGGATAATTACTGCTTTTCTCTTGAAGTGATGATAAATTTAATATGGGTAATGAAGACCCTGACAGGAATGTTTTATCACTGGAAATGAGAGAGAGAAGATATCTTGCTGAGCCTGGGAAGGTCATAATTAGGCTTGTAGCATATGAACTAGGAATTTCTGTTTTTCTCACAATTTTAATATTTTGTTCGAGAATTAAGTAAAATCACAAACTTTCTCCTAAGAGGTGTTTTCTATAACATACTTGTAAGCCTTAAGGAAGCCCTGTCTCCCAACATAGACCTATCACATATATACCCGTACTTGTGCCATATCCTGATTGGTAATAACATTGCTACCTTATGTAAAAGCTGAAAAGTGGTGATGGAATCAAGAGCGACTAAGATTTTTTTGAAGCTTGTTTTGACAGAACAATGCACACTGTTCATTAGTATTTATCACTAGTGAGTAAGGAGATTCTAAATAACCAGGAAGATAAACTCTTCTTTTCTCACCCTACTATCATGTATTTCCTTTATAATATGCAGAATTTCTCAGTATATTAATGTTTAGTGTTAAGATGTGGACTAACTATTAAGTCAGAGAAGGAATCAAAGGATGCTAGGGCTGAGCATAACCCTTAAAACATGGAAATTCTACTATTGATTATTATTGCTTAGTAATAATACATACTTCGTTATTATTATTATTATCATCATCTTTAAAGTTTATGAAGTTGACCTCAGAGCTCTTGATGGAACTGTGCACAGTCAATCTTGTTCAATGCTATAATGAGCTGTGATAGCATCTCCACAAAGCTTCCCACATAACTCTCAAAAGAGTGAGGCTGGGACTGACAAGCAGGATCTTATTTGCAATAAGTCAGGTGCTGCTGATTAGATTCAGTGATAATGTGTGCCTCAGTTGAAAATTGCTTTCATTGCTATTTAAAAATAGAATGAACAGTTATTGTTTCTTCAACTGGCTCCTTCGTACATTTGTGAATCTATTGTTAATTGAATGACATTGCAAAATAGCATGAATGTAATCTTTATGGGAAAGAGGAAAATCCCAATACCTGTCTATATTTACTGCACCTGACTGTATTTATAAATGGAAATCACCTGTAACAGAAACATTAAAGACTAACTGAGGTCAGGTCACAGGATGGATGACTCCTGACAAGTAGGGTCCAGTCACCAGCAGGTAATCATGTTACTTGATCCTTATTAGCTTTTCTGTCTTCTGTGGGCCTGTTATTTTCCAGAAACTTTCACTGTATCTCTTATTTTAATTTATCTGAGGTCATATTATGCCTATTTTTTAATATTGTAGCATCAACTTTTAGCTTGAATATACCTTACTTCTGATGTCTTTGTTAGAGTGATTATATTCCTTAACTTCTGTTTTCCTAGGATACAAAACATAAGTTTAGTGTCTTCTTTCAGATAGGCGCTTTGTTGTCCTGTTGTGCGTAGTGACCCTGCTATGCACCTGCTCCCAGTCTTTTTCTTTTTTCCCCTTTTCTATTTTTCTATTTGATTGACCAGAATTGATTACCATTATTCAGATGAGGCCTTATAAAGGTGCTTTTATGTCTCTGTCTCTAATAGTCATTCCAGAATGATAGAACAGGCTGCCTTTTCTTCTGTGCAGTGTCTCTTGAAGTGTCAGGAGGTTTCCTCACAGAATTATGTTAAGGGAGAAAGATTAAAGAAAGCAAAATGTTAAACAGTGAAGGAGTACAGTTCAGAATTAAACATAGATGTCAAGAGGTGGAGCTTGCAAATGCCTACAGTATCCTTATTTATTTAAAAAAAAAAACAAACAAACCAACCAACAGCTAAAAATAAGTAGAACATAGCAAAGAGGTAAAGCTTTCTACTCTGCAAGCTATTCTTAAACTTCAGTGCACCAGTCTGGCCTGTTGCTTGAGGTCGCTGGCACTCAGTTTACCCAAATGCACTCTCTGGGAAGCTGCACCAGATATTTCCCTTTTTTGCCCCTCCTCTTTCTTATTCATTGGGTTCCTCTCCCAGCCAATTACACACAAAGTTAACTGAGCTTTCAAATCAGTTGTCCTTCAGAAAGATTTATATAGAGGCCATGTTATGGCATAGATTGTTTTTGCCAGGCCCCTCAGGGGCACAACAAACAGCTGTACATTCCTGCCTTTTTAATGGTATCCAGACACTCAGTGGCAGGCTCAAGTCCCGTAATAACAGGCTATTGGGATGCTGCCATCCGTTACTTTATATTCAGTGTCACAGAAATAGCAGAGTCATTCCAAATTCAATGTGCTGGAGTTAAACTTAAGCCCCGTGTCCTAGACCAGAGTCACTTTTCTTGGGCACTGTTTTGCAAATTAACCATCTCTGAAGGGAGAAGAGAGCTATGCTGCTAACCATCTTTTCTTTATGTTTCTTCCTTGTCCCTCTTCTTACCCAATATCAACAACACAGCTTTAGCCCGACGTGCCACTTTGACCAAAGTCGTGGATTAATATGTGATGAATGCCCCGTTGGGTATGTGGGACCACGCTGTGAAAGGTAAGCAAGCACCATGCTTTTAACCGTATGAGATCTGAAACAAAATATTGATCACATGGAACTGTTTCTTTTTATTACTTCCCCGTCCCCATTCTGTGTTCTGAAACTTGCTGAACAATTCTTGCACCTTCCTCTGATACTGTGTCCATGAATTTGTATATTTCTTGTGCTTAAAGCTTCCAAGAAGCATTACTGAGAAGTAAGAGGCCCTTTTTAAACAGATTTTTCTAGCTTCTTCGGGTTTTTATATTTTTTCCTCTTTTGTCATTTGAAGGTTAGAGCTGGTGAATCAATATGCAATAAGACCTGAGCCCTCTTTTCAGAGAAGTTAATATGCAGTGAAAATACAGCTCTTCTAATAGTTATTTGTGATATAATTATTTTTATAAGAATAGGTTTTTGTTGCTTCTAGTTTCCCATTTCCGTCTTATTTTAGCAAGTAAAACAAGCGGCTTAATGACAGAAAGGTAATTTCTGCTTTGTCAAATTTATAGAAGAGCTCAATATATATTTCCTACACTTATTACTACCTATAGAACAGAAAAAAAATGTCTAGTCTGTCTTTGGCTGTGACAGGTCTGAGTGACCTGTTGTATGAGAGAGAATGTTCTCCTCCCCTTCTTATATCTGTTATCTGAAAGGATCACATGGATAATTTAAATGAAACAGAAGGCTAGTGTGAGTGCTGGTGCTAAGCTCCTAGGAACCCCCTTCCACAGGAGGTGAGATTGCATAGGCAAGGGATATCATACTGTGTCTGCACCGCCTTTGGTCCCTTGGGATTTCACACTAGATGGAACAACTAGCAAGTGCGTTAGTGTGCCAGGGGAGCTCTGCTAGTTGTTTGGAGTCGCAATGAATCAGCGTTGTCTTTGGCTCTGTGATCCCAGTCCTCTGTGACCCTGCAAATGACCCCTTTTTAAGGAGGCCTTGGGGAGCCAGATAACAGTCTTAACACCTGGCTAAGAGTTATGGGGCATGAAAACATAGTGCTTCTGTTTCTTAGTAGGCTTTGGCCATTTGGCACTTCCATGAACTGCTTGCACCGTTTTCCAACGTAAACCCTGAAAAGAGATAAGGCTTCTGAATGAAGATTTACAGTATTTGGGCGGGATGAGGAAAAGTAGGAATGAACCAAGGGGAAGAACCAACCAGAAAAGCAGGATCCTGACCATACGCCGTGAATTGCCCCCTAGTCCTGTCTTTCCAATTTACGTTTACGACTACTTCCTTTTAATCCCCTGCTTGTGCTATATCTGTCCTACAGTGAGAGTGCAGGCTGTCATCTGTTTCCACCCATCATCACTGAGTCCGCTCCTGCTGCGTGCTATTTCTGCCTGTCTTTTCCTGTCTGTCTTAGAAGTCATCACCTTCTTTCAGCTAGTGGGCTGTGAAGTTAATGACGGCAGGAATAAATCACATCAAGAGCACTTTGGTGGCAGTTTGTCAATGCGGGTCATTGACAGCTCTCCATTAGCAACAAGTGCTGTTTCTGAGTGGAGCACAGGCTGTAGATGCAGTAGGACAGAATCTGAATAAGTGGCAGGCTTGAATTTAGCCAGCTTTCCTAAGGAAATGAGGATAGTTGCCCATCTTTTTGTGCATTCTGGCTGGCTGCCTGCAAGAAATTGAACTTGTAGGTCAATTTCAACCAAATTTGACAGAAGGGTGGGAGGTCTCAAAGATAATAATTGTTCCTGAAGGTTTCATGAAAAGAAGTAGCTGAATAGAAGTTAATAAATCAGGACGTCTCATAGCTAAGGGGGAGGATACTGTGTGAACTCACACCTGATTAAACAGCAGAGAATACATGAGAGAGAGAGAATGAGAGAGATTATTAAATGTTCTGCCCATAAGAAAACTTTCACAGGGCAAGGAAAAAGTGCTGCTGTAGCCTGAGGGATTAGTCCCTGCTGAACAGCAACATCCAGCAGCAAATAATCAGCCCTTAGCCTCGTAACCATGAGATACAAATCCATTGGAAATTAGGCCGTTAATTCCAGTGCTTGTAAAACTATTTGCTTTTAATTGTAACAGGTTGCTTGGAAATGCCTGCAGTTGTCAATAATAATAAACAGGAGAAAGCATGTTGCCTTTTGCTATTAACAATGATTGTATAATTGCTAAAAGAGTTTACATGAAATTCTCATTCATTCTAGCAACTGCAAAGTGACATGTGATTTGAGCCACGTGATTCGTTTGCTGAACAGTCCTAAATTATCATGACATACCAAGTATCATGAAGTCAGCATATACAGTACTGTACATATATATATACACACACACATACATCTGAGTTGTAAAATTTAAAAAAAAAATTGCTACTTCTCTCACTTGAACGCTTCAGAAAAATGTTACCAAAATTGCTCAATGTTCTGAGGAGTCCAGCTCATAACATCATCAAAATAATTACAGATATAAACTGTGTTGGGAGTTACCACATATCTATAATTGTAAAGAAAGCAGAGCTTCCTCGTTTTATCCTTTTCCCCCGCAAGTTAGACTGATGTTCTTTTGCTCACTGCTCGCTTTCCCAAGGGGTATGAGGTAGGACAGACAGTCTCCTAACTTCATAGAAAGGATGTGTGGGAATGTCAAAAAGTTGTTCTTTTAGCCCAGCACCTTTACAGGATGATGACACACATTTTCCAACTACACAGTCTCGTTAGAGACAATAGCACACAGTTTTGGGAAAAAGAAGGAAAATGGGTGAGCATTTAGCTTCTCCTGTAGCACTCCTTAATTTATGAGTATGGTTTCAGTGACCTTTTCTCCCTAAAAGGAGAGATGAGAGGTCACTGTAACTTAAGTGAGAAGTGTGGGCTGGGTCATGGTCCTTCCTTCCCTCCGCTCCCAGTTCTTCAGGTCTAGCGAGTCCCTTGGCTTCAACCTGCTGCTTCTTCTAGCTAATACAGTTCTTCCAGTGGTGCCAGAAGTACAAGTCTGTACTGCAGTGCTGATGGGAAAAGGGTCAAGCATTCAGGAGATTTGTTACAACAAATATGCAGGGTTGTTTACAGCTTGCAAAGGTAGGCACTCTGACATTAAAAAATGCAAGATTTGTGGTTGGTCATACAATAACATCTCTGTTGTGCACCTGAATTAAGATTTTCAACTGCATGTTCACAAGCCGTTTCTCCACAGGGCTTTATACATGTAAGTTTCAAAGCAACTGCAAAAACAGTATTTCCAGACTGTAAAGTGTTCAGATCTGAAGGCTAAATTAAATCTGTCTCAAGGGCTTTTTTTCTAGTAAATAAAAAGAAATGTATAAAATAAGCCTGTGTTTTTGTGCATATTTGTGTATATACGCAGCACCATATAGACTGCTATGAAGAAAATTAACTCCATCCCAGCCAGACCCAGTACGCATACCTACAAGTATATTTACATAGTAGCCCTGTGTTTGGCACTAGTTATGACAAATAAAAACAGTGTCACTAACAGATACACCTGCATTTGAATGTAAAGGTGGGTGTAGAGGAAGAAAGAAAAATATGGAAACAATCTTTCTTCGCTGCTGTTACTCCAGTTTTTTAATATTTTAATAACAGCTGTTCTGTTGTACTTAGCAGCCATTTATTTAGATATGGATTTTCTGTGATACATAAATGTAATTTTCCATGCCACATGTATTATTATTATTTTTTTAATATGAACCTTGCCATATATGTAATACTTCGAATCTGAGAAGAGTAGCTGAAGCAGAACTGTCCTTAAGGGAATAAAAATGGAACTGGTGAAAGTGGATTTTTAAATCTTCCCCTGCAACTTGAGAAGCAGGAGAAAAAGTGTTAAGAATTCACGCATAGATACATGCACACAGTTTTCTCTTAAGCTTAACTGGTTTACCCCTTTTTTCAGGATCCTCTTGAATCTGGATTTGAGATTATATATGTATATAAGTAGAACACAGCTATGTGATGGTAGTGAGTTTTGCTAATTGTAATTAGCAAAGTCTAAACTGATGAGAATGCAAAGAGTTATCACGGTCTCCTGCTGTTAATAGAAGGAAATGATTAGTAGTGTATTTCTCACAAATCTTTCGAGCATTTTTTCTGTGAACCACTTGGTAAGTTTCTCTGAATGCTGTCAGATACATAACTAACACCTAAATGAAAGTGAAAGAGGAAAATGAATATGCATTAAAGTGAAGCCAAATAGATTAGTAGTACCAGAAGGTACAGATCAATGACAAATACGCCACTAATATGTGAGAAAGATCTCAGCAAAGAGGAGGGGTGAACTTCAGACATCATTTGTTTTAGGTAAAATAAAATAACTGCATAAATTATCAAGTCATGTTTTATCAAAGCCAAAGAATGCCTATTAATTGTTATGTGTATTAAGAGACATCCCTGGCCCTGTAACTGAGAGATCATCACTGAAAAAAAACCAATTTATTTTGGAGAAAGTAAGTTAAAAATCAGTCTTTTGTGGTTGCTGAGATATCCTCCATCCAAGGAAAAAATATCCATTTCTTTGCAGGGCATACAAGGAGGTAAAGTATATGGCTATGTTCATGACAAGTTTTGAAAATAAAATGCCTGAATTATTCTAATGACAAGGTTTTGATGTCCTGTTGCTATGAGGAGTTATTTGTGAGAGATGGCTGTGCTAGAAGAGTAAAGCACAGTGAGCTAGATTGTGAAAATTTTAGTGATGTTCTTGCGTGCTTACATGGTTCCAAACCACTGGACTACTTATGTGTTACTCGTCTGTGATCTGCGTTGTGGGTGTTTTCAGAGACTGGAAAAACACCTGCTTTGTGTAATATCTTACTACAAAATACTGTTCATTTAGGTCCGACTCTAATTTCCTCCCTAGTCTGTTTCCATTTTTATAATCTTTGTTAATGATATTGATTAATACTTAATGAATGTTTAGATGGCTTCATTTAGGATCCAGTTGGATGTTTCATGAGATTCTGGATGCAAGGAAAAGGATTAATTTGACAAGCATAAAGGGACAAGAGTGAAAGCATAGTGGAGCTCCGCATTCCTGTACTAGGATGGTATGCAAAATCCTTGCTCAACCATACCATCCAGTACTATTACAAAGTAGATAGGAAGTCTATGTACATTAGAACTGCATTCAAACCTGAAGTACTAGGAAACATTAATTTATGCCATGTGCTTGATGTACTTTCTGTTTTCTTTACACTAATTGGAATTAATCTGAGATGCACATGAATAACTTCATTAGCTGGAAGTGGGCAATTTTTCTTTTTCTTCACTATCTACAAGTTGCTCTTACTGTGAAGTGTGAGCAAATGTAATGGAAATGAAAAGCAGACCAGAATATAAATAGGAAATCGGCTGTGAGATGAGTAGAAATATGCTTTAAATATACACTCATGTTAGGTCAGATTCACTAACCTGTTTTACATGGTACTCACAGGAAATTGCTCATGGGCAAGGTGGAAAATAAGGTGATATTTTTAAACATCTCTGTTTAAATATGAAAGGTATAGTACACACCAACATAGTTCCTGTGATAATGAACAATCTTTTTGTTTCCTGCCTATACACAGAGTTATCAATCCATTAATTGAACAAATCTGACTTCAGTAGATCAGGGAGGTTCTTGTTAGGTAAATAAATTTATTTCTGTATTACTTTTTAAACCTGCTTTTCTAAACCAAACAAGTTTTTAAGGCAGAGGGAAAAAAATCATCAGGCTTGCTGGTAAATGAGTACAGAACATCTAGACATGATGTGCTGAAACACAAAGCCTATCTAACACTGACCAGAATTCCTTTTATGTGCCAACAGACAGATTTCTTACCATGCGATGTCTTGTCTTCAGTGCCAGTGACAAGATTTTTCTCCCACTGAAATCTAATTACTAGCAGAACTGGCAGGATTTCAGCTGGTACTGTACCTACAGTGTTATTAGAAGAAGGGAGAGAAAAAAAAGATGCCTAAGAAACACTGGAAATAAGATCAAATAATTTTTGGTGATGAGTGAGGCAACAAAATTAATTATTTCTAATAAGAGGATTATTTAAGGGTTCTGACTGGTGATGTCTTTTACCTTAGGTGTGCAGAAGGCTATTTTGGACAACCTCTAATACCAGGGGGATCGTGCCAGCCATGCCAGTGTAATGACAACCTTGACTTCTCCATTCCTGGCAGCTGTGACAGCTTGTCTGGTGCTTGCCTGATATGTAAGCCTGGTACAACAGGCCAATATTGTGAGAGGTGTGCTGATGGATATTTTGGCGATGCTCTTGATGCAAGGAACTGTCAACGTAAGTCATGAACTTTTACTGCTACTGACATTATTGTTCAACTCTATAACCGTTTTCCTGAGAGGAAGACTGTGCCTCTCTGTGAGCAGGAGAATGATACGGTATACTTACACCTCTAATAATAACAATGTTTTATTTGCGTTTGCATCTGGAAAAGGAGGCATCGAACTAAATAGAAAGAGGAACCTATTAAAATACTTCCTATTGCAGTTGAAGCAGTAATGAAGCAATCATGGAAAAAAAACTTGGGAGTGTGGAACATTGCATGGATGCAAAATGTTATACTAAATGTCAGATCTACAAAAATAAATACAAATAGATGGAAACTTAGTTCACTAAAACCACTATAAGCCATCCAGAGAAATCTCATTAACTAGTGCAATTGGTGCTGAAAGGAGGGAGTGAGGTTTCAGCTACTGTAGGATCCAACTCTGGCAGCACTTGTGACCTCCTTTCCACCTATATGGCCTCAGTAAGTATTGGAAGCTGCTGCTCTCTACAGGGCCAGATTCTCCTGCAAAGCAGAGTCTAAAATCTGACAAATTTTCTAAGGTGCTCTGGAGGATGGTAGCTGGCATACAGCAAGCTACCACTTCTCAGCCTGGTGGTGGCATGTTGTTTACATATCAGCCCAGTTCATACTTCCTCATAGTGATGCAAAAAATTATTGAGCAGATGGAAGATTTGGTAGGAACAGGAGCTTTTGCTTCTGTAGGAGGCAGTGGCACTCTCTGGGCCATTGCTGGCATGATTCAGAATACAGCTATTAGGCAGAACAAGTGCTTTTAGTTTAAAAACATTCTTCACATACCCTTCCACCCCATTTTGAGGAATGGAATATAGCAGGTTTCTGTCCTGAAAGAGCAGAGCATTTTCTTTCATTGTCGCAAGGATGTAATCCTTTTTGATTCATTGGAATAAGCTCAGAACAACTCCATTGAGTACAAAGGTGTTATATCGGAGTGAAATTATGCAAGTAAAAGAGTTGGGCCATGGTCTTACTGCTGTGTGTGCAGGAACACAGGGACCACTTCTGTAGTATGTGTTGAAAGCATGATAGTCTGAGCCGCTAACATCCATTTCCAGGATTTGCTCTATTAGTGATTTGCAGTTTGACAATGAGGATACTAAGTTCTGTTGAACTGCATGGGAGCCAGTGACATGCAGAGCATCACCAGGTTTCTCAGCTAAGGCTAATAAACACCGAAATATGTAAAGTCACAGATAACCATGAAGATGTATACCTGGGTAAGTGCTTTCTGTACTAACTTTATACAAAGCTGAATAAAAGTTGGACAATCGCATATATTCTCTGCACGAATTAACAGTTCATGATGGATGCTATCATATAAGTTAGGGTGTTAAGTGTGTAATGTGATTTAAAAAGAGGTGTATTTCAAAAATCATAGCTTCCAGTAGCTTGTCACCATTCCTGAGGCATCTATAGGACTGTTGCTTTGAACATTTCTACAGTAGTGGCAGCTGCATGAGAAAGAAATGTAGTATGAGGAGAGTTCAGAAAACATACAATTAAAAAAAAAGTATTAAAAATAAATACATATTTAATGTACAATTACAAGCTTTGCTTTTGTTGTTAGTATCACTGACAAGAAGAGCCCCCTAATGTATGCATAGCCTTGTGCTCAGTTACCTTGTATTAATCTACTCTCTTTCATGTGGGTTTTCTTTTTTGCATATGACTTTTTATTTCCTTTGCAGTCTTCCATGAAGTTTGCCCTGCAGCTACAATATCAGAGGGACTGTGCCTTTACTTTGTTGTTTTCAATTTCATTTCTTATTAAAAAGCCAAATCCAAGAGTATTGCAAAGCATGAATTTTGCTTTCAAATTACTGTTTGAAATGTCTTGTTCTTTCTCAGTACGCTGCTGCTGTCGTGTGCATTAACCGTTTCAAATAACAGTACAACTTCATATCACTATAGCATCTCTCAATTTCTTGGTGTATCTGTACAAAATCATAAATCTAAGAACAATGAGAGAATGTTCTAAGCTTATTTGATTTGATTCTAGTAGGTTGTTTTCTGGTGTGAAACAGCACAGTGTGCTGAAGCAAATACCTGGAGGTTGTGCTGATGGTAATAGAGCTAAATGACAAGAGATGAATTAAAGCAAATATTCAAGTGTGCCTATGTGCCCGTGCATAGGTACTACTGTTGGAGGAGAATAAGTATGTAGGCTGATTATAAATACATACTCATAAATATTTATACAAATCTAGAGAGAATGACCAGTGTAATTTTGGGAGAAAGTAAGACAAATTTCTCTGACAAGGCTGTATTGCATTATAGCAAGCATTTGGAGGTTTGGACAATAGCAAATTTTCCTAGTAGAGTTGGGTGAATGGGAAGGCTTTAGGTGAGACTAATGCAATTTATCAGATTGAGTAACAGTTTATTAGATGAATAGCCCTGACTGTATGTTTCTTCTGTGTGTATGTACTGCCAGAGCCAAGAAAAACAATCAAAGTCTCCAAATTCTGCCTTACCACTGCATTGCACTCAGTCATCCGTGGCTGAGTTAAGGGTACATGGTATGCTGTCTTTGGTACTAGACAACATAAATAGGACACTCATCTGTCTATAAAATCAGTCTAAATTATCTTTTTGATTCTTGTGGTATCATATGCCTGATAAGCAAAACAATTCAAATAAGTCTGATACTTTTTTTGAGGTCTGTATAGAAAGGTTGGTTAAATACTCAGTTTGTATTGGGAATTGGGTTTTGTTGAATCTGAGCTTTTGCATCATCTTTCACTGCTCACCATTTTAATTAGAAAGATACTCAAAACATATATGTGATACTCATCACTGTGTACAGTTTGGAGTGTTGGCAGTTTTAAAACATGAATGTTATAGTGAAGGAGAGGGCTGTATACAGGATGAAAGAGGTAAGTCATGGATTCAGTTAGTGTTAAAAAATGAAAGTAAAAGGAAATGAGAAGTGCTGTTAATTACAGCAAAAGTGTTTTTAAATCTTTACATTTTTAAAATATATTGCAAAACAGAAAGAAATAAAAACCTCTGACAGTGTTACCAGACTGATAGGAGAACCCAGCATATTTTTGTTACTTATTCCAATACATGAGACATCTTTGCAAACATTTGAGAAATAATGCCATGAACAGACTGGCAAGCCATAAAGTCAGTTTCATTTAAAAGAAGCAACTTCTGCAAAACACCTCAAAAGTGGGGAGAAACCCAAAAAAACATCCATTCAGTTAGAAATGAAAATTGTAAATTAGCAAGTCAAAGTAATGAGGAAGTTCCTGTTGTAACACTCTCTATATAGAAAAAATATAACTGCTTTGTCTCAAGTGGCACCTTGTGACATGCAGGTATTTGACCACCACATGTTCACTGTCTTAAAATGGAACTGTCAGTTTGAGGGCGGAAAAAAGCAACACATGCAGTCAGGGCACTGCAGGAAGGCAAAACATGGATTGGAGCCCTGGATAATCAGAAAACAGTAGTTCCATTTCATTGCCACTTTAAATAACTAAAAGAGCATCACAAAGAGTTAGGCTGGTCAGTTGGGCGATGTTTCTTCTGGGAACTGTTGCTGCTGCTGCTGAGACAGAGGTCTGAGGAGGTTACTGCTCCCGCCTGGAGGTCCCTGGGGGTAACCTTGTGCTGGGTCCTCAGCCTGACATTTCCTGCCTACTATCTGTTAACACAGACTGGACTTCAGAGCAGCAGGACCAGCATGTGGGGCTGTAACACTTCCACCTGCTGTAGCTACGTCCCGTACACACCCTGTATAAGGGCCTGTACCCTTTTATATCTTTTTTCCTGTCTCAGTACAACCGTGCCTGCTCCAAGTTTCAGGGCATGTACTCAGTAATGTGCCCTAAACATCCTGGTTTCATCTGAGAATTGCATATAAAACAAACTGGTACGAACTTGAGGCAAAATTTCTCACTGCAGTAATTCAGAGCAAAATTCCACATTAATATTGGTGGTTAATGTGTGTTGTCACTGTACGGGACTGACACCTTCCTGCTTTACACAGGCCTGCCTTCCTGGATCTCTCAGGGTGCCAAAAGCTGCGCTGTAAACATTTGGCTATTAAGTTTAGCTTCAGGACAAGCATGAACAGCCCCTTCTTCTTCTTCTTCTGCAGCCTGTCACTGTCACGTCAATGGCTCCTTCTCAGAGATCTGTGACTCTCGGACGGGCCAGTGTGAGTGTAAAGCCAATGTGATCGGGCGCCGCTGCGACGTCTGCAAGGTGAATGACAAGAAATGGTGTCTCTTTTCAGCTTTCTTCCCACTTTGGCACAACTAAACATTGTTTGGTTTTGGATAGCTTTTCTTTTTTGTTGATTTTCCCCTTAAATTAAGGAACTTATATGGGTTGTTCTTATGTACAGAAAGGTAAAATGACTGGATTTAAAATGTTTTCTAGAAAAAACCACAGAACATTGCGTTTACATGCATTGAATATACTTTAAGCCTTACTGTACATTTCTATATATGTTATATACTCTTTATATTATGAATGTTTGGTATAAATTAGTTTTAAATGTTGCAGCTCTAGGAGGTGATCCCTCTATGAAGGCAGTTGCAAAATGTCTGATAGCATCTGATTTTCAAAAAAGCAGGATGGTGGTTTACTTCTGCTGTCAAAGTTCTGCTTTTATGTCTTTTTCTTAGGGTCTCTTCTTGTATTGTCCAAATAATGTATTCTTTTTTGGTGAAAGTGTCTTTTGCCTTGATGTTGTTTTGCTGATTCACAAATCACTGCAAAAAACAGCATTTCATAAACTTTCACAGCGTTGTCTTCAGGCTGCTAAAGAATATGTTATATGAAGCTGGCTGCACGTTTCTCTAGTTCAGCATAAGGGCTTGTGGGTTAGGCCTGTGTCCTCAGAACACCTCTCTGTGTGTATAATGTAAAACACATTCATAATTCTGCAGAAATCACAGGGATCATTTTCACCTTTTAAAACCGCATAATTTCTCAAGCGGTTTGCTCACACTCTATTTTCAACAGTATTTAGAGTCTGTTCAAAGAAAAATCATTGGTATCAAGGGAGTTTGCACAGGCTGCATAACATACACAGCAAATACCTGAAGCTTGTGAATAAAATATTGACGGTTGATTGGAATTAATCTTTGTTTACTACTGTGTTTACTACTATCTTTATTCCTGTACTCTTCTCTATGGTGTGGTTTCATTATCTTCACTTTCTAACAGTATTTACTTTTCATTCTTAAAGCCCAGCTACTTCTGGGCCCCAGAAAAGCTGTTCTGTATACCCTGTGGCTGCAGTGCTTTAGGATCCGTGTCACTGCAATGTGATATGTCAGGAAGATGTATCTGCAAATCAGGATTCATGGGCAGACGCTGTGAAATGAGCAGACAGGTGCCTAAGTTGAAAGAAAATGCACGAAGCAGTCAGCAGATCAGAGTCCCCCCTCGGAGATGGGGCATCAGCAGTGCCAGTGGGTGCCCACGGGGTGCTTACCGGCCTGCTACTCTGGTAATCAGAAACTGTGTGCATTGCATGGGATGAAATGTGTATTTGCTTGTCTTTAGAGCTTCCACAGGCTTTTTTTTCTTTCTATTATTTCTCTTTTTATTATTATTATTGTTTTTATTTTAAATAGGTGTGATACAATATACACAGTTACCAAGAAAGAAACAGGCAGGTTCGGAAGACAGGCAGCCTTTTAGGATGCTTCTCCACTCCTAGGGCTTCTCGTAGTGGAAATGGCAATATAGGCCAGAAGTCAAATACCAGAATAAGTCCAAAAGCAATACCATCAACAGCAGTATGTATAAAATGTATGGGTGATGTACATACATCAGTGGAATCAGTGGGATTTTCATGGCCTTTGACAGGGTAATACTTCCTCCTCTAATTCAAGAACCAAAAGCTTAAGAAGTTTGCAAGAAGGGTCAGCCCCAGAGGCAAAGTGTTAAGATCTAAGCTTAAAATATCAAAGATAACTGGCCATATCCACGTTACTAAAGAACTTTTAATACCAGTTATCTGAGCCATTTTTAACTGGGTGAGGTGCCATTATTTGAACGTAATGCCCAAAATGACAAAAGTGTTCATTGCTTATCAGATACCAACAAAGAACTTAGGTCCTAAAATGACATAATTATGATGCAACTGCTTCTATCAGAGCAGTGTTTTAGAAATGTTGAGGTTTATTCCCGGCAACTCAAAATCTCCACACCTACCACACCCTGTTTGAAAAATACCTGGCTGTGTTCTTCCTCCTCAGCCAGACCCTAGGACCCATGCCATATTTGCTTATATGGATTCCCTCGGAGAATGTCAGCTTTAACCCATTTAACATATATTATGTAACTGTGTTGCCCACACAAACACTCAACATATGCTGATACAGGGACACAAAATAATAGCATTTATAAAATTCAACGTACTTCCTCATTGTCATCCAGGATATTATCTCTTATTCAATAAATGTGATTCTTAGAATTTCTGTGTGTAAACAAGCTGCACTGGGGGCTTAACTTCGGGGTTCTTCTTGGGGGTTTGCATGACTGATCAAAATGTCTTTGCTCAGAGATCATCACAGAATACAACCCAGCATGCTAGGGATCTTTGATTCCTTCACTCAGCGTGGAGTGCTAGTATCAGATTTTTTTCTGGCTTTCACCCTTATAAACAGAATTTATTAGATCACATCAAAATTTCTATTTAGAACTGAGATGCATGCTGTGTGTTGGTTACTTCACTGCGTTAATCTGAATGTGTGTCCTGAGATTTATGCATATTCACATTTCTGTGTGTTTTTGCTTCTGTAAAAGAAATCTTTGGAGATAGTTGGTATATTTAATTGAACCTTGAAGTTTAATTATATGAGTTTGAGTATTCCTTTCTCTCTGATCCAGCATGGGTTTTTTATGCAGAAGTATGTAGTTGGCAAAACATTTCAATATAAACTATGAAAAGGAAAATCAGTGTAATTTTTTATTACATGGATAATCAAGCATTTGCTTAGGTTCATATGATTCTTCAGGCCACATTCTGACCATAGATGTGGTCCTGTATTTTGATACCTATCGGCAGATACTCTCTGGGAATGTGGAATTTCAATATTAACATCAGAGATCAGATTTCAGAACTTTTACATGGAAACTTGCTGAAGTGTCTGGGAATTCACCTACACAGGAGGGTAGGGATTCCATTGAGGAGCAAATCTGTGTAAAATGTAAGTCAGTGCAGCTCTATTGACTTGAGGAATCTGTACTGACGTATACTAGGTAAAAATCCAACACCACATGCCTAGGTCACATGGTAGTACAATGTAAAAGTAAATACTTTTACACTTTGTTCCATTTATGTTCATTACAGTCATCTTTTTAATACCTCATTTTTAACATTGTGCTTTCCTAGTGAAGTCACTGCTAGACCTATACTATTAAATGTTGTAATATTAATTTCAGGTGAAGTTAGTAATACAATTTAGATTTCAGAATTCTCTGGAAATCATCATACCTGAAAAAACATAGAGAAGTACTCCCATTTTAAGTCACTCTAGCTCAAGACTGAGTAGAGAATTTCAATAGCAATTATGGTTTTCTCCTAGGAGCCTCTTTTAGCTGGTGCAGTGAAACCCATCAGGTCTGTTGATTAAAAGCTTTGTGTAGAACTGCATTTAACAGTATACAAGTGAGCATGTGTCTTCCCTTCTTTACAAGTATACTTTCTGCACTCCACTAGTGGAGTTCACAAGCAAATTTATTGCTGTAGTTGATAACATCTATTCTGGTTCTGTAGGGACTTTATAGTACTCAATGCAAAAAAGAAAGCGAAGAATGAAAATAGAAGAGAAATAGAGACTCATTAATTATGTCTGTCTTAGACCTAATCCAAAGACAGAGGTTTTATCTTAGAAGCATTAAAAGATAATTCCCATTATTTGCTTGTTATGTACACAAATACATTAGATCTATGTTTTTCTAAAGTTATTCTTCAGCATCATTCAAAAGAAATGCCCTAGAGTTACAGAATACTGTATAGAGACATTGCCCCTGGTCAGAGGAGATAAAATCTAGTTCAGAGACTTTCCAGATGAATCAGCCTCCATTCGTAGCTAAGACTTTGAGTTCACTGTCTTAGCAACAAACTCTGCCTGACATAATCTTATAACCCAGACACAGGGTATGTATATGGTGCTGACATACTCAATTTCTTGTAGGAATTGTACTTACGGAAACACAACTTCATAGGAAATGCGTTACATTGCAGAACATTCATTATAGCATCAGGTAGCATTGTGAAACCTTTATGCTTTTTCAGCAGCATAGGGTGTTTAGTGCCCTTGCCCCAGTGTTTTACTGCTACAATTCAATCTGTTAAGAGTGGTATTTCAGTGATGAAGAGGAAAGAACCACCCTGATCTCCCTACACTCTCAGCTTTTTCTCTTTTCTTCTAGTAATCATTCCATGTACTAACTGCTCTTCCTCTCTCTGTGGCAGCCTGAAACATTTGGCTTACAGTCTTCAAGAGGATGTGTTCCATGCAACTGCAACTCTTTTGGCTCCAAGTCCTTCGACTGTGATGGAGATGGACAGTGTTATTGCCAGCCTGGAGTGACAGGAAAGAAGTGTGACCGCTGTGCTCATGGATTTTACAACTTTGAGGAAGGAGGCTGTACTCGTATGTAAATTCTTTGCAACCAATTACAGATTTATTGTATTTGTTTGTTTATTTGTTACTAAGATCCTAGTTTGTCTAATAGAGCTGTGTGTTTAAAGCCTCATTAGTCTCATTCAGGTGTCATCACAGGAGACTTGGATAGTCGTCCAGTGTGGCTAGCTGCTGGGATACCAGAATGGCAATGGCTCTACATCATTCTTTGCTGATGGCAGAGGGCTATAAAGCCAAGGGTATTGCTGCTATTATTCTGCAGGCATAAACTGTATTCTTGCCAGAAGCAGAAATCACCACGCCTGGTATCCTATTTCTCTTCCCATCCGGAATGGCAGCTGAAGCAGCAAGCCTCACTCTCGGCCTTTTTTTACTCCTTTTTCTTTTTTTTTTTTATGGAAGTAGCATCGAGGCCTCAAGACCCACAACTGTGCAGCAAAATCCAATTTCATCTGTAGTGTTGATAAACCTTGATCCAGGATGGTTCACAGATCATATATCATATTTGAAAACATTACTCTGTGGTATTGTCTACCATGGGAAGGAAGGACTCAGAAAATGTTTACTGCCTTGAAAAGTGCAAATACACTGGCACCTTGGAAAAGAGAAAGATTGGCTCACAGGGTCACTGATGAGAGAATTTGAAATAAAGTGCAAATGTCCTAAAGCCCTTAGCACATATATGGAGGGAAAAAAATACTAAAGTTTATACTCACTATTAGTCTTTTATTCTAAAATTTCGCAGTTTAAAAGCACATCACCATTTTGAAATACTACAAAATGTTGTTAATTTCATACAGTTGAAGGAAGAAAAATAAGAGAGAAGTTAACAAGATTTCACATTAGAATTTTAACTGTTCTCTTGGCCAACTTGAAATGACAGGGTTTAAGGAACAGTGATGAAATGTGAAACTAGTATAAATCAGAAAAATATTTTAAATAGAAATGTATCTCCCTGTGGTCATCAAATATTTTAAATAACAACAACAGTTAAAGATGTTCAGAAAATTCAGATTTTTAAAAGTTCCATTTAATACAACAGATGGAGAGGAATTTTGTTTATAAATGCGTTTTTTTCCCCACTTAATTTTAGTAGGCTTCTTATGTATTCCTTCAAATGACAAAAAAAGGGATTAAATTATGAATCACAGAGAAAATCAGAAATTTAATAAAAGTATATCAAATCGTGCTAGGAAGAAAGTGCACAAAAATGAATTCCATAGTGACAGTTAAGTATCACATAAAATATTGGACCTCTTTTATCTAGCATTTATCCAAAATGAATATAATGTGATTTTTTTCTTGTGCAATAAAAAACCATAAAGCATAAAAAAAAAAACCCTAAGGCATCATCAGTTAGTGCTGACATTCTAGCAGTAAAGATAGATACAAAATAGATTTCCATTTCACTATTGGTTGCAACAAATGTGTTGTATTTTTTCCATATTCTTTTTAATAATCATAAAAGTAAAAATGCAAAAAATATCCATGTATCACTTCTTTCCCTCCATGCCTTTTCAATCAATTTTGTGTAAGAACTGGAAGCCCATAGAAGAGATGTCACATCCAAAAGCCTCAGCGTCCCAGTGAGAGATGTATTTTGAAACATCTTCAAGCCACAGTGTGTCAAAAGATTTTATGTAGCATGCAAAATGTCTTGTTCTTGGCATGATGGAGGCAAAACTTACCATCTTTTTTGCATCAGTTACCTTATTTTGAGAGTGCTGATGGGGAAAAATTAAGGTCACTTCCTATTTGGACTATTGATGTGAGTTCTATCTTTGCACATATCTTACTTGCTAGTTTTACTCTGAGGTATTTCATGCAGTAAAGGCAATGAATGTAAATGCAGCCCTCAGTAATGAACGTTATGTTACACTGCCCTATAAACACCCCAAGGAACAGATTATCACTCAAAGCCATAATTTGCTTATGATGCTTTTGCTCTTGCCTCAGGTAATGTTGGTGGTGGGTATGGAAATAACCATGCACCAGTTCTGCTCCTCCAAGCAATTAGGTGTCCTTTACCACATAACTACTTATCACTTACATACCTGAATCTGTATTTGCCAACAATCAGTTGTTCGCTTAATGCTTTAAGAGAAAGACCACTTTTGGAACCATTTCCAAAACCAAAGTACTTTTAATTTAATAAAACCTGCAGAGAATCCCAGTTTCCTGTGAAGAAGCACACCGTTGATGTCCTCACAAGGCAGAATACATGTAATCTGAAAAAAGGGAGTAGAATGGGAAAAAGAAACTGGAACCTTTCTTTCCCTTTAAGAAAAGTCTATTTACAGCAGCAGAAATTTCAGGAGGTTGGCTCAGGTTGGTGGAAGAAGTTAAATACACTGCAGGTTCCCTGTGTAGAGGGCTCAGAGGCAGTCAGGTGGCTTCTTGCATGAGACAGTGTGGGCCCAGAAATTGTACAGCATTACTCCCGCAGCTACATCATGTGAGTACACCATCTCAGAAGTCTTTGCACTTCTGCAGTTGTTGCAGTTACTTCAATGTCAGCTAACCTGTGTTGCGTTGCTCCTGATTTTGGTTTCTGTGTTTACCCTACCTTTCCTGCCCCAGTGTGTCTGCGGATAACTGAGAGTTCGCTGCCGCGTAAAGTCTTTGTTGGAATGATCCTAACTCTTTTAGGGTCTGCTCTGCAGGTGTTAAATAAAGGGATAACTTTTCCTCTCCTTTATTTTTTCTGTCTCATGTGAAGCCTGTCAGTGTTCACATTTTGGTAATAACTGTGATCCCATCAGCGGCCGCTGCATCTGCCCTCCCAATACTGTTGGAGAGATGTGTGACAAATGTGCACCGAATTACTGGAACTATGACATTGTCAGTGGCTGCAAGGTGAGTGGATCCTGTTTTGTCTGTGTGTGTTACTTGTTTCCCTTGGGGTAAATACAGTAATTTATAGCTGGAACAGAATTTTAGGTTTAATAATCATGGTTTGTCTCTGCATTGCAAGTTTTGGTGTCAGACTGGTGTAGACGTTGGCAATCTGTTACTGATCGCTACAGACCCTCTGTCTTGGGTATGCAGCCTATAACACCAAACACCTTGTTTGTACTGCTGTCACACTGACTCAGTGTCCTGCTTGAGCTTGGTTTCTTTTGTTATAGTTGATTACCACAGTATTGTACAATGTATATAGATGTGTAGTTACTGGCAATTAACGGTGCCTTTGTATAACAAATTTACTTCGGCTGTAATTGTAATACCACTAGGAATTTGTACTTGAAGTTTACTTGAGAAGAGCTTCAACCTGTGCATAAGAGACACTGAACAGAGAACAAGAGAAACAGCCATCTTAGCTGTAAAATGCACTTTTTTTCCTGTGTTCATAAAAGGCAAATAAACCTTCTCATTAGCCCTTAAATCCTTCTTATTCTAATGTTTGACACGCAGTTTAAAAATTCTGAAGGGAAAAAGGAAGAAGAAATAGGGGAAAAATGGTAGCACATCAAAGAATGTCATGAAAGCTGTTGTTAATGTCCCACTCTTGAGTTAAGGGGAGCAGTATTCAGTTCAGGTTGAAAACTGGTGACAGTGAATATTGTGCGAAGTTCACATGCCTTCTCCTCTCTGCTGTTCTCATTGATAAGGGATTTATAGTACTGCTTCCAATACTCCAGAGAAGCGTCTTGTCTAAACATGGTCATACACCATTAGTGCTCTTTCTTAAAAGGCTGTCTGTCATGTAGCTCAGGCTGCAAACTAATTATCAAGAATGATTTCAGGTTTGTATGTATGGAAAACTCCTCTTGTGAAACCTCTGCTGTGCTGCTGTGTATAGACTCTTGGCTTCTGAAACCAGCCTAATGAAGCTGAAGACCTCTGAGCTCTGGAGTATATTCTCTGATTGTCTTTTATGTGAGTGCATTAGTATGACAGTTCCATGGCACCATCTAAATTAGTAATGATCTATCAGCCCACATCTCTCAGTATGTTGTAGCTAATTTCTGCAAAGTAAGATGGGAATCTCCTGCTTGCACTCTTTGTAGATTTCCAGGGCTGTTGTAACTCAAGGGGTTAGAGGGTATTGCATAAAACAGCTCACTCACAAAACAAGCGTAACATCTGATTGTAATTTAGGTTTTGATATTGCACACCAAGCTATTTCAGTGTATGGTGAGCAATTTGCTTTCTAAGCTTTACATTTGAATGTATCTTTGTTGAATAAGGATCTTTCTAGCAGTCTAACATTTAACCAGAAGTTAAATAGTTTCTCTGGCATTTAGTAAGGATTGAAGTTGAATATTTTAATTGAAATTTTTGAAATTGAATTTTGACATTTGAAATTGAAAATTTGAATGTTTCTTGTATATAATTGCCTTCTTTATAAATGGTCTTTTCAGGTCAGGCAAAAGGTGCTGTTAGTATTCAGGTAATAAAGAGTTTGGCTCAGAAACTGAATCCACATTTTCATCCTCTCTTTTTCGGTTTTGTGTCCTTAATTTTAGCAAGTCTATCCATGTCAGTTACTGTCATAAACTATGCTACTGGTACTGAGTTTGCTTCTGCCAGCTGAACTTCTCCATATGAGATTCTGGTTATGCCAGTGATCACAGCAAATATCCTGAGCTAACTCTGCAGTACAGTCACAGTAATAGCACTGAGGAGTTCTTCTGTTCTTTGGAAGCCTGCAGATTTCCCTGCTACTTATTTCTGTATTCAATATCTAGACCCCCTGGCAAGTCACCTATTTCTTATTCATACCTGCCTGTGCAAGTCTCATTCTGTGAGCAAGTTTACTTCCCAGTACACCACATGACTACATCTCTATCCCTTACATGCAAATTACTGTCACCTGAGTCCTGTTTGTACAAAGAAGATGGGGTTGCCTGTCTGATGGATGAGTAAAAAACACTGAACTAGATTCCACTGGGACCACTGCTGCTGAGCAATTCCAGGTTTAGCAAAGGGTCTGAACATGCCCTGCAGATTTACATAGAAAGCACTTTTTAGAGAGCACTTTACAGTTTTTAAGTCAGTTTTGTCTGCAAAGTATCCCAGTGTCCTTGACCCTTTTAGATTTGTTTGATTTTATTGCCTAACTTACCAGTGATGAGTAATATCTGTTAAAAGAGAAAACAGTGTTGTAAATGTATTTAATGTAATCACTTAACCCTTATTGAATAAAGATAAACGCCTAGTCTTGTAATTCAGATATGTTACCTTTGGACAGTGGAAATTCACTGCTGTACTCTATTTATAGATATTTGAAAGAACTGAGTTGCTTTTTTGTTGGTGTTTTGCGTGGTTTTGTTTTGTTTTTTGTTTTTTGTTTTAACAGAAGCACAACTGCAATTTTTTCCTTGTTTCTCTCCTTTTTTAGCCCTGTGACTGCAGCCTTGTTGGAGCCCTAAGTTCTCAGTGTGACTTAAGGACAGGCTGTTGCTTCTGCCGCCCTGAATTCTCTGGGGATAAATGCACTGAGTGCAGGTTGGGTTACTGGAATTACCCACAATGTGTTGCTTGTCAGTGTTTCCTGGCAGGGACTGATCCACAGAGCTGTGATACAGACCTGGGGAAGTGCTCATGCATTGATCATACTGGCCAATGTAGCTGCAAGGTAGGACAATGAAGGTTGTAAGCTGATCTTATAGCTGCTGAGAAGTTTATTCCAGAATTCATTGACATATGTACTTGTCTGTAGATACAAACAAATGCTGTTGGTTTTCATAGTGCATTTGCTAACTCCTGTGGGAGGAGCCTAACATAAAGAAAGACTTAAGTGATTATCAGTTGCTTTTTCACACACTAACGCTTGCCAGGACAGCATCCTCTTAGCCTCTCTTCTCACTTTGTATTTCTTCCTGTTCTTACAGAACTGTTTCCAATTTAAACCCATTCAATACAATTCTTGTTCAGATATCCAGCAAATTAAAAGCAAACACATCACAAATAACAGTATGCCACGGTGCTATTTCTTTATAGTACATTGACTTAGAAAGAGTCAATACTGATAATTTTATAAGTAAAATTCACTGCAGTAGTATCTGTTCTTCTGAATCGGCTGCATCCTATTCAGGATCGCTAAAGCAGAGTTTTGGCATCATCACCCACATCTTGGAAGTACAACACACTTAGGTGGTTTGAAAATTGACTGGATTTCTGGGGTTAAAAGGCAATAATCGGTGGTTTGACATGCAGTTGGTAGCCAACAAGCAGAGTACGTCGGAGCCAATACCTTCATCAGTGACACAGATGACACAATTCACCATCAGCAGATTTGGGAAGGAGGTAGAGATTGACATGATGAACGGTAGAACTACAATCTAGAGGGTCCTTGAAAAGCTTGATGATTGGGAAAATAGAAAGTTCATGAACTGGAGTGGAATAACCTCCAGAATCAGTACAGTTTGGAAGAAAAAAGGCTGAGTGGTAATTCTTCTGAAAAACACATACAGGCTTTGGGGAATGGCAAACTAAATATACGCCAACCATGTACTCACATTGTAAATAAGGCAAACTGCCTACTGAGCTGGATACATTGATCATGCTGGCCAATGCAGCTACAAGGTGGGAGGACATCATGAAGAGCACGACCAGCAGAGGAAAGTCTTTATCATCCTCTACTCAGTGCTGGTAAGACTGCACTTGGAAAAGGTGTCCAGTTTTAGGATCTGATTCAAGAGTATTGTTCAGAAACGAGAGGATCCAGAGAAGGGCTGCAAAGAGACTTAGAGCAGATGATCTGTAAGGATATACTGAGAGAGTTGGACTCTCTTAATCTGCAAAAAATAGAAGTTAAGAAAAATGCAATTGCAGCCAATAGCCACTTCAAAGAGTAGTTGACAAAGTCATTTCTGATATTCTGATAGTAGCAAAAAATGTGACAAGGGACAATAGCTGCAAATGGGAGCTTTGGAATTTTGGGGTGGACGTTAGGGGAAAAAAAATCACTAGGAGGGTTATGCATCACTGGAACAGATTATCTAGAAAGTTGTGAAATCCCCATTCCTGGAGCTTTTCAAGAATTAGCTAGAAAGAGGCATGGGAAACCCGATCTAGTATTAATGATAGTACCCCTTCAAGAAGGAGGTTTTTAAAAGTGACCTCTGCAGATTCTGTCTGTGATTTTGATTTGTTCTTCTTCTTTAGGGGCTGTATTGACACAAAGAGCTAGTAAAATGGAAGGATTAATTTAAATGATTGAATTGCTAGGTAATTCTTCTGTTAAATAGGTACCAGTCACTTCATTCTGAGTTTAAAGGATAAGCTCAATGGAGGAACTGTAGAATAAATTAGATTGGAAGGGACCTATGGAGGTCATCTAGTCCAGCACCTTGTTTGAAAGACGTTGCTGAAACAGTACATCCAAGGGTTGGGATTTCACAACCTCCTTGTGCAAACTCCTTGACCACCCTCCTGTTTTTCTGGTGTATTTGAACAGAAAACATTATGTTCCATTTTCCAAATACTGATTCATTTGGTGGTGAGACCATAAGAAAAATGAAGTGAGTTGATCACATGGGCCATAGTAGTAAAACTCAGTGTTGTTTGTCCTATGTCATCCTCTGAAATGCAAAAATAGAAGTATCTCAATTCTTTCAAGCTCCCCTGATAAACTATGTGCTCCAACCCCTCTAACCATCTCGGTGCCCATTTTCTGGATTAGGTCCAGTATATTCAATGTCTTTGTTGTAGCTCTTGTAAGCACTAAATAGAAAGAATAGGGGTTTATGGCATTTTTAAATGGAAATGTTTCTTTGTTGGTTCTGTTAAGGCTGATACAGTTGTTTCTGTGAGTGCAAATTAACAGTATATATTTAGCTGATGATTAACGATGACTGCAGTTGACATGAAGCAAAATGCAAAGCAAGTAAAATTCACCATTTATGACAGAAAATGGACAAATAATACTGAATTAAGTCAGCAGATTTTTTTTTCCAAAATTTAAATCTAATGTTGCATTTAAATCTAGAGTTGGTTAACCTTTTGTGTAACCTTTTTGAAAGAAAAGGTATTGAAAAAGCTAGACTTCTATAAAATGGTAGCTATTCCCATTTAAACCTGCTGTTAGAGCTGTAGAATTGAGCTTTCAAAGGCTCAGGAGCCCCTTTGTCAGCCCTGACAAAACCCACCAAAATCTAAGCTAAATACAGTGTAGGCACATTTGCTAATATAGTTACATATGGAAATGAGGGTTAAAAATGGTAAATCCTCGGGTGTAATGATTTCCTGTATAAGCTTTAGAAAGTTGCATTTGTTTTTAAATTGGCTTCTTGACATTACTCTCAAGAGAAAGAAAGAAAAAAAAAATAGGAGGCAAGAAAAAACAACCAGTGCTTTTATTTTGCTGGTTTTTTGTTTTGTTTTGTTTTGTTTTTTTCCAAAAACCCCATGGTCTTAGTATGAAAATGGTTTTTAAAGGCTATGCATAAATTATTATATATTTGTCCCTATCTGGTATAGCTTTTTATTTGGACTAATTGAAAAATGAAAATATAAGCATTGACATTACAACAGTGAAATATTTCAGCCTTGTTAATACTATTCAATGATGTGGAGAACAATCATGAAGAGGAGAAAGCTTTTCTCTACAATATTACCATTTAAGATGTTTCTCAGCAAGAACATTTAGTACTATACCTTAAAACATTCTAACTTGTCAAAGGTAATTTCTGTTAAACAAAAGGTTTGATTAACCATGGCAATTTCAGGACATAGTTTTTCTTATCAGTCAGTTATTGAACATGTCAAGCCCAAAGTGGCATTTGATTTTTTTTTTTTTTCCTGTGCTTACTACAGCTGGCAGAATGAAGCCAGCATCTGTTGCTCAGAGCTCCTCAGTGGACACAAATGCAAATGCCCCAGTTACATTCATTGTATAAGTTTGCATACACACATGATAAGAAGCTGGAAATTTCCTTGAATATTTCTTTACTTATTATTTCTTTCTGCACCCTGTTATTATCATTACTGTATGACTTCCTTGTTCTCATTACTACCTTGAAATGAAACGTGTCTTTTTTAAAAAAAAAAAAAAATTTACATGTTCTCTCTCTTCCAGGTTAATGTGGAAGGTGTCCACTGTGACAGGTGCAAGTCTGGTACATTTGGTCTCTCTGCCAGAAACCCACTTGGCTGCAGCAGTTGCTATTGCTTTGGCCTCACTAAACAGTGCAGTGAGGCAAGGGGGCTGATTCGCATGTGGGTGAGTAGGAAACTGCTGAGCCATGTAATGCGATAATGTTGTTTCCTGCTGGCATCTTTTAGTCAGGCACTGAGAGGTAGCTAGAAAATGGGCAAACATTTAAGCAATCATTTTCCTCTTTATGCTTTGA
The DNA here is from genome assembly GCF_015220075.1 of Falco rusticolus. NCBI lineage: Eukaryota > Metazoa > Chordata > Aves > Falconiformes > Falconidae > Falco > Falco rusticolus. The sequence goes on from NC_051192.1 coordinate 34,899,129, forward strand.
GAAGTGGAGACAGCGGTATGTTCCATTAGACAATCAGTGTCAAGATGTTAAAAGTAAATAAGTAGATAAGAAAACCAGCGATAGTATAGCTGACGTCAAGCCAAAGTAAAGCTATTAAAATTCAGGAAAGGGCAAGTCAGTTGTGTGGGGAAATTTATATTCAAGGGTCACAGGTGCTTGTTGTCCAGCACAGATTTCCCATGGTTCAATTAATCTGTTTATTTTCATTGCTACAGTTTGTGTGTTGGGTTTGAGGTTTTTTCTTGGGAAGGGGGGGGGGGGGGAAGCTTATTAAAGGTCTATTTGAATACAAGAATTGGAGGGTATAATCCACCAGAGCAAACAAAGAGTTCTCCACCTTTTTTTGGAAGAGGGCCGTGAGACCTCTGCTGAACTGACAAGTAAGGCCGACCGGATATCTCCATTTATCTGTACAATGACCACAAAACACACATTAAGACCATTGCTGTCTATCACTGCTGTTCCAGCTCCTCAGTTACATTCTGGAGGAGCTATTTCTAATGGAAAATGACTATTCAGTCCCCATGTTTGGTCAGTCATATATCTGCTAGAAAGCATGTCAACCATAGAGGGAATGTCTGCCTAATGCAAATCAGCCACAGTCCCTGACTTGTCATGCACAGGCATCAGTTGGATGAGGATACTTTAGGCTGAAATCATACTAAAGAGTTCATATCTCTTGGTTAAAGTAATATGAATAGCACCCATTCTCCCCTTCATTGTTAAGTCCAATAGCACTTCTTTCCCTTCCCAGTGGATGAAGTGATTTATCATGATCTGACTCATCTTTTTCTCATTCAGTTTTGCCCATCGTATGCTGGTAAGCTGGAGATGAAAGGCTGTAAAAGGCTGACAAGTTCTAAAATTTAATCAAGTTCCATGACAGCAACAGTTCTGGAAAATTGTGCTTTGACCTTTGTGGCAGCACAAAGCAGAAACATAATTTAAACCTCCCGATTGATTATTTTTTATCTCTTGATTAATTTCTTTTCATATTTATGCTTGTATCTAAATACTGTATGTCCACATCACATCTAGTTTGTGATATTCTGATCTATTTCAGAATTGATTCGGAGCTGTAAACTGAGTGAGCCTGGGTTCTGCCAGCTGCTAATGGCTATTTCAGATACTCTTAGGTGCTTCAAATGGCATTAGACTTGTTTAAACAAGCAAATCCTGTCTTATATGACAATATAGCGAGACTGATCTGAAATTCAAATGTTGACCACTTCCTTGGTGTCTAAAGTAGTAAACACTAAAATATGGTTATGATATGAACTCAGGAAATCTTACTGAGGACTGGCAATGTTAGAATGCTTCTATGTCTGATCAGTCTGTAGATGCTGCTGTAAATGGAAATACCAAGATGCTTAAAGTACAGTACAGGACTTGCTTGATTCCTCATTACCTGATCCCTATCTTGTGAACAGCATGTTGATGGGATGACTGTTAGAGATATGTCTCTGCATTTGTTTTCTTTGTTTTCCTTACTGTTTGTGAGAAAGCAATTTTGATACCAGTCCTTTGCATTTGTTTCACACGCTTCCTGTGATACTTTCATCTGCACAGAATTATTAAGACTCTTATTACAGACTTTGATCACAATAATGATTTCTGTATAATGCTATTGAGACTTTTTCAACAAGGCTAAGAAAATTACAAGTATCTAAGTGGCATTCTTATATTTTTCATTAAATCTGAATTTAGAGTTACAGAAACCCTGAGCCTTCACTCTGCATGTTGCCTGGAGAACACTTAGCTTGAATATTGCGTAAAAGTACCAAGGGATCAGGCACTGTGTTCTACAGCCCCAGTGATATATAAGTGTTGGTGAGAAGTATGCTTCTTCACAAGCTACATTTCTTACAGTCCAAACAGAAGAGGCCTAACACTGAAATGGCACTATGAAAATCACTTCAATAAAATTCAGGGGATGACTTGCTACTGAAACTATTTTAACCAACGCTAGTACATTCTTTGTTAACATGAGGACAAGGTGGAAAAGGCTTGAGGGGGAAGTCATTATTATCACTGTTTATATCTGAAGGAGTAGTAAGACTGTTTTGTGACAAATTGCTCATGATGTGAAATGAAATTACCTAGAAATAATTTTTTGAAGAGTTAGAATTTAAAAACTTAACGCTTCATGGGGAAAAATACTTGATTTTCTTCTCAATTTTTTGAATATACATAGGTGACCTTGAAGCCAGAGCAAATGATTCTGCCACTGGTGGATGAAAAGCTTCAGCACAGCACTCTTTCAGGAATAGCATTCCAGCCTCCTGAAATAGTAGCAAATATAGAACAGGTGATGCAGGATCTTCGGTCAGAACCTCTTTACTGGAGGCTTCCAGAGCAGTTTGAAGGACGAAAGGTAAATTTCGCTGAATACTGACGTGGATTTTTTTTTTTCTTTCAGTCTTATATTAGTATTTTGCAATGCCTTTTTTCCTTCCCAGTAGGCATGTCATTACACAGTGGAAAGTACTTTAGAAAAAAACAAATGCCATGCCCTTATTAAAAATTATTTGCTCTGTTATTATGAAAATTCATGTCTGCAACATAAGCACTATTTTAAAATAGATGTTTACAGACAATAACATGTAATATTTTTCCACAGAATAGATCTTCTCATAAAAATATTTTTAAAATGAAGCTGCATTAATACATATAATAATATATGTATAATAAATATATTAAATATAACTCTTTTGTAACTTTTTGTTTCTCTCCATTTTAAACCAAAAACGCCTGATCTTTGTAAGTTACACAGGAGAAAATGATTGAAAAACTCCTCCTTCTGGATATTTTTATACACCTCAGTGACGATTTATTTTGTACTTTTGATATTTCTTCATTTGGCTTGGCAAAGTTTACATGTTTCTTTCTCTAAACACAAACTTTGGGGAGCACCAAGGCACGTAAAAAGAAATAGGTAGCTTTTTTTTTAGTGTTTTAGTGTAGTACAATAACAAATTTCTGATGGGCATTTTTGAATACAGCCCTTGTCCCCAGACAGTTCCACAGGCATGTATTGCTATTTTCTACCATGCTCATGTTCATCAGACTGTGCACAGGTGCAGAGTGTATCTAGCTCCTGCATATGCCCAGGAATTTATTTTTAGCAAACTGAAAATGAAATTTCTTTTTGTACTTTGTGTTTACTTTGTTAGCTGACTGCTTATGGAGGGAAACTGAAATATGCAATCTACTTTGAAGCACGAGAAGAGACAGGTTTTGCTACTTACTACCCGCAAGTCATCATAAGAGGTGGGCCTCCCACCCATACAAGAATTATTGTCCGGCATATGGCTGCCCCTCTGATTGGGCAGCTGACGAGGCATGAGATAGAGATGACAGAGGTAACATTTCCATCTGCTTTTTTTCCCGGAAATTAGGCACCTGGTTATTTTTAATACTGTTAATAATATGAGTTTGTATTACTTTCAGCATGAATGGGAATATTATGGTGACGACCAGAAAGTCAGAAACACAGTGCCCTGGGAATATTATCATGATGACCCAGGTATCAACAGGACGGTGTCCCAGGCAGATTTCGCCTGGAAGCGTTATGGAGATGACTCAAGACCAAGTAGAGCTGTTTCCCGGGAAGACTTCCTGAATGTGTTGTATGATGTTCATTACATTCTCATTAAGGCTACTCATGGTAATATCATGAGGCAGAGCAGGTAAGTGTTTCATGCAGTGGTCTGAAAGAGTGCAGTAGTCATGGACAGTCTGATAGAATTCCCAGCTATTCCCAGAAAAAATTTTATTCATAACATCAGTTCTAAGCAGTTGCTGAGAAGAACAGAAGGAGTTAGCATTCAGCGTAGCAGAAGATGCAGGACAGGGAAATTTTATTCAATAGAAAATTTAAATCACAATAGGCAAATGAAATCTTTATTTTCAGAATCCTAAACAGAAAACACATGTCAGCACACACATCCTGAAGCAAACCCAGTATATTTTTTTTAAAAAATGTCTACTTTATGAAAACATGATGCTGTAATTAATTATAAATGTTAGCATATGGAGGAATTTTCTCTTGCAAGTGGGAAATGAGGTAAAGAGTCAAAGATGAAACAGTACTTCTTCAATGAAATGTTACTTAATTCAGTATATTTGGGGAAGAGATATTCAATATTTTCTGTTTGATTTATTCATTAATAAGTTAGACAATGAAAGATAGCACTTGCTAAATTTGAAGTGGACATCAGATAGCAGGATGAGAGTAATAATACAAAAATCTGCTGCAATCTAAAGGTCAACTATACAATTTTACACTTCAAAAGGGTTAGTCAATTGAACAAACAAAGAACAACTGTTTAGTTACCTGTTCTTCAAAGAGGGGTCTGTTGTTTACAACATGTCACCAGGTGAACATGATTCAGTAATTATATTCTTGTTGAGAAATACTAATATTCTAGCAGCATAAAGCTGTATAAAGACATATGGCCTGCAAACCCAACACTAGTAAAGCCTAAGCATCAAGTTCTGGATACTGGAATTCAAGAAAAAAATATTAAAGTGTTCAGAAGATAACAGTGAACATCATGACAGGTTAGAAAATGTGACCTGTGAGAGAAGATGTAAAGAACCAGATTTATTTAGAAACTAGTAATTGCCTTAAGATGTATAAAAATTCACAAAGAGAATGAAAAGAATCCGTTTTCTGTTGCCATGGTGGGTAAGTTAAAAAAGAAATGAGCTTAAACTTCATCAGGAAAGGTTCACATTAGACATGAGAGAAAAATTCCTGGGGGTAAAGAAGTTCTGAAATAGATTACATAGCCTATTCCTTAAAAGTTTTTAATAATGAATTCACAATATACTTTGCAAGCAAAATTTATTAGCAAGGACATAGGAATAAATGGAGATAAACTCCAAAGGTCTCCAGAGGTCCTTTTTATGATTCTGCCATAGAAGTGATAGGCTAAAATTATTTCTAGGTTACATATAGGTCTGTAAGAGTGTGACCTTTAGAGTTTGAGCGTGAATAGTAGGGACAGATACCATGCAACTTTGCAGCATTGTGTCACAGAAAACATAGTCGTTGCTGCTATTGTCTCTATTTATAGTATATCTTTTACAGCAAAGTATTCATCCAGCTTACACTGGCTAGATGCTAAATATTAACAACAGATGCCATAAATGTTTTAAATTGGTTTCATTTATTTTTACATAGTCCATTTAGGATATTTTATTACAAGCAAAGGAAATTCTGGTGGAAAGAGTTATGAAAGGAACTCCAAAGAAACATGGAAAATTTGAGAAGCACATCCATGTTTTGTGTCTGTTTCTCCCTTCCCTTTATGCACTACAGATCCTAGTTCAGCTATGGAAGCAAAAATTGAATACTATCTCAACTCAAGCATCATAAGCAAAGTTATGAAAACAAACCTCCATTTTCATGATTTTGTTCTGAGATGCATATGACACTTGTGACTGGACTAGGCCGGCGTTGTAATGCACCACCATTTTATCATGGCTACCTGGTAACGAGGCACGGAACAGAACAGAGGAGGACTTTATAGTTGCAGGGCAGGTTTGCAAGGTGGCACTTAAACAACCAGAATGTATTTTTACAGCATTGCGTTTCAGCATGTGACATTTTATATGACAGCAGGACTTTGCAAAGAGTTCATCTGGTCTTTGTGGTAACTCTCCATCTGAAGTCATAACCTTGCATATAATACTGTAGTTGATTTTGGAGGTGGTTACAAGAGATTTTTATGATCTGTCTGGTTACATAAGCAGCATTCATCATGCAGCATCTGAAACTTTAAGTAGAAAATAAAGAGCAGGAATACATCATTATTTTTTTTCAAGTTAGCACCTTGAATGATTTCAGAGGAAGGTTTGTTTAAGACCACAAAATAAATCCCACAATATGCTTTTAAAGTTTAGCGGAATATTAGCTTGCATAAGAATTGAAGGCTTTTATTAAAAATAGGCTGATACCCTCTAAAGGAAAATGTTTATGCTCAACTTTAAACGTATGTTTGAATCAAGTGACTTACAAGAAAACATTTGTTCAACTAGAGTGTGTTGTGCTCTCTAAATAAGGGCCCTGTTCTAAACTAGTAAAGCTTCTCTTTCTACCTGACTCTGCATAGTAGAAAAGTATAAAGCAAAAGAAACTGTGGACAGGAGGAAGAAAATATTATATATTAAGTATTTTTAATTTTTTATAAGGTTTTTAATAGTGCTTTAATTTCAGTTGCAGAGTTTATAAGCTGTAGATAAGTCATAAACTAGAGGAAAATAAAGTCAAAGCAGTGGCAGCAGTTGGAAACATAAAAATAGCCTAGTTCTAGTGTTAGCGCTATATTAGCTATATAGTTTAGCAGCAATGCTAACGTTATTTCTGCTTCAAAGCTGCAGCATTACTAGTGATTTAGGGGTTTCTGCTCAGAATCCGAAGCTAAACATTTTTCTCCTGTATTGTTCGTTTTCTTGCCCTCATTTTCACAGTCACCACTATAAATTGAAACATTTCTTTTATTAGATTTTGGTTTGTATTTTAGGGAACTGGGCTGTGATAATAAATTAGTTTGAATTGGAAGTATGCTTTCAATTTGACTGTGAATTATTTCAATATCCCCGACACTGATCAGGTAGCAGTTGTTGGACTGCTGCCTATTAGGCATGTTCCAAGAATCAGCCAAGCCTGGCCTTCCTTAAGTAACATTTTCACACAAATAAGAGGTCCCAGAGTATATTATTATGTAAATACGGCTTTCTGACAGTAGTTTTTTTCTGAAGCATACAGACCATTGTCTCAGCCTTGAAGGTGGTAGGGAGTCACATATCGTTTTGTTTTCATGTTGAATGTACGGAATTTTCAATGTAAGCTTACATTGATATATCAGATCTTGAATGGTTTTGCGCTCTATTTTCAGTCTTCTGTTTTTACCTGTCTTTGTTTGCTTGGGGATTTTTTGTTCAGTTTCCCTCCTCCACTGAACCCCTTTCTTCAGGTAGTCATATGAGGGTGCAGGGTTTAAGTTATTAGATGATTTGGGGATTTTGCATTGACACAAGGTATCAAGAGGTATGGGTCTGTTCACCTATGCTCAGTCACAAAAGCGTCGTCTAGTTTCGCAGTGGGTGTTTGCTTTTCCTACAGTCACCCTGACACCGGTGTCTGTATGCCAATGTTCAGAAGAGTGTCAGTAATCAAGGCTTGGGAGTAGATGAACAGACTATGAGCATGAGGAGATGAGCGGTTCTGTGAGCTCCTCTGCATTAACCCTATGCACAGACACTTGAATAGACTCTAGTAGCATTGCTGACATTTATTCAGCTAGTTAGTCACGTGTTCTTCAACATTTTCTCTCAAGTTGGCATTATATGTGAAGCTCTAAAGCTTCCACTACTCTACCCTTTTTGTTTCTCAAAGTCAGTAAGGGATTCCAGATCATAGCATCTATTTAAATAAAGAAACCCCCAAAACAAAGTAAGCTAAAAGAACAGCATTGCAGTACATCAGAAGTAAGTGTATTTCATTAGATATTATGTTTGTTGTCTTTGTCAGTGATTTGTTCAACGCTCTTTGGTGGTGGGTCAGCATGCACGTTAGAAAGACACGGAGTGGTTGGGAGGCAAGGTTATTATTATTAATACAATCAAACAATTGTTTGGAAAGTTTGAAAGTCAGAAGCTCTACAATAAAACATATCCCTTTCTAATACTAGCAGATGCTTCTGTAGTAGGATTTCTTGTTTACTTTAAATTGTTTGTTTCTGTGTCTAAATGATCCGAATGGGTGTGGGGGGGAAGGATATTGGCTAAAGATCTTAAGATTGCTCCTAAGAAGGAAAATATCCAATATCTTTAAAGTCTGCTCTAGACCTCGTTGGTTTGCTTTAGTTGCTGAGAATAGATTTTATTTTATTTTTTTTAATAGTTGCCTCATTAAAAGCTCATTTAGTGAACAATTTTATTGCCGTACCTCTGAGAGTCATGAATGGGAACTGCATTTAATATGTGACTTCAATTTCTTAATGAGTCCCTCCACATGAAGAATCAGATATGAGCTTTTGTTAATAGTTCAGCTGAAAAGAGATTTTTTTTTAAAAAAAGAGGGAGAGCCAAGCAGGAGAGAAAAGTTATGCTATTGCCTAGAAATGGAAAAGGAGACTGGAGGTGATGGTAGCTTTGTTGTTTCCTCAGGAGAGGCAAAAATAATGCTGTTAGTTTCCTGTAGATCAAGAAGCCTACAAACAGACAAGTAAGCCTGTTTTCTCCCATGCCAGCTGACTGTGAACTACTTGGGTTTGAGTTAGTTCTTGGCTAATCTCATTAGAGATGTTTGCTCCTTTTTTTCAGAATCTCAGAGATCTCAATGGAAGTTGCCGAACGTGGCAGTGTGTCTGGAATGATTTCTCAAGCTTCCTTGATTGAGAAATGTGACTGTCCACTGGGTTATTCTGGTTTGTCTTGTGAGGTACAGTACCAACCTCACTCCAGTAAAAGTCTTTGTACCTTCTTTGGTCCATTCATTAGTACTGTGTGATAAGTAATTAGAGTGTGAACTCATTTAACTGGCAACAACTGTCCCTTTATTTAATGACTTATGTTCTTTCTCAGGTATCCCTTTCACAAGGAATTTAAGCAGGGTTTTTTTTGCTTTAGGCAAATATGCCACTGACACCATGGCAATGACTCAAATACTTAGAACACAGGAAGGAAAGCTTTACTGGGTCAGCATCTGTGGGGCTGAATTGTGTGACTGATGCTGACTGATCAAGCCTTTTTTTGGACAGATAAGGTTATAATGCATTTGCAATAGTATTACAGATTATAATTACAGGAGATTATGCTTAACAGTATTTCAGTACTGATTTCTTAAATGTTTTTATTATAATGAATAACTAAAATAACAAAATTTTAAAAGAGAAGTCATTTCAAAACCAAAACTTGAAATAATGGAATCTTTTGAACAGTTGGTCAAAAAGGCAGTTCATTGTTGAGAACCTGTAGGTTCCTCCTGTCAATCTTTCCTCTTGAAACTGTTCCAACAGTGTGCCTTTGCAGACCAATACAAATAGGATGAAAGTTGTCCATTTTACTTTCATTTTACATGCTTGACTGCCCAAAATTGCACTGAAAATGCATTAAAAATGTAGATGAGAACCATTCTGTAGTACATCTGTGCTTCATAGAAGATGTTTTCAAAGCTTTAGGAAATATCTTCCGTGCACTTTAAACTGTCAGTTTTCTGCATGCTTGTAATTTATCCAAGTGGATCTATGGACATACATTGAAAAGAGCCACTGAGTTCTGGCAGGTATCTTTCCATTTTACTCCCCCACACTTCTTCTTCCAGCGCTGGTATAGGACTCACATACAAAGATCTTGCTCAGTCCATACACAAAACCTTGCCTCCTATCAAATTTCAGTACCCCTTATATAGCGATGGGGCTGCTTGTAAAGAGGAGCAGAAATTCTGGAACATGATCCAAATATTGTATTTTGCTTTATTCTTAGAAGCAATCAAATCACTGTGTCTTGAAATAAAATAAAACAGATCTGATACGAATGGAAACTTTTGTCTTGAACCATTGGAGTTTGGTAAATTTCTAACTCATTGAACACGGGGAGAAAAGTGTTGGTCAACTAAGTGAACTCAGTGCTCCTTATACCTGCACTATATTTATTTTTTTACTTATGTAAATATTTTCATGTTGAAGGTTGTGAGCTTCAAAAGTATCCAAGTTTTATAGAGAATCACCTGACTTGTATGCTTTTGTAAAGTGTATCTTATAATAGGTACCAGGGAAACTGTTTAAAATGTAATATGTTGACTCAGAATAGAAGTTAGTGGTTTTGAATGTCTGCACTCTTGACGAGACTGGCAGTATTTCTGTGTGCAAAACACCATGTTTTCATTTTTAGAGTAGCACTAGCAATTCCAGCATCATTGTTGCAGTTCCTAGGTGGAGGTAGCAGGGAACAAGACTTCGAGTGTTCTGCAAATCCCTCAGACATCCTGACTAAGTGGGATATTTTAAAGGGTTCCCGCAAACTAGAGGTGGGAGAAAAGTTGCAGTGAATAAATGGAAATGTGCCTTGTTATCTGTGAGAACTCTGCTCCCTTCAGATGTTATACAGGATTGTGTTACATAGCAAATGAGGCAACAGGAAGAGTGAGTGCATAGGAAATGTGTGGAAGGAAGTGATTTTCTTTGCAAATTATTTTGGTAAGAGCATACACCTGAATGCGTGCGAATGCATATATGAGAAATTAACAGGCTCCAGCATTTTCTCAGAAGTGCAGATTTTTAAAAAGATGTAAATATTAAATAATTTATTTTTAAAATACTAGTTAAAATTATGACCAAATATAATAATTAAATTATTAATGAAATAAAATATGTTTACACCTCAATCCTAAAGTAACTCAGAAATTGTAAAGCTGTGCTTTGTACCATGTTTGGAGAAGGACTCTTGTGGGGATGGAGAGGGAGGAAAAAATTAGGAAATTGTAGTAAGAAATAAAATTACTTTCATTTGAGATTATTTATCTAAATTGGAATTTTTCACAAACCATGAAAAAGCAGATAGACTCTTTCTATGCTTCAGGGATCTTAATGTCGTCTAAGTCAAAATAAAAGGGGAAAAGCAGAAGTGAGTTAGATTACTTTCTTTGTGATTCTAAAGAAAATAATTGTGTTTATGCTTTTTCCATAACTTAGACTTCTGGAGGTTTTGGCAATTATTACAGAAAACTGTCAGAGTGGTGTTGTATGAATAGAATCTAGCATGTCAGCTAGTGCTTGACTGAAGAATCCTGCTTTTGATCATGAAAAGTTAGTTACTCCAGATTGTCTTTAGTTTTAGTTTGCATCTTTTTTATTGCTGTGTGAAAAGTGTATGTTTCCCATTTTTTTCAAAAAGCAGAAATTGTGGTCAACCTCATTATGACCTCATCAGACAGCCTTCATAGGCTCCTAGTACCTCTAGCTGCTGAGATTCATACATGGGACGAGTGCCTTGTCTGTATGCACTCACCCCTAATGGTCTGAACTATCAAAATGGTTCTTGTTTGTATTTTTATGCTGCCATAGCTGTGTGCTTTCTGGGAGCTATGTAGACACCTTCATGGATTTGCATAATAAGCCTGAAATAAAGATCAAGTGTTTGATTTTGCATGTGTCAACTTCGCTGGTAATTTTTGGGTTGCTCTCAGACTTTTATTGCCAAGCTGAGGTAGAGGAGGCTTAGTGATAGATAAACTTGATTTGGAGCTGGTGGTCTCAAGACACGGCAAGCCTTCAATATTTTGAATTCTGTACTTTTATGGTCTTTAAATTATATAGCTATAAACAATACAGCCATGCAGCCATTTTCTTGAATATTAACATTCGCCTTTTGCTCATTATCCATCAGGCAATATGTAGGCAGATACTAGGTTGTTAAACCTGAAAAACTCACCAAGGGTGAAGGAAACAGAATTGTCATGCTTGCTTTCCACGGTCCATGCAAAAACTTTATTTTGAAAACAAACCTTATTCTTAAGAAACGAATGATGCTTGATGCACAGTGAGAACAGTGAGGTGTTCTGCATCTGAATGAAAGGTCTCTCAAGCTGTAATATGAAAAGCCTGGTGCCGGTGGAGTGCTCCAGGGATTTTGCAGCAATGTTTCCAATTAGAGCTGGCTCTTGTTATCTGTAAAGTACTGTATACTGTTTGTAACACAGCTGGAATCCTGTCAGGTGCTTTTCACAACTTGTAAAAACTGATGATTGGAAAGGGGAGCTTGCAATGCTCCCCATACCCAGTCCACTCTGTAATGATCTGTTTTCTTCTGCATCTTTTTTACTGCAGTCATGCTCTCCAGGATTTTATAGGCTTCCATCTCCATCTGCGGGAAGGATACCTGCTCAGTCCTTAGGCACCTGCGTTGTATGTCAATGTCATGGACACAGTACTATGTGTGACCCTGAAACATCAGTTTGTCAGGTATTACATTTCTGAAGTTATGCACTAGGTTAATCTTAACGTACAATTTTTTAAGTTGTGTAACTAAGCTAAAAAAAGAGGACAATATTTTAATCTAATTTTGCTTAAATAACTTAAGTGTCAAAGTTCAAGGGGGCTCATAAAACAAACCATCTACCATTTTCCGTTCTGATTTTCTAGAGTTCAGATTATGTAGTGCTTTGTTTCCTCTGAATTACTATTTGTATAAAAAGAAAAACTAGGTACCTGCAAACTAAAGGGGCAATGTACCATGTGTTGTTCAATAAACACAACACTGCTTTTGTAAGTAATAATACACACAACTTGATACCGTCAGGTCATACACGATTGAATTTTAATTTATTATTCCTGCTTCAACAGCTGGAACAAAAGAAGCAAGGAAGGATGAATGGGATAAAAGATTCCATAGAATACATTTGGATAGCTACAAGCCTCCATTCTTTCTCCTTGTAAACCCATATATAACTCAGCAGGCATTTGATAGACGCTTAAAGCAAGCAGTCCCACTCCAAATCATATCAGAAAAAGAGAAATTATGAACTGAAATAAGTTTGAATCCCTGAAGCTGGGAATAAAATGTTGTCTGCTTTCTTGTAATTATCAAATACAGCTTTCATTCCATCTCTTTCCTCTGCAGAATTGTCAGCATAATACTGCTGGTCAGCACTGTGAGAGATGTGCACTGGGATTTTATGGTGTTGTCCAAGGTTCTCCGGGTGACTGTCAGCCTTGTGCTTGTCCACTATCCATTTCTAGTAACAAGTAAGTAAGTGGACTCATGATGCAGCATAACCTTTCCAGCAAGCAAGAACTTTGTTTTGGGCTCACTGTGTCTTTTTTCAGATGGCTACAGGAGAACGGCATCATGGAAGCCATACTAAAAAGTTTTGTATCTACTTTTTGTAGTTGATCTTCCTTTAAAAGTCGAAAATTGCTCCCTTGCTAGTATGTGATGAATAAATTAATAAGTGCTAGAAAATGCAGTACTCAACAGATAATGAATGTGTGTTATAAAGGTATTCTTACAAATGAAGCTAGACCAGAACTCAAGTACAATATAGTCACAAGGGAGCTGTAAAAAGTCTTATGCTCATATATTTTGTTGGTATAAATGTGTTACAGTGCCTTTCTTGCTCCACTGTGGAATTTATTGATTCCTTATTTAATGTTACATGAGTTCTAGGCAATTTGTGAAAGACAGAATAATTTAAAAGCAATATAGTTATTGCAGCGTAATTTTTATTGGTTGTTTTATGCTAATGAGCCTTGCCACGATGTCTCCACATGTGTTCCCAATAGATTGTACTTCAGCACTTGAGATTTGTTTGTTGTTTTGCTGATAATGATATTTGGCATCATACTGTAGTGCTGCTCTGAAAAGGTTTGTGTTTCATGATTGTTCTCTTGAAAGGTTGGAAGTGTTCCTTAAAATCATTTTTCTGTGTTTTGTCTGACCTTTAGGATGTTTTAGTGAGTATTTCAGCCAGTATATCTGAGAGAGGGGTTTTTTTCCTTCTTCCTTCTTCATTTTATCATTTTGGGGTGGTCTGGGGTTTAATTTGAAGGATAGAACCCCTTTCTTGAACATCGGTAGTTAAACACATCATGATCTTTCATCCACGGCAAGTGTTCTTAAGAAGAGTTCCAAACCTCATAAACACAAACTGGGAACAACCAAAACAATTATAAAAGGGTATTAAAGAAATACCCTTTATCTCAGAAAGTTACAATGTAGTTGTAACTGCCAGATTTTGACTTGTACCCTTTTTTAACGTTTTCTGTTACAACTTGATTATGTGTTCTACCTACTGGTATCAAGAAGAGACACTCAAACTGCAAAGAACAAGATCAATTGAGCTTCTCAGCTTTGCACATCAGTAAATGCACTGGAAAAAAACTTCTGTTACTAACTGGCAGTAGGAACTGCTGAAAATATAATTAAGTCCTATTTTTTTTCTGGGGCTTAAAGACCTTTGGTTCCCCAGAAACACAGATGTCAGATCGGAAATGAGCAGGACTCTTCCCCTGGGTGGCTATGGCACCCTGCTACAAGAACGTAAACATATTCTCCACACTGTGTTCCAGAAATCACTTCAGTATCTTACCTAAAAGACAGCATAAAGCACAGGAAGTGGGTGTCGCTGAAGTGCTCTACAGCTGAGAAGTGTGTGGTCTCCACATGGTATGTGTATGTTGGGTGCACATGCAAATTGCTGAGCTGCTTGAGGAAGGGAGAGCAAGCAAAGTGACAATATCTCGTGCAACCACACAGCCTGCATGGCTGAAGATTTTTTCAGGGCCTTTTGTGTCACGCTCACATTAAAGTGATCATGAGGCTTTTTTGTTCAAAAACCTTCATAACAGATAATTGAATAACACCTGGTCTGGAATTAGTAAATACACTTAATCATGCTATAGTTATCCAATTTCTTAGCGCTGTCAAGTGAGGAATCAGATCTAAGCATGTTCAGAAGCAGAACTGCTTAGGGGTTATATAGCTTAACTCAGATGTCTCTAGACGTCATGGATGGGATTTCTTCTTCCGTTAGGTGTAGCCATCAACAATTTTGGTACCTGTATAGTAAATGCAGGGATAGACAACTATACATCTCACATATGTTAAAACTGAAGAAAACCACTACTGGAAAGAGGGCAGGGGAGGTGATTTCAAATGTGTGTATATGCCTATCTGTGCATTTCCATCTTCCACTGCTGACAGAGCATGCCTTAACGTTTGGCTCAGACTACATGCCTAACTTTTAGATGGATAGGCTTAGGTGGGATAGATCCATTCCATAAAGCTACAGAACTAGGTGGAAAAGGAGGGTAGCACACCTTGGGTTTGTGTGTGTTGTGCAGTGAAAGCTCTTCAAGATACTGTTGAACAAAAAAATCTACTTAACCTGCAGCTATTTTATGTAGTTAATTATAATCTGCATGAAATGCAGATAGCTAATAAGCCATCTTGTTAGTTTATTATGTCATGACTGACATGATAATATTTGTGAATGGTATCGTGCAAATATTTTTATTCATGAAATTTTGCAAAACTCCACTAAGTTTTTTAATACTGTTTTAATATCATTTACAATCAGCAGTCAGCTTCAAACATGATGAGCTGGAAAAAAAAGAACAGAGAATGAGTTATTCCTAGGGGTGTGAATCTATTTTTATAAGGTTGAAAATCCATTTGAAAATGAATTTGTGAGTAATAGATAAATTTGTTTACTTTTTTTTTTTGCAAAGATGTAAATTTATATGCTCATTCAAGCACTATTGATTTAGTGCATTTTAAGCAAGTTGGAGTAGGTTGGTGACTGTACTGTATCAAGAAGGAGCTCTGGGCTCACCACTAACCATCTCTGTGCTTTTCTAGTTCTTCTTCCACAAAGATTTGAAAGAGATTTACAATACTGCAGCATTTTAACATTTAGTTGTGTTTCTTTTCCCCCACCTACCCTTTTTGTTTGTTTTAACTGTCTGTGAAGGCACTTCATGCACTAATATTCCAGCAACATGCTACTTCAGGTAACAGGACTGTTCAGAATTAACTGCTCACTTCAGAGCAAATTAATTCCCCTCATCACCACTGCCTGGGCCCTCTCACCACTGAGGTCTCCGGGAATTTGCCACTGACATCAGCAACAGAATAAGATCCAAGATAAACTGCCTGGTTTAAAATACCTGTGGCCATATTATCTTGCAGTACTGTCACCTTGCCTTAGTGCCCCTCATATCCATGCTTCACCAATGACTTTAAGCCATTTGGCCTGTTTATACATTGCCAGTGTTACATATGGTTTCATAAAGAGCTTAATTTTATTTATAAAAGAGCCTGGAGGAGTCCTCATAGACCCGATGCCTTTTTTTTATTTTTAACCTACTCTTTCTCCTTGTAGTATGGAACTACAGTTCCCATAGGGATGCACTGCAGTCGCTAGTTAGTCATCTATGTCATAGCTTAGTAAAAATAATCTAGTTTCTTCTATGATTAAAATATGATCCCTCTCTGATCATGAAGGAAATAGCGTTATATGTGGGGGTTTTCCTCTGTAGGCCTTTTTCTCTTCAATATATTGCTGAGGAGATAATCTGACGCTGCCTTTTTGGAAGATTCTGTGTGGCTGTAACTTCGGTTCCTTTTTCTTTATGTCTTAGCTTTGAGTAAACTCTTCCTGGCTTATCTCCTTTCATTCAAACTAAAATGAAATAAGACTGAAAAGGCTGGGTTTGTTTGCTCAGTTTTTTAATCTTTTGTTTCACCTCCTTCCCATTACTTCTTTTTCTTGATCACTGTGAGTGACAGCACCACTCACTCATGCAAGCTTAGTTGTTGACTCCATCCCCTCTGATACAGCCCTGCCAGCATTTGTCTAAATTGTGCCAGTATCACAGCAAGGCATTCACAAAATTCGTAATAGAAAAGAGGGATTTCCCACAGGTGTTTATAAACAGATAAGAAAATGCTGCCGTTTACATTGAATGGAGCTTACCTTGGGCCCTTCTGCACACCTGACTAGAGTGAAATGATACAATAGGATGGAAAAAGTTTATTTGCTTTTGTTTCAGTTTTAGCCCTTCTTGTGTTGCGGAAGGATCCGGTGATTACCGGTGCACTGCATGTCCACCTGGATATGAAGGCCAGTACTGTGAAAGGTAGGATGAATGGAAAAAGGAGAGGGACAGTGAAAGGCAGGCAAGACCTGAAGGAGGGCAATGTCCTTCAGTAACTGTAAACTTATATTTACTAATGTTTAAATACATGCCTTTAAGTTATTTCCTCTTTATATGTTGTTATAATTCAGCCATAATGCGAAATTTTTATGTACACCCACTTAAATTGATAATCAGTGTTATTTATATTGCAAATATTGTCCTAGTCTTACTTTCTGATTTGTGGGTTGTTTTTTGCCCTGGGCCTCAGGAGTTAAACTGGGAAATATGAAATTTATCTATAACTAGATCCCACGCTTGTGGTGTGTCTTGGTGTCACTCATACCCTTTGTTCTAGTGACTGTTGTGTCCTCAGGCACTGACTGTGAAAGACACATATAAACATATTAATGACCAAATTGCCAATTAATAACCTAAACAGCAGCTGTCGTCCCATCCATAGCAACGCTGTGGGATTAAGTTGATCAAAACCAGCAAGTGTCTACTATGAGATTTCACTTCTAATGCAAAACACAAGTGGCTAGTGGGGAAAACCTTTTAGTCATGGTATACTAGAAGTTTGACTGAAAACTGTTAGGAGTGTAGAATCACTTTTGCATACTCCTTCCATCCAGACTGTTCCATGTCCTGGTTAAAAGTTACTATCAGTTTGTTGGACACTTTAGAACATTTGTCCCTCTACAAATGCATGCTGAGCCATGAAGCAACAAAGATTTTATTAATGGTTCATGAATGAATGTTCATATAAATTTTGTTTACGATCTTGCCAAGTATTCATTATAGTACACTATGCATCTCAGTTGGCCAAACCTGGTTTTGTATTTGCAATGTCTAGATGCTCTTCTGGCTACACAGGAAACCCACAAGCTCCAGGAGGCTCCTGCCAAGAATGTGAGTGTGATCGATACGGTTCCCTGCCTGTCCCCTGTGACCCTGCCACTGGACAGTGCACTTGCAGGCCTGGATTCACAGGGTGGAAGTGTGTTGGCTGTGAACATCGGCATGCGCGTGATGGCATGAAATGCATTTGTACGTATACTGACGTCATTTTGGAGAGGTTTTGATTGTGTTTGTCATGTTTCAGAAATGCAACCCTGCATGTGCATCAGTCAGTTGTGTGGATTTCTTTGAAAATAATTGCCAGGTTTCTTACTACTTCGGCATTCTGATCCATTTTTTTCACGAGCCTTGAGATGCTAGGAAAACTCAATATTCTTTAATATGGTCACTGAAAATTGACAACAAAGCTTTGAAGGATTTCTTTTTGTGGGTTTTTGAAGTCTGTAGTTTTGCTAAAGGTTGTCATTGCTGTTGTGACAATATTTGCTCTTAGTGAATTTTTTACTGTTGTCCTAAATACTTAACCAGCAATTGCAATGCTCTATACCATGAGTCACACGGAAAGTTTTTACCAATGTTTGCTTGCTTATGTTGGTTCAAAAACCAGCCACTGGAATTTAAAAGACCTAAGGAATGACAGTATAATATATCCAGGAACAAATAACTTCCTTTGTTTAAAGCAGAAAACTAATAACCTAAACGAAGTTACATTTTACTTTACTGGTATCTTTGCCCTGCCTTCAGTTTTGATATGTACCAAGTGTCATGTCTTTTATTAGCGTTTGGATTTTTTTCCCATGAAATTGGATAGTGTTTGTTTTGAGCCCACATCTCATTTCCTGTGAAATTGTATGCTTATGTCTTATCAAAAATATTCAGGTAGCAAAACCTTTCTAGAAGACTAGGTCAATCCAGACTAAATAAAGCATTTTCTTGTCCTGAATCTCACCCAGCTGAGCAGGAACTGATCTTTTTGTGATCTTTTTTGTTTGGTTGGTTTTTCCTCTTGAGGCCATCATTGTTCATTTTAGAGTAGAATACAGGTATGGATCCAGTAAGTCCACATTATATAATATTTCTTAATCTGTGCATCTTTCAATATATTGGCAAGGCACAATGGGCTGGTTTCAAGGTTTTACCTGATTTTTATTTGTTACAGGACTTTAACTGGAGCTTTTTCATTTTCGGGCGGGGGTGAGGGGGTGGGGGCAGGGAGGGGTGCCTGTGTGAGGGACATGTAACATCATGGCAAGTAGATACCAAAGAAAGGTGCTTTTTTGTTGTTTGTTTGTTGTTTTTTTTTTTTTTTCCCACAGAATGCATTCAGTCTTTGCCTCAATACCCAGAGGTGTACAGCTCTACTACTAAAATTAGGTAGTACAGCTCAAAAAAATTGCAGAAATTTTAAAAGCAAATGGGAAAAATTAAGAAACCAGAAAAGTGCTTGAAGTGGCTGAATGTATCATATTAGTCAAGAATGTAATGTGTGGCTTCTTTGAGTGGTTAAAGAGGAAAACATTAGGCATGTAGGGTCAGGGACTACACAGTGCAGAACATTGTTTAACTCAATAGTTGTGATCAGCTCTCAGAGAGTGCTTGGGACTTAGTAGAACTAAGCTTCTCAACGTGACTGTTGAGTTTGGTGCTTTTGCATTACTCCTGATGCCTAGGTACAAGTCATCATTGAAAATGAATAGAGAGATTACTGTGAATGTAGACATAAATACTTTGGCATTGGTTCATTGATGAAAAGCTTAGTGTACTTAAAGGAAATAAAAGTCTAACATCCTGCAGTGTGATATAGTTTAGGACTTAATTCTGAACTATTGTATATCTTAAGCTGTTTTAAACTACAGCAAAAAGAATGCAAATAGAGTAACAAGCTACTTTGCTGAATTAACTATGCTTTGGCTCCATTTTGTGGCCTACATGTCAAGGAGAATTGTAATCACAAGTTCGGTCTGTAAGTGTTACAGCTACAGAATTTTAAAATAAGGACTGTATTTTCCAGAGTGGCATCTAAGCAAAAATGACTTAATTTTTCAACAACCTGAATACCTGTTATATTATTACCGGTATTAGCCAATGTTTTCAATCTCAGGCACTGCTTAGTATGTTTTTACTGGTCATTTACCTTACCACTGTTCTGAAAAGTCTTTTGGATATCCAGGATAACAGAGTTTCTTTGTACAAAACAACTTAAGTGCAAGTTATTCTTCGTAATGCTTTCCCGGTTCGTTAATGAGACTATTTCATTGTGTCAATAATAAGGTTAAAAATCTTCACTATCAATGGGAAAAGCTGTGTGCAGGCAAATCAATTTTTTCATCTTTTTGCTTTGAGAGATGCAGGATTTAACTGCAACATATTTCTGTGTCAGTGTTGAACTGTATCTATACTACCTGTAGCTGCATTTTTACTTAACTGGATAATCAATTTTCACCATCAAAACAGTGCTTTGCACATCCATATGGACATATCATGTCATTTCTAGGGAATCAAATGAAATGATTTCTTTCCTTTAGTCATAAAAGGAGGAACCACCTATAGGAACAGATGGGAGATACTTTAAATGTCCCCTATCGCAGGAACTGGGCTGTTACATTGACACCACATCAGTAACATCCATGTCATAAATTGCAAAAACTGCAATTAAATATTTCAGTAGACACTTTATGCCCATTTTCTCCAACTTTGTGATTTTCCCTTTTGTTTAATGGTTCCTCAACCCCCATATAACTCCAAACCCACCTTTGCTAATGCAGGGCAATACCCCTGACGTGGTAGAAAGCCAGCCTGATCAATAAACCGTTTGTAGCCTGTGGTGGACACAGGGACTGTGGCAGACAAAGGGAATGTGCAAGCATAGACTTTGTGGGAATTTGCCATGGTTAACACTGCCTAATATGTTACAGGCTTCAGAGTACCATTGTTTTCTTCTGATGGGGATTCATTGCTGCAGCCATAATATGCTTTCGTAGTCATTGTGCTGCTAAAGAACCATTAGAAACACCTTCTAGGGAAACCCCGAAGCTTTCCTTCCTTACTCCCAGAACATTTATCTGTTCCAGTCTTGAGTTTAATGCAGCTGAGAATTTGGTCCTGTATACAATATATTTTTCCTTTCGTGTATCAACCACTTCCAAAATACTCCCCCTTCTGACTTGCTTCAGTTGTAGCAAAACCTTAACAGTAATAATAGTGATTAACTACTCTTAATGTACAGAAAATAAATGCCATATGCAGAATCACACAATCACAGAAACCTGTTTGCTTTTGATATTTCAAATTAGCTGTATTCATGTATCTACTTCTGCTAATTTGCAGAGTTCCATTTCAAATACTGCAATTGCATTGTACCTGTCAGAAGTGCGAAGCACCCTTAGTTAGGTGGTAAAACGATCTAGCTTAAAAAAATACATGCAAATACAATCACCCATGTTTAAAAAAATGTAGTTGTAAGTCATGTAAAACGTAATGTGATTAAGCTGTCCCGTGTTAGTATGTTGTAGTTAGTATTTAAGTAAGTGAAAATTGATTTTGAATATCTAGCAAAGAATAGCCATCTGAGTAATGAATTTTTGGCAAATTCTATGCAAGGTCACCACACAGTATGAAATGAAAGCTAAATAATGCATACTTAAATCCAATTAGAGAGGTATTAGCCACAGTATTGTATTATTATAATGTATTATTGTTTAAATATAACATTTACATTTTAACGTATCCCATATCATAAGTATTCTAAAGATTTTAGAGTGAAAAATTCCATTGAAAAGATGGGGGACAAAAATGGAAGAGCACGGATATTCATTAAAGTGATCTATTTCTGATATAGCTAAGAATCTGTTTTATCAGGTTCCTACTGGTTTTTTTGGTAACGTCATTTTTCAGTTGCTTAGTGCATGCCACTTTTCAGTGCTGTAATAACAGTTATATTTTGGAAAGCTACAGGTAGAATGGAAAGAGACTATATTTTTTTTACAGCCACTGTGCAAAGGGGAATAATTTGTTTACTGCTAAGTAACAATGGAAAGATAATTACAGGTGAATGGCACAGACAGATTTCACTTCCCATTATATTCTTAGAACAGAACAATGTTGTTTTCTCTGGGATGTTGTTAGGGAACTGAAAATAATATCCAGAAAGTGTGGCGGGGGGTGAGGTGGGGGATGTCTTTATAAGTATACAGGAGTCTGGATGGTCTGCTACACATCATAAAAATATTTTTTTCTTTTTGCATTAGTATGGTTAATAACTGAATTATTTCCCCAGATAGTGACCATCTAGATTGTCACGTACAGATAGTCATAATACTCTGCTGATGAAGACTTTATTGTAATTTTTGGTCTCAAGTAATCCACTTCTTAGGCTTACTTTCCCTTTTCTTTTGAAAAGTTAGTAGCCAGTAAGAAAATTTGTGATGACTGCAAACTAATTTTAATAATGGGGCCAACACCTTTGTATACTGTCAAATATGACAAAAGTTCTCCCAAATCTTCTCTAATGCTTACAATTTTTTGTATTTATTTGTAACTACAAATGAATTGTTCTCTAAATGATCGATGCCCCCTTATGCATCACTCATTTTTACCGTAATAAATATATCTCAATGTTTATTCTGCTAAAAGTTGTCATCTGGCAATGGCTGACTGGCCTATAATCACTACAGTACTGAAGAAGTATATTTTCTGTTTTCTTAGTTAAAGCCCAGTGTTCCAATCCAGAACATAGCTGAATTGTGTGATGAACAGGAGCAGCATTTCCTCAGTTCTGTACCCAGCATGCTTGGGCAGACTGAGATCGTTAGTATTTGCTTGATTCATATTTTACACATACATACTAGAAATGTGTAAACAATAATACAAGCCAAAGCATGTATTGCTCCCTACTCATCCCTCCCAAACAGCTGTGACCTTAGCAAGCTGAAGTGGAAAGAAGAAGCTACAAGGGTTTGGGATCAAGCCTGTAGCAATCAAGCATTTTTGTAGACAAGTAAAATTTTTTTATTTTACCTGGTGACATTCCACTTCACTTCAGTTGTAGAGTGTGTAGTATGTAAAATGAAGAACCTTAGATTGCAGTACTGTTGGAACAGTAACTGTGCTTACAACTGTGTGGTGTTTAGGGAAAAAAGTGATACTAGTGAGAACTTCAAGGCTTTATTGTTAAACATGTGGCAAGTCAGAACTCACCTTGTGAATTCTTTCAGGGCACCAGTCATAGCTGCAATGGGGACTTCAGAAAAATTTGCCTTCAATATTTTGAGCTCCGTTGCAACACAAACTGCAAAATCTTTCCTATGATGTATGCTCTTGTCACAAATGTTTGTTGGAATCAAGCAAAAAACTAAATGCAAAGCAGTCAGTGTGGTTCTGCTGTATGAGATTAACAGGGAACAGGAAATAATCATGACACATAGAGATCAAACAGGTTTGTTAGGAATTTTTCTTTAACTCAGTCTTGGGGGGGGAGGGGAGAAAAAGAAGGATCTTCAGCCATTCTGCGGTCAACAGTTTTATATCTTTATGGATTAATATATTCAATATTTGTAGAAGGAGAAAATTATGTAATCAGATTCCTTTCATACTAGGGCTTGGACATGTAAATATTGTAGTCTATGTAGACTGCTGTTTGCAATGCGCTGACACAGTTCTTCACCCATGAGAACGAAGGAGCTTCTAGGCACTGGTCCTGGGAGAATCAAGTTTTTTTGTCTAAAATAGGGAGTAGCTTCATGATCTCAGCCCTTCCAAAATCAGAACTAAGCAGAGATGCTGTCAGAGACAGATCTTGAAGAATCTGTGAAAAGAAGCATCTCCTAGCTCCTACACAGTCTAATTTAGCAGGAGCTGGAAGCTTCTTATCACAAGCCTTAAAAGAGTGAGCTGAAAAGAAAGATACTGTGTGTGACACCAGATCTACGAAGTTGTGGGCTAGCTTCTGCTATGTTCTGAGTTTAGCAGAAGTTGTGGGCTCTTCTGCCACAGCCGTAAGAATTAAATTTACGTCTGTGCTGGACAACTGCTGCTCTATCTGCGTGAGCTCAGTAAGCGATGGGCACCCCTACTTGACCTGGCAGCTGATAAACTATCAGTTCTCCCTTTTTTTATTGCATGAACTCCTGTTGAGTCTAGACCCACACTCCAATGTCTTTTGCTCAACTCATGCACTATATAAACCTAACTAGTACTGCTAAGTATCAGAACCAGCAAATGAGACTTTTTAAATAATGAAAATCAGAAATAAACCCAAGCCAGTACTTTAGACCCTGATCTGGATCTGAGTTTTCCGATACTTGGGAGACATATTGATCATGCAAACTCCCTGAAACCAACAGCAATGGCAAGGAAACTAAAGGTTTCAGCTCGCTACTGGGGTTCTGTTTCGTGGGACAGAGGAGGGCTTTTTTATCTTTTTTATTGTTTGGTGTGAGACAAGTGCCATAGTGGGAAAAATGAGGTAATGGGCAACAGATTAATGAGCCTAACAGAGTTCAGCACTTCATTGTGAAACAGCAGAAACCAATGCTGAAGAGTCACTATCGTAAGATACCACTTCATATCAGAGATTACATGGTTGCCCTTAGACCAAAAATTACTTAGCCATAAAAGTCTTCTGAATCTTAACAGCAATGAAAGTATTAAAGCAAAATTGTGTTAGATATTCATTCAGTTGGAGGAACATGTTGTGGCTTAGATATGCAATTCCTTTATTGTACATTATCTTCTCTTTGTAAGATGCAGTAAGTGGTTAGATACCCATAAACTTATAGTGTCTTTTATTATTTGAGGAAGTATTTAAAAATAAAAAAAATATTTGGCATGCATACTTTGGAGAAGCTTCTCACAAGAGGTAAGACAAAATCCTTACAGGACTTATTGTGCATGGGAAAGTGTGGTGAAAATGGAAAATGCAGTAATTTGCATTAATTGCTTGCTGGACTGTTGTAATATTGACTGCATGATTTGCCTCTTACATGCTTGCACTGCTGTAATGACCTGAATTTAGTGCTGCATTCATTAGTATTAGACACACATTTATACTGACAGTTTTATAGATAGACACAGAAGTATTTAGTCTTGCAAAATATAATCATACTCTTGTAATATTTCCCATAGCTACAGTACATTTCAGACTGCATATTGGAATAGCTTAGTCTTGTCTTACCTACTCAGCTGTGGTCCTCACTTGATGTAGTTCCTCTTTTCAACCTGATTATCATGCAAGAGGTGTTAATTTATCCTGAATTCACTTATCAATAGTTTACTCATTGAGAATACTAGATGTCTTCATAAGCTGTTCATTTTTTTTCTTGTTGGTGTGAAACAATTTTGTCTTTAATACACAGCAGATTTTTAGTGTTTTAGTACCAAACACTGACAATTTTGAGGGTGAATAGATTTAGGTTGTTTCATAAGTGAAATAATGTATCAGAAAAAAGAAAACAACAAACAGCAACCCTTTTCAGGTCCATGATCACTTACAAGCATCCTGCAAAATTATTACCGGGTCTACTTATCTTCTTGACCAGCTATGTAATAGGTGTTTGTTATATAAAACATTCAACTGGCTGTAAAACTTGTTTTTCCTGTAATTCTCTCAGACTTCTAAAAGCAAGCACACTATGACAAGAGCTTAGATAGTAATAAGCGCTTTTTTTTTTATTTCACATAGAAATATAAATCAGAATGTATCATGCCCACAGTTAACAACTGCAGAGAAGTTCGTGTAGTTCAGCTTATGTAACAAAATACTGTGAAATGGGAGGACGAAGTCTGCAAATGGAAGCAATGAAAATGCAAAAGGAAGTCTTAAAATAACAGTATCTAGCTTTCTGCACCCACTTCTTACTGCATTAATCCAGCATCTATCTTGTCTCCTTTTCAATCATCGCACGAGTTTCGTGGTGTATTAAGCTACTATTCATTATTCTTCTTTTCTCTGTATTTGACTCAACTCCTTGCCGTACTGAAGAGCCAACCTACAGAATAACATCAGTATTCAGATAACTGAAAACTTTAAAGAACAGAAAAAAATAATCCATATGAAGAATAGGTTTCAAGGAAAAAAAAATGTAATTTTCTGTTGAAAATAACTTCTCTTTTTCTACGGAAACATACATGTTGTTTAGTGGTTTTTTTAAGCCATTGAGCTGCCTGGGAGTGTTGCTGAAATAAATAATTACATACTTGTAAAACTTAAGGCACAGTCCTCTATGTCTGTTAACATTACCAGTGAATTCATTGTTTCACAGTTTGCTCCATTTCCTGAGATGTTGTTCAGGTTTGCCAGTTCTGTGTAGCATCTTTATGCAGGGAAACAGTAAGACACTCCCACAACTCTGTTCTAAAGGATGAAGTATTTTCCTGTCTGCAGCATAAATTATACAAGACTGTAAGATTATGAGAATTTCTTGTGATAGTTTATAGAAAGCGGGGGGGGGGAGTGCAAACTTCTTTCAGTATTATCCAGCACACACCAGTATTTTCCATGCTAAAGCATATTTGCAAGAGAGGAAGCACACATAAAAAACAAACTGGTTAGTGAAAGGAGGTAGGGAAAAGCATTACTAACAGAAAACTCAGTATTTTTGCCTGGACTCTTTCAACTGTCTGCATTACAAGTTTAGAATGTTTGGTCATGCTGTTATATGACTATAAAGTATATAAATTGTGAGACTTCTGTAGCCTTTTTTTATATTCAAAGCCACAACCATACTATACTTAAAGTGCTCCTTAGATTTTCCAAATTAGTTGTCACTTTCACCTACAATTAGTTGTCCACTTTTTTCAACCTTAACAAATTAGTTGTCCACTTTTTTCAACCTTAACAAATTAGTTGTCCACTTTTTTCAACCTTAACCCAAATTACTTGTCTAATTTAGGATTTTATATTGGCTAATCCATAATGGACAATGTTAATTATTTCCTCTTTTTGTGAGGTAAGCCTACCTATTTTGCTGCTCTTTTTTATATGAAAATGTCCCACTACCAAGTCCTAAGCAATAAGGTCTTTCCTGTTCTCTAGTTGTTATTTCCATTTTTTTCTCACACTAAGCTTTTGGGGTAAATTATCTGAAATTAGTGTTACTCTCACAGAATTGTATGTGTGCCATAAAATTTCTAACTCATATGTCTTAAATATTTAGCAATATTTAATATTTAAATAAGCTTTGCTCTTCTTCCTCTCAGCTTGTGATGATGAATGCACAGGACTCCTTCTCAGTGATCTGGATCGGCTAAACCAGATGATCCTGAGTGTTAACCTTAGTGGTCCATTGCCTGCTCCATATAAAACGTTGCATGGTTTTGAGAACATGACACAGGAATTAAAGGTACGTTCATAGTATTCACATTCGTAAATAACAGGGCTTCAGTACAACTGTACTTCAATCTGTTCAAACATACAGCCATGAGCAGGTTCAGGGAAGAAGAAAAAAATCAAGATTTAATTACTTGTAACTTGTTTTGATTAATAAGTAGTTATCACAGCTATTTATTTTTACTTATTTTAATAAATAAATCTTACAGCAGTAGTTTGTGTACCTATGTGCAAGGAATTATACTGCAGCACAGGAAAAGTGATGTCGCATCCAAATAGAATGGTGTTCATGCTGGTGGTCCGTAAAGCAGTTACGTATGTTATATACTGTATGTTTCATACCATACTTATAGGTTCTCCACTAAACTATGTAAAGATGTCAAGATTCCCAAGGAAACTATGTTGGATGGATGTGTCACAAAAGTCAATGACAAAAGGGAGTTGCATAGTGTAATGAAAAGGAAATTTTTGATGCTGCTTTTCTACAATATTTGGAAGCACTGAGATCCATTAAATACAGAATTTCACTCTCCCTCCTCTGTTCCCCAACAGCATTTGCTTTCACCTCAGCGAGCACCAGAGAGATTTCTTCAGCTAGCACGAGAAAATCTGGATACCCTGGTGACAGAAATGGATGAACTACTGGCAAGAGTAAGTCTGTGATCACGTTGGGGTCTATGGGTTTGGTTAAAGCTGCAAAATTACAGAAATCTTCTGAATATGAACTTGAAGTATAAGATGCTTCTCAGTCTCAGTGTTTGAAATGGTAGCTAGTCCTCGAACAACCTCTTTTTGTGGGCCAATATATTGAGATACATTTTCTGCAAAACTTTATAATAATGTAAGAAAACTTTATAATGCTCATACAGAGCTCCCAAGAATGAACTTTTTTGGAAAAGCTGACACTTAAAAGAAAGATAGTTATTGATACAGCATTTTTGGGCTTTCCCATGACTTCAGCTGCAGGTTATGTTACAAACCTAATGGCACAAACCCATGGGATTACCATAGTTTCTCGCATATCTGGAGTTTTTCTTTGAATAGCTGAGGCTTTTGGAAACTGAACCGCCTGGTTCCTTCCTTTTCTTCCAAACAGTAGTACTGTCTCTGGTAAGTCTATCTGCTTTCTGCATCAGCAACATCATCATATTCCCTTTCATATCTCCTGAGCCTGACTGTCTCACAATAGTTCTCAGTCTGTTCCTGTTCTAAGATTGCTTGTTGCAATACAAGTAACCTGGCTTCGCTTATAGTTACTTAGTGCTCAGCCATCTCAAGCGAATTACAGGAAAAGTTTTGCTGTTTTGCGGTTTCATTTTCCATTTTGGGTTATCTGTTGTATTGGCTTGTTTCTCCAGGAGCTGTAGAGCAAATGGTAGCCTAGCCTGATTCACTTATTTTAAAGAAATTGTACAGCAAGGAAACGGAATTCCTGGTTTAGCAAATAACAAGGTCTCATTAAGAGTCAATGAATGGCAAAATTGAAATGGGGACAATATTTAAAGGGAGAATTCAAATATATGCACAAGGTGTGTGAGTTTAGTTAAATGTATGTGTTCTATATTTCATTTATGAGGGTAGCGTGTCTTCTGGATTTCAATTGATGTGCTGTTTACTCTTCTTATTAAGGAAGTTTTATTTCGATATAGACCTTATTTTGGTCAGGAAAAGACTAAGAAAATAATATAAATTGTGCCACCTAGTGGAGAACAAAATAGTGAAATGCACGAGCCACAATAAAAACAGCTGTCCAAAATGTATTATGAAGGATTACCAAAAATCATGTTAGTGAGGAGTTCTTCCCTGTATTGAAGTAGCCAAATAAGAAATACATGAATTACTGTATTGGTGAATATACAGGTGAGAGAATTTACCTTATCCCCATACAGTTTTAGCATAGTGTCTTAAAATTGTTCATAGTTTACAGAACTAAAGTTCTCAGAAAAACTGGTTTGTTTGTGTGGATTATATTCAATTTTGAAAAAAAACTATGTAATTATAGGTAATGGGTAAGAAAGCATCTGCAGTGTGTTTGCATATGTATGTCTATACAGACACACACGCATATGCACAGGCATCTATACATACTCTCACTGTAAGTCTAAAGAAAGCTTGTTTTTTCACTTTTATTTGATCTTTTATTTTTCTGCCAGAAATAACTATTATGGTACTTTTAAGTCTAAGTGGGCTTTTAACTTGTGACAGCCCTACAGGCAGAGAAGATTATATTTCTTGTATTAAGATTTCTCAGTCTTCTCTTTAAGACATTTTTTTTCCTTTGCATAGTTGCTTTTTTTAGTATCTTTTCCAATTGCCACCCCCACCTCCCCACCCAAAAAAAATTAAAATTAATCCCCCCCATGGACATGACCTAAAATAACGTTGCAAATTCTGACCTCCTGTAGATTAATCTTAGAAGGAAAAATATTGAAGGTGTGGTCTTAGGGAGTTAGTGTGCTGGTCGGATTATCACTGCTTCCCTGTCTGCAGTTTTCTATTGTTGCAATGAGTAAATAGCCTGATGGTTTCCAGTTATCCTTATAGAGAGTTAACTTGTTGCAGTTGGGTTTTTATATTTGGGGACTATCAACTGGTGGCAGGTCCTACCCTTTTGTTTCTGTGTTTGTAAATACGAGCAATGTCCAAGAAAGAAGTCTGAATCCTGATGCAGCATGTTCAAGTCTCATTTCCGAATAAAGACATAGCCAATAACTACATAATGGCCAGCCCTTGGAGCACATGGTACAACCATAGATAGCAAAGATTTTCCCTGTGTCTGATTTGAAGGCTCACTAAATTTTCAAAGTGAAACCAGTAGTGATGAAGAAAAAGGTTGATGAGGGTTAGTAAGGAGTCTATTTCCGTGAAAAAATGTCAATTTATCCATTTTAAGGTAAAGTGTAGAAGATAATAGTGTTTAGTCGCTATAAAACCTTTGGGGGTTTTGTTTCCTTGTGGTCTCTTTTCAATCCATCATCTCTTACATCAGTGCAGTACTCTTCCCCCCCACCCCCACCCCCCATCATATTCTTTCCTTCATTCACTCTGCCATACAGATCTTCACATCTTTCTTGCACTAATTACGTTCTTACATGGTTGCATGCTCATTCCCACATCTACCACCAGAGGCAGACCTCAGACTTTTCACTTGCTTTCAGCTCACTACTTTTAGTCAAAACCCCCTCTTCCCTTCTAATTAGGTACAGAGTCTTCAAGAAAGACAGGGATCAGAATTAGTCCTCTTGATTGAAATGCCTCTTTTAATTTTGTAAACTTTTTCATTTCTCCCATACCACTGAACTTCTCAAGCTCAGAAATTTCTGGAAGCAGTAGCAAAGGCAACTTAGTTTCCAATAGTTGGAAGCATTTGATGGGAGAGCCAAGAACTTCCATCTGTACAGTGATGTTTCTGTTTACTCCTCCTTTGTGGTCTACAACTCACTAGCTGGAGAAATTCCTGTAGGGCTCCCCTCCAGATGCCATTCAGAGGAATTTCTTACGGCTTGGTAAGACCTCAGACTAAACACACAAACAACCAAAATGAAAATATGTGTGTAATTGCTAATACTTGTTAATAGTCTAAGTTGCTAAGTGGCTAATGGTCTTCAGATTGGGGCAAAGCCTTCCATGGAACCTTCATCACTAAGTACAAGCTGCGAACCTCACCAAAGCAAGTTTATTGATCTTGGATACTTTACTGTATTTCCATGGTAGAGATCTCCTTTATGCCAAAAAGTCTTATTTGTGTCAGGACTTCTTGAAGATTCATTCCAAACCCTTGCTCTAGGTCCAGTCCGCCTGACCCTTATTGGTACCCCAGAGGTTTTTGTGCCTGTTTACACTGTTAGTAGATGCTGAAGACTGACCTTATAGAAATGGTGACCTGTAGTAAACTAAATATATAGAAAATGAGTAGAACTTTATTAACAAATGGAAACATTTAATTAGCCATGGAATGGCTAGGTAAAAGTGTGAAGGATGTTTGCCATTTAATTTAATTTATGGACTAAAAGCTAGACGAGACAATGAAGCAGAAGATTATTTTTCAGCACAGCAAATTGTGGCAAAATACAGAAAGCATACAGTGGAGCTGAATGAGATTTAAGTACTAAAGAGAACTGTCACTGAGAGGAAATGAAAACTGTTTGATGACAGATTAATGTGCACAAAAATACAGTACATGCCATTCAGTCATAAATATTGAGAGGTTAAAGTAGCCAACTGGAATTAACATAAATGTGGAAAAAGTAATCAAAACTAAGAAAAGTATATGTAAGTTATAAAACACCATTTGTAGTAAAGGACTTAGAAATATTCTAGAATATAATAAAAGTGAATGTGAAAATTCCAAGCAAATAAAATCCAAAGAATAAAAGGCTGATTGTGGAGGATTTGACAATAAATAATAAGGTAGTTCTCAATTACATGAAGAATGAAATGACATCAGAAATGCCAAGCTGGGTTAGAGCAGTGGTCCATCAAGATCATTCTGTATTTTTGCCTTTTTCCTATCCAAATTGCCTCTTACAGCTTACTTTGACAATATTTTAGTTCTGTAGCTATGCGGGTAAAGGGGTTTTGTAAATCCAAGAGGAAGTAACCAATACCATGATTAAAGCTGTGTAAATGTGAAAAGTTATGTTCTTCTACTGATATAGGGATGAAATAAACTAACTCCCCCCAGTCAGCATGGGTTCTTAATTCTTCCTGTATAATTCTATTTATCTGAATGATTTTCATATAAATTACTTTCAGAATAACTACTCTACAGTAGACCAAAACTGCAAGTGATATGATAATTCCAGGGATTTCATTTCAGAAACCCAGCTGTCCTGAGGTATCTTGAGGGCTTCCATCTGGAAGCTAATCAGGCAAAAATAAATGTGTTGAAAGTGATACTATTTCTCTTTGACTATTATTCAAAAGGGTTGGGGCTTGTAACCAAGAAAACAGTTTGTACAGCTCAAGTCAGGGAAAACCTAAGTTCTTTTTGAATTATTGACCTTCTAGCCATTTCCCAGAGACCAGAAAGTGCAGAATGCCCTGCTTCAAGACATACATGGATGTGCAATCCCCAAATAAAAAAACTGGGTGGTTTTTTTTGGTTTTGGGGTTTTTCTGCTTTACAGTACAATTTTACAAGCTTTATTGCTTGAAATTGTCAGCTTCCTTGTAATAAAATTGGGTCCATTTTGTGAATAAGGACCTTGAGAGCTAAGTAGAATGTGTTAAGATGTTTCCTTTCCTCAGCATGTTTTTGAGATCTGCAGAAGATACCTGTCTTCATCCTACTGCTGCTGTAATTCAACACAATTATAAAGCATTTAGTTACACAAAGCTAAAATTTTACTGAGCATCCCAATACGTTGCAAACAAACAACTTCAAGCATTAGAGCTGAAAAAAACAACTTTTCTTTTTCTCTTTCTTGGTTTAATTAATGTATTGATTTAAAATTATTCTTGCTTGACATGATCTCTTTGAGAATGCCTCCAGGGAGGAGGGAAAGAGGTCATGATATCTGCTGCACTTTGTCAATCGAAAATTGCACAATTCTGACACTATGGAAAGTATTCCCTGATGAATCTTAACCTTAAAAGGTTCCAAACAACATTTCTTTAAGCAAATTTAGTGAATGATTTCATGCTGTTTCTCTTTGTGTGCTCTTGCACACAACTAGGGTTTCTCAGAACCTAAAATAAAGCCTTCCAATTTCCACTTAAAGGGAAGGGTAATAAAATTTAATTGTGTACTTGAACAGAGCATGTCATTTCCCGTTCATCTGATCAATAATTCATTGATTGCCTGTTGCCTGAGGAAAGTTTTATACATAAATTCAGCCAGTAGGAGTATTCCACAGTGCACCCTTGTCCTGTTCATTAATTATACTTTTCCTGAATTTGGATCACTAGGCTACCAAGGTGACAGCAGATGGTGAGCAAACCAGGCAGGATGCTGAGAGGACTAATGACAGAGCGAAATCTCTTGGACAGTTCGTCAAAGGCATTCTCCAAGCTGCTGAAGGTATTGGAAAAATACGCTGATTGTTTCTCAAGAAAACTGAAGGATGGTGGGGGAGAAGGTCTGAGAGACAGCGAGGAAGAGTTTATTCACTGAGAAATGTCATATGCTTTAAATGTTGAGTGAAGAAACTATAGTCAGCTATCTTCAGACTTTTTTCAAGCAACAGATGCAGTTTATATAAACAGTGTATTTGTAGTTATGAACAAAGACTAGCAGAACATTGAGTATGTTCCTTCAGGATTTTTGCAGTTATTTGAAGAAAAGTTATTATGATGAAGTAGTTAAAAGGGCTTAGCTTTTATTTATTTTCAAACCAGTTGAAAACATGTATTGGGGAAAAAGCTTGATGTAATTTCAGCATTTGGTACCTTAACACTTCATCTTAATTCCACAAAACTACTTCAAAAATACATTACTGCTTGCTGTTAATGAACATCTGCTACTTGGAATTTCCAAGTGACTCCTAACCCTACCTAAGCAGTAGCATAAAGCCAACTCTCTTTCTTCCACAAGCTGATTCCCTGCATTTACAATGCAGTAAAGATTTATGAGCAGAAGTATTGTAGATGGCTTTGAGAAGCAAGACCTATATACTGTATGAGGGTATTACATAAAATAATGACTGAAAAATATGAAAATTATTGGCAACCACAGACATTCTACTTGAAAAATACTTATTTGTTCTTTCTTTCTGAAAGCTCCCCCTACAGTACTATTTTCAGTAGTTATGCTTCTGAAGTCCCATCTCATTGAAAGGGAAATCTTCGACTTTTGTCCAGGTGCTATAAAGTACATTTTATATTGCTTTCAACATGTAACATCCCCATACGTGCCCTGTAGCCGAATTGAGCAGCGGTTTAGGATAGCTTTAGGATGTGCAACTTTGACATGAAGTAAATGTGGGAAAAGCAACAATAAAAGGTAAGCAAGTTTTCAAGATAATTTTTAAACAAAAGACCGGATTCCTCAGTTCATGATGAATTTGGGATGACAAGGACTAAACTAATTATTTATTCCTCAAAGTTTATGCCCAGTGTTTGTAACCCAAGCAAAAGTTTCCTTGATCAGGTTTAGCAATAGAAAGTACAGAGTTTGAAGACATTGAAGAGGTGAAATAAATTTATGTGATATCTTAGAAGTAGACAAAGACTTTAAAATCAATGTGTTTGCCTAGAGGCCAAGTTAACTTTTCAAGAGTAGATGAAATATAGGAGCACAGGACCAAAAGATACCTCCTGGGTTGCTGCATCCACTCCCCTGCTATCATAAACTTTCTAACCCTCATCTTCAAAGCAGTTTCCACAAGTACACAAAATCTGATTAGAAGGCAGTTTCAGAACTCATCATAACTACAAACTTTCTCATTTCTAGCTAAAAAAAATATTCAAGTTTAGTTTATCATCATGTTTTCTTTTGCCAACTTCGTCCTTTACTTCAAATAGATTTTCTTCCTTTCCCTAGTGCTCCTTGTCCTTCCCCTACCCCCAACTTATGTTTGTAGAGAAGAATAATATTCCCCCTTTGCCCTTTTTTCCTAGACTAAAACACCTTAAAGCACATTCTCCCAAATCTCTGGCTCACCTTTGTATAATTCCCCTTCCTCTGTTCAAAATTAAGTTCATCTTTCCTGAGCACAGGCAGCAAGCATTGAAATGAGGTTGCTTCACTGTCTTGCACTTCAGTAACATTAAAATCTGCCTATGTCAGCTCTCCTAATACATTCTGGGATAGCATTTCCTTTTTTTCACAGCTGGGTGCCATTGGAGATTCATAATATAGCTGTGTCCTTCTCATTCATACCTTATATCTAACTGGCAAAGCCATAGTTTACAGCTGAAATCTCTCTTGTTTAGTTTACAACCTTGTGTTTTCTACTGATCCTGTCAGATTACTTCAGTTTTGAAGGTCATCCAGTTCTTTCTGCATAGCGTTCCAATTTTACTCAACTAAAACTGTCTTACAGCTTTTCCTCATAAACATATTTTATCAGTAGACTTTCTTTTCTTTTTCCCCAAAATCATTAATGAAAATATTCAATTGGATTTGATAGTAATCAGTATAGTCAGATATGTGCTACCTTTAGGGGGAAAAAAAATAAAAATAAACCAACAATCATTTATTCCACATCCTTTTTTTCACTTACTTTTAAAGCAATTTCTCAGGCCATAGTGGAATTCCCATTTCTTCAAAACGGGCACTACGTTGGCTTGTTCTCAGTCAAACGGTCTTCTTCCTGGATTTGTCAGGTCATGCACCAGATCTTTCAAGTTTCTAGAATGACAGTTCTCTGGCCATTCCAGCTTGAGTTTCTCAAAATGTTCTTCCTCTGGTTGTGGTAATTTCTATACCCTTACTTCTGATTGCCATCCTCAAGTACCTTCCTGTTCAGGATCACTATCTTCCAAAACTGAGGATAAACTTTCATCTTATGTTGGAGCCATTCATAGAATATTTTAAAATTTGACAACATTTTAACTGCATATTGGCCCCATACCTTCTCTGACTCTGCTCTTTTTGACCTATGAGACATTACTAGATTGTTCCTTAAAAACTTTATGTTCACTTGCGTTATTCTGATTGAGATGGCCAACCAGTTTGGAGGTATTCTTTATGCCCATTCCTTGTCCCCCATCCCTAGATTACAGATTTCTGAAAGTTGTAGTACTTTGGTTCTCTAGGAATGCAGGACTGTATCTGTGGTCCTGAGCTCACTAGTACTTGTTGCCTGTAGGCAACAAGTTTAGGATGAATGCCATGGAAGGACCTATTTCTTTCCACTGACTGAAGGTAGTGCTTGAGTATGGCAGTGCTCAGAAGTACATGATTGTAGATCAGATAGTTGCCTCCCTAAAGGTCAGGGAATCAAGGAATTCTTGAAACTATAAAAACTCCTTATTACAAGTGAGAAGTTTGGAGTGATTTGTTATAATGACCATGCTCTGACCATTGACCCATTTCTACTGAACTGATTGCTGACACTTTCTTAACTTCCAAGTACCTGTAGCTAGTTTTCTCTCTCAACTACAGAATATTCCCAGCTTTGCACCTCCTTGTGTTTGTCTATGTCAGTGCATCCAAATCTTTTACCACTACTGGACTCTGAAAGTTTGCAGTATACTAAGACTAGAAATCAAAGATTGTTATGAGAAGAGGAGGATGGAGGAGAAAGATAAAGCTAGGTATGAATTTTCCTGACCCTAATAAAAGCTGAGATAACATATCCATTTTCCCTTTTAAGGTAAATATTCAGGGAGGTTAAATTACTATTTATTTATTCTTAGATTATTTTTTTATGTAAAAAGAATATATGCCTATTCCTGGCCTGAGGTAGCTTAGTAATGATACATAACATGACGCACAGAAGTGATCCATGATCCATTTAAGAGAAACATAGTCTTTTTCTAGTCCTCACTACCCCACACGTAACCACTCTTGATTAAAAATGCAAATCTCAGTTCTTACCACCAAATCAAGAAATAATTAGATTAGAATTTTCTTCGTAATTTGTTCTAAACCTACAGAATGTGTAGATGAAATATTTATTTATTTGAAGTTTGGAAGACAGATTTTAATTTCTTCAGTTAAAGATTTAATTTAAAATATTAGGAAGTAGCCGTGTAACCAGAAACTACTGTTTTGGAGAAATCAGTTACTTGGGAGCCCTGTGCCTATAGAAAGGCAGCAGTACTTCTTAAAATTGAAGATAGAACTGATTGTTGGAAATTACCTAGTTGCTTCTGAACGTGTATATTTTAGTATCTTGTGGTGTGCTATGGCAGAAAGATGTTAGCCAGTCCTTGAATATGGTATCAGTGTACAGCTTTAGCAGTTAGGAATAATTCAACTGCTCCAAACACATAACACATTTATAGTGCACCATCATATGTTCCAGCCTCCATTCCCTTCCTTTCCATTTCTGGATATCTGCTTCTAAACACGAGTGGGTTTAGACATCTGTGGGTGTCTTTTACTCCTCTTCTCTCTCCTTCTTTTTCCAAAACTTCCCCATAATTAATTCTTCCTAGCACTGTTAAGTATGAATACTAAAAATGACATATTTTGAAGTTCTCTAAAAGTAATTTAGATCTAATTTTCATTGCTTGTACAGCCTGCTCCTTAATTCTGTAAGCAATATAACAGATTATCTTCTGCTGTTTCAGCAGTGCAAATTCTTTCTTTCAAGGGGAGGAGGGGAGCAATATATTTCTTATACTGGATATAAAGACTTTTTCACTTTAATTATTGTGCTTAAAAGTGAGCTGTAATAAAAGGTTTGATAAAACATAGAACATTTTCTCATTTGTTACTGATCATTGGATTAACCATCCTTTATATTTCACAGCAGGAATAACCAGTGCAAGTTGCGTTCTACTTGCTGATAGAGTTAATAGGCAGATGCTTAAAGCCTCTCTGTTTTTATTTACTAACTCCCTATGTAACTCGTTTTTTGCCTCCCTGCAGCTGCAAATGAAGATGCTATAAAACTGAATGAGACACTCAGAACCCAAGACAAGGCCTTGGAGGAGAGTCTTCCAGAACTGCAGCGCGAGGCTGACAGAATGATCTCAGAATTGAGAAGCAGAGAGCTGAATATGCAGGAAAGAATAGCTCAGGATGAGTTAAAGTGAGTAGAGACCTCTGTCTTCAACCTCCTAGTGATAACATCTGGCTCTTGTAAATACGATTGTCATCTTTTCCAACCAAGTTTTCAAGCTGGGGCTTACAGAAATGTGAAGGAAAGCAAAGTCTAATACTTCATATCTATTAATGTAGCATTTGCATTTCTGGAAATGCTTACATATGTGGAAAGCAATCCCTAGGAAATTACTTCTCAGCTCCACAGGTACCAGCAATGTTTCTAATAGAATTCTAAGCAATTTTTTTCAGTTTTCAGCTTCTGCTTCAGACCTGATGAATGGCTTTTGCACTAAAAAGCCTGTATAGAAACTTGGAGGGGAGTGGGGGTCTGGGAAATTAATTGGTCTACTAATAAAAATATTATCTGTCTGCAAAGTTTGTCCAGTAGCATAGACATTCAAAAGGATGTATTTTCCCATACACAGAATAGCGTAGATAAGAATATTCCAGCTCTGTGCCACAGTTCAGAAGCCTAAGGTTTGGTTATTTAGCTATTTGTAAAAGTAAAAACTATATATGTACATATAATTATATTGACAGCTTTTTATAAAGCATTTTGCAAAATGCTTAAAACTTACCTGATCCAGAAAAATACTTGGCTTGAAGTTCAAATTTTGGTAGTCTGTTACTTCTGTATCAGTCAGACCAGGCATATTTCTAAAGCTAGGCTTTGCTTAGCATGTCACCAGAGCAAACAGCTAGCAGGTAATCCAGCTGAGCTGCTGCGTGGACCATTGAAGTTGTGATGGCTCAGAAAACTATCTGGGATGGAGGTATTCAGGCCTGAAAATGTCAGTTATCAGGTACATGCATACTGTAAGGAGACATAAATAGAATACAAGATTAGCTAAGAATTCCAAGCAGTATAGAATCAGATTTGCACTGCCTATCTTACATTTTGTAATCTGGATCACTTTCGGAAAATCCTATGATTACAGTATTTCTTCCCATAATTCTGATGGTTCTGCTTTCCTTTCTTTTGATAAAGGATGTATTGCAAACTTATTTTTCAGTAGTGTTTTATTGCTTTTTCTTCTGGTTCCACTGAGCCTCTTCTGTCCGTTCTCCACTCACACATAGAAATAAATGAGGAAAAAGTAGGGATGAGAAAAATGTAGCTAAACCTTTGAAAGTGCTACCTGCAATTTTAGGGCAGACTAGGGGGAGGCCTTTCCAACAAGGTGTTCTTAGTCCACAAATGCTACAGCCAACATGAAATTGTCAGACTAGCCCAATAGCTAGAGTAGGTAAAGGAGTAGGGCTTTTTTGAGGGAAAGAACTTCTTTCCTTCTTACCAGTGTTCCTGAAATGTGCAAAGTAAGTATTTTCATTTCCTGATAAAGGAATATGTTTTATGCTAAGAAATACATGAATATACGTACTGATTTCAATCAAAGTTGTATGGTTTATCTTAGGGATAGGATAACTTCTTCATAGGCAGTCATTGAGACCCAGGAAATTTGGCAGTGAACTCAACAGAATGAGAATTAGTATTGTGGGTTACAGGGTGGGGAGGAAAGGTCCCTAGATAGTATTTTCTGAAACTCTTTTATAAAGTACTGCCTCTTAAAGAAAAATGTCTTAAAACTGCTTAAGTAATATAGTAAGATAGTGGATAGGATACATTCTACAAGGAAAAAAGATGAAGAAAAATGAATCTTTCTTAAAACTCTGTGTGCATGCATGTGTGTGGATCACTATGCTCACATGTATTGTTATTCATATAGGAATATTTACTTTTTAATAGCTCTGCAAGTCTTGTGATCACTTGAAAGTAGTTAATCATGTTTACTCTTTGGTGAAATGTCTTTTGGCAATGACTGTATTCTGCTTTCAAAATTCCATCCAAGAACAGAATGACAAGGATGGGTGGATTCCTCTTACCTCCCCTATATTTTCTGAAGTCTCAAAAGTTAAATGAAGACAAATTAAGTAAAGTCTTCTTGCTTTCATAGACAGCAAAACTTCTCTAACATGTGCAGCTTTTTCCCTCATTTATTTTCCTTCAGACTTTTCAAATCCAGTCTGTAATCTGATTGCCTTCGTGTACTGAAGTGGCGCGTTAGTCAATAATTCCTCTCTAAAAAGAGCATGTTAAAAATACACCAGTTTCTGTCCTAAACCAACCTGATTTTCATACTTACGAAAAATATCTGTCAATATTTTGTAACATTCCTAGACATTTTCTTGGACGCCACTGAGTTGCTATCAAGGGATGCTGAGCCAGAAATCTATCTTTGTATTTAATATGCTGAATAGCTTTATTTTTGTGTGATGGCTTTTCAGCCACTGTGGACTTTATCATCCAATTTCCTGTAAGAATGCTCTGCATAGCTCAGCCACGCAGCATTTGAAGATACGCCTCCTGTGTTTTGATATTGCTTCCTGATATTTTCATTTTTGTGTTTGGAAAGACATTGGACAGTTGGAACACCTTATCCATGCTACTCATGATGTTATAGTCCTCTTTTTGTCTCTAGATAGGACAATTCTAACATATGTAGACTCTTATATGTATACAGTTTTGGGGTTTTTTTTAAATCATTTTGTAATCAATTTCAAACCCTTCTTTTGTTGCCTTGTACTTATTTTGAGGATTCAAACCGTACAGCATTCCAGGTGTTACGCCAGATCTGTGATTGTTTCTTCTAACACTTCAAACATTTTGTATAGTTTTGTTCTTTTTCTAGGAAGTTATCCAGTGGAAGTAGCACATGTTAAATGTACAAGATAGTATTTCAAGAAATGTACAGTCTAGTCAGAGAAATTCTGGCACGTAAAGCAAGGGATTACATGGAGCAGATTTATTGCCTTGTACCTCCTTAG
This sequence comes from Falco rusticolus, assembly GCF_015220075.1. NCBI lineage: Eukaryota > Metazoa > Chordata > Aves > Falconiformes > Falconidae > Falco > Falco rusticolus. Next base: position 34,939,468 of record NC_051192.1, read on the forward strand.
AAAGAGCAGAGTGGGAAAATGCACAACAGGTCAATATGGAAGTGTTATCTTTAGAGAACCAATGGGGAATTTTGAGGCAAGCTACTGGACAGGTAGGTGTTTTGGACTGTACTATGAGACAAGGACATTAAAAGCAAATCCTGTGTCTTGTACTATTCCTCTAGTATTGCAGAGTCATAAGGGTGTCAAAATTTGCTAGAAGTGTAAGACAGTAGCTGCTTATACGAAGAACAATGGAGGAGGTAAGGGAGAAATTCTGAATTCCTTTCTATTCTTCTTCTGTGACAGGTTGTCAATACTGGGATTTAATTTTTGATTAAATATTTTGTCCTCAGAAGTTGCAAATTCACAACACCATATTTTTTTTCCATCAAAACCAAAGGCAGGGCAGAGGGGTAAAAGTCCATCTCAGAAAATCCCAAAGCTAAGGTCAAGGGCACAATTTGGCTTTCCTTGGCTCCAGTTCAGATCCCTCATACAAATTATGCCCAGTGGCAGCTCTCTTTTCCACCTCTCAGGTATTTTATTTTTTTGTGTGCATTTATTTATGTGTTTATTTTTAGAAGGTTTCTAATGGAACTGAGTATAGACTGGCCAAACTGCAGTGTTTTTCAGAAAATACAGTTCTTTTTTCCACACAACTTCTTCAAACACTTTGCCATAATGAGACAGGAAGAAAAACTCCATCTGTTCTAGGTAAACGTGTGATATATTTCTTCTGTAGGTATTATCTATCCTACAGACTCCTGTTTACTTAGGATTTTTCTTTACCTTTAAATCATTGTTTTGGAAATGCCTCTTTTTTTTTTTTTTTTTTTTTTTTTTTTGTCTTTCCCCCTTCCCCTGTCTTTGTCATATCATTGCATTAACACTGTTGTTACATGTTACATGACACTGATTCAATGGCAGGCAAATGACAGGGCATAAAGACTCCAGTACTCCATCCTTTAAAACTGGGTGCAGTGCCTCTCTGATGATCAACATTGCATCCTGTGCCAAAAGCAGGCACCTGTGAACTATCTATTTCTGTGTTGCCAAAGTCCTATAAAAATATCCTAGAATTTGTTTTAGATAAGCAAAATTCTTTGGCTACTGGAAGTCATAAATCCAAGGATTCTCGGGGTTGTTTATTGCACAGGAAAGTATTTGTGATTTTTGACTGTTTGGAGCAGCCTGTCTGCCCCAAGGCATCTTGAAATCAGGTGTATCTACATACCCTCCTCAGTGCAAGGTAGGAAACCACTTTGTCACATGTCACATGACCGTGAATGAGGGAAATCTTTTTGTCAAGTTGAAGTGTTTCAGAAAACATTGCTTTACTAGTCATATCTCAAGAATGGCAACTTACAAAAAAAAAAAAAAGAGAAACATTTTTCAGTGGCGAATATTTGAATATTTTCTACGTCATAAATAGGACCTTAGCGGCATTTGAAAACCTCTTAAATAAAGGGCTTAAGAAAACTGTTGTTTCACTGTCTTAAGCATGTGTTCTCTTGAAAGTTACTTTGAGATTTAATTTAGAAGTCTATTTCATTTGCATGTTATTAAGAATATTCAGATTATCCAGTGTAGGGAGTATGAGCTGAGTGCCTTCATGGATGGCCATATATTGCAGGAATGCAGAAGATCTTTTGGACAAGGTGAAGAAATTATTTGGTGAGCCCAGTGAGAAAAATGAGGACCTCAAAAATAAGGTCCGGGACGAGCTAGTAAACTACCACACCAAAGTTGATGATGCTCGAGATCTGCTAAGAGAAGCTACAAGTAAAATTAGGGAGGCTGAACATTTATCTGCAGTCAACCAAAAAAATATGACCATGGTAGAGGTGAGTGCTGACAAGTTGTATCCTTGATTACTTGGAGTCTGATCAAAGTTTGAAACTTTGCATGATTAAATCTTGACACAAAAATATAACTAAAACAAGAATATTATTAAAATACAACTATATCTGGTGTAATTAAAAGAAAACATGTTCCTTAGAATGAGGGAATGCGTTGGCTTTTAAAAGTAGAATTACTTCACAGCTTTATCAAAATAACATCATCTGCTTTTAAACACTGAGTGGAGGGTGCATTGGATTATTATTCTGGAGGAAATTGAATTCATCCCAGTATAAATAGTCATGTAAAATTCAAATCCTGTGCTCAAGACTTAAATAGGAGTTCAGTTATAATCTTTGCTGTCATATATTTGCTCCTAGAAAACTTACACTTTCATCTCGCTCTCCTGCCCCTGGGAAGAAGACTGAAGGGGGTATGTGGATATTACAGAGTAATAAATCAAGCTATCCTCTGTACTTAGTAGCTGTTATAAATGATCTCCCTCATAACAGAGGGGTCTGCTTGTGATTTAATTTAAATTGCAGAGACTTAAAGAGCACATTGTACTGTACATTAACAAGCATTTAACCAAGACGTAAAGAGCAGAGCCAACCTAATGAAGATAAATGTTTCAACTTTGTTTGTACCTTGGTGAGCTTTTACCTCATGTACAATGATGAGGTTAGAGTTCCGAGACCCGAGATCTCAACAGAGACTTATGGGCTTGATTGAATTAAGGAAATACATTGCTGTAAAGAAGTTAGATGATCTCTGTTCTGGGCATTTTCTTCCCAAATATGGATGGATAAAGGTTAGAGAAATTACCTGCTATCTCAGTTCTTAAAATATGCTTGCATCACAGTATCAGAGTGCCTGAAAGGCACCCTTTCCAGCAGTCCTGCCCACCTGATTGTTTTGAGGAGTTCTTTTGCTTTATTTTGTCCAAGAAGCCATCACAGTGCTCTTAATGCTAGAAAGCCACGGTCTCCTATCAAAGTAATCTGTGACACTCAATGGATCTTGCATGGGAAACTGCTAGTTCCTTACTCAGAAGTCCATCCTTACTATACAACATGCAGTATTTTTACTAGTTGGAAAATCAAGAATCCTAAGATTGCTTCTAACCATCATCTTTTATTTTACATTCAGTAGTTAGCGAAACACCAGTGGATGTAAATAGGAAAGCAGCAGAGTATTTTGTTAAATTTTGCTTACGTAGCCAGAGAAGGTAGTTGTCAAAATGAGGAGCTTGCACATCTGGGTAAAGAATAGGATTTCTGACTTCTTCCTGATTCATTCTGCAATAGTACTACAGTCAGTTACCTCTGCTACAGAGCCACAAAACACCTACTGTGTGGGAAAGGGGTACAAAACTTGTGACAGGAGGACAAAGAAAAGATAACTTACATTACATATACTTTATTGTCACCACTATCTTTGCTCTGAAAGTTCAGAGAATTCCACAAGTGGCATTGTGGTATGGTGAAAAAATGCAGTCTTGTATTGGGATGCTGGTATTTGAACATGAGTTCCAGTAAACAACTCATTTTTCTTTGTGTGAACACATCCTATAGAAAAAGAAGCAAGCTGTAGAAGGTGGCAGACAAGATGTTGAAAAAAGTTTGCAGGAAGGAAACGAAGTCCTTAATGAAGTCAACAGACTTGCAAATGAAATCACCTTAGCGATAGAGGTGAGTGCTATATTATACTTATCTGAGAATTAGTACAACGAAGCATCATTATGGAAGCAAAATAGATAATTAAAGTAACACCTTATTTTTCTTTTTATTTATCAATGTTGGAATATTTGAATTGGAAGAAATAATTTTTCTGTTGCTAATCTGGTATATAAAATTATTAACTTTGAGATTTAAGTGATTCATTGGATTGCAAAAAGATCATAAGCTCATAATTTTTCATGGACTCTGCCTTCTTTTATAAATATGGTATTCTGATAGTACTACTGACTCTTATCTTTTCAATTGCAGATGCAACAGACCCATTCACAATCTCACTGCAGTTCTGTGATCTAGACGTAGATTTATCTGCACAAAAACTGTGTGTGCACATCAGAAGGAAGCTTCAGAAATAATTTGTTGCCTGTGGCAACAATTTTAAGTCTAGACAGACCAGGGAGAAGAGAGGATTGTACTCTCATTTTACATAATGCGTTTGAAAATTCTGCCTTAAAAGTTTTATCAACAGAGTTTAAGATCAATGCCTTAGCTCCACACACACAAAACAAACAAACAAACAAAAAAACAACCAAAAAAAACCCCCGACACCTTGAAATATCATTGGTTCATTCTGGAAATATTTTAAGCTTGCATTGAAAATTTTTATAATGAATGGAAATATAGCTTTTGGAGAAAATGGGAAAGGAAACACTTTGAGACAGCTTACTGGAACAGGAATAGCAGGCCTTCAAAAAGTATAGTTCTTAGTAAGATACTTGAATAAGCAAAAATACATTGGAGTCACTGAAAGGGTCCTGAAACATGAAACTTCCATCACTGGTTAGTTATTACTGTGAAGCACGATGACAATTTATGTATGCATCCACATTTAAGAAAGAAATCCAAATTAGACTTTATATGCTTTTAAACTGTGCAGTTCCTTAATTGTAAAATGAAAACTACAAAGCTTAAGAGAGGCAAGTAGCTCTTGAGATACTGTTTTGTCTCCCTTCTGCTCTGCAGTCCAGCCATTCGTTTATTCTTTCCATATTAGTTCCCTGAAGTCTTAATGCATAGGTAAGTTATGAGGTAATACTTCACAAGGAGAAAAAAATATATATAAAGGGCTACAGAGTGCCTTCATTCAGCTGCTTGATTGCCTTTCTTTTGTCATTTTCAGTATGTAGAAGGTGTTGCAGATAAGATACAGCCAATGTCTGATCAGCTGAAGGACAAAATAGATGACTTATCACAAGAAATTCGTGACAGGATGCTTCCAGAAAAAGTGTTGCAAGCTGAGAACCATGCAGCACAGCTGAATGAGTCATCTGCAATACTGGATGGGTAAGGGAGCCATTCATTGCTAATGATAAAATTATGAAGCAGGTTTGTGAAATGGCTTGACAGAAATTGAAGGGCATTCCTCTTAGGCTTCAGCATCTGTCACTGGGAGTATACAAATAACCAGTGTTCTGTGTGAGTATACAGTTGGTCAGTTTATGTGTGTACCACTTGTAAACTGTTTCATACATCTTGTGATGCTTATAGGCTGCGTTAACTACAATCTGCCCTCGGATGTGCTCATAGCACAATTTAACTTACTATATCCTTACTGCTATGTTGATGTGAAAAACAATTAACTTGGTCTTACAGAGCCTACTATGTGTTTTCAAAAACATTTGTTAAAAACAAGCAGTATTTTTATTTTTAAGATGACCATTTTGGTAGGAGACCCTTATCGTGGTGCTAATTTGTTTAGTGTCAGAAATCCCTCATAGTGAGGGACAGTGATCCCTCTAGTGGTTTCAAAACACTTTCACAAAATGAGTAGGTGTCAGGGGCCAAAATGCTTAAACCTAAGTACAGAAACCAGTTTCTGTTTACCACTGTCACATTCCTAAATATAAGCGAGAATTGTGGTGCTCTTGGCTTATATGACCACAGCCTTCTCAGAAGAATGATACTTTATAACTCATCATTAATATAGTTTCCTGCAAAGAATAAAAGGTAAGGGGTATTTTTTGTTTTGTTTTGGGTTTGGTGGGGGAAGGTGTCTTTTGTTTTGTTGTGGTTTTTTGCATTTAAGAAAGCAAGCCATAAACAGCAAGTATAATTTGCAACAGGAATACTCAGAAATAGAACATGGATATTCTGCCTCTTTGACCTGTCCCCAGCATAGCTTCTCAAAAACACTGCATGAATAAAAAAAGAGGTATTTTTTTTTACCATCAGCGATATGCTCGTTGCTTGCATCTTTTAGATCTGCCTGAAGATTTTAATATGCCAAAGACTTATGAGCAGATGCCTAACGCATTTTCTTCTTGCCAGCATCTGTAATTTTGAAGAAAAGTCACAGAATTATCTCTGATAGCGCCTGATACTTGCAAAATTACTGGCTTCATATGCAGTGTAGTCAAACTACTCTAGATACTCAGTCTAATTTATGGTTTGAGGAGTAAATCAAATGATGGTAGCAGTGGTTTCCTGAGTAAAAAGGATTTCAAAGGCACTATTTCTAGAAAAACATGGCTTTTGTAAACGGTACGTGTACTGTCTGATTAGGCCATATCAGTCTGTGGTACACCTCCGGGCCCAAAGTAGACGACTAGCGTCACATCCAACCACAATACTGAATTTGGACATAAATATCCAAATACATGGAAAGTTGGCATGGAGGAACTAAGAAGTAGAGAAAACACAGAGATAAAAGAATACTTTGCTTGTTTAACAAAGTATGCCAAAGTATGGCAAAACATAATTTGAGATAGAGGTTTTTAACTATGCTAAATAGACTTTTATGGGTGCATGCATGTCCTTCTGTCTTAATGCAGGTTGACAGCTTGGCCTTAAGATGCTTAGGGTAGTGTTTAAAGTAACATTTGCTGCAGGGTAACAGTACAATGTATATGTCTGTCTGATCCAGACATCAACTTCAGTTTGTCAAGATTTATTTTATAGATAAATAGATTTATTTATCTATAAAAAAGATTTATAAAATAAAGGTACAAAAATGCAGAATCAAGGCCATTAAAAATTATATCTAAAAGCAAATTTTTCAAAATTAAAATTTCTAATGTTGTCAGACAGATACATCATTTCCAAGGACAAAGAAATACCAAGGTGCTATGTAACCCTGCATCAGGATAAAGCTGTTTATTTTGTGCACTGACATTAAACAGTCATACTTTACAGGAATATGCAGTCTCTATCTGTCTTAGGAATTCCAAAAAGTATCTATCTCCACAACCAGCACTTGGGTGTTTTTCAGTTAATACTGAATTTGCTGAAAAATACTATTCCATCTTCCAGGAGAAACTGAATGACAGCCCTTTCTCTCCAATCACCCTCTAAGGCATCAAATGGTATATTGATTGATGGTGAGGATATTCTCTTGAGAGTTAGAACATTGAACAGTTCATTAATTTAACCTAGAAAAAATTGTTATTTTTTCCTTTATATGAGGAGGTATTAGTACAGGCTTCTCCCTTACGGCTAATCACCTGCTCATGAGTAAATGTCATTGGTATTTGGCAAATTCAGTTCTGTTCCATTCTAACCAGAAGGGATTTGAATTATATTTCTGAGGAGTACTTGAGCTACTAGCTAGATAGCTGTTCTTGGCTGTGCATTTCTCTAACAGAGCATCACAAAAACCTACTATAGCCTAGTGAGCTCCATCTGTAGTTGAGGAAGGAGATAGGCTTTTCTAGGAGTGATGCAGAGGCAGCTCGGTATTCTGTTTCTGCAGTAGCCTAAAGGGAAAATTTCTCCCTCTATTAACTACACGTGGAGTCCACAGAGTATACCTTCCGTCCCCTTTGTCTTTCCTGTTGCATTTTGTAGGAAACATTAAATACTCGTTGAAGCAAAGATTGGAGCCCAGCTGTCCCTGTTCCCCAGATAATAGATTAATTACCAGGTTAGAGAATGAATTTTTCTTTCTTCCACACATGCTGTCTCAATAACTGAGTATTCTGTACAAGCTGGAACAGGTCCAGCAGAAGTAATCCTTGCCTCCCTTATATTGCCATACCCCTTGATGATAAGCATTTCCCAGAGAGGCAAAATTCAGAGTTCAAATCCATTCTTGTCCAGTTTAAGTGGGGATTTTAGCCCATTTATCCTTTATTTGGTAAAAGCATCGTACGCTTCAGGCATAATGTATACTGAGATAGATGTCTTCAAGTTAATTCTGTAGGTGCAGTACTTCTTTGTAGAAAATATTTGGAAGTTTCATAGATAGAGAGTGCAAGAAAAGTGATTTCTCCAGTCTTCTGGCTAGAAATTCCCCTGGAAGGTGGTTAGCTGAGCTCCAGTTCCTGTACGAGGAAATATTACTTGTTTATAATTAGCTTTTAATCTAATTATAGTTATTAGAATGGAGGATTCCATTCAGTGTGAAGCATTATTGTTTGGTTTTCATTTTGGTCAGCAGAATTAACATTTAGGATTTGGTTTAGACAGTGAGAACTCCTATGAACCTGACATTTCTAGGTTTGGGAGCCAGACCAAGAAATTAGTTATTCAGAGAGTCTACTTTAAAACATGCCTGTGATGATCTCCCATGTTCACACAGTGCAAAATTCATTATGTTGCCTGGCTCAACACATAACCTATGAACCCACATTATGAATATTTGTTATGTAGCATATACATAACACATACAGTGTTAAGCACTGCCTGCCTTATCTCAGTGTCTAATCTATTTTTATCTCACAGAACCTCCTTATTTAGTGAACATTGGGGTTTATGTCTTTCTGCATAGATAAAATGTGAATTCTATTGAACACATAATACCAAAACTCCTGAAATCTGAAGTGTAGCATTGTGCTCTGAAGAAATGCCCTAGAAATAGCCTTAGAAATACAGGCTGTTGGGTTTGAAAAAGTAGGATACTATGTTCTGTTGAGCTCTGATAGCAGGTTTCATGGTGTGTTTACTTTTCTCATCCCAACAGAATCCTTGCTGAAGCCAAAAACATCTCTTTCAATGCCACACTTGCTTTCAATGCTTACACTAACATCAAGGATTACATAGATGAAGCTGAAAAAGTTGCCAAAGAAGCCAAGGCTCTTGCAAATGAAGCTATGCAAGCGGTAAGAAAAATAAGTAAATTGGGCAGAAGCTTAGATTTTCTGTGGAACTGTGCTACACCTTATCTTAGATCCATGTTTTGCCATCTTACGAGTTTATTTAGACACCCTTGCCACCATAGATTCTTTTTTTGGGATTAGGAACCTATGCCCCTGTGAGAGCTACTTGTACCTTCAGACTACATCCCTATTTGTTTCTAACTCTTGTTACTTATTTTACATTCCTTTTTTGTTTGCTATTCTTCCTTCCTCTGTCTTCTGCTTTTCGGTCTCTGTCTATGGCTCAAGCCAACAGCTTTGGGTAAGGAGTGTAGGTCATTTGATACTCAGTAAAGTTAGTTTATATTTAGTGAATGTTTTGCACATATCTGAAGAACTCCATACCTTAATTAACTCTTCACCCTTTAGTTACATGAAAACATTCAAAGGAATTTCTCTGCACATAGGATGAGCTGTGTGCACCTGGCAGAATTCTAGAAATGGGGAATTGTAGGAGGGGAGAGGAAGATTTTATTCATAGAAACCATACAGCTTCTGTTGTATGTATATAGAAACCACGCAGAACTCTGCTGTTTTTTGCAGAGAAATCATATTCTCACTAGGAGGTACTGCATGCAAATTTTCGAAGAAAAAGAGAGAACTTTCAAAAAATAGGATTGTAAGATAAAGCAAGCACTCCAGCCTGAGACATAATCAGAAACTCAGCTCTTTACTGTATATACTGTGAGCAGAAGACATTCTGAGCATAGCCAGAATTATTTTTTATGTCAAATATCAAAGGGGCTGATGGCTGATATGTGGAAGTCAGTCAGAGAGTAGCTGATGTGCACTTCACAGGCACACAGAAACATGAGGAAATGACAGTATAATATGAAATTGCCAGACCCTATATTTGATACAGAAACATATAAATAAGCAGAAGCAACTTGTAGTTACATCACTTGTATGTGAATGAAGGTAGCTTGTGGAGAGCTACTTCAGTCACATGGATCATGAGAACAGCAAAAGCAATCACATGCTGTAAAGGTTTGTATTTATGAGAGGGATAAAGTGATCTAGCCACTGCACAAAAGTTTTAATATTCTTAGGTTGTTTACATTGACAACTTCTATTTCAGATAACACTAATTATTATATTTCTCTCTTGAAACATTTTCACCTCACACATTAGTATGCATTAATTCTCTGTAAATAGTTGTTTCACCAGTAGTACTAATTACACTGCAGAAGTAAATAAGGAGCTGTGGATTTATTTTTTCCTTTTCATTAGGATTTAATAGAGATAGCTATCTTTTGCTGCTTTGATGACTCAGTGAGTGAGGCAGGAGACTGTTTCAAGGATTGAATAGGAAAGAAAAGACATACAGCAGTCAAGAAACAAAGCAAGCAATTACAGTGTGGCTACAGAAGAGTATGTATCAGATGGTGAACTGGCTGATTATACCATGGAGAGAAAATGGATATATAGTTTGAAAGGGATGAAGGTGGAGATGGACAATATGATGTAAACAGAGGCAAGTGAGTAGCAAGGAAAGAGACTAAGTTATTATTAAAGATCAGATTTTTAGCATCTCCATTGCATGTATTATTGAGAGCTTTTGTTGTTGTTATGAGCTTGTATATGTAACAGAGATCTAGTTGATAAAGAAGAAAATGGAGGCAGCTGCTGCCTGTTAAATGTGATTGACTTAATATAGAGTAGAGGTAATCAGTGGTTTACCATCAAATTGTTGCAGAGCAAGGTAGATTATAACCATTATCTGGTAAAAGATCATGTGAGGGTTTGGGGCCAGATTTTAAAGTATGTTAATTGTGAAGTGCAATCATCATTTCACTAATCTATTTTTCTGTTTTTATGCAAAGACTGTTGAATGCTTGCTTATCCTAGGTGAAAAGCTTAACTGCTAACCATGTACATCAGGCTCCCCCTTTTGTGCAGGCCCCAAGGAACTTACATTTAGCTGAGCTTCAGCATGAGAGCAGGAGTGCACCCTTACTCGGGGCTATCTGGAGCACAGTGGTTCAGGCAGTCCCCGAGAAGGCAGCATTTGTGGATTTGAGCCCCTTCAGACTGAGAAGCCCCTAGAAACTGTGTCCCCTCCTTTCTGAGAAGGTGCCCTTTGGGGACCCTGTGTAGAAGATAGAGATCATGTCTTTCCCCTCCTTTTGAAAGATGGACCCGTGTTCTCTTCTTTATGAGAGCAGCTGTGGGTTCCTGTCTTCTGTAAAAGACTCTGATCTCCAGATTCTGGCAGATAACTGAGAAAAGTGCTGTAGCTCACATGCATCCCTAAGCCTAGCCTTTCCCCTTGACCATTATTAATGCTGGAGCAGGGGGAGGAAGTTTTCCCAATAGCAGCAAGCTGGTGCATGAACTAGAGATGGTAGGAACAGGACTAAAGCGGTATCTCAGGGGTTGGTTGGGGTTTTTTTGGTTTGTAGTGGGAAAATTATATTGTTTTCAAATTAAGCTAATGTTGCTGAAAGCAAGAATGAAAAGATGCTTAAAATCCATAGTGATTACAGCAAGCCTGGTAAATAAGTCAAAAAGAATGTATTAAAAATATGACAGAAAAATTCCTCCCAAGCTTTTTATGGTGGTTTTGCTCTTCCTTTAAAAGCAAAATAAATTTATCACAGATGAGAAATCTCTAGTATTCAAGCAGCTTCAACATCCCATTACTTATCCAAGGCTGCAGAGAGGAGTCATGTTAACAGATCCAGCTTGTCTCACAGATTAGAATCACAGTTTTACAATACATCTTGAAAAAGTTGATTATTCTTAGTCTTTTTGGAAAAGTCTTAGAGGGTGGTAAGTGGAACCACGGGGGACGTTAGGTGTTTAGGGGCTAATTCCTTCCTTGGTTTTGACTTTCTTTGTAGTGGTAGCCCAACAGTTACATTGGATGTCTAGGTTGGTAATGACATAAAGCTGCCTAGCCATCCTCCTTGTGAGGATTTCCTGAGGTGCAAATCATTTGTAAAATTTTGGTACTTCAGAATGCTCAGCTATCTTCAGGACTGGTGAAAATGTGAGTAGCTCTAACCCTTGCATAGGTGAAAACTTCCAAGCATGTAAGTGTATGTGAAAAGAAAATAATTTATTTTAAGAATAAGGTAGAACTATTTTTAACCGATGTGAATTAGCACTTCGGTCTATAAAATGCCATATATGTGTGTAGGTTCAAGTATGTGATCCTCAAAACTGTCCCAGTGCATTTACATCCATGCTTGGAGCTGTACTGCATATGACCAAAATCACCAACATTTCAGCAGATCTGGACAACATGGTGCCTACTTCATGTTTACCTTCATTCATGAAAACTCAGAATAAAATCCTTTCTGCAAAGTCCTCAGCAGCAATTAGTCTGATAGGTGCTCACCATGCACTGTCGGGGGAGTCTTTGCAATGCTGTGACTGTGGCTGATCTTATTCAAACTTGCAGTATGTAGCACATTTCCCTGTTAATGTGGTAAGTCAGTGATTCACACAGTCATTCCTGGGAGATCTGGAGGGATCTCCATCACAGAGGAGTGCCATAACCCACGAGGCTATGGGCTGAACTGAAAGCTTTAGGCCACGTCTGGAGAAACTGGGCTGTTTAACAAAAAAAAAGTGTTCAAGATTCATTGAAATACCAGAAATGGGAAGACAGAGGAGATATTCTTCCAAAATTCTTTCCTTACCCAAAATTCTCTGCTAAATATTAATTCATAGAAGTTTTCTTAATTTGATGGATTTTTTTCTTTTGCTGTTAAACTTCATTAAATTTTTTGCTAACTCATGGATAGAAAAAATCAGACTATTAAGGATCATTTATCGTTTCAGTGGCAGCATTTTGCATTATATTACAGCAACACTTATGCCTCTAAACCATGATTGCGGTTGCATTGTTTGGACACATAATGAAATCCCATTTTTGCCATAAAGTGTTACAAGCACTCAGACTATAGGGTTCACAGAGGGAGGGTAGGGGGCATGAAGAGTGGCACAGGCAGAGGAAGGTACTGTCCCCAGGTTATGGGTACTCTAGAAGATGCAGATTTAAAACAAATTAGATTCCTGAGAATCTGTGATTTTCCAATTTATCCTGAATCACAATCTTTTTTTACTTTTCTTTTTTACAGCAGGTGCCCCAGTTTAGAAAACACTATCAAAGACCCTTGTCTGTCAGTCTATTACATCATAAAGGTGTTCATCATGACCCAGGTTTGCCACAAGCACACAAACTCACCTCACACAAAGCCAGAAAATGTTTGATTTTTTTCAATATTGACTTCTTCATAATTCAATGCCTTGTGAGACATTAGAAAAGCTAGCAAAAAAGTATTTTTTACATCAGATGTCTGGATTAATCCTTCTTTTCAAAATTATTTTGAAATAAATATAAAATAAAGCTTTTAATCAGTACAAGTGTATTTGTCTCTGAAGGGGCTTTTCTAGTATTAACTTTATGCTGAAATCTGTCTCTGACTAATTGTCAGCACATGCTCAATTATTGTCCCTGATTTGATGAACTTCTTGGCTTTGTATATTAAATTTGGTCTTCCAACTTCATTTTATTGAATATAAACTGCTTAATCAGCCAGACAACCATGTCTAGTCCTTTAACAGTAATAACAATCTTTATTTTTTAAGTCTGTGGTCACAGAGTGATCATACCATGGGTTCTGTTGCTACTGGGGAAAGAAATATAAAAGTATTACCTGATTTGAGAGGTGCATCTGCCCCAAAATCTGGCCAAACAGTCTTCCTTCAGGAGCTTTGCTTAATTTGGATAGTCTTTTTTTTTTTCTCTTTCTATATGTATTTTTCTATTACCAATGCTACTTGTATTATGTGATAAAGAAAATCTGTAGGAAACTGATTTTGTTCATCTTTTGAATGTATAGTTTCTGTTGATGGTGAAAAGAATTTGTGTACACAGCTTAATATTTCAGGTGAGCTTGGAAATATGGCAGTCATATCGGCCTTACTTTTTAAAATCACTTAGCCTGTGATGAAAGCTAAGCATAGATTTACATCCCGTATGAATACAAGGAATCTTTAATAGCTGTATCCCTGTGACATAGCAACATATGCCATGAGATATCCCATAACAAAAAAAACTGGTTCTCAATTTTGAAAGTAACTAAAACATTCCCTAAGATTTTTTTAAAAGAAAATGAAATGGGCAAGTCCAACATACAGTTTTTAAGTGTTATCAAAAAATCAACAGATTCAGTAGTATGTAAAATATCACCTCTGGGCTTGCTCATTATATAAATAATGAATAGCAATAATAACTGTGTCATTTAATTGACACACAGTTAATTTTTGAGTATATGTATCTGCCCTGGAAAATGAAAAGTAGCTGCTTCTTAATTACTTACTAGTTACAAGGCTATGACCCATGACTAATATAGAATGTTATCTGGCTGTCAGGAGTATTCTCAAAGAAATGTATTCAGTATGATGTGTGACCTGGGTTCAGTCTTACAAACTGAACAGTAAGTGGTTCAGAACCCAGAGCATTTCCTACCAACTGAAAATACTAATGTACTTTAGAAAAATCATTCTATTTATTGATCAATCTCTGCACTGAAGATAGAGATGGATGTTTTTCAAAAGAAAGATCTTCAAGTAGCATGAAATGGTGAAGGATGGTTATTCAGTAATAAAACTCTTTCAGATTAACTTCAGTTTGCCCTTCTTTTTAACTCTATTTCTTATCTATCATATTTTCTTTACTGGCCTAGCAATTACGATTCTTGAATTTAACCACAAAGGAGACTCTGTTGTCAGTATTAAAATTTGGATCATCAGATCCAGTCTGGCTTCTAAAGGTACTGTAGCTGCTGTTAGGGAGAAATATTGTATTACATGGTATTGTGTCTGCAGCTGGAGGGAGAACCCCCTGTTTAAGTTGAAATATCTTCTTGATCAATTGTTTTGGTCAAAGTTGTGCTCCTAGAGTCATACCTGTTTCTTTAACCCTATAAGCATTTTCTCTTTTTATTAAAGTCATCACTGGTATTCCAGAGATCTGGCTTCCAGTTAAAACAAAAGGAAATTAATTAGAGATATTTTTTTTTGTCTGCTACAGACCAACATAATGGCCATGGGATAGAATTCAGAGCACACTGACATTCACTTTAAAATTTAGATGATTGTTCACTTATATCATCTTCATATATCTTTTAGGACTTCAGACTTTCCTGTATGTATGACACTGCTTCTTTTTCTACAGACATCTGGTCCTCAAGAATCACTGAAGGATGGTGCCAAGAGCTCTCTTCTGAAAAGCCTCAGGGTCCTTAATGAAGCCAAGATGCTAGAAAATGATGTTAAAGGTATGTGCAGTACATGGCATTCAGGCCCGTTAAATACAAGAAAAACAGGAGACTGCTATGCTTCCAGTATGAAGAAGCCATGTAAGTAGGAGAAAAGTGTAATTCATTATCTGATTGAAACTGAACAATGTAGCAATGAAGAAGATTCTCATGGTTTGGGTGCAGGTATTATGTAGGTGTGCAGATGCTTGTCCCCTCTGTTTCTTGGACAGGAAAGCTGAGGACAATGGAGCCTTGGTCTTCTCATGCCAACTACAGTAAGAGCAAGAGTAACCGGGGAGGAGAGTGGGGTGGAATTTCTGGTTTTGATTTACTAAATGCTGTAGCAGGAAATTAGTACAAAAACATGCCCAGCATTAAACTGTTGTTCTTATCAATACAGAAGCAGGGTTTGCAACGCCAGTCAGAGATACCGAATCTCATCAGAATGCTTAGGGGATTGTGCCAGGAACAGGAAGCATGGGGAGGTAGAATGAAGATGTTTGGCAAACAGAAAGTAATGGGAGGGAATTGCTAAGCATTTTCTTAAAAAGATGAAACTAAAAACAAGTCTCTAGAGAAAAATTACTATTTTCACGCGCACACACACAAATTTTTATTCCTAAAGCATAAATACATGTCTAAATGCAGCTCAAACCATAAATTTTGTGGATTCCAAACCAAACATTTGGTTTCCCAGTGAAAAATAAAGTATCTTTAATTTCTATTCAGTATTTTCCACTGGGGAAAAAATATGTTTTGCATCAGCTGTTTAGTGAGTTGTAAAAGATGGTAATTCAGGTCAGACTGTTCTTACTACGGCCTTAGTATTTTCTCATCAATAAATGAGAGTATTATTGGTGAATGTCATAGTGGGAGAAAACAGGATGGTAGTCAGTATGGACACATATGAGGTGTTTCATGCAAACATGAATAATCAGCTGCAGAAATTCAGGATGAGGAGAAATTGTCGGGGTAGCACTTCTCTAGAATGAGACTAAAGAGAAGCATGAATGATGTGCTGGGTAGAGGTGGAAAAGGCAGATGTCACAGAGGAGTGCATGAATCAGAGCATGGCTTTCCAAAACACATGAAACAATCCTTTTACTTTCTGCAGAGTTTCTAGTGCTTTAGTGAAGTTACTGGCTACAGTGCTGAGCACTGAACTTCATGAGGGCTGAGGTGGTTTGCAAGGCCTGGAAGAGGAGAGATGAGGAGAAAGTATGAAATAATTTAAATCTGTAGACTGAAAAAGAGACAATTGAGTAGGGACTCAGTATTCTTCAGTTATGTTAAGGTTTCTCCAAAGAAGATGGGACTAACATATCTCAAATGCACTGATACAGATCACATATTAGGAAAGTCTTCGTGGTAATTAAAATACAGAAGTTCTGGAATTGATTACTGAGGAGATTAGGGAGATGCAATCTTTGAAAATCTTTGAAAACAGCTTAGACAAATAGTGAGGACTGACTGTTGGTCAGAAGGAAAAAAATTATCTTTGGACAAACATATGTTCATAGCCTATGATTCAGTGATCTTCTGATCATTGCAACCAAAAGCAGTTTATTTCTTGTCTTTCCAGACAGATTGTTTTATAGGTCTTCTAAGAAAATACTTATTGTAGCGCTAATGAAGCATCTGTTTAACAGTACTGAACACTTCTTTCTGTATAGCAGTCTTAGAAAGGAATTGAAAAAATAATTCATTTTGATTAAACCTGAGGGGAAATAAGCATGATACAATTATCCACTTTCAAGTAGGCTAACACTGAGTTTCACACATCTGCCTTTGTGAAATATGTTACACATTACTGGTTTAATTGCTTTGGTTTTACATATAACAAAGGAAGCAATTTAGAAGCATACAGTGTTTTTGCCACTGGTATAGTAAAGTATGAGAGGAGGATCAATTGACTGAGGCCTCCATACAACTATTTTGAAAGTCTTTCATCCAAATATTGAGTAATAATTTGGTTAGTCCAGACAAAATAAGTTCAAATTGATAACTTTGTGGTTTATTTCAAATTAGTGCACTGTAAACCCCTCCCTTTTGTAATCTGAAATTCTGTTGTGTATAGTTTGAGAAGCTTGTGTCCAGTCACTGTAGTTTTTGCAAAATTCTTGCATACTAGATACATTATAGTTTAATCTGATGCAGTTGGCTGAAGCTGTAATAGGGTTAACCTGGAATTAACCACAAGGAAGGGAAAAGCATTGCCCTTGAAAACCTGTGTGAGAAAACAGATTTAGGACTTAGAAGAAATAAAGACAAGGAGAGGAAAACAGATTTTTTGCTTATCATAGTATCTGAAAATCAAGCTTTTTTTTTTTATTTCATGCATCAGAGCTAAAAAAATAACACACAGTAAATATTCAAGGTTCAGATTTAAACTGTTTGTCACAGAGATGATGCCTGAAGCTTCCCTGTCATGCTAGAGTAGGTAAAATACTTTTTGTTAGAAACCAGATAGATTTTTATAATAGAGCCCAGTCTTCTGAGTTTTAACATACAAAATTTTCATTAGCCTCCTGGGAGATGCATTACAAAAACCATACAGCATGAAGGATGAGATCCATACAATTTACTCTTCTTTTGGCTATTACTATACTTTAATTTAGTTTTGGCAGCTCTAGGATTTTCAACTGCAGAACTAGCTAACAAGTAAAAATAATACTTAATAAGATCATAACACATAATATTTTATAAGGTAATTAATTGCATTCCATTGTCATGCACTGTTTGAAAGTTAAATATATTGTTATTTTCTTGTAGCAGCTCCGAGAAAAAATGTGTCTACAGTTACTAGTAAATCTTGGATGTATGTTTAGAGTGTTCTTTATTGTGGCTCCTTACTGCGAGATTCAGTACAGATTTAGGGCTGGAGGTGCATGTTTCAGTATACGTGTTACAGAGAATCACAAAACTATGAGGGGAGTCCAATGTGCAATATAAGTAGCATGGCTGAAGTAGAACGAATAAGGATGCTGTTAGTGCCCCTTTCTGGAATGCTAACTGCTGCAGTTTGCCATGGCTAACGTATAGGAAATACTAAAACAGCAATGCTGCCCCTTCTCTCCCGTAGTATTCCTCTGAGCAGACTGGACGCCATGGAGTGGAGTCCATAGCTTTGTGTGCTCCCCAGGTAGTTATAATGGAGTAACCATGTGTTCCATATAGGACAGTGCCCTGTTTTCAAGGACAAAATAAAATAGTGTCTGTACTTGGATATATGTTAATTCGATGTGCCTGCAAAACTGTCCAGTTTAACCCTGAGAAAAGATGTATTACAACCTCAATAAGACGTTATTTCAGAGATCTTTGAAAAAAAGTATATTATTCTCCCATTCTATGCCAGTGAGAATTTAAGTTGGCAACAGTTTCATAATTCAGAAGTGAAGGTCTAAACAGTCTGAAGATTCATAAAGCAATCCTAATGCAAGCAGGGATCAGTTTTAAAATGCACTTATTAAATCTTTGTCTGTGTTCTTCCCCCATACTGAAGGGTAATGACTTTCTTAATGCGCTCTAGTATGTCTTAGATTTAAAGTACTTTATACAGACAAACATTCTGAACTTTTCACAGTATGCCTTTTTGCATCTAATAAAACATGTCCACGTTCCACAGCTTGACCCACAGAGATCCGTTAATGTTGTGCCCAGAATGCAGATGCCTAAGAATAAAATGCAATGACAGATTTCTTAATTTCCTTTTTTCCCCACTCTGTTTTTGCTCCAAAGTGTTGATATTACTAGTATTATGAAAATAATCCCCTCTGAATGTCTTGATGTTTCCAGGATATGAAGGGAGAGCTGAGTGTCAAATTAATACAACGATGTTTTCTCACGATTCTTATAAAGCCACCCTGTTCAGAATCTTAACTGGAAGCGCAGGGTGGATGATGGGCAGCCTATAAAGAGCTAGTAGACAGAAGTAATCATTAGTTTAAAATATCTCTGTCTGCACTACAGGTAGTACGTTAGTTAAAATAATGGAGACCCATAAGCCACTCAAGTAATACACACTCCAAAAATCCAGGCTGGGCTGTGACGGAGGTGGGAGTGTTTTCTTGCTAAATTATTACATTCCCCTGATTTGTGGCCAATTACCCAAGTTATAAAATGGCTGTTAATCATGGAAATGTTTTCTATTACCACCAAAACCTGCTGAAACAGTCTTTACAAAGCAAAGCTTCTGACAGAAGCTATTAAAATAGAGATTTAGTCATTTCTGTGTCTGTGGGGGTAGGAGTTAGAAGGAATAACCCTGGTGGGAGAAGCAAAATCTGTATGTAGTACTCTGGCTAAGGAGGAGTTTTGAAATTTTGGCTACAAATGAGTGAATGCTGCTGCCTGCCAGCTTCATTCTCACTGCCTTGAGGGATTTTCAGTTTGCCAGGAGCAATTTTTCTTTCTTATAATTTTGAATTTAATGTTTTAAAAATATACTTGCCCCAGTGCAGATTTGAGACTATATACAGACTGTCAAAACTGATCAATGAAAAGCAAAAATAAGATGTATAAACTCTTCAGCTAGAGACTGCTGTCAGGTGGCTACTGAAATTCAGCTCATGTCATTTCTTCTGCTTAAAAATTGACAACTTGAGGGTGACTTGTCTTGTCTGACAATGTGTGAATATTTTTAGCTAAAACATTTTCCAGCTGATCGGCACAGCTGAATCTCTTGTTTGTGTACTCTCCTATTTGTATTTTTGCTGACCTGGCATATTGCATTCACCAAATTATTTCAGTCAGTGCTGAAAGTAATCTTTTTAAAAAGTTAACCATCGTTAGCTGCATTTCTCTGGTTACATCTCTTTCCCCTGTTTGTTTCTAAGTCTTCTTTGTTTTAGAGGAAAAAATATTTGCTTGTGACCCATCTTCCTCTTTATAGGATGAGCCTGTGGGGAGCAAGAATAGTACTTGGAAGAAGCAAAACAAAGATAACTAGAAGAAAGGGATGTGTGTAACTGCCTGCCAGATCGTTTGTGCAGTATCCAGTCAGTAAAAACAGCTGCATATGTTGCTTCTTGATAGATTTCCACCTTTATTCTGATTTTTAGGGTACATGCATTGGGTAGCATAGCCGCATGATACCCTCTTGGACAGTTTTGCATGGAAAACTGCATTTGGTCAAAATATCAGAAGACATTTGTTTCCACTAGGATTGCAATGGTGGCACATCATCAGTAATTAACCAGTGCCACTTACGTACATGATCTACAGAGACTTGTAAAAACTTGTCTCTTGTAAAATAGATCACTGTATATAAATGCTAAGTATCTAAGTTCTTAAGTTCATCTTAAGATGAAACATATGAGTACAGGGATATTTTTTTCATTTGATTCACTTCAATTTATTTACTCAGAGGAAAAAGAAACAATGCTTTATTCTGTAATGTTGTGTTTAATTATGAAATAGAAACAGAAATTTAAAATCTTTGTTCATGTTAACTAAGCCAGAAAACTTAAAGGCCTGTACCTGCAAAGTTCTTCAAGATCCTGCTTACTCTTTAGGGTTTAGTTTCAGTGATGCATGACTGGTTTTGTTGATTTGAACAATAAACAGTGCCTTGATTGGCATCCTGTGCTGACTCTGTGCAGAGTTAATCAGGTGGAAACAGGACTGCAATAAATTTCTAAGACTATTCCTCAATCTACACTTGACTCTGAATTGACAGTGTCTGGCATCTTTCAGTGCAGGCCCACTAACCTCTTCCAAGTCAGATAAGCAATGGAGTTTGAAAACACTTAGATTGTAGCTGCCTGTATTTTTTCAAGCCCCGGTGATTAACTGGAGGATATCAGGCCTTCAAATCATGGCTCCAACATTTTTCATAAATGCTAATAATTAAAGGATGGGGGAAAGCTGACATGAAGTCAGTTCAGTTCACGACTTATACACAAAATTAGCTCTGTGCTTAGTGAAGAGGCCATCTGCATTACAGTGTAGGGGAAGGTACTTCAAAATACAACTTCATGCTAATATCACTACGCAAAATGAACAATTTCTTTGAATAGCTGATACGGGCCTTAGTATCTCCTCGCATCTCTGTGTAAGAGGCTCCCTTGGGACACTTAATTTATGGCTTTATTATTGTAATTAAAAAACCCAAACAAACAAAAAAACCCAACCACAGTTAACATGTATTTGAGGAATTAAAAGAAAAAATATTAAACAGGTGGAGTTTCAGTGTTCAATTTCAGGAGTTCTAGGGAAACTTCCCCTATTAAATTCTGTAAAAATCAGTTTGCTGCTATGGTTACAAAGCTGAAAACAGAAGTCTGGAAACATGATTCTTCAGAAATATAACTGGGGATAATTAGCATAGTGTTGGATCTGACAGAGTAAAAAGGAAAAAAAGAGGTAATTTA
The DNA here is from genome assembly GCF_015220075.1 of Falco rusticolus. Taxonomy (NCBI): domain Eukaryota; kingdom Metazoa; phylum Chordata; class Aves; order Falconiformes; family Falconidae; genus Falco; species Falco rusticolus. The sequence goes on from NC_051192.1 coordinate 34,960,743, forward strand.
AGAGTATGCAACAAAGTTAGTATACCACCACCAGAAATGAATCAAGTATCTCAGAAATATTAACACACTTTATAAACACTAACATCCCAAAAGGCACCACAGACACCAAGGAAATATCAGGCAGACTATAATTTCAGAATTAAATGGAGGAAATTAAAACAGCTTTGTCAGTATTATTACTTAAGAAGAATTGAACTCAGATAAAGTCTCAGAGCACTTAAGACCAGAATCTCATGAGTTCATCCCGGTTTAGCAGCATCACATTACCAGTAGCCTCATTCAGCAGTTGAGACAAAATCTGTCATTTAAAAAGAAAGGTGATTTTGAGGAGAAGAGTGACCTTATAAATTAGATGAATCTTCCCAACTTTTTTCTAGTGTTAACTGTGCCTCTTACAGTTCACACAAATGTCCTGTTCTTCTGCAGGACACTTTGCAGGAATGAGGGCTTACCTCCAGGCACTCTCACAGTCCTGTGTGTTGCTCTGATTTAAATAAGGCAAACATATTTATTCCTGAATGACATTTCAAAGGGTCTAACAACAAAAGTATTCTCATATAAATTCCATTTGCTCTTTCAGCCTTGCTATAGGCTTGGGAAAATTAGTTAATGATTTCCTGTAGATAATACACATTTTGTTTGATTTTTCTCTTTACAAATTGCTTCTTGCTCATCTAGTTAAAAGAAACCTTGCGGGTTTAGAATTTGTGGAACATGAACCGCAGTCCCTTGTTTTAATCTATTATTCTGTTTATTCTCTCACAAAAGGGTTACAGCCCTGATGCTGGAGTACCAGTGATATCAAGTTATTGTCCCTTGATAAAAAGAGATGCTTTTTGTTTTTGGCAAGTATGTGGCTATAATTCAGGAGAAACCTCATCTGCAGTGTGTTTTCTTATCCCAGTATCTGCTTGGATAAGTATCCAAAAATTAGGTGTTTATTTTCAATAACCTGCCACATATCTGAAGGTCACAGTCATAGTTTGTATCCTAAACTCTTTCTCTACAAATTATTCTCCTCTTCCTACTATCAAGGACAGTGATGTTGAGTTAGTTTCCCAGTAGGTCATGACTTTAAGGTAAGAAATTACCAGCTGTCTGTTCCAGAGAGTTCCATATTGATATAAAGAAATGATGAAAAATGCCGGCTAAGATAGTGGCTTAAGCATTAACTACCATTTTTTGTGCCAAACTTTACTTCTAGATTTTGAAATAATGTCTGTTTAAATAGCCATAGAGCTTCGCTGGAATCTCACTTTTGAGTTTGAAAAATTATTGCTGTGCTGGATACTGTTAAAAAATACTCTGTAATTTTTATTCACAGCAAATGCTAAAGAATAGGAACTTACCTGTAAAGGACAACATCAGTTTCATCAGTAATGTACTGAATATGACACACCTCTGCCTGTAATTTGTACTAGTTCTTTGATTTGAACAAATTCTTAGCTTAAAGCTTTATTTACTAGACAGGCTTTTTTTAAAAAAAATTACTTATTTCATAATAACCTATTGTTATGTATACTCCTCATATTGATGATCAGTGCTCGGGTGATCTCATGTGTTTTCTTCAGGTGTTATGTCAACATTAGTTATTTTTGAGAAAATCCAGGAGATCTAGGCTTTGTCGTCTAACTGCAACAGTAAGCTGACCTGATCAATCTTGCTCTTTCACGCTGCGTCCAACTCATTCAACCCATTCAACCACTTTAACAAGATAATTTCAGTAGTAGCTTAATCTAGGAATCAAAGCTATGCCTAAACATCACACTTGTTGAATCTATCAGTGGATTTTTATGTGAATTTGCATAAATCATACCATCTATGATTGTCATTTTTTTCTTTCTTCTGTACACCTTAGGAAAACTCTTGATAAATATAATATAGTACAAATAACTAAAGTATTTAGATACCATGGAAGTAGGGAACTTAAAGAAACAGAGGAAGATTATTGGTGAACCGTACAACCAGTTTTACTGGACTTCTTATTTTACACAATGTAATATCTTAATGATAAATGGCTTGCTCATTGTTATGCATTTTAAATTCTGTGCAAAGAAAGGATAGTGAAAACAAAGAGTTAAAGCCTTTTACTATGTGCGCTTTTTATAGAAAAGGGTAGTAATCTGGACAGCATGCAGAACAAGCTGAAAGGTGCTGATGAGAAGAATTCCATTCTCCTGAGAACTTTGAATGAAACCTTAGGAAAGCTGTCAGCCATTCCTAACGGTAAGCTGGAAAAGTGCTGGAACACTTGACTCATCCTGGCTCTTTTGTTTCATTTAACAACTGTCTGATTAATCTTTGTCTATGTTCACGCTGTGTCCACTTTGACCTTTGGCCGCTGTAATAAGACAAACATGAACAATGTGAGAGAGAACCAAACTGAACACAGTTAACATGGTATTAGTTTGTATTATGATACAGTAGAAGGTACAATGCTTCTGCAGTTTGCAAGAGGTTTCAGAAAGCAAAGAATTATGGTATCGGGAATTATGATCCAATCTGAGACAAATAGTCTTTAAACATGAAGTCTTTTTATGAAACTACTGTTTAATGAACCATTATAATTGAACTGGTATAATTTAATTCAAGAAGAATGTCTTACTGACCTAATAGAAAAAGCAGAATGAAATTTGCTGGGTTTTGTCTTACCTTTCTACCACACTCTCACTCTTTTATGCTGCAGTATTGTTTCCAGTCACTGTTTGGATTGTATATCTTCTTCAGACTGTAAATCGCCTAGAACAGGAGCAGGCTTTCCTCAATGAACTCTGAATCCTATATAGCCATTTAAAAAAAAAAAAAATTAATCTGTAGTACTCATTCAAATCCCAAAGTCCTGAGATGTTAGCTACTTTGTGTTGTGATAGTGAGAGACAGGGAACTACAATGTAGTTTCATTATAATGGACAGTGATAAACTGTTTATTTTAGAAAATAAAAAGTTTTGTATCAGTGTAATCTGCTAAGACTTTTCTCTCCATAGAGCACTTTATAAACTGAAGATATGCCTTAAGAAAAGTCTCTAAAGAAAATCTATATTCTATCTGATTTGTGGTGGTCTGGAAGATTCAGACTGCAAGTTAAAACTTGGCATGAAAAACAATTTACTTATTCATCTTGCACATTTTTCTAGCTTTGATTCCAGATAACTGAAAAGTTTTGGTTTAGATTTAGTGATCCTTGAAATCAGGTGTTCATGGAAATTTGTTTTAATATGTCATGCTCATTTTATACCATTTCCTGGGTCTTGGCCACAGATATTGACATGACTGTTTCTTTTCTTGTGCACAGATAGATGTCTCGGTCAAATAAAATGGACCTCTAAAACCAGTTGACCTTAGAACACAATACTAAATATGAAACAAGTAAAAGAAATATAAAATGTGCAGCCATTGGCAATGTAATAAACTCTTGTCAGATTAGAGTTACAGGGTGCTTGGTACAAGGACACTCATAAAAACAACCAGATGTGTATTAAGAATGAAATTCAGAGCAAATAAATGGCATGGATAAGGAAATACAGTAAATTGATTCTCCAAAAGGGAAATAGCCAATGAGGATGAGAGAGGGAATGACCCTGTCATATATCTTGTTCTTCAAGGATTTAAGAAAGCAGAGAGCAGCTTAAAGTAGTAATTCTTGTCTCCATGCTATATGAATAGCCAAATAAGAGCAGAAAAAATCAAAATTTAAGGTAGATCACCTTAGGACAAGGATCCATATGTGCAGGAATGGCATAATTTAAAGTGTGGCTGAAAATAAATATAATTTCTGTGACCAATAGAGGGAAGTAACACAGTAACTCCAACTCTGCCAGAAAGCTGCCTGACCTCTAATATTGGCCTCAGAAAGAGATACTTAGATATGATGAAAAAAGGAAGTGAAAAAAAGGCAATCAGAGCTCTTTGTTCTTTCACTTGACAGTTCTGATGATGATAATGGTTTATTAAAAGTTCAGTTGTATTTTCAAGGTGATATTGTATTTTGGGGGCTTTAAAGAGCCAAAATTTCAGAAATAAGGATGGAATTATTTGAAGCACAGGTATAATATATCTTTACTAAGAAAGTAAAAATGGTCACGTGATCCTCCAGCATGCAGGACAAATCCACCAATTCTCTATGGCTTTAGGAAGCATCATGTGCTCCCCAGGCCACAGGCTTGATCAGATCAGGTGTCCCACAGAAGAAGGACCTGCCTAGAAGACCATTTGGAAACCTATGCTGTTGAGCCCTTGAAATGGAGAAAATGTCCGTGGTTTTCCATGTCTTCACACAGTCATAGAATCAGGAATGTGCAATCTGCTTCAAGCATATGCTTGGTATAAACTAGCTCTTATCAACTGTCTCTTAGTCAGAAACTGAAAGGAATCACAACCTCCTGTGCCTTTCCCCACTCAGTAGTTCATGGACTACCCCAGGAAGCCCCAGTCAGTATGACAAGTGGTCTTATCCCTACGTGGTTGTTTTAGATATATCCAGACTTCTGGGCTGCACTCCAGAATTCTCATGTGACTGAAGGACATGAAGGATACCTTGGAAAACACAAGGAGAAAGCAATTCTAAGAACAGTTTCAGAGCAAGAAGGTAGCAAAGCAAGTTCCTACAGGACCCACGATGCCACTGTGGAGTGGTGGTAGAGTGAGGGTTCACATGGGTTCCCTTGCAAGCTGGAGTGTCCACCACAACATCTTCTGCTTGCTCACTGCCTCCCATCTGCGGGAATTCAGAAAACTGGACAGCTCCCTAGTGCTGGCTCATCATGTGGTGTAATCCCAGCTTGGCAACAGCACCTGAGCTGCATGATAAGTTTTAAAGCAATCCAATTTACTAACACAGGATTTGAATAAATACCTGCTTGGATACATTCCAGACTTAAATATTTTCACCCCAAAGATAGAACATGCATTTTCATTTTGCAGGCAGAGAGGTGGGGCAGCATTAGACTAATTGTTTTGCTCCAGGTCACCGAGGATGTCTATGGATGTATGTGATTAATTCAGCCAATGGGCCCTTGGTGTCCTAATTCACAAGATTATTTGTCAGAATTTCAGCTGAAACACATGGAGTTAGATTTCTGTACTCTGTACATCAGAACATTGAAAGTCCTATTTCTTTTATAAATATCAAGTATTATATCTGACACTTGATCAGAAGTTAACCAGTGAGTCAACAGCAAAAAAAATCACACAAAAAATTACCTAATAAAATTATTTCTCCTTTACATACAAATGGGGCTGGAGCATTTTCTCTTCTTTAGATGCATCTGATGTCTCAAAAAAAAGTCATAAAGGGCGAGATTCTGCAGTCTGAAATTACAGCTACTAATATCCTACTGCATGTGAAGTAGGAGCTCTCAAAGAACTACACAACACAATTTAAGAGTTAACCCAACTTTAAGATGTGTGAAGGAAACTGCTGTACTCCAGGCAATCATTTTATTGTCCTTTTCTACCTACAGATACAGCTATAAAGGTACAGGCAGCCAAAGATAAAGCAAGACAAGCCAATGATACAGCAAATGAGGTCCTGGCCCAGATTAAAGACATCAACCAGAACCTCCTGGGCTTGAGAAACAACTACAGTAAACTCGCAGATGATGTGGCAAAAACAAATGCTGTTGTGAAGGACCCTATCAAGAACAGTAAGATCTTTTTTGGGCTGTTCGGTGGTGGGTTTTTTCAGTTTGTGGTTTTCATTTCGCATCTCAAAATGAAATCAGAGGCACTCCAGAATTTCACTCACGTAGCATTACTATAGTATGCTGGGATAAAAGGGATCTCTATCACCTCTATTTTTTTTTGGACTTTATATATAAAAAGAATTTTAAATCTTAAGGACTGGTGCTAGCAATTGGAAAAAAAAGCTAACATCAGCACGATGAATGTGTAGTGGATGGATTTGTTCCACTGACTACTATTTAAAGTATTTAGGAGGTGAATAATCAAAGATTCTGACTGGCAGTTCACCCCTTGATTCAAGCAAAATTCCACTCACTAAACCTGTCTTCAGTCAGTCAGATAATCAGTTCTGGGGGAAATGCATGACTTCTTTCATATATGTTACTATTTTGGGTAGAACGCTAAAGTAGACAGTTAAGTAGAAAGACAAAAAGGAGATTCTGAAAATTTTTTTTGGTATGCTTTTATTTTATTTTTTTGAACAGTGAATCCTGTTATCAAATGTGGCAATTGCTTTAGCATTTTCACTTTGGTTATGATGGATAAAATTGAATGCTAAATTACAATCCATTTTAGGGTAGATTGCTAGAATATCATATGTGACTATATAATTAGGGCTGACCACAAAACCACGTATCTTTAGAGAATTACTGAAGGACTAATTTCTCAGCTAACCTGGGCTCTCCAGATTGTTGTCAGCTTGATGAAGCTGGGCACCTAAAAACATCTAGTTTAGGAGGTTATAATTGTTGTACAGACAAACGTCCTCTTCAGATTGTAGCTGTACCAATGAAAGAAGTTAATCCAAATAGCTGTTTGTCACTGCCTGCCTGCTGCAGGTTCCTGATCCCTCATCAATTGAGATAGATGTGTGAGCCCCAGGACAATCCCTGTCAGGTAGACTGATCCATACTAGTTTAGACAATATGAAAAGTAGTTATTGATTGAAATAGTGTGGTTATATTACAGTGGGTTATGGAACAAACAGATCTATGAGTTAATGACCTCTGGCAGGGCATTGATAAACTAAGTGGCCTAAAAGCAGTAATTTCTCGGCACTGCTGGATCTAGATTAGGCCATCTGTCCCAGCCAAAGTATTCTAAGACTATGTACATTAGTATTTTAGCTGAGATTAGGAGGGATAATGTAGAAATTAATCTCTTGATTGTCCCCCATCATGTTGACATTGAGGAGTGGTCTTAACACTTGCAAACTCTTTCATGTCACATAAAGCTTAATTGGAAGATGTTCTCTAGAAGTATGTTTTTACTACTCCAACTGCTAATGGATACTCAGATTACAGAATAAGATTAAAGTAAATGCAGGGTAAACCACGCTGAATATGAGCACCAACATACTCACTTTGTACAACTACATACTGAAGCAGTCGTAGCGTCTCCTGTATGTCAGAATTCAGGCCCTGCATTCTCACTAAGTAGATGTGCAATATATGAAAAGTAATACACTTTTTCTAGATTTATCCTGTCCCTCAATTTACTTTACATTTCTGTTTAGCTATTGAAAACTTTTTCTTACATTATCTTCTGTTTTTTCCTTTTCTTTGTCTCCGTACCTTGTCTACAGAAATCAGTATGTACGTTTTCTTTCTTGCTGCTTTTATTGTGCCTTTTCTGATAAACAATGATTCACTGCTTACCACCAAAGCTTCTGCATGGTGCTCTATATTTCACATTCATTGAAATAATTAAATAGTTACTTTTCTAAGGCTCTGAGTTAAAGTGACTTGGTAACTAGTTTCACATATGCGAAACCTTAAGAAGCATCTTGAAGGTTTGGTATGAGTGTCTGCGTGACTATTCAAAAACTAGGTATGCAGACTTCCATGTTTTATCTAAGCATTATTATTATTATTATCATTCAATATACATTCTTCTGGTAAATGCAGGTTTGTTGCTTTCTGTGTCATCCACATAAACCCATACCCTCATGCTAGCAAATGCTGTGATCCTTAGATCATCTGACGAACTGTCAAAGAGAGGGCATTGTTCACTGGTAGTATGTTGGGGGCAAAAAAAGTAATTTGGAGCTTGAAGAAAAAGAGAGAAAAAAATATCCTTGTGAACTCATTAAGTTCACCTGAAAAAAAGACAATATTTGCAGTTTACTGCCACTGTTTTTTATTCTGCTTTCAGTACACATGTAGAATTTTAAACTTGTGAGCAGAATAAAGCCTTTTTCTAGTCGTGGCCATTATAGTTAATTCAAGAATTACTTCAAGTTAATTCTAACCCTGTTTCAGAAATTACTAACGGAAAGTAACCAATTGTCATTAATCTAGCATTTTTCTTCAAAACTGGACTTTAAAAAAAAAGAAAGTAAATACCTCATTCATAAGTGTATTTTGCTACAGGAAATGTTTTCTGTTAGTATCATCCTGACCTGAAGCATAGTTACTGCTTCAAAATCCTGATTTAACAACTGCATTTGCTACTATTGCTACTTTAACTTGCTTCCAAATGCTCTTGAATTATATTACTCTGTTCAGATAGCTTCCTGGTCTGTGTATAACTCGTAGTAGCATATACAATTGCCTGAGTATTGTGTATGCAGAATTTTCTTGGATTTTTGTGTTCTAATGTATAATTACTGTTTGACACTGTTCTCTCAAACTCTTCCTATGAAGTTGCTGATGCAGATTCCAGTATTAAAACCCTAGAAAAGGAAGCAGATCGTCTGCTAGATAAAATCAAGCCAATCAAAGAACTTCAAGATAACTTAGGAAAAAACATTTCTCAGATAAAAGAGCTGATAAACCAGGCTCGGAAGCAAGCCAATTCGGTAAGCCCTCTTTCTCAGTAAAATGACCTTTTGAGTATTGATGAGATTTTATTTTCTACTTTACTATTTCTTTTCCACAGAGTGAATCCTTTCTAATTCTAAACATGTGTAGAGAGCAAATAATGGAGTATAATTTCTCAGCTAAAAGAGAATATTCTGATTATTTTCACTTTGTGTCTTGTTCCTTCATTTTAAAATTGCCCTTGTTAAATGGATAACTGTAGGAATGTGTCAGGAAAGGTTATTATTTAAGAATTATTATGGATGATAGTACAGCAGAAGAGTCACAATGTCATTGATTTTTATGAAGAAGAAAACATGTTTTTTTGTCTAAGCCCTGATGTCATATCATAGAACTTATATTACCTGAGAATGAGGCAATGCCAAGCTCACTGAAATTGCTGAGCGTATTTACTTTCCCATATTCTTGACTTTCTTTGTCCAGTAGCAGTTCTGAGGACTCTAACTTGAGTTAAGAATATATTTCTAGTCCATTTAATGAGTTTAGAGTCTGTCTCCCTGACTCAGTAATACTCTAAACTTGAGGATCAGCTGGTTAATACTAAGGTTATTCAGCCTCAGACCTAATGTAGCAGAGGATAAAATCTGTTAAAGATGGTACTTCAGAAAATTTCCTGAAAAATGTTGGGGTGGGGGGGTGGGGGGGGTGGGGGCGGAAATATCTACAGAATAATAGGATCCCGGGAAAGAAATGTATTCCATATACTCAATTAAATTTGCACACAATAGAAAGACAAGCTGCAGTGATGATATGGGGTTTTTACATTCATCTTCTGCCTGATGGCTTTGAAGTACTTAACTGCTAAACTTTTCTGAGATACGGAAATTGTGAGTTTGGTCATATAATGGCTCTTCTTTTTGGCAAAGTGTGCCCTAAGCATAAGGGGATACCATTATGTACATCTACTCTAATACATAAACATATCTAGCTGAAATTGAAATACCATTGTACTGTTATTATGTCTGTGCTGGCATTATGAAAGCAAACTGTATACAGTTTTTATCTGTGCTCAGAGCCTGAGGAAACTAGCACACATATCCAAGTGCGTATGTCACTCAGCTGTGAAAATGAAACTTAGTTATGAATACCAACTCCATTGGGGGCTATGTAAAAGCAGTGATAGACACAACTGTTGGTTTAAAAATAATTGTTAAATGGTGTCTTAAATTGGCATAATCAAAGGCATTACAAGGAAAAATTAGATCATCCTGTGTACTTGATAGCAACGTGCTGTGATCCTTTCAGGCGTGCTGCTTATTCTCCTGGCTGTACATTCTACTTATAGATTGTCTCTACTGCTAGAATTCCACTGCTGCTTGTATTAGACCAGTGTATCTTCTAACTGTTTTTAATCCATACAGTTTATCCTTTCAAATGTGAATGCCAGAAAGAGCTTTTATTTACTTTTAATAAACAATCCCAGAAAGAGAAGTCCATTTCTACCTCCTGTGCATACCCAAGCAACACCCTGGTACATGTAACACAGAAATAGGAAGGGAAGGGGGGGGCGGGGGGGAGTATAATATTCTTATATTTATTTGGAAGCATCTAAAGTTATTTCTGGAATAATAAGCAGTAAACTGAATTCTTCCTGCTGTGCATCTTTTTTTTGAAGATCAAAGTGTCTGTTTCCTCTGGAGGCAATTGTATTCGCACATACAGACCAGAAATAAAGAAGGGAACATACAACACCATCATTGTCAATGTGAAGACTGCAGTTGCTGACAATCTGCTTTTTTACCTTGGAAGTGCCAAGTTTGTAAGTCTGTCTCCTGCTTTTCCTGTCAGGGTTGCTTGATCAGATCAGACTACTGGCAAATACAGATGAGAAAGGCTCTTTTTTCCCTCCTACAGGCTTCAGAGCAGTAGTAGATGGCCTAAGATAATCTAGACATTTATGGTATTTGGTATTAACGTAGGGACTTCTAAAATATGACCAGCAATTTTTTTAATATATTTTAATATTTTAACTAGATACGAAATGTGAGACTTCATGAACTATATTAGAGCTTGAAAATTCATAGTGCAACCAGGGTAATTTTTGGGTTGGTTGTGGGTTTCCGTTGGGAATGAAGTAGCTAATCATCTTGCAACTGTCAAAGCTCCTATTTATTGTAATTTTAAGTCAAGACTACAATTCTAAGCATAATAATGATGAATGATTCAGTTTCCCATGATGCTATAGCAGACAGACTTCTAGATAAATCAATAATAATTCAGTAAATGGGAAAAGAATTTTAACATTTTGAACTATATATTTTATTTACCTAACAGAAAATGAAGAGGCTAGATGGAATCATGTATTAGCCTAGAATCCCAACATCTTTCTGCCATCCAACAGATGTTTTACAAACAACATTACTCTGAGTTAAATCATTCTCTTGATGGCTACAATATTAACATTTCTTTAAGTCTAACAGCCGTTTACTGCATATCACTGACAGAAGTCATTTGCCATCTTTGGCTTAAGATTCCTTGTTTGAACCCATGAAAGCAGGAAAAAGAGAATCTCATTTTAGATCACGCGATAATTATTTTTTATACTCTACTGTCTATATATAGGTTTCTGATACCTCATTGGACTTCCTGAAATGTGAATAGTTTTGGAAAACTCCCTTTAATTACAGTATGAAATTGCTTCTGTTTTCATATTTTACATGTAGACTGACTTCTTGGCCATAGAGATGCGCAAAGGTAAGGTGAGCTTCCTGTGGGATGTGGGATCTGGTGTTGGACGTGTGGAGTATCCAGATTTAACCATTGATGATGGATTTTGGTACCGGATTGAAGCCTCTAGGCAAGTATATGTTTCACTTCCAAAATTTTATTCCTAAAGAAAAAATTGCTAAATTTAATAAGTTCTGCTTCTAATCCACTGTCCTCAAGTTAGCATACCTCAGGTTTATGTGGAAATGTTTGCTATGTGTGACATATTGACTTTAAAAAAAAAATATGTCAAAAATATGAGCACTTCTAGTCTGGTTTAATGAAAGCTTTTGAACCTACACCCAATAGTACCAAAAGTGTATACACTAGAATTACTATTGAAATGTGAATTGTTTTGTGTCAAGAATTTATTTTCATCACATATTTCCCCTCTAGCTTCAACAATCTATGACTGCTTATGTTCCCTTCTGTTTACCTATCACTTGGTCGATTCTCTTCTTCAACTAGCTTCCTTTTAAAATCAGTTACAGGTTTTAGCAGTCAAACAGGTAACTACTGTTCTTTTCTTCTTGAATTTCAAAGATGAGCAGCTTTTCTGAATTTCTGGTCTTGATACAGTACTGCAAATGTGTGGTCTGTCATACTCCAGTACCTTGATTCTTACTCAAAACGCCATTTGCATAGGCAGAACATCTCTTAAAACTGGAGATATTTAAAAAGATACAGTTTATGAAAACTAAAGGATGAAATGTTCTGGAAAGTTAAATTATACTTTGTAATTTGAGATCAGCTGTTGAATGGTTTTGAACTTCAGAAACATGGATACTTTAATATTCAAATTTCACATCTGTTAGTTGAAGCTTATATTTTCCATTCAAACAGCAAATACATGACATACGGTGTAGTAATTACAGCATAAGGATTACATAACTTTATATCCTTTATCTTCTACTTCTGAACAGATCTTAGCAATTTAGGAACATCATCTATATTGCAATTTGATATGTAGCTGAGTAATTCCTCCTGCATCATTACAGTGAATTTTACATAGTATTAAACATAGAACCAATAATGCAATCAGAAAATGAGAGGGAAAAAAAAAAAAAAAGAAAAAAAAGCACTCTAATCCTTGGAGGAGGAAATGGCATCCAGTTTAAATAAGTTAGTGAAATCACAGAAACCAGCAAATCAGAGCAGAGAATTAAATAAAATTATGGCACCATGTCCAGAAGCTGGCTTACTGAAACCTTATTGCTAGGAAGATACAAACTGGGATACGATGTGAACTGGTGAAATCGTCACCAATTTGTATTATACATACTAAAACAGCTTCATGACACAGTAATGCCAGACTTCCATTTACAAGAAAGCTGTTTCAGCAGAATATGGAGCCAGGACATGGTATAAAAATTCACACATCCTACAAAAATGCTTTGCCTATTAAGCTGGTTGTTCTGGATATATAGGATGTGCATGCCATTAGTTTTGAACAAACTGCTGGATCAGCAATTTGGAACAATTACAGCTGCACAGATCTGAAGTACAGAGCAGTGTTTAGGAGAATTACATTACAGAGACAGTTGGATTTTTGGGATTAGGATGAAGAGCTCAGTACTGATTTTGCATTCTTAAAGGCAGACTTCATAAGTCTTATACCCTACTAAAGATTCTTCAACTTGAAACATTTTAGTCCATTTGATAACTCTCCTCTGACTCCCTTCATAAGCTGTTGGAGAGTTTTAATCATTTCATGCTTTCACCTTTTCTCTCCAAATTTCTTCTCAGTTCCAGTCACAGACTTTTTCAGCAACCTGACAGGGCTGCCTGAACAGCTGGAGCAGGGCATCTGCTTAGAATGGGAACATAAGGTGAAATTCTGGCTGTGCTGAATTTTGCCATTGATTTCAGTGGTGACAGGCATTGACATGCGATAATAATGATATGGTAGGTTTAAATGTTGATGGCAGTTCTTAATCAAGGATCCCAAAGGACCTTAAAAAGAAGAGATGCTGTGGCACAGAGGCTGTGAAATTTTCAAGTTCACTCACCATACCGAATGAAATCTAAATATGAAAAATCTGACTGTTAAGTAATGATCAGAGATGCTCAGTTCAGTTAACATCTGTAGCAAAATTTCCAGTGTGTTAAGAATAAATTGATAATTACTGCATCTGTTTTCCAGAGGTGCTTTTAATGTTCATCACCTTTTTAATTAAAGCTTTCTAATACTTTGCATTTTATTGTCTGTGCAGAGGTTATCATGGAGATAATTTAATATTTTTATGGAATGGGAGTAAAATTTGTTTATTTCTGTAAGATTTTCTAAAGGAATTCCCTATACTTTGAGGGTACAGGAATTTAACAATTGACACTTACGGAGTTACTTACCTGCTTACAGAGGCAAATCTGATTGATGTCAATCAGCTGCAATCAATCAAAGTATCAATAAAGGAAAATCTGGCATAACAGTATCTGGCAAAATGATTTAAAGCAGGTTTGCAACATGCAAACAATGTCAGTTTTGTGAAACAGTCAAATAGCTGACAATATTTTTGAGACTCACTAGATCAGTGAAACGATGTCACTTGACTTCAGCATGCCTCAATTAGGAGCAGGACCTGATTAGGTGCAATTTTAATCAAGTGTATTTTAAACATTACCATTGTTTTAATTGTTAATGACAGAGTTTAAGCAGCACCCTTCCTTTAAGAACAAAGAATGTTTCAATCCCAAGTTCATTATAGACACATCCAGCCCAGCTCAGCAAGAATTTAAACTACTGTGGCAGATCTGAGCCATGCTTTCCAATGAAGACTTTCTGTGCTCTCAAGGGGTCAAGGAGCAGAAGTTTCTGCATTTTATTTTGTAATCCAGTGTTGATTATTTGCAAAAGTAATCTCATTTACATCATGCATCTCCTAAAGAGCAAACCCTGCATGCATGGCATTATGTAAATTTTCCAGATGATCAGCCACACAGTGCTGATACATTCTCTGTAGTCCTCCAGTTCTACAGAACTGACTGTCGCTAGAACAGTATCTTCTAACCTGATGACTTGTTATGCACAGGATAGCAACATCTTTTTGCTGTCAAGTTAGCCAAGTTCTTTCTTCAAGCCCAGCTGCCCTCCCTAAATAAGAGAGAACTATTTATGGAAAAGACTCCATTGTTAGCATTTCAGCGTGTTTGAAAATGAAAGACATGCATGCTATTTGTGACATACTAGATGCCCTAAAAAGTGTCAGTATTCTCAGTGACTTCTGCATTATTGCACTTGGAAGTTTTTACACTGGAATCTTGATTTCAGCATAACATAGATTGAAAGAGCCGATGACTTTCTTTTGGAGACCATCAAAGTTAAGCAATTTAAAAAAAAGGTCTTCAGCTACTGTTAGTCTTTCAACAGTTACTACATTAAGAACTTTTATCCTTTAAAGGACTTCAAATTTATAAGCCTTCTGAAAAAACCAAAAAAATTGGAATTTCTGCTGCAAAGATATCCCCTTAGCATTCAGTTGATTTTGCAATAAAAGGTAAAATATTTCATTAAAAGGAAATAAAAAAACCCACAAATTATTTAGAATAATGTGGATGGCTTTAGCCCACTTTAAAATGATTTTGACATCATGTTTACATACCCCAGATGTCACTTAGGACATTCCCTAGGTAACTAAGAGTCTCATTCATGTGGTTTCCAGAGCTGCCAGAAGAAGTACAGGTAGGTAATCAAAGAGCTCCCGTGGGTTTTTGTATGTATGTATTTTTCACATGGAAAGACTTGAGATCCCTGACTATAAAGCAGGCAAGATGACATAGATTTATGTCTTCTCCAAAACTACTTTGCAACCCTGCTTCACAGTTTTAGAGAAATTTATCAAAACTGAAATGTCTCCGCTAATTTATTTTTTTTTTATTTAAGTGGCTTTTTTTCCAGTTCTCAACTTTTTTTCTCATTCTCCAGTTTTCAACTCATTCTGGTTTTGGGGTAATAGGTTCTGAGCCAAAGGAGTTCCTGAAGAATGTTTTTTAGACATAAAATTCATAGTTTTACAGTATTTTTTCACCCTCTAGAGCTCTGGTCCAGTAAACTTTCTAAATCCAGGAATTCTGTAAGTACAGGATAGCAGTTTCTTTATTTAGTTTAATCAGTTGCTTAAGTTATGCAGTTTTCATTGCTGTGCTCTATATATGAGTTCTTCAAGTAAAGTTTTATTTAACAGAAATGATAGTTTTTCCTGAAAGATATGCTTTTACCTTATAGTTTGCTTGCTACTTCAGAACCCCAAGCCAGTCTTTTTTTTCTAATTAGACAGAAAGGAATTTTGTATTTTTGCATGCAGCAAGGTTCAGGACGTTTGAAAATCAAAGGATTTTTTAAAATTATTATTTCATTTTTTTACTTTCTGACTGTGACTTGAAAGTATTTTGATAGGATGAGTATGTCACTTTTCATCTACAGAAGCAACGTGGCAATTTTTCATGAATTTTATCACCTCTATTTAATCAGCTTCCTTCCTTTCCCTAGAACCCTTTTTCACAAATATAGATATAAAATCTGCTTTCTGAGAAAATTCAGTTTTGTCTAGCCTGAGAACAGCTACTGAGTAATTTTTAGGGTCTAATCTGGTATCTAGCGAAATACCACATGTAGTCTAAAAAATGGGTAGTCACTCTTGATAGGTATGCACTCTTCATAAACTGTTAACAGAAAATGATAGAAATTTTTATTTAAAATGGTGTATTTCTGCATTAAGTATCAAACAGATAAGTTAGAAAAGTTCCATGTAATATTGGTATCCATGCTGAGTGTTTCAGGGCTAGTTAGGGTTGCAGGATTGGGCATCCATGTTAGGAATTTCCAAACTAACATGGCAATGGTCATGGGAAATCCAGCATCCTATTAAAAATAAGACAAAGCAGCAATTTCCCAAGTTATCTGTACATCCACAGTATTTGATCACCTCTGCCTACCTCATCTCCCAGCCAACCCTCTCCCACATTACTGAACATACAAGATGCTTCATCTGCACATGACAGGATTTGGGTCATACTCCATGCTTATTTCTACAGTCACATGGCCCCATAAGAAATTATGTGTGTCAATTATGGTCCATCTGTCTGGGATGAAACACTAATTTATGGTGTGCCTATAAATGCCTAATAATTTACCTCTATTAGGTAAGGAGTAAGCTTTCTGTAGAAAGCTCCTATCCATACTGTTGTGAACTAAAGTGATACTAAGCAAATTATTGCAAATAACTGAAAGTGTGGTCAAGCATTGGAACAGGCTGCTCAGGGATGTGGTAGAATCAACATCCCTGGAGGTGTTTAAAAAATGAGTAGGTGTGGTGCTGAGGGACGTGGTTTAGTGATGGTCTTGGCAGTCCTGGGTTAACAGTTGGACTTGATGATCTCAAAAGTCTTTTCCAACCTAAATGATACTATGATTCTATCAAAATTGTTCAAGTTTCCTTTGAAATACCTTTCTATATACCTGAAAGACTAGGAGGAATCATCTCTCTCTTCATTCCATTCCTTTGATTGTAAAAATATGTCAGCAAACTCCTTCCATGCCAGTTACTTCATGAATATAACCTAAAAAGTAGAAAACAAACTGCTTCAAAAACTATTAACAAACGACAAATTCTTTTGTTGCTGCTGTTACCATCAATATTTGATGTGATTCACAGGGGACAATGAGGTAACATCCTTAAACATAATGGGGTTTATGCTAGTTCGATAAGCAACAAGGGAGCTCCATTGCAGAAAATGCAAACTCTGTGCATCACAGTGAAGGGAATCCAAGTACTTTATCACATGATCATTCATTTCAGTTCAAATATAATCTAATAAACCTTATGAAATTGAGTAATTTAATTTGGAACCTTGCCTGCATCATTTGTTATGTCTAGAAACAATTACTTACCACTAATTTAATGACAATAATTTAAAAAATGTAACTTCTTAGTTTTAGTCGGTGAAGGTTCCACTTCATCTGTGTAGTGAGTTTTGTTCAAAAAAGACATTGAGGTGAGAAAAAAACACCTGGTTTTGTAATCATGTCTTTAACTTAAGCAGGCATAAGAGTATTCTTTTGTATCAAAATAGAACATAATCACATCAGTAATGCATGCCTCTATTAAAAGATGCTATCTAAAGTAGACTCCTGCTATGTTTGATTTAACTACTGACTCTGTATGCTTAAATTATTTTGTTAAAATCTCTAGGACTGGGAAAAATGGTACAATATCAGTGCGAGCTCTGGATGGTCCTAAAGCCAGCATTGTGCCAGCCACATTCAGTGCTGTCTCTCCACCCGGATATACCATTCTGGATGTAGATGCTAATGCCATGCTGTTTGTTGGAGGTTTAACTGAAAAAATAAAGGTAAGGTCTTGTCTGGTGCTTGCATGTTAACTGGCTGTTTATGTGGACTGTTTTCGTTATTGCTTACAGTAGAAATAGTAAACTTCAATATGCTGGCATCATTGTGGTAGGTGCTTTAGTAGCAAATAGTACACCTGCAATCTTGAAAGATTATTGGGATTCGCCTAGACATGTAGGTGCACAGAGCTGAAGTTTTTCTGCCCATGCCGTTAACTTCTAACCAGAAGCCTAGCGGCTGACTGTACCGATACAGTGTTTAGCCCAGACTTATTTCTGCTGGGTAGCTGGGTGCTGTACTTTGGACACACCGCTGCCCAAACAGGCTTTCAGTATTGTATGACGGGAACTCATTCCTGTTTCCATGCATTCCTGGTCTCCTAACACTGTATATAACAATATATATTACTTTGCATTCAGGGATTCTTTCTTTGTCATGTATCCACCGTATCACTTCATCCTTTGCAGTTTGTTTTTGGTGTTTCTGCTTTGCATTATTACTTTTTGTTCCTGCTTTCCCCTCTGTACTACCCATCTTTTTAACCACTACCTGCATCAGATCGCTGATCTATTTCCTCTTCTCTTTGCTGGTTCATTTTTCTGGTGACTGCTTCTACATGGCTTAACTTAATGAGAATGAATAGAAAATTTATGCCAAATAGAACAGATGGAAATATTTCAGCAAAAAATATTCTCCAACAAGTACTAATCAGCATATATTTTCTAGTGACATTCATTAGAAAACAATTTAAATGAACTGTTTTGTTCCTGATCAATATTTTGTTTTTATTTAATATTAGCATTTTAAAGAAATCCTTATTTAGCATCAAATAAAACCTAACATTTAGACTTTCCTAAACAGTAAACTCAAAGAACTTTTTTATACATTTAAGTTTGTATAGGTCCTCCATTGTTGAAATGGCACAATATTTTATGGTCCAACTTTCTAGTTTTTAGAAAGTTCAACTTTCTAGATGGTTATGGTTTGGGAATATGTGATTAGATGTATTCCTTTCTTACAGAGAATAGTGTGGGTGCGAATTTCAAGAGAAACAAAGACAAAATCAGAGGATACAAGAGGAACAGAGAATGTAGATTCTACTTGCTTGAAATCAGTGTCTTGAAGTCCAGCTTTAGCTTAAAAGATACCAATGTGTTTTGGAGCACAGTCAGGCAACTTCATTTTAGAGCTTGATCACAGTTTCTGCACACACAAAAAAGCAACTCTGAGCAGAGTTGCTCAACTACCAGCTAACTTAACTGAGATATATCTGACTTTGACAAGCATTCACAGGGACAGGAAAAAAATTTCATGAGATTTTGAGCAAGCAAATTGCAAGTCAATCTATATTAGTAGAACTCGGATCTCTCTGTTTTATATGAAATGGATCCACAAAAAAATGTGAATACTTTCAAATTCTAAAGAGCAGAGGCAATGAATCTTGATGTTTCTTGTTGAACTTAAGGATGTGAAAAACTGCTATGCATTTTCTTTTCTGTAATTCGATTTCATATGGGAAATAGGCAAGGACGTTAATTGAAGAATTTCTTGGAGAATTACATATTAGAAAAAAAAAAAAAATCTGTGTCATCTTTTTCTGTGTTCTCGTTACAGCCCTAAATAGAGGTTCTGGTTTGCTTTCTGCCTTCCAGCTTTCTATCCAGAGGCAACTAAAAGTGTTTGCTTTCTTCCGTTAGCCCTAAACAAGAACCCTCAAAACATATTTCTAAAAGTAATGAACCATCAGTTGCTAAAAGTGGCTCTGTACTGCAGCATTTATTGACCCTTACAAAACCAGAATGGCTTCACTGGCTTTCTGTACTCTGTCCTTTTGATCTGCTTTTTCAAAGGAAATTGAAATAAACAAGGGAGAGGTGCTTTATCTCCCTCACCTAATTTACTTCTCAGCTTTTTTTCATTCTTGGATTTTTGTTACGTCAGATAAATTCTGATTTCTACTGTTGTTTTCACCAGTAACAAATTTAATTGCATTGGCATTATGTGCTGTTTTTTATTTGCCATAATAACTCGGTGGAATAAACACTCCACTCGGCTGAATCAGGACAATTCAGTGCTTGCAGTGCTGTGTAACTACAACCACCAAAGGTCCAAACACACCAGTCCATATAGGCTATAGGTCACCTATGTGTCTGCCCACCTCTCTATAATGCTTAACTGTCAGTCTGACTGCAGGCTCAGGAAGATGGACTGGCTCAAGTAACAATCATAAGTGCCAAAATTATGATTAAATTAATAACTTCATCATTCTGCATTAAGAAGAGTACTTGAGAGTCTGGTTTATACAATATTTAAATTCTGTTGACTCAGCTGAGACCCTAGAAAATGAGTGGTCAGATGATTTTTGACTTGTTGTCTTTGGGTGATTGAAGGAGTTGAAGCTTCAACCTCAAATGCTAGGTTAAACCCAATCTGTATTTTATTTTAGATTTCACTTTTTAATTATCAGAAAACATGTGGGACAAGTACTGAAACCTAGTAATACCATTTTTATTTGCACAGCTCTAGAACACCAAACCTCCCAGACCAGAGCTTTCACCTGAATTCTACTTCGAAAAAAATTCCTGTGTTTACATTAAGAATCCAGAGAATCAAAAATGATACACAAATTCAACAACTTTTCTGTGTCACAGCACAAAGCAGACTTCTGCCTAGCCCTGATTTACACAGCAAAGGTGTCACATTAGACTAAGAAAAATGTACGTTTTACTTGATGGCATCTCTAGGTTTTATTGTTATATTTTATTGTTAAATAAAAAGCTCTTAGTATTACAGTTTGATGGCAGAAAAAGTGAGGCAAAGGTGTAAACACAGTTCATATGTATTATTTGAGTAACCAGGCCCCAAAGATGGTACCTACTGCTCCAATAAAAGATGTCACTGCTCCAATAAAAGATGTCACTGATCCAATAAAAGATGTCACTGCTTCTAACAAAGGCCATCTATGATCTCATTTAAATTAAAAAAATACATTGAATTTTGAAATATTTAATATTGTATCTACTGCTTTTAATTCATGTTTATTAGTAGCAGTATCTATTTGGGGTATTTATTTAATATTTAGTCAAGCAGAAATACTTAACGGTCGACACTTCATAAGGTGTGTAGGAAAAAGTTAGGGATTTAGCAGAATCTCTAGAGGGAAAAGCATTCAAGGGCTCTTGATGTTTCAAGGTAAACAAAAGGACCTGGAATACAGTAACATTTAAATCTGAACCCTTTCCTGAATGTTCTTTTTTTCTGTTAGTTAGATACAGTGAGGCAGAGGTGGGTAGTGAGCACAATTCAGCATGTAAGTTGTAGGATCAACTATGAGGTGCAATGCTGAATCAGAACACGGATTACAGATGCTGCAGAAGTCTGACACCAGAACAGCTGTTTTCAACCCCAGTGAGAGTTCTCCAGATGTTTCCTGGAGGGTTCTCCATATTTTCATCTGAGTCAGGAAAACCTTTGTGAGTCCTTTCCCCTCACCCCCTGCCCTGGGTAAATAAAGACAAGGGCAGAGGTAGGAAGACAGGATATTGTAAGTTTGGTATGGGTTACATTTGCATTTCAGGGTTTTAAAGACTGTCAGAATTGCTCTGTTCAGACACAGTCTATGAATTAAAAAATAAAATATAACTTCACTTTTTGGGGGAATTTTTCTTATGTGGTACAGTTGTCGGGCTCACAAAATGAAGACCTTAACTTAGACTTTTCTAAAAACCATGAAGTTCTTTGGACATTTATCAAGGTCACTGATATTTTTAAATCTTTGTCTCAAAAATCTGCTTTTTTATATTAATGGGTTTTAGCATGCTTTAGATTTGTCCTGGGATTTTGTCCATATTCCTATTTGTATGCATCTTTGCAGTGTATTAAAAAAGAAAGCTCATTTTCAGTTTTTAAAAACATCTTTCATCTGACTTGAGTAGAAGGCTATGATACTTAGATGTCATGAATTTCTCAGAAGTGACATTAAGTTCATACTTGTTGTTAATAAAAACCTTCAAAATTACCCTGGGAAATATCACTAGCACATTAAGTCTTTTGAGTCATATTTTTCCTCGAATATTTTCAAGTTGCACTTCTCCATATTCTCTTACAAGACCTTAATATTTGTAATTGCTGTATGGAAAACAGCAGGTGCTTATCTATCTCAAATAGCTAAGTGTATAGATTTCCAATCAGCTCATACTGATGAAGTGAAATTTAAATGAAACTAAGTATTTTTAGAAGGATAATTTTGAGCTGAGTACTCTGTACTATCAAATATTACAACCTTGATCATGGTACCATGTTAGGAACTAATGAGCATTACCCTATGTGTATGACCCTAGATTAATGAATTTTAATTGACTTGCCATCAGCACCTTTTTCTGCATCCAAAATTCAGCATGAACTTTACAGGTGTAGCCAGTTCGGTTCACAGCTGATTCTTTAACTTTGGGCAATATGCTCAGTTTCCAGGCTTTTGAGCATTAAGTACAGTAGAAACACTTTACTTTTTTTATCGTGGGAAAGATTCCTCATGGTACTTTCTGTGAAGTCTTAAAAACCTGGATAGATCCTGAATAAGTGGGAGCAGGCAGCTCTCTGAATAGCCAGGAAACCTGATGGTGACTTGGAAGCTAGGGCAACTCCTTGTTCTCCAGGAGTCATTCTGCCTACGCTTCCCTAGAGTCTCAGACAGAAATGGGCTTTTCCATTTTAACTGAGAAGAAGTCGAGCTCACGTTTTCACTGATCAGTTGTTCCATAGCAGGGCTTCTCAGATTAAATATTGCTCTTGATACTTAAAATAATAATCAGCATCTTCTGGTATTTGTGATATTCATAACCGTTATGCTTTCAGTGCAGTAGATCAATTTGAATTCTTATTAGGTTTGTAATTTCTGTTGCAGAGGTCAGATGCTGTACGAGTCACCACCTTCACTGGCTGCATGGGTGAAACCTTTCTAGACAGCAAGCCCATAGGACTGTGGAATTTCAGGGATATTGAAGGTGACTGCAAAGGATGTGCTGTCAGGTAGGTAATGCAGTGACTGTTTGTCATGCTCCTTTCAGAACCTGTCTTCAGTGGCACTGCGTTCCATGGTAAGCAGCAGGAATTTCCACAGCAGCCATCAAGATCCAGTAGACAGCTGTGGTCTGTATGCAATGCTGGGAGTTGTAGGAAATACAAAGTTAAGTTGCAATTACACCAAGAGGGGAAGCACCCAATCTGGGTCATAAATACAGTTGTTCTCTTAACAGAATTAAGATGGTGTGACAGTGCTGTGATGGAAGGACTCTTGCTAACCAGTAACCAGGATTACTCAAAACATGAGAGAGGGTGAGATCCACAGTGGGACTGAGTCTGGCTCATGGACAGCTGTGGTTGGGTGCCTGCACCTCTTACGCAGCACGGCGCAGAGTCAGATGCCTCAAGGTGGCTTTCACAGCAACCAGTGTAGTGAGCAGAGACCCCCAGAAGAGAAAGGTATTTCCATTCTCAAAAGAGAATGGAAATCCTGTCTGAGTGACTTGTGTTTCAAGGTAGGGTAAATGGCCCATCCAGGCAGAACCACAACTTAGGTATGTGGGTTCAGAACTCTTTTCAGGAAATTTAAAACAATGTAAGTTACTTCCTTTCCATATGTGTCCCTATCCTTAGAGAGCTGTGATCTTCATTACTCTTTCCCACCAAACTAATCTCAAACACTTTCCTGTGCCATGTCTCTGTTTCAAAAGCTGAGGGCCCTTATACAGAGGCACCACCTACTATTACAGCACAGTTCTGGGCATTATCATGTAGAGAAGGCAGACTCTGCGTCTCTCACATCCTTGTTCATGGCTTTCACAGTGACCCACTGTATGAAAGCAGCACCGTTCTCTTAGATGCTCCTCCTTCTTAGTGAGTTTGGCACGACCAGTATATGGTATAGAGCTCACGCTGCATTAGGTAAAGTAATCACAGACCCAGTCAGGGAAGGTAAGAGTAGGCAAGTTTTCAAACTAGCAGCCTAGTTTGACAACCTGGTAAGGCTTAGCTCTTTGAAGTGATGGAAATTCCAGTTGGGAACTGAAACAATTTTGGAAACACCAGAGGATTTCCTTGACTACAATTGTAGGCTCTTGGCACTCAGGTGGAAATTCAAGGACCATGATGATGAACATATACATTTCAGTTCCAAGCAGGTTCTAATGGAAACATTAAGTGCATCTCTGCCTAAATTTAATTTTCTCATTTATTAGTGATATTGTAGATCTGCTGGCTTGGAGTGGGGTGGGTGAGAGGGAGATGACAAAAAAGAATACTAGATTTGAGATTTGTATCTCAAATTAATTTTATATCTCAAATTTAAAAAAAAATAATTAAAAGCTCCCTTTTACCATAACCCATTGTTCCAGTGCCAGAAAGAGTTCTGTTCTCCTGCAAAATCTAATTACAAAAATCTAAATGTAAATGTAGCTATGGAAGGTGAGCGGACTACATTCAAGTTCCTTGTACATGTGCCAAGATAAATGCGAAACATGTTCCTGGACAGTATTTCATATGCAGGTCCCTTGTTCAAATTCAGTTATGTTTGTGATTAAACCAAAAGATCGCTGTCTTGCAGCTATCTGATCTGCGTGACAGAAATGGACAAAGAGCCTATCATAAAAATCATATCAAACGAGCTCAAGGCCTGATCTTTTCTGGTTTGTAATGACAGGAATGCCAAAAGATGCGTGGGGACTGATGCGTCTGCTGTTGTGATGTTTGTAATTTATGGGTAAACACAGAATCACAGTTCCCACGTTTTTTTCAGTCTGGGACCCTCCAGAAGTAGTAAAATCACTAACAATAAAAACCCCAAGATTTATTACAAGATGAAAAAGTACATAATGCTAGTTTATGTTGAGCATTGCAAAATGAGTCATTACCGACCGTAAAATATACGCGAAGTATTCCTCTTCCATCTTCCTCCCAGTTGTGCTTTTGTGTTGGATAGCTGGTAAGCTGACCTTACAGCTTCACTTGTCAGAATAGGAGTTTGATAGGAAATTAAACCAAGTTCAGGAAGACTCGAAGAGGTGTCCCCTCACTCCCCTAGCCCCCTCTTCTTTTTCTTTTAACCTTACATGGCAAAGGAAAATGGTTGGAATTGCCCCTTTTCAGCCCACAGGTGGCAGATGGTGAAGGGACTGTCCAGTTTGATGGTGATGGTTATGCCATGGTGAGCCGCCCGATCCGCTGGAACCCCAATATTTCCACAGTCATGTTCAAATTCAGGACCTTCTCATCGAACGCCCTGCTGATGTACCTTGCTACTGATGACTTGGTAAGAACAACCAGCTAACCTCCACACTCCTACAAGTTTCATGCCCCATCTTTGCAGTGGCTGAATTCATCATATTATGGAAACTTGTACCTTCGTTTAGTGGCATCATCCTGGTATGATGTTGCCAGCTATGATGCTTCACTGCTGCCCAAGTGAAAACAATGTTATAGTGTAGAAGTTGACTACCTAATATTTACCAGCCGGGGAGCATTATGTTAGACTGAGGGGAATTCCAGCTTTTCTGAAATTATTGATTAATTTTCATTTATCCCAAATGGTTACCTGTGCAAACATTTTCAGTTGTGGTTATACATTCATGATTTAAAATATTATACTGTGAGGGCAGGGATAATATGGGAAGAGACAAGTGTTAGAGAGAAGTCCTACTGATATAAAGAAAAAGTTTGCGTTTAATGTGAGTAGCATTAAAGGGGAACAGAATGGTGCAACAAACAGGATGTGATGGTGATGACATTTTTACAAGGACTACAAATGGTGCCTTTTACAGCTAAAATAGAGAATAGAAGCATTAGTTATAAAGCTGTTCAGGGTTTTTATTCACACACACTGTCAAATATATGCAGATAACAGGGAGAAGTTATTTATAAAGACATCTTGCCAGATCCTCAGGATCAGGAATAACTCAGCTTCAGCACCTCTGATTCAGATTGATTTGCACGCCTGACTGGGAGCAGAGTGCTTTCTTTAGCCTTTTCATATGGGCCAGAAATTATGTACATCAGTTCTCACTGATGCCTTGAAGAATTACTGAGCACTAACTGTTCTAAAAAAACAGTGTTTTTGTAAATCAGTCTTAAATCAGATTCCTGTATTTTGGGAAAAATTACCAGAATTGCTGGAATTATCAAGGAGGATACTCCTCCTCACTGACTGTAATAAAATATAGCATTTTATTATGATAATGAAGTACTTACATAGTTTTTCCAATTAACTTTGATAATTGAATATTGAAAGTATAATTAATTCAATTATATCATTTTGCATAATCATTTTGTATAATTAATTTATGTAGTTTTCTAGAAAAATTATTTACTTGAACTTCTGAAAAATATTGGGAGCTGGAAGGCAACTGGTTGCTAATATGTCTCTTGAGATACTGTTCCACCATACAAAAACTTTGAGGATGCTCTTTCTAGTGATGCATGAATAGACATGCATAAGCATCTAGAATACTGAGTTTGTTAAATTTTACTCTTTTCTTCTTAACATAAATTTACGTTCAGATACATAATAGTGTTATCAGGGTTTTGCATAAGTATTCAGCACATGGTAAAGTATTTTCATTCTCCATAAGTCTGAGCACAGGTGAAACTGGCCATGATTAAAATTATAATTTAACTTAAAATTTCTCTGGTAACATTCATCTCCTGGGTCATAGTTCCACCATTACTTGCTTAATGCCTTTCATGTTCTCTGGTTCCCTGGCTATTTGTTTTGCGCTTTGTATTCTGCCAGCTCTTTTTCTGTAGGTACTGCAGCATACACCGTTGCTCCAGTCAGCCATCTCCAGTTATTGCTTAGATGCTGGTGTCAATGGCTGATGAGGATAGCAGTTCATAGCTCTCAGTTGCTCCATCAGTACAAATTACTCTCTGGAAACCCTAGTAAAACAAACCCATTTTACCATCTTCATTATTCTTGTTTTCTACTTCGCAAGTTTAAATTTACCTAAGGTATGTAGTAAATGCACTAACTGTAGTAACAGACATACACTCAAAGCTGAGTATTAGTTTCAGGTAATTATCTTGTGTATTTCTGTCTTCAATCTGAAAACATAAAAGTACAGACACCCCATCAAAATTCCAGCCAACTTGTTAGCAAAATTCCAACTAAATTAGCAATCCAAAGAGAAGGGAAAAAAACCCACTTGTTTTGTACGTTACAGGCATAGACAGTAAATGCCTAAGTAGATTTTTTAAAAAGCTTTAAAAAAGTTGTCTATTGTTACCCAGGAAAAGGAAGTATTTATTTAATGTCATATGCCTTTTACCAAAATGAACAAGAATAATAATTTGTATATCTAATCCTTTTCATTAACAGAAGGATTTCATGAGCGTAGAACTCAGTGGTGGGCATATAAAAGTCAGCTATGATCTGGGTTCAGGTACAGCTTCTGTGGTCAGCAACCAAAATCATAATGATGGCAAATGGAAATCTTTCACCCTGTCAAGAATTCAAAAGCAAGGTGAGTTCCCGTGATGTCAGTACCACGACTTTTCTACTTACCTGTGCAGTACAGCTAACCATCTAATCATGAGGAAGATGTGCAAAATTGCTGGAATTATAAAGTTCTAGTGATTTAGCAACTTCTTTTGCTTAGATTATAGGTGTGTTGAGTTGCATGTGAGTAATTGTACTGTCAAACAGGCCTTTTATGAACAGGTAGCTTAATTTTCAGTCATAATTCTGCTTTAAAGTTGCATGAATTACATTCCAAAATGCTTCTGAGTGGGGGGAAAAAAGAAGCTTTTTCTTCAGTTCCCTGATGTTCAAAATCATCAAGCAAACCTGTGTGATTTTTTTTAGGACAGCAAAAGGTTTCATGCTGTGCAGTTCTCTCATGCTCACTTTATCCCAAAGTGCTTAAAAAAACAGACTTCAGTAGTGATTGTACAGTATCTCAGTAGACAAACACAACTGTTTTATATTCCCTAATGATATGCAGGATGCCATGATCTGAATTTGCATGGCAACAACTGGGAACATCTTCAGAAGTTCTACTAATTGTTTAATTTGTTACCTGTGCAAAATGTAAAGTGGTGGCATTTAATAAGATCACAAAGAATGCTGGCTATCATGCCGGCAACCCCCTTTTTTGTTTGTTTGTTTTTAATCTAGTTATAGGACTGGCAGAATCTTAATTTGAGCCTAATTAATTTTATCTATAGCATCTGTGACATCTTCTGTGCCTTTGTATCCTGAAGTCTTACTGCATTCTGAACCTTCAGGGTCACCACGAGCCCCTGAGCACACTCCTCCTCTGCCCCTGCGGTGCCAGCTCTCCACCTGACCTTTGCATTGCAAACAGACCCACTCTCTTGTCGTTTGGCTGAAGTGGACTTGGGAGCTGGGACACTGGTCAAAATAAGTCAGAACTCTCACTTGTAGATTTGCGGCATCTTTAGAGGAGGAGTGCCTCGTAGCTAGCCAGTTACCTTAGTTCATCCTTAACCCAGGAGGTCTTAAGATGAAATATATCGCATAATTGTAATTTATTAATACCATTCAAACATATAATGTGTTTATAAAGAAGATACAGGTATAGAAATGAAAGGAAAATTAATCTGTTTACCATAAGATACAGCAGGAAAGTCTATCCCCCGTTCCATTCTCTTTCACTCCTGAAAACAGTAGTTTGGTTTCAGGTTTTGCACATTCCTTCTGTCTTTTAAGGCATTTAATTAGTCTGCTGCTGCTACAAGAGACTCACCTCTGTGGAAGAGCTTCTGTCAGAGAAGACTCTTCCTCCTATCATCCCATCACTCCTTCCTCTCCATGGATTATACATTACCATTTCCAGCCAGTCTTCCCTTTGAAATCTCTTAAGAGGTTGACAAGTCTTTTATCTCCAAACTCAGTCTATTACATCTTTAACCAGAAATCAGGCTGGTCACTTTTTTAGTTAAAATAAAGGTCCATTTCATTCCTTAGGTATGTAGATGAGAGGGGGCAGAGGAAGTGTAAATTATAAGCAATCTCTTGCATTTTACTGTCTGAAGAAAAGAAAAAAAAAAAAGGAAGGGAGGGAGGAAAGAACCCTTTCTTTGCAGCCCTGTGATAGAGTATCCCTTTCTTCCTTGGGGACTGCTCAGTACTTTTCACTGTGTCTTGTCTCTCTCATTGAACTTTATATTCTGTATTAATCTGTACATTAAAAATATACATGGAACAAGCATTTGAATAGGATGGTTGTATGTAGTGCATCACTGACTCCAGATTGAGATTAGACATGACAACAACTGACTCCTTTGGGTTTGAAAATGGTTTAGAGTAACTGATCACCAATCTCTAAGGCACATAACAACAATGTTAAAATTGTTACACTAAAAAATCCTGCTCAAGTGGCAACCTATGGACTGAAATCACAAGTTAAATTTAAAATGATGTCTTCTGTTATTGTCCTGAAGTGTGACCTCCAAATTACATTGACACAAACAACATACCAAATTGAAACAGATTTAGAGAATATATAAAAATAAGGCCTACAGACTTATGCTATAGCCCTTCAGGTTGTTACAGAAACAGAGGAAAGTGCAGGTCTCTTCCCCTGCCCATAATTAACAATTTGGAAATCCAGTGTCTTAATTGCAAAATACAAGCCTCCTTGTCTCTCTCCTCACCTGTTCATCCTCCAAATATTTCTCTATTGGTTTCTTACATTAAGACAACGTTGTTTATGTCTGATATTTTGAACTAATTTAAAATGTCTTCCAGCCAACATATCAATTGTAGACATAGACACCAATGAAGAAGAGACCATAGCAACAACTTCTACAGGCAGCCACTTTGGGCTCAACTTAAAAGGGCATGAGAAAATATATTTTGGGGGATTGCCAACTCTGAGAAATCTAAGGTAACGTGAATTAAACAAATTTCTCTACCTTTGGTAAGGGGATGTAAATGCAGTGTAATCTTATTCTCTGTATTTATTTCTCAAATTCACTTGGAGTACGTGAATGAGGAGTTCTCAATGTACCCTGTATTGCCACAACAAACCAATGCTTTATTTGCATATACTGTGTATTTCAATGTATTTCACATAGCTCACATTACACAAATACAATGGAAATAGCGGTAACAGTGCTGTACAACTTTCTGATGCTGTGCAAGAACCATGATGTAGCTGACTTTTAAAGTATTTTCTGATTAATAGAATTTTTGACTTCAGACTTACAGAAATGGCTCCATACTGCCACAAAATTAAGCTTTTTTTTTTTTTAATAAGTTTTTGCATAATCAGGGTCAGTATACTTCTAATACCTATAAAAATACTATGGTTAGATATAATCTAAAATTATTTGACACAAATTCTTTGACAACTAAGATTAAATTCCTCCTGTATTCAGGACTTAAAGTATATGATACAGTACTCTGGATGTCTTTAATTTAAGTAGAATGAAATATGGCAACTTTTTCCCTTCACCAGCTTGATCCTGAATTTCTTAGGCAAATAAGACTCCCAGTATTTATTTGTAAAATATTGCATAATATTATTGATAAACTTTGACTTAAGCTTTAATAAACAAAAGAAATGGTATAACAGACATTGAATTCAGTGACTGTGTTACGTGGTTTTAAATAGACAAAAACAAAATTACTTAAGGTTTAAATGAATATTCAGCAATTTTGCAATGACAAGAACAAGAAAATTCTGTGCTGCGATAAACCGGTGAGCAACACAGAAACAAGCGCATTAATCTATGTCAGCTTTGACTACATGGCAGAATGACAGCCTTGAAGTGGTCTTGTGCACACGAAATGGTTGTGATTAGTCCACAGGCTAAAAGAATGGATGTATTTGTTAATTTATTAGGTTAATAACTGACCTCTGATGTCAAATCACCTGGCAATAAAAAGATCTAAGATCTATTTTACTCACAAAATATAACACTATATTATGTAATTGTGAATTCACGCCAGTGCGTAACAAAAAGTCTAGAGCAATTATCTTCCACTTCCTTTGTGGTTCCTTACAAAATCAGTCTACCACAGCTACTTGGACCTGTGGTAACCATTCTTCCTACAGCTATGATTCATCCGTCACTGGGGAAAGATGAATGTTGTGATAAATTAGAATCAAAATAGTGAAAGGGGGATTAGGGCAAAGCTGAGCTACAGCAAACAATAGATGCTGAGGTACCCGTGACTGTAATTATCAAGTTGTGTCAGTTCTGCTAAATTCTTTTACAAGGGTTACTTTTACTAATGGCCAAGTTATGCAACAAATTAGAAATGCTTTCTGATATATTACTTTTTAGGGCAGCCATTTGCAGGGTAACCCTGCTAATTATTATAGGCTGATAGTGTATATAGAATCTTACCATCTATTATGTGTTGTTTGTAAATGATGTATTATCTGCTTCACTGTGAAATATTTGAATCTTGCTAATAAGTATCATTTACTATGCTTAATGTAATTTTGATTTTTTTTTTCTTTCTCTCTCACCCTAGTATGAAAGCAAGGTAAAAATAACCAGATTACTTGCATGACTTGCATGTGTGTAGCAAGTGCAGCTTGAAAGCACAAGTAGCAATGCAGAAGCAGCATGTGAGCAGTATTTATACCAGCTGTTACACTAAGGCTGTTAATTCAGCTGCTGCAACAAGCAAAGCTGCTCCCAAGTGCCTAACACTGTCGTATTACATGCTGTGCCCACACCTACACAAAAAACTTTTATTTCCTTCACACAGCTGCTTACTTCAGCTGTTTGTTTATGACACTGGAATACCTCAGAAGCAAAACTATGGCAAGCTGTATTGCTGAATTTAGTTCTGACCTCCAGTCTGTAAGAGCAATATAGTCCCAGGTCAGGCAAGGACCTCTACGCTTGGAGGCAGTGAAGTGGTTACTGAGGAAGATATGAAACCAAGGTGCAGATTTTTGTGAAGTTTGCCACTTCTCAGTTTAAGGACAGGAGGATGAGGGGCGATAGAGGAGGTCACCTAGTTCTGACTGTGTTTTCAGTTTGCAACTATTTGTGTCCATTACTATTACTTTGGTATGTTCAGATATGAACTGAACTTTGCTACATTTTGCAGTGTAATTCCTGGCTTGAATTAGAAAAATGCAGCTTCACACTCCCAATCCTGAGAAAGATTATTTCCTCCTAAACTCCAGAAATCTTTGCTTGTGTTTCCTTGAGATTGATCCTAATTTAGCAAAAACAAAGGCCAAGAATTTATGCAAGATCTGAATGAACTTGGACCTTGTTTTGTATGTTTTGGAAGGGAACAAGGGAAAAAGGAAGTCTTAGGAAAACATCAACCAAGTGTTCAGTGTTGGCAAGGATGTAGAGTTCATATGGGTTGGTAATTCTAAGATAACACTTGTAATGGGACAGCACAAGGGCAGTCTGTAACTGGGCAGGGTGGCAAGGGGGTAGGAACGTGAATGGTTTCTGGATAGCAAAGAGAGGAGACTATAGGCACTGCTGACAATGACATGGCAAAACTGTTCTGCTGCTGGGAAGATGGGTCTATAAAGAAACTGGGAAGGAGCTGGGAAATAAAAAATCAAAAATGAAAGGTGACCATAACTACATGACTACAAAATAAAGCAGAATATGGATCGCTTTAGTAAACCAGATGCTTACTTTAACTTATGTTCAGGATGCTAATTTGCCAGAGAATATACCACGCTTGCTAGGATGGCTACAACGCAAAGAATGGCTTGCAGTACTAAAATATGCAGCTGAATAATATCTTTGCAAAGTGGGTTTATTTTGTAAATAATATTCTTTAAAATCTTTTCTTTCCTTCCAGGGATCTGAAGTGTTTGGGTTTGGGGTTTTTTTCTCTCCAGAGTTTTATCTCCTTATTTATTTTTTACATTCATTTTTCTTTCTTTCACCTGTTCATATTATTCAGGTATTCTAGTAAATACTCATGGGTAATATTGTGAGTGAATTAAATTGTCCTTTTTTTTCTTTTTTGAATTTACTTTCCATGGTATGAATGGCAACTTTTTCTCTGAACTTTGTAAGGCTTTTCTTCTTGCAAGTCTAGTTCAGATGTTGCCAGCAGTTACGGTCTCACTCTGGTGTTCCCAGGCCTGCGAAATCATAGTTTTGCATTCAAGCATGGTAGCTTTGGTGTTACTTTCAGGGGATTTCTCATTTCTTCAGTCAACCAGCTAATGAGCCAAACCGTGGAACTCTGCAATTCTACTACAATATTTTCCTCTTGGATGGACAGTTAGGTTCTGCAAAAAACCCAAGTGTTTTGTTTTCTTTAACTGCCTGAGCAAGTCAAATGTATTGCTGTGTCATACAAAAATATACAGCAGTTTTCATAGGAAAGATTCTGGGAAAATAAAATACATAGGAAACAAATGTCAATCCACCTGAGGATAAAGAATTCCTAAAGCTCTTAAAAAAAAAAAAAATCAAATGAAAATTTTTTTTAGTCTTTGGCAAAGACTTTATCCAAAATGTTCATATGCTGCTAAAGTTCCTCTTTCATGAGGATCTAGCATGCAAAGAGATGAACGACACATCT
The DNA here is from genome assembly GCF_015220075.1 of Falco rusticolus. Lineage (NCBI taxonomy): Eukaryota > Metazoa > Chordata > Aves > Falconiformes > Falconidae > Falco > Falco rusticolus. Next base: position 34,993,841 of record NC_051192.1, read on the forward strand.
GTCTTCCAGTTAAGGTTTCTCATTGTTATGATCTCCTAGCTTGCACTTTTCTGTGTTGCATAAGGAACAAGTATGTACTTATTTCATAGCTCACTGCATTTAAACACCAAAATGACAGCACTCCTTTTTTTTTAAAAAAAAAAAAAGAAAAAAAACCCATACCACCACACACAGGAAAGAAAAGAAAGAAAAAAATGGAAAAGAGGACTATTGTCAATTGGAGATAAATCTCTTGTTACACCTGTGAGTGATGTTTTAAAGCAGAGTGTAATATGTGCTGATAGGTGGTAGAAGGCAAGCTGTATTCATCTGGAGTGTATTTGTGTATTTAAACAAACAAACAAAAACCCCGAGCATCTGTGCATCTGAAAGTGCATGTGTGTGTATGCTGATTATGTTCCCACTAAATTCTATTTTTGAAAACACATTGTACTTCTACATTTATTTTTAGGCCTGAAGTGAACTTGAAGAAATATACAGGTTGCCTCAAAGAGATTGAAATTTCAAGAACACCGTATAATATATTGAGTAGTCCTGATTTTGTTGGTCTAACCAAAGGATGCACACTAGAGGTTAGTCTGATTTCCATGTACTTTGGTCTTAATGGGTATAAATGTTTTCTGCTTTCTGATTTTATAGCAGAATATACAAATTCCATAAGGCATATTCAGACACGTGTAGACATCTAACCTGAAAATCAGTACAATGACATTTAAGAGAAAGAAGGATGAATGAGTCTCATCAGCAAGTAGACTAGTTTTCCAGATCCTAACTTTTTGGACTGCCTCCCTGGCCCGTTGTCACATCCCTATCCCTAAAAAGTAGAATTTTCTTAAATCCTTAGCTATGGTCTAGCTTTGTTTCATCTGACTATAATGGGAATTATTGACATTAATAAGAATTACACACTGACAATATTGCAAAAACCTTTAAAATCTTTGATGTAATTTTAAATCCAGGGATCTAAACTACTTATTTTATAACAATAATAATAATAATAAAAGTCACTACAGAAAACCTGAGGTACTTTGAAAATCACAGTGTATTTGGGGGTAACTGAAACAGTCACCTTTAGGATAGGAGCTGTAAAGTACTTACTGTTACGAGCTACCACTGAGCTGGAAGGCACATTTCTTACTGATCACTAAGAATGTGCAAAATTGATGTCATTATTTTAACTTCAGATGCAGCTCAAGTTTATTTATTTTCCATCGTCTCTGCTTCTAATTAGCAGGCTTTCAATGCATACAAAATTCAAGGAATCTGATCCTAAGTTTGGGAGAAAAAATAATAATTTTCCATGGAAGAATTAAAAAATATTTCCAGTGACGTTTGTCTCCTAATGAATAGTTTGTATTTCTTCCCTGGAAATGTATACTATTTAAGACAGTTTTGCAAGTAGATGTATGATCTAGAGTTCCATATCAGATACAAGTACAGCAAATCCTAATGAGCTGTTGTTAACCTGATGCTCTCCAAACATTTTTTTTTTCTACAAAACATTAAAAATTTCCTTTGAACAGTGACTGGAACTTGGCCAAGCCAAACTAAAGACTAAGACCCTATTCTACTGGGTTTATCACTTGCACCTCTGGCCTTCATCAGAGCAAAAAGCACTCAACAATAGGACTCTGAGGCAGGATATTAGACTAGATAGGTCTGCCATGAAATGGCCATTTTTCAGTTTTCAAGTTTATGATAAAGCTAGACTGTAAACAACCAGATTGCTGAAATGCTTTTAAACCTTATAAATTTGGTTTCAGCATAATTCTTCTACAGAAGTTTGTATTTATTCTCATTTCTTTCCTGAATAGGAAAGAAGATAGTTGTGTTCATTTTCTTCTGTTGCTATGAATCTCAGGAAGTACTTTGTTTTTCTCATTTTGTAACACTTGAGGTTTCAGAGTATGCAATCTAATTTGATTAACTATTTTGGGGGGGGGGGGGGGGGGGATTAAATAAAATAATTAGCCAAAACAGGATATGTAGGATAATTAAAAAGAAGTGAAGTGAAAGTAAAAGATAAAGACCTTTTTATCCTGAAGACTGAGGATATATGCTCATTTATTTAAATACCTTCAGATTTCAGAGAAAGATGAACATCATAAGCAATGATTTTATCTTGAAAACTCTATTATCTTTAGACCTCTACTGAAAAAATGGTGAATTAATTTAGAAAAAGTCACTGTTTCTATAGATCGGTCTTCCACAGCTGGAAGAATACATGAGTGGGCAGCAATTACAGAAAATCTTGAGGAGTATGCACTGATTAATTATTTGATGATACATTCTACTCTTTAAATTGTGTTAATGGCTACCAATATCCAACGAATTGGGCCATGCACAAGGAGTGCTTTATTTATGAGCCTGAGTCATTAAGAAAGTAGTGGTCCTTAGTGAAGCAATACTAATGAAGCATAATGATTGATTAATGAAAATTACTTTCTGGGCATTTAACAAATAACAGAATCTAGTTTATGTTCATATTGGCTGTTATCTATTGTATTGATTTAAAAGCAAAATCCTACTGTATTAACTCAACGGAAAACATTCATACAAAAAACACCCGAGAGCAGTTATTTTTAATCAAGAGGATGTACCAAAACAAGACTGGAACTTTGCCTTCCTGTAAGACAAGATTCCAGAAATAGTCTAATGATGCCAGCTGTAAACCTGTAAATTACTGTTTGCACAACACTTTGAGAAGTAAATTGCTTAGTGTTTATTATTACTTTCCATCTCTTCACACTAGTTATATTTACATAGTGTATTATTTTAGTTAAGAAATCTTTCTGCATGTTCATACTCTTGCTTTTAATGCTACTAATGCACTTTCCTGTCCTCTTCTTCCTGCAGAACATTTATACAGTTAGCTTCCCCAAGCCAGGTTTTGTGGAACTGCAGCCTGTCTCTTTTGACGTGGGCACAGAAATCAACCTCTCCTTCAGCACCAAGAATGAGTCTGGGATCATCTTGTTTGGCACAAGTGGCACAGTTGTCCCCCCCAGGAGAAAGCGCAGGCATACTGGAAGGAAAGCTGCCCATCTGAAGCGAAAGCGCAGACAGACAGGACAGGTATAAGGAACCTAGCAAAAGATAATGAAAACCCACAATTTTACTGAACTTCTTCCACTTTGTTTGTTTCAAGAAACTGTCAAGTGTTTAACTTAAATTCAGTGCTTGTGAATAAATCATTTCTAATGTTATCCTTTATCTGATAGATAATCTGATACAGGTTCAAAATTGTTTTTTTGCATTGGAGTAACTTTTAAAGATTTACAGTAAGGCATCCATTGCTTGTTGCTAAACGACAGATTTTTTTTTCTATTATGTGGATGCTTCCATGCTGTTTTTTTAATGAAACTTAAACATTAGAGAATACTGTTCTTCACTCATTCTGAGGACTACTTATGCACTATTAATGCTTGGAAACATCTCTCGCTCCTGTTCATACAGACATAAATGAGGATCATTCAGTTTCCTCTGAGACTAAAAAAAACCCCAAAATGAACAAACAAACAAAACCCCCACACCAAAACCCAAAAAACCAACAACCAATAAAGCTGCTAAAAGCAGTGCAAGATAAGCCCCTTGTTGGGATCACTGCTGTGGGATGTAAGACTTAGGAGTGATCCAGCCTCTCCTTCTCTGCCGCAAAATACAAATCTGCAGTATAAATTCTTCCTAAAAAAAAAGATAGTCAGTCTGTTCAGAGGAAGTAGCAGCAGATTCCAAGTGACTAACTGGTAAAAGTGTGATCGCTGTTAGAAGTTATTCCAATCTTGATTAATTAAAAACCTCACAGACAGACATACTACAGCAGAGATAAACAGAATATTTTGCTGCTTGCTTTGTTCAGAACTTCCAGGAAATTCTATTTCATTATTCTCCTTCCTGCCTATTTTGGAAGAGAGCTCTCAGTGACCTGGAGGAACACAGTCCAGGGACAGCTCACCTGCGTGACATTTAACTTCAGGGTAGGGGTTCCTTTATCATTTCCCAGGTTTTCAGGTCACAGAAGTGAACACGACATTCATTGCTATAGTAACTGGAGGTTATATCCTGAAATTTGTTACAACATGATACTGGTTGCTAGAGTAACTACTAGTGTGATTTGCCAGCCCTCCAAACATAAAACTCACACTGAGATCAAAGCCGTTTAGGGCTTGATCAGTTTAAGACCAGACCTTGTAACAGCAGAAATCAGAAGAATTGTATGTTAGAAGTCTCTATCCTTCCCTGAAAACAGGTATGCAGAGAGTTAAATCTTTTGATAAGGCTTTCCAGCATGACCTCATTTTACCCATTCCTCATTACAAAAATACAAGAGTCTGAATGTAGCAGCAGAACTGAAACTACAGTATCTTGTCTGTGGTGAGCAAATTAAAAACCAGTGCAAGAAAATAAAACATACACTCTAATGCAAAACTAAGTGAAGTAATTTCTTTCCAAATATAACTTACTTTCTCACACCCACATATACATTGCAGGCCTACTATGCAGTGTTCCTGAACAGAGGTCGACTAGAAGTACTTATCTCCACTGGGATACGGGATCCCCACAGAATCACCATCAAACCAGAAGCTGGCGAGTTTCACGATGGCAGAGCACACTCCATCCGGATAGAACGAACTAAAGGGTAACAAATACCTAGAAGTGCTACACAGCAACAGCACAACTGATTCAACAAAGCAAATGTACTGTTGTCTTTGACTATCCATGTAAATGCTTCTGCTGAGGCAAATAATTTAGTGTAATTCCATTCTTATCCAAAAATTTTTAGAAGTTAGTTTCTGACAGTGCTTACTATTCTGCAGAGCTGGGTTTACACACTCTCTTAGGCTCAGCCTGTTTCTCCAGAGACCTACATTAGTCTGAATTTGCATCTTTAACCTGATTCTTGGCAAATATATTTTATTAATCAAATCCGTGGATGAGAAATACTACTGCAGTGCAGTAAATCACCTTTTCAAGACATGTAGAAAAAGATCATTTTCAAAGTATATAAACAGCAACAGCACAGCAGGCTGTAGCCTTTTTGAGATGCCATGTGCCCCATATACATGGGGTTGTGGTCGTGCCCAGCTAATTATGGTAAAACAATGCAGAGACACAGTCCCAGATAAACAGCAGTCATTCTTACTGCTGGAAAGCCATTGCAGACCTTCTCAGACCATATTGTTTTAAACACAGTTTCACTTAAATTCCTTTGCCCTTTCTCAGACACTGTAAACAATGCTAATTACACTTCACCATTCAGAAAGTGATTAGAAACAGCACCACTGTAGCATGTAGGACTGGGGCAGTCAGTATTAATTATGGCTTGGACTAGCCCTTCTTCCAAGTAGGGTTTGTTGTGGACATTTGGACATACAAATGTGTATATAACTGTACAGACATTCAGTGGATTAGTGCATTATGCACAATGTTGTTTTGTTTTGTTCAAAAAAAAAATCAGAAAGAATATACGACATCCAGCATGTTACAAAATGCACTTATCCAAGCACACTAAACACTAGGCTTCACCCTCTCACCCCTGCAACACTGCAGCCTTCTTGAGCAACAATTCCTGTCAGTCTAGTCTTGATTTGCCTTTCTGTCCCTTGTATAATTTTCTTTGCTTTGTTCTTTATCAGTATAATTTTCTAACTGAATTTCTATTATATCATTAAAACCCCCTTGTAAATAATGACTTCAGACAATACCTCTCCCCAGCTTCAATTAGTAGTTCAAGGTAAAAAAGTAAATTCTTTGAGAGAAGAAGTTATTTTGGAAATGGATGACTGCATTTTGTGAAATATTTTGTGTCACTCGTAGAACACAAATATGCAGATGATAATAAGAAGCTCTAAACAACAAATAAAATTCTCTAATGCAGTGCTATAGCAAGTACAGTAGCCTGACATGTGAGAGTACATCAAGACACAACTGCTGTACAATGCCATCCAGTGATGATGCTTGTTCAGATGAAAGCTCTGTGTTTTCACAGTAGCTCTGCTATAAAACAAATTGTCTGAACTCTGCAGTTTCTGTAACCTGACATAAATGTGAAAAGGTACAAATTTAGATTAACTCCGCCTCTGCTCATCATGAACTCGAGCTTCATTTGATTAAATATGAGGAACAGCCTCTGAAAATACTTCAGAGAGATAGTTGTCCGTATAATTACGAAGTTTCTGCTTCTCTTCCAAGGTAATTATAGGATACTGTTGAAGACTAATGCACATCATTGTATGGCTCTGCTTGGAGACAAAATGTTTACTATGGCAATGGCTAAAGATGAGATGAATTATTGCCTGCTGATGAAATACTGACAATCTGTATCCATGGCTAACATGCAGCAGCACAACGGATAACACGAGTCTCGACAGTCTTATTTCCTTACACTTCCTCTAAAGGCAGTGGAGAGAAGTGTCCTCTCTGGGACACTCCACAGAACCTAAATTAGTCTGTTGCTCTGAACTGTCTCCAGAGAAATCACTCACCTTCTGTTTCCACTGCTGCAGGGTCTCAGGAAATCCTACAGATTGTCCTGAAAGATATCCGCTTTTAATATCTGCTTCCTCCAACCCTTTGAAAAACAAATCACTTTCTTACTCTACAGCTTTCTAGACCAAATGAATCCATCCAAAACTATGAGGAAACTGGACAATTTGCATGTAGTACAACAGTTATCTAGTTTATCTAAGTTATCTAATAAATACTTGTGTAAATAACAAAGTCAAGCATTTTACATACAAAACCCAACCTCTTTTCAATAAACGTTTTTAATATTCAGTTGCTAACATTTGTAATTATTGTTAAGGAAGTATATTGGAGTTTAATATAATTTTGCAGTTGAAAAAAAAGAGGTTATTTGCCAGAAACTGATTCTTTCTGTTATGTCATAAGAATGCTCAGTAATTCTGAAAAATCAAGCTACTTACAGATAACCAACTTGGGTTTAGATAATGAATTGTAGTCAGAGAAGCTTGACTAGTTAGGTCCTGATGTTTAGCATGGCTGTAGCATATTTGAAATAAAAAACTGCACTTCATAAATCATATCAGAGTTTACCAGATGCATATAGCTTTTCTGTGGTCCTGATTCTCTCCTGGCTGAATTCTACTAATTAGAGTCTAAGAACATGAAGAAATTATTCCAACTAACATTCTACATTCACCTTCAAAAATATTTAAGTTCTCATGCATCCTTTGCAGCTCAGCTCACCCTGAGCTGGATTTGTTCAGAAGTTGGAGATTTTGTATTTTTCATCAATGGTAAATTGTCCCAAAGATGGCAGTTAAATTTTTGATTCCTGTTGCTATATCTTGTTATATATGTTACCTATCAAAATAATCCACTGTCTCTCAATTCCACAGCCCTTACATTAACGTTACTTTCTCAGTATAGATAATGTATGGCTTGGCAAACTAGTTTTTCAGTTTGTCCCCTTCACCATGTTTCCTTGTAAATGTGGTACAAACACACGATACTTGCACCTCAGCAGCTCTGACAGGCAAGAGCGTTCAGCTTTTCTCTCACATTTGGATTCTTGCTTTTGCCATGCTTCTTGCTCTTTTTTCCATTCCTTGACTTAGCTAGTGGTGCTGTGTTTCAGAGCCTTCTACCTTCCTCTGTTTAATATTAACAGTATCTTTCCATGAGACTGCCTTGCCTTTAACTTGAAGCATGGACATTACCCATGAGAATGAATTATAGTACGTGTATCAGTACATGATGAAGAACCAGCAATTTTCCTGTTCTGCTATCTCCCCCAGAAAGAAAGCTACCAGATCTTTTAAAAAGGATACAGTGTGTATCTGCGGTTGATTCTGCAATCAGAGAAGTCAGTAGCAGTGTTTGTCCCCCAGCAAGAAGATAGTAACTTGTACAAACCTGGAAATGGGGAGCTCAAGCAAAATGTGACCTTGTGCTCCTGCAGGGTAGATAATTATGTCTACCATCACAGTGCAACAGGCTTGGCCCTTACCATGTAGCCGAAAACCTTCTAGTGGTTAATACACATTTAATGTGAGCTGCTAATTACATAATTTGGGTTGCTCATAGGAGTAAATGGGACCTGCAGAGCGGTGATTTCAATACAGGCAATAACCAGAGTAAAGTACTGATTTATTTGCTTTCAACTCTTTTTCACAGGGTGTTCACTGTTCAGGTAGATGAAGACAAAGTCCAGACTCAGAGATTGCCAACAGACCAGCCCATCTCTGTTAAGAAACTCTTTGTAGGGGGTACATCTTCTCAGTTTCAGACGGCAGCTCTCAGAAATATACCACCATTTGAGGGCTGCATATGGAATCTTGTCATTAATGCCACGTAAGTCTCACTGATGCCAACAAACACCCAGTTAATGAGGTCTGAGTAACTATCTTGCCTGCCAAATGAAGGTTCATTGTTGCAAGGAACCATGCTAACAGCAAATCCTAGAATATGATCTGTTTTCTTAATACGCCCTTCCTTTTTCTGTCTCTGATATGTGCTCCATAGACTATGCAATTAATGAACTGTTTTACAGAAAAGCCACCTGGCTATTTATCCATAAAATCAGAGAAATTCAACAGTAATGCTGCAGTAAGACTTGCCTCAGTGATAAGTATTTATAGTGTACTATAACACTTTATTTTAAGTAAGGGTGATCTCCAAGAGTATACAAATTCTGAGAACCACCATGGGAATTAATTTGCTTTGTGGAAGGTGCGTGATGCAGTAATCTGGAAGGAACATTTAAGTAAAAAGAAAGGGAAGAGTGAATAAAGTAAAATCTCTGTAGAAAGTTCCCGTCTAAATGTCTTTCATATAACTGAAGTACCTAAGCCAGGATCTCATCACTGCGCACTCCATCAACATGCATCAGAGAGAAGTACTTCTCCATGGTGTGATTCAGCCTCCCTAGGCTGATAAAGCTTGCCAAAGAGCATGCCTGTGTCTCTGCGCTGACTATAGGAAGGAAAGCCAATGGTGACTATTGCCTCTAAATTGTGTGTCCCACTTCTGTACCTAAAACAGATGGAATGAATCCTGGCTCTTGTGTCCTGTGAAGTGGAATTACACTGCAGCATGTAGCTATTCTTTATAAAAGGGTGGTAAAAAGACAGAAAAGCTAATAATAGACATCACTTTCTTTATGTATTCTCAGCCCCATGGACTTTGGTCTACCTGTGTCCTTTGAAAATGCAGATATTGGCCGATGTCCCTCTCTAGAACCAGAGATTAGGCCACCTGAGGATGAAGAAAAACCAATCCACACAACAGTCCTGATCCAACCTGAGCCAGACACTAATGGGGAGAAAGAAAGACCAAGGATGACTCCTGCTTCCCCTCCTCCTCCAACACCATCTCTATCTTCAGCACTTGTAAGTGTAAATCACTTCACTCGGGTAAAGTTTGAGAATTTTCTTTTTCCAGGCAAAACTGAAAAGCTATCCATGAAGAATAATGAAATAATTTGCTACAAAAATAGTAACAGTTCAGCATAATATTGTAAAGGGAACACCTTGTTACAGGTCAGTAAAACCTGTGGATAATGGAAAACCAGTTGATGTTATTTGCCTGTATTATCGCAACAGTAGATTAAAGAACAATATAGCAGTAGAATTCCTTTTGGCTTGCATGTTTAGCCCTAAACGCTTGCACTCAGGATGTAAGCCAAGCAATATCTGATCAGGGTTGGAATGGAAATTTTCCTATGGGAAATACATATCGTTATGATATTTTGTGTGCTGTTCTCTGAAGCACATGATAACAGCCATGTCAGTGACAGGATGAAGAAACAGGTAAACCAGAGAGGTCTGTTTGAGATGGAATTGCTCCACTGCTGTTTTATAACTTTAAGCAGGACATTTACGAACTTAAGAACTGAAACCCCAGTCACTGCTAAATTGAGTTCAGTGGTTGTTGCCAGAAATCTTAAATCGCTAGATACCAGCAGTCTTATACAATAAAATTTAAGAAGAAAATTTTTCTCTTACAAATGTAGCAGTTTTACAAATTGATGCCACATTTTATTGTCCAGAAAAGACACGTTCAGATATCTGAATATTAAACTGAATAATATATCTACTGGAATGTATCTATTGGATATTCTTAGGAGTAGGAAATCCTTTGCATTTTGTTAGACCTGCATACAACCTACAGGTTTATGCAGGACATAGTTCAGTATGGATGAGGTTTCCAAACAGTGTGAAAAGACTGCACATTTCCCATTTAGGAGCCTATTTACACTACTATAAAAAGATGGTTTTGAAAGGTTAACAACTGGAATATTTAACTTCCCTTTTTTTATATATCAAATACAAAGGAGTCAGTAATTTTGATAGTTTCTCCCAGACTGGCTTCACAAGGTCTTTCAACCATTTTGGGAGGCATTCCCACGCTGGGTCAGGCTTAATCTGCATTCCTATTTCACACCTTCTCACTGACACAATATCACAGAACACTGAGTTTATCTGTACTGTATTTTTCTGTGTGACCCAGAGTTATCAATTAATTGCGTGAAGATGGAAAAAAAAAAAAAAGTGATTATCAGTGAATTGGTTGGTTGTAAGTCTGTCAGAGACAAAGGAACCCAGCTTCATTGCTATAGTCACTCCTTGTTACCTAACTCATTTTCAGAATTCATACCTAGTTTTCCTTGGACATGGGTAGGATTTCTAACAATAATTTCCTACAAAAAAACAGTACAAAAATTAGGCCAAACCCCCTAACTTTTATATTCAAGGTTCATGGCCACCTTCATTGGCCAGGTACATATGGCACAGCTTTATCTAGAAGGACTTGTCAGGCACTACTGAAGTTTCCACAGCACACGCAGTCATCTGTACCTGGAAAGAGGAGCCTGCAGTTCAAGACAGGCAAGCTCCATCTTAGTTATTACCCTGCCCCGAGCCGCGGAGCTACATGTATTGGCTTTTTAATGCTCTAGGGCAACATTTTTGATTCATTCCCACAAGGTGGAGTAGTTGTAACACGAGGGGTCTGATGCATCTTTCTGCTTGGAGTTGGAAGTAAGCAAATTTGCAGTGTAGTAAGGCTACCATAGAAAGATCAGGAACCAGGCAACAACAAGGTAAGAAGACTTATCCAGTTTAATGGTGAGTGTTGTGAAAGAGTGCAGCCATAATAGCCTTTGATCAAGCATTATAAACAAAATAAAAAAACACAGAAGCAGGTGACAGAGCAAATGCACACTTTCTAAGACTCTAAAACCCTAACTTTTAAACAGCAAAATTAAGAGGAATAGTTCTGCTCATAGACCAGAAACTAGTCCCATTGTAACTAGGTGAGTTTTGTATATCACATAGCTAGAGTCATGATAACTTGAAAGAGGAGTTCAAAACAAAAGTCTAAATAAAATGCCATTACTACACTTTCCCTCTTGGAAAAATGAAACCATTTTAGTATTTTGAAGGCTTGAAAGTACTATTAAAAAGGCAAGTTTTTACATTCGTCTAAGCAAGTTCTCCAAAGTATTTTTCTGGGAAACGTTGCAACAAAGTAAGTAACTACAGTCTAATCATGAAATAGCATTGATATGACAGTTACTTATAGAAAAGCCCAGTGTAGAAGGAATGTATATGGAAAATATACAGCAGAAAAAAAATTATTTCCACATGGTAGGCTTAAATAGGGTATCTGTTCTACTTAAGTCCTTTTAGGACTTTTTTTTACCTCTCTTATCCATCTGCATGCAAAAGGGGAGTGGAGTTTAATCCAAAATGCGAAAACCTAACTTCTACTAAAGGCAAGACAAGATCTAGAAGTAGGATAGTTGGGAAATACACTTGGTCACTAGTCTGCTGCTGCTGCTGCTTGCTACAGATGCTAAAATGTTTCTCAACATTCTCAACCCTGGGTAAACGCTGCTTCTGCCTCATGTTATTCACTGCTTCTCAGGATTCGCTTGCCACTGAAATGAAGAGCGCCAGCATTACTTCTGTATTTCACTCCATGACGGTATCTGCACTATTTCTCCATGCATTACTTCATTGTTTTACTAACACTAATCGGTGAACTGTAGTGACTGCTTCAGTGGTGCTCCCTTTTTCCCCTAATTACTTTCTCTGTAATTGCTAATACAGCATTGTTTGTAGAGAATGTGTGACAGTTCACCAGTGGGCTTTTGTGTTCCTTATTTCCACTGATACACATCTAGCTTGACTTACCAGTCAAGTCCCTGACATCTGACAAGACTGAAGTGCAGCTGAATAGTTCAGTCTTGAGGCTCTTGGGTAATATGGGAGACTATTAAGCAGCCAGGTTTAAACCCAGGACACCTGAAGGCCATTACTGAAAAACCAAAGCCGGGATATTTTAATATAGGCTGATGAACCATGCTTAGTTCACAGCCTTGTGAAGGCTGTAAAACTGGCTGTCCTTAGATAAAGTGAAACCAGGCACAGGCTTGTGAATAAAACCTGGAAGTTTGTTAAGCATACCTTACTGATCATTTTGTTTTTCCTTTTCACATCAACCTAATGAATATTCACTATTATCAATCAGTATTTATCAGTAAGTCACTGTATGCTTGTTATGATTCCAGCCATCACGTTTGGCGCTATCCTGCAGTCCATGGCCTTTCTTACAGTCCTGCTTGGATGCAGAGCAACTGCAGGGGTTTTGCTGATGCTGGGCAGCAGCTGAAGTGTCAGGGACAGATCCTTTACTAACATATACCAGGACTGAAATTACTGTCAGACTATGTGCTTTTACCATGTAGTGTGTAGAAGTATGCCACTCAAAAGTGTGCGTTAGTGTATTTTCCATTTTTCTCCTGCTGTTCCAGTACCAGTAGTTAATCTCTATCTTCAAATTTTAGCAAGCCCGAATGCTATTTCAAGTATTATATATACACAGTATTATTATTAACATAGTTGTTAAACTTCTAGATAAACCTGTAAAGTTTCAAATAATTAGAAACTTTACCAGATTTATAGGACTATGATTTTTTTTCTATTTGATGATCACTGGAAGGCTGCTATTACACATTCATAACTGCTTGATCCGGCTGAATTTTCCCTGTTTTTTCCCTCTGTTGCACACTGATGTGTACTTGTAATGCATGGTGGTTTACCCTGTCATATTCAAACAAGAGCGTTCGTTGTGGAAAACTAATTTTTAGAAGTATTCTATACTGTTGTGAAGATTTTTGTGATGTGTGAAAGCAAAAAAATGTAACACTGCTGAAAAACTGAGTGAGAAGGGGGAAAGGAATTTCCTCTTGGCAGCTGAAATCTCATTGCCTGATGAGTCACTCATGACATTTTCAAAAAGTTTCACAGAAAGAGCTCTTTGTCAGTAAAGCACTGCACCTTGTGCTTTGCAGGTCCCTGCTGAGTCAGGGCTCAAATAAGAGACTGTCGCCAATCCAAAATGATAACAGCCACAGTGCTAAAAAAGAGAGCTCACAGCTATCAGTTTGGGGTTTTTTTCCCTGGCGGTATTGTCCTGATACTGTGTTGTGTTAGATTCTTTGAGTAGTTTTTTCACTATACTTTCAATGGGAGGCAAAAGCTCATCAGTAGGAGCTGTAATTACCATGGTCTCGCCTTGCCCCAGGCACCCCTATACAAGAGCTTTAGGGCCAGAGATTAAAAGACCTGGTTAAATTAAAAAGAGAAGATTATACTGGGCAGAAGATATTTTACCTTCCATTGTTGCACCATGTTAAGATCAGTAGAAGTGGAACAGACAGGGAGGAGTTTCTTTCTTTACTGCCTGGGTGATGTGTCTACATTAGGCAACTCAGGGAGTTTAACAGTTGTTACTTCTATCCATCAGTTATTCGGCTTCCTTTATTGTTTGTGGGGGCCTTTCAGCAGCACCAGGGGAAACGGCAGCACATTAAAAAAAGAATACAATTGTAAAACAATATAAAGAAGTAAAATGGAGGACTTGTTGACAGGTGCAGGATCTGAAATTACTTTTAACTCATTATTTTTAAGGTGGCTAGATTTCAAGTTGACAGCAATGCATCCCTTTAAAACTTAAGTCTTGCTTCATTTCTGTAAGAGAGCATCCTACTGTGTAAAACTCAGTTATGTGAGCTAAGAGTACACTGAGCTGCCTGGAAATCACTTAAGACTCTTGTAAATGTTCACTGGAGGCATGAAAGCAGCAGTGTTCATATATTACTTTTATTTGCTTTTACAGCCAGCTTAATGAGCTCTGCTTTTACACCAAGTTCCTGTCATGCTGGTTTGTAACTTCAGCTGGTGTGATGAGACATCAACACACTGGGAAATTGCGGTGCCAGTGTCTGGACTAGGTGGAATATTCTCAGTCCTGAGCAGCTGGAAGACTTCCAGCATGTGCACTGCTGAGATAGATTCGAAATACGAAGTTTGTATGATCACTGTATATTTTGCAGGATTCCTGTGCTGCTGACACAGAACCAACCCTTTTGGAAGGTGGCAAGCAATTTGGTCTTTCAAGGAACAGTCACATTGCAGTTGCATTTGATGACACCAAAGTGAAAAACAGGTATTGTTTATTTCAGCAATGAGTTTTGATAGAATCGTGTCAAAATAAAATGCCCCTCTCTAATATTCTCAAAAGCATCTCCCAAAATTATGGGCATAATTTGAAGAAGATCACATATGATGGCTAATTCATTAAGCAAACATAAAAAGCATTAAAGCATGATATCTAGGCAATGAAGTGCCCGCCTAAGTAGCTCTCGCAAAAACAGTTTACTTCTTTGTTTGCAAAGATTCGGTCACAAACAGATCCCAGACCGAGTCACAGAAAAACAGAGGAATGGAACCAGGTCATGCAACTGAGTTCATAGTCTTCTTTTTCAGAAGAAAGTTTCTTGGGTCAGTAATTTGATAATTTCTTGTAATAAGCAAACATTATTTCCCCTTTCCTCCAACAGTTAAGATCAAGTTTGCACAGTAAATAGGCAAAATGACATTGCCCTCCCAATATATACATACACATGTTGATATGCAAAGGAATTCCAAGAGCTACTTATAAAAATGCAGCTGTTTTCAATGGATTTGTGAGGCTGTAACTTGTTAATTGTTCATTTTTGCTCTGAAGCCACATGATCATTAACAAATATGCTATGTCACACCACTAAGCATTTTTGCTGCTTTAGAGTCCATCAGCCTCACACTTATTTTTACCTACAAAGATGCCATACTGCCTATTTTCATGTATGCTATTTTTAGAAAATAGGCATATAATTAAAAGAAATATGTAATCCTACAGTCCTGGCCCATCTTTTCAAATAAAAATCCTGGCCCGATCATTTTAATGCAATGATTTTTTACATTTATATTATCAACTACTTCCAGGTACTGACTGCAGCTCAGCTTGGGCTAGGTTAGTGATGTGCTGCCAATACAACCTTAGTATCTACATAATCTAAATAATTTCTTCCCAGGTATTTTGCTGGGGGGGGTGGGGTGGGTGGTGATATTACCATTTTGTCCAAGGGGTCAGTAGACCTCCTGAGACACACCCCCATTTTCCATTGGGAGAAATCAGAATAAATGTTTTATAAACTCTTCTATCTGCATCTTTAAAAGTTTTGCAACCTGTCTTCAGGCAATACAACTCATTAGAAACTCAGCATTTGCCAGCTGTCACTACAGCTCACTCCTCTTTGTGAGCATTATGTGTGTGGATGATGGATAACGCCGCTGGAATTTTACAAGCGCTGGGATTGTCTAGCAACTACAGCTGCAGCTGAGAATTATATCTTGAAATCTTATGCCAAGGTTGCACTTTTATATTTCCACAGCAAAGGGACTAATGAACACTCACTTGTCAGGGATCGGATATGTGTGAAATGCAATTCATGTATAACCAAATTATTTTTCTTAAACTCTGATGGACAAGTAAAATGGGCCACTAACTGTAAAGTTTTTTTAGAGGAATACAAAAAGGTAAACAGATAAATTTGTCTGCTGTCTGACTCTAAATATCTTTTTCTTTGTTGTTTTCCTGTTTGTTTGTCCAGACTTACAATTGAATTTGAAGTCCGCACAACAGCTGATTCTGGCTTGCTGTTTTATATGGCCCGCATCAACCATGCTGATTTTGCTACAGTTCAGATAAAGAATGGGCTGCCCTACTTCAGCTACGATTTGGGGAGTGGAGACACCAACACAATGATTTCCAATAAAATAAACGATGGCCTGTGGCACAAGGTATAATAGTCTCTAATGCTAAATTATCCTTTGTAATGCTAAGAGCATTACAATTTTTTTGCCTTAAGGTAATTGCAAAATGTAGTCTATACAAGCTAAACTTTACAATTAGGATCTTCTGTAGTCTCCAAAATCTGTGCTTTCAGATTCACTGTTAAGTACATGGTACATATTCCACTAACAAAAAAGCTAGAGCTGATCTTTGAAGTTTGTCATTCAGGAAACACAGAGTTCTGGACATATTTAGAGTATTTCTCATGTATGGTAAGGTACTGCAGAAACTGTTCTCTCCTGCCTATAGGGCTCAAGTGAGTATCAGCTCATGATAATGGAATACATCATTAAAGCCAGTTGTTTCTATGTTAATAATGTCACTGTTCAGCCTTAATGCTAAGAACAAAGAAAAAGGAAGTAACATTTAAGTAAATCTACTCTGCATTATTAATTCAATTCATTAGGGAATCAGTATCATATTCATGGAGGTATTTGGTAGTCCCTTCTGTGACTTTATGAGAGGAAGCATTTATGTACAATGCCTGTGGCATTTGGATGGTAAGGGAAGGAATACCACAGCCATGAAGTTTAGAATTTACTGGGCCAAGAACAACAGACACATAGTATATTCATCAGGTAACATGCTTGAAGGCACCCATAAAGACAGAGAATAAAGAATATATGTAACTATGTATTCAAATTGTATACTATTAGAGACATTGAATTTTGGACAGATATTTGCAAGGTCACCATCCACACCTCTGCCACCAAATGAGAAAAAATCTAATTGCATTTTCTGTTGTGCTTGAATTACTCTCATGAAACCCTCTTTGCACTCATCCTTCGTCCCTTGTTGCTTCATTGCCACCTTGTTCTTGCAGGAATTTTATTCATGAACTTTTTGATGATGGCAAATGCTCTATACCAAGGTATTTCATGAGGGGAAAAAATAAAGTTGTAGTCATTATTTATCTGGTTTACATAATGCCTAGGAGCACTGGCAGTAGACCAGGGCCCTTTTCTGCTAGATCCTCTATAAATATATACAGAAGAGATGTGCTTTGCTTTTTTAGCTCTTTTCTCTATATTCTAAGAGAACTGGAGCTTATATTTCTTAATGTAAGGGTGTGCCCTTTGGACGCACAGCTTGGCACTCTGTGAGAGAGGGACCCTTGTTGTAGGTGCCATTTTTGTAGGAGAGAATTGAGACAAAATCCATAGTCACGGTTCCCCAAAAGCACAAAAAAAGTCCATTTTGGGATGGGGTAAAAAGGCAACCTCTTTAAGAAAAGACCACAGCCTTTGTTTTTAAGAAAGCAGGGGCTTCTCCTTAAAATAATGCTTTTAGTGACAACCTTTTATCCATTTGAAGTGGTTTAGGTTAAAACATTCCCATCAGGCCTACAGAAGCCGCATCTTGCTGCTGCTGTCTCCTGAGGTCCTCTGGAAGAATGTCTGTTCCCAGTTCCTGTCTCGCTCACCAAATCCTCCTTCTGCCCAAGATGCAATTATCCATCTCAAATTTACGGTTGTCCGTAAACACCAAGTTCAGCCCCTCACCTTCAGGCCTCCCATTGTTAGTGTTTAGTCATTCCCATTGCATGACAGATGTGCTGTCACACTGAAGCAGAAGCAGCCTTGTTAAAGAAAAATGCTGTGTGTCTCTCTGCTGCTCTGGTGAGCTAACTACTGTGCTGCTTGGAAATCTGCTAGTATGCGTGTTGCATTTTACATTTATCCCTTTTTTATACAGAACTATTATTACATCGATTTGTAGACATCTCAGTATAAACCTTTGGAAGGACATTGGCCTACAGTTGTTGGGGTAGAATTTCCTCAATTGCACTTCCTCCGTGAGATTCAGAGCCCCTTTGTCTGAACAGAAGCCATGATACTAACAGAACGTAGCTGGTATTATATTTACTCTAGCATGAACTATGATCTGAGGCACATCGAAACTAATGGAATCATAAACTCAGTGTTGTCTGCAAACATGTGCTGCAATAAAGATTTGTAACCAGTGCCGTTCATGTTCAGCGTTTACTATTCCCTGTACTTAAAATTGCTGTCTGATTCCAGGAAAAACAATATTGTGCCATGCCTGTGATAGCAACAATGGAGCTTTTTAAAGGAACCCCAAGTCCGTTTCAGCAGTTCTAATAAATAATAGTCATGATGCCTCCCAACTCAGGTGTAATTCATATGTTTGCACAAAACATTGCACAGGGGCTCTCTCCCATGAACATTATCCATAGTTGCTGCCACAGTACTTCTGTAACCACTCCTAGAACCTTCTCATGCATAGTTATGTATTTTGGACTGTAAGGCTAGTTACAATCTGGAAGCACTTTGTTGTCAGAAAACTCTCTGTAATTGTATTGTATTTGTGTGTCTCTTTAGATAAAAGTAATTCGAATGAAGCAAGAAGGAAGCCTTATAGTAGATGATGTTTCAAACAATACTGTTAGCCCCAAGAAGGCCGATATATTGGATGTTGTAGGAATGCTGTATGTTGGAGGATTGCCCATAAACTACACAACTAGAAGAATTGGTCCGGTAAGCAAGTCTGTTTAAGTTATCTTACACTTCTTAAATATGTCTTGATAGGTACCAATGTCTTCCCAGTTCAGTTTTGTTTTGTTTTGTTTTGCTTTTCCATCGGACTGCTCAAGAATATGAATAAAATGGACCTTAGTGGAGATACACTACATTCTTACAATGGAAGGAATGGACTCAGAATCCAGTTAATGCAAAGAACTAGAAACAGCAGAGTTAGTTACTGTTATGGAGGAGTAAAAATGTCCATAACCTTGTGTTCACTTGGATCCCTGTGCAGCTAGAGTATAAGGTCCTGAATACTACTTGCCCTTTCTCTTAGCTGTAATTAATCTAGCAATAAATGATAACAGTGAAAATGTCTCCTAAGAGAAGCAGCAGAACCCAAAATTACTCTTACAAAGTACCCAGTAGTACTGCTGCTTACAGATAACTGGTTTTGTGTTGTTATTACGAAACTAGGAGGGAAGTAAGGTCATGAAAGCGCCGTTGTCCTCTTTCTGTTTCCAAATTAAATGTGCATATATCAATTTATCGCTGTTTTGGTATAAATGCCCAGCTTCTAAGCTGACACAGAAGATACCTTGGCAAACAGAGTGCCCAGACAGGTGAATATAATTTTGGCCTAAACTTTGTAGAATTAACTAGGAACACTGTATTCCCTCACTTGGCCCATTTGCTGCATCTATCTGCACAACTACATGTCAGTCATCTCACTTTCCTGCTGCCCTCCCACCCACCAGGATATGCCAGTATCAGAATCAGAGAAAAACCTCTTCCCTGCATTATTTTTCTGTCTGTGCGTAAGGGTTTTTCAAAGCCAAGGCCAGAACTTGAGTTAATTCATTTATAGCAAACAAATTAGGCATATAGTGCAGCACAATTTGGAAAAAAACTGGAATGTCAGCAGCAGCTATGTCTAGGCTCATTCTGGGTGGTTATACAGATCAGTAAAGAGAAGGCAAAAGTACAAATCCTGGTGGGGAAACAAACCAGGCTCTCAAAGAAACTGCATGTAAGTAAATACCATTGTAGTAAGACGGTTATGGAATGGCAGATACTAGTCTAAAGGCAGGCAAGAGTCCACCGGTTCAGGCGGGCAAAAGAAATACAGAAAAGGAATTCCTAGATCCTGTTTAAGTAAGTCCCTATAATAGCTCATGGATGGGGAATGAAGGAGAAGAGTAACCACTCTAAATCTGAGAGCTACAATCCATACAGAAAACTGACCTGTAAGTTTGTATTTCTCATGAAAATGTGGATTGTGAAGAAAGCCCAGACTGAGGCAAATGTACTGATCATTTGGGTTTACCAAACAATATCTGAGGCACTGAAAAACAAAAGCAATACTTAACTACCCACAAAATATAATTCCTAATACTATCAAATGATGTTTTCTGAAATACATCTGCAATTCACAAATACCAATCTAAGAAGAAAGGTCTACCCACAAAATATAATTCCTAATACTATCAAATGATGTTTTCTGAAATACATCTGCAATTCACAAATACCAATCTAAGGAGAAAGGTAAAGGTAACACTAAATCCTTACCTATTGCTCCTCGTCAGAAGTAATGGAGGGAACCCATGCACATAAATGGCTCAGTCTGGCAATAACAGTCATGTCAGATCCTGACAGTCTTATGTGCTTGGGGATTTAAATGAAGCTGTGACTTCAAATGTCATTCACAGAAGGTAAAAAACAGCGCTTGCCTTTCAGTCGTTCTCAATAAAATACATCACATGATGTATTAATAGATGGTTGTGTTGTAGGCTTCACGTAAAGGCTTTGAAGCAAAGTAAGTTGAAAGGATGTATTATCTTCATTAAGGTTTTCTTCCAAACACACATCAGCCTTTTTAGACACTAATCTAATACGTAATCATAGGTAGGTTGGCTTCCTATTCAGTGCAGAAGACTGATACCTACTTGTTTCACTTCAGCAGTTGTCACATTTTAAGCACTCAAAACTCTGCTTTCAGCAAAAGAGGTTATATTGCCTGTTACCATGCTAAAGTATAACCGGATTTGCTTTTCCATAAAGAAAGTGAAATTTGAAATGTAGAGAATGTTGTAGAGTTATTTATGAAACTTGCATTTCTATTATTTATTCTCACAGTGAAGCTGGCAAGATTTGTTTGCTTTTGTGGCATTTTTCTTTTTTGATAACAAAACCTTGTTGATTTGGACATGACTTTCACTTAGAAATTAGAAAAATGTCTATTTATGAGGAATCTTGACAGAAAACATTGCTCAGCTCACAGCTGAATTTATTCACTGATATTGCTCAAGTTGTCATGAAAATTTTGTACAGGTATGTTTAGCAGTAATAAGCTATATAATTCCACAGTACATTCAGCTTTGATTTACAAGGAAATAAATTCTTTGGAAATTCTTTCAAATTGCTACTCAGGATATTGTCAGAGGAGGTAGTATGCAGAGTCAAGACCTCTCCCTGCAGGTGTGTCTTTTTCCTTTCTCTATTTGTACATATTTCTATGCTGTATTTTATATGCTGATTTTTATTTTCCTGCTTCCTGCTGCATTGCTTATTAATATGTCTTCCTTTTCTTCCTCAAAGTATCTGTTTGTTTATCATTTTCCTGTCTCCCACTGACATCAGGGATAAATTTTCTGGTCAAAGACCAGAGCCTTTGTCTGAAGCTGAGAACCAAAATGCAGCTTCTGCACACTTCAGAGAGAAAAGGGTGGGAGAGCTCTGAGGGAGATGCCAGTGGCTTTCAGAGGTCCCATGGTCTGCACTGATCACAGCCAGGGCAGCCTCTCACCCCTGCCCCACGCGGAATCTCACTTACACCACCAGCTTAAGTGTGCACATACCACACACTTGGGGTCACAGTAATGTGCTCCCACTGCAGAAGCCAAACTGGAGGTGCAGTTTGCGAACTTGTACAGGAGCCTCCATGTACTCTAGCACATCCCCTGCCTCCACCTGCCTCTCTGGTCAACGGAGTGGCCCTTGTCACCATAGTCACCAGACCTATAGAAGAGTTATTACATCGCGAACTATGTTAACAACCTTTACGTAGGGGCTTTGTTCATTTTAGAAGCTGTGTACCTGCATCAGCTCTGTCTGACCATGCAACATTGGGTCCATAGTAAAGTGATTAAAAGGGGGCAAAAAGGAAAAAAAAAAAAAAGCCCTAGTAAAATTACCAGTGGCTGGAGAACTCTATCCGGTATCTTCATCTACTCACAAACCCCATAACCTAGTCAATTAAAAAGGCATAGGCCATTAAATTCCTGCATTGCTGATGTAATTTGCTATATTTCATTATGCAGTGTATTATTTTATGTCCTCTCCATTAAGCCAAATAGATGTGACTCAGATCACATCCCTGAAAAGTAATGTAATTCATCCTCAGTATGACTGAGATTAGATTCCAGTTATAATCAGATATTAAGGATTAGCCATGTAAAATGCAAGTTTTATTCATCTCCATAAATCCAGCAAAGAAGCAGAGGAAAGGTAATTCTTGCTGACGTACTTTAGGTCTTTATGCTGAGCATTTCAGCTTGCTTTGCACAGTTATACATTTTGTTTGAAATATTGCCTGCAGGTCACCTATAGCATCGATGGCTGCATCAGAAGTTTTAAAATGACAGAATCACCTGTTGACCTGGATAATCCAACTTCCAGCTTCAATGTTGGAAAATGCTTTGTCACTACACAGAAAGGAGCATACTTCGATGGAACAGGTTTTGCCAAAGCAGGTAATGAACAGCAATTCTGTTGATAGCAAAGAACAGAAGAAGAGGAGATGCTGCTTTCAAAAACTTCCAGTGCTACCTAAGTCCGGTTGACTGGAGGCAAAGTGAGATACTTAAAACTCTCACTGATCATTTTTAGTTATCTTGCCTAGGGATGGACTATGTGATTTTCTAGCAAGGTCTCACTCTAAGCACAGCCACCATAACAGTTACTCATATGATTTCACATGGAAATGGAGTGCATTAATAATGCTGAGTTAGTTACCTTGTATTACTGGCAACACATTTTGTGTGATTATTAGGAATAATGTATTAAATGCTTTTCTTAATTTTATCGTGCTTCCCCTTTTCTCTCCAAGTTGGTGCATACAAAGTGGGAACAGACCTGCTTGTGGAATTCGAATTCCGTACAACACGAATGAACGGTGTTCTCCTAGGAGTCAGCAGCCAGAAAATGGATGGGCTTGGCATCGAATTAGTAGATGGAAAAGTGAGTAGCAAAACATTTTTGGCTCTTCATAAACTGGTTTTAGAAAGCACAGGTAGTTTAAATGCAAGCTTACTACCCCAATCTCAAGGCGTCTCAGTCAATATCGGGGCTGTCCTTTATGCAGCACTTGCCACTTTCCCTACATCAGAGGCTCTTACGCTTTTACAAAGATATTTTGAAAGATTCTATAACAGTTGCAATTCCTAAATCAGCAACATCAGGACCTAAATTGGTGAGAATATGAAAAGTTTTGAGGAAAGGCTTTGTCATTAATAATACTAGTTTCTTGTGTGTAACTTTTATTTCAGAGCCTGGAAAACCAGTCAGTAATCTACCACTATAAAGAGCTTGGGGTGGGGGTGTGAAACACCCCAAAATGAAGACAAAAAAATTGAAAAATGACAACATATAAAACAATTATGCATATTTCCACTAGTGTTTATGTCAGTTACATAACCCAGATCCCAGAGGGACAGGGAGTCTGTGTCTGGTATTGAATTAGCTTTAGTGTGTGCAGTCAGAGAATGTTGACTTTAAATAAAAATTTAAAAAAAATAAAACCACAACAAAAAAACTGTAGAACTGTTTTGAGAACTACATGACTTCCATGTCATGCTTTTCAGGTGATGTTTCACGTTGACAATGGTGCAGGCCGTTTCTCTGCTGTCTATGAGCCCGATGCACCAGGCAGCTTGTGTGATGGACACTGGCACAAGGTTCGTGCAAACAAGATCAAACACCGTTTAGAGCTGACTGTAGACGACAGACAGGTGGACAGTAACAGCCCAAACAGGGCCTCAACCTCAGCAGACACGAACGACCCTGTCTTCGTTGGAGGATATCCTGGTGAGCATTTAACACACAAATGATGCTTTACTTGCTCTGGCAACACTGCCTTGGTAATGTCTTAATTGCAATTAGGACTAGTATGCTAAAGATGATGAGTAACACTGTCCAAGTTTGTATCAGTTGGCACGGATGCTTGTTTCTGTGTCCAGCTGCATTTCAGAACAAAAAGTTCTACAGCACCAAGGGACCCACAGATCCCCCTGCCAAGTTTCAAATGTAAGCACTGTCACAGAGGAGCAGGCATTCTGCCTTCTGCTGCCCACACACAGCCAGCCTCCCTCTTCAAATTTTGTTTAGTAACAGCCTAATAGTAACGGCATTTGGCAAATTTAAATTTAATTAAAGAATGCATACATGCCCTTGGTGGAGCAAGGAACTGTGTGTGTAAATCAGCCTGCAAAACCTGAGGAACTGAAGACTCTGGACAAAAGCTTGCACAGAGAGGTGAGAGGATACTTTCTCTTCCTGATTAATATCTTTGCTTGTGGTCTGGTGGTTTTTAAAGGAAAAAAATATTTAAAATTTGCTAGTCAGTATTCTGGAAGCCCTCGACAGAACTTGCTTCACGCAGAGGTAAATTAACAGGATCCAGAACTGAGCTGAGCTCCGCAGCTAGCTTCATCTTCCACTAAGCTGGTAACGAATGCTGGTATCCATCTGTTCACAGACAATAAGTTTATCTAGCAGCAGTTTACTTTCTGAAAACACAGTTGTTTGAAAAGTTCCAATTTTTTTGCATTTATAAACAATAGTTTCCCTCTAATTTGCAAACAAAAAAGCTAAATATGTTTGCAGTATGTGTCTGCTCTAGTGCATATGGGGGTCAATGGCAAGATGCCTCTTCAGTTAATTCCTAAATTATTTTTTGGAAGTTGCTTTTCCCCCCTGTTCTAGTGCGTGATACAGTGCATCCAAAAAGCCTTCTTTCTCAAGCTTCAGAATATTTTCAAAAATGTTCTTAATACTGAGATGAGAGCTGTTCCTCAGTCACAGTGACTATTGATAGGGACCAACTACTTTGTGCCAGAAGGAAAACAGCTTTGTGGCAGCATTTTTATAACAAAACAGGATTGTAGCATAGGAGCTAGCAATAAAGAAACACTGCAGATGGAGTTACTATCTCATCCTGGACTGTATGTCAAGAGGAATATAGCAAGAGAAACAAATGGAAGTAACACTACAGTCTGTACAAAACAAGCCTACACTTACGTCATGCTGAAGTGATATTCCTGAGTTCAGCCACATGGCAAGTTATGAATTCATTTAATAAACCTACATGCATATTCAAACACCTCACACTTCTTTTGCTGTCTAGTCTAGCTCATCCAAGATTTGTTTTAACATTCCCAATACCTAGACAGCCTCATCACAAGTTTAAAACATAGTATCATGGAATTATGTAAAATTAATAAGCATTTGTATTTTCCAGTCCTCTTGAAGGTTCTCCTGACTGCATAAACAGTGCAAAACAGTTGCAAACCAGCTAGAATTAGCTGGTGGAGAATTTCCTGTGGAGAGAAACTTTTCACCACCAAAGCATGAGCAAGGATATAAGTTCCTAGCTACCCATAAAAGCCATTTCTTATCTCCTACTATCATTCTTGCTTCTGCAAGGATGGACAGATGGATTCAGCCATCTCATCCTCTGTGAACCAGCATAATGCTATGGCCAGTCAGTCCTCTACAGGTATAAAGTTCTTTCTGCAATCCTTACTTTATCAGTCACACAGATTTGTATCAGAGTACATCCCTGTAGCTACTTTTTCACTTGGAAGAACATAGAGAAACAAATTGAGCAATGAATTTCAAGTAGTTGAGAAATATTTCCAGCTTCCCAGTCAAACCAACCCTCACTTCTATCCCCTCCTTTAGTGGAAGAGAGATACTCAAATCCCTGGCTTTACTATCAGCAAGGAAAAAAGTCAGAATGCTTGAAAACTCAAAACTCTTATTTAAATGACACCTGAAGTCCCTGCCGAGGAACTGGCTTTCTCATGATGTTAGAGCTGAGAATTGCATCCATTTTGGCCTTTTTTTTTTCTCTGTTATTCTGTGGATAAATAGCTTGAGAAGTTGGAGATTTGCAGGGCTAGCACGTATGCATCATACACTATGATGTAACATTGAGGTAACAAGCTGCTATTTTCCTTCATTTCCTTTATGCCATGTTACTGAGTTACATGGTTTACAGTGACAGTTTAAATGCGTTCAGTTTCTGCCACTGTCATGCTAGGACAGAAAAAGGAAAGAAAACTTGATTGTTGCCCTAACATAAGCATTTATCACATTCACTCATAATGTTTACCATTTTTTAAATGAAGAAGATATACAGCAAATAAAACATCTAAATATATTGCTGAGGACATCTCCTGCAGGACTGTCAAAGAACAAACTTAGGGTAGTTTGAGTTGATACTTAATTCCTTTTGCCTTTTTTTTTTGCCTCCTTCAGATGGTGTGACCCAGTTTGGGCTGACCACAAATATCCGTCTTAAAGGATGTATTCGATTTCTGAAGCTCACCAAGGGCACTGCTAAACCTCAAGAGATTAATTTCAGCAAAGCTTTGGAGCTGAAGGGTGTTCAACCGCTGTCATGTCCTGCAAACTAACTGTCATGCAGCTGATATGGGTCTGTTTATATAAGCACCTCAGATTAAAAAAGAAAAAAATATCTATATATACATTGCAATCATAATAAAATATCTTTATGCAAAAAAATTCCGTAGTGTTTGTGGTATATTCAAATGGCTATTTCAAGGTACCTCCCAAGAATGCAAGAAGTAACCCTTTCCCCCCGCTCCATTAAGGGAGTAGAGCAATAATTTTTATCTGTCTCTTATAGCCTGAAATGGAAATGTTTCATCATTCTTCTGATTATGCAGGGTGTTCCTTTACTACAGAACTTAGAATCAAAGAATTATCTTAGGTTGGAAGGGATCCGTAAGGATCATCAAGTCCAACTCCCTGAAGTGTTCCCTAAGTGCTTTTGGTGAGGTAGATCTGTAAACTTGTGTTCCTTTACCATTTTAAACACAGTGCACTTGTGTGCATGCACAACTCTGTCCTTCAGTACAAACGGGCACATTACCTTGCTTCAAAAAAGTTTTCTTCGATCACTTCCAAGAGCTTTATAAAATTCTTGTGACCATAATATTTCAATTCAAAATCTTATGTAGTCTACATGGCTGCTCTCATGCTACAGCCATGCAACCAAGTGCAGCGAAAGAAAACGGTACTACTTGCTCAATTTATTTGGCATTATTAAAGAAAATATGTTGCACCTAAAATCCCTGCTATGTCATTTGAGCAGCACCGCATTTTAAGAGAGGTGATGTTGGGAGATGTAGTCTCTAATGGAAGGTGCAGAACAAGGTTCTATCACTTGTTGCCAAAATTTGGGAATAAAACTCCTTAACACCAATGTAGTATTAAGAAGCAGGCGTTATTTACTGCGGCGCAGGATGCACGAGGGATCGCTCCACCTAACGTGCATCCCCAACTATTTCACAGGTCTCATTTGATGTTACATAGCTATACATATTCATTACATTTCTTGGAAGTATTTGCATATATGTGAGTCTTTCCAGGACCATCATTAATATTATAATCTTTTTACACCTGGGCAGTTATGCCTCCAAGTGGTCGACTTAAGTTTCAATGGTGTCACTTGCTCTAGTGTCCACCATTCGGAAGGGGGGGCCTTTTTGACCCAGGTATAATGGATCCATGGATTTAATCCATTTACTTTCATGAGGTTTGTGTTGTCAAGAGTACCTGATACAGTCCCTTCCACTTCTCCTGGAGAGGTTCAGAACTCCAAGTCTTTATATATACTTGGTCTCCCAGTTGATGTGGATGCACTGGTGTGTTGAGAGTCAAAGGCTCAGTGATGTCAATATGCTCTTTGAGAGTTTGTCCTAGGGAGGTTAAATATTCATTAATGTCATTTTTTCCCCATCTGTTCCATTGCACCCGGAAAAGTGGTTACCTGATAGGGTCTTCCAAATGTAAGTTCATAAGGACTAACCTTTAGTTAGTTCACAGCTGCATCTGCACCCAAAGCAGGGCTAATGATAGTGCCTGTGGCTATTTTAAGGATGCTTCTTGGCAAAGTTTGCTTAATTGCCTCTTCAAGGTTTGATTCACTCTTTCTACCCTTCCACTTGACTAGGGTCACCAAGGGGTATGTAAATCCCAGCCTATTCCTAAAATTTTACTTAATAGTTGAAGTATTTCTTCTACAGAATGATGTCCCCTGTCTGAGAACATTCCTATTCGTACCCTCAACCTAGGAATAATTTATTTTAACAAATTTTTGGTTACTTCTCTTGTTTTATCAGTACAACAGGGAAAAGCTTTGGGCCATCCCAATAAGGTATCAACTAATACTAGAAGGTATCAGTACCCTTGCGGTCAAAGTAATTCTGAAAAATCAATCTGCCAATAATCTACTGGGGAATTCCCTAATTCCCTCTTTCTGTTATACCTGGGGGTGGGCTTTATATTCAGGGGGTTATTTTTCAAACATGTTGGACTTTTTTCAGTAACTGACTTCACTATTTTAGTCATTCTTGCACTAATTACTTGGGGTCTTAGGCTAGCTCGCATTGATTCTATTCCCCAATGAGTTTGCTGATGATTTTCTTTTACTATTTGTGTCATTAAGTGTGGAGGAATTATTGCTTGGTTTTGTGCATTTACAAGCCAACCATAGTAATTTTCTTTTGCCTTTAAATAAAATGCCAATTTGAGATCAGCCTGGCTATAACTTGGCCTGGTATTTCATTAACGAAGTATAGGGGTTAGTAACTACAGGGTGGATATCCTGAGTGATTGAATTAATAGCCTGTAGGTCTTGCACTAGTTTATACTTACCTGTCCCAGGTGTCCTGACTGGTAAAATAGGGATATTATATTCCAACATACATTCTATTAATAATCCAAATGCCTTAAAATCATCTATTAATTTCTCGGTTCCTTTCCTTGCTTCTAATTTTAAGGGATATTGTTTTTGTCATACCAGTTTTGATCCTGGCTTCAATATAACACTTACAGATAATGCTTGTTGAGAGTGTCCTGGGATTCCACCGGCCCATACAAGAGGGATTACCACTTTTTCCACTTCCTCAGGTACCCTTTCTGGATCTTCATCCTTTCCCTGTCACACAAAGGTTCTTGCCTCAACAACTTAGCCTGCCTCCCCCTTGCCCATCCAGCCACTGGGCTGTCCCTGCCATGCCCAGCCTCTTGTCCCCCTGCCCGGGGTCCCCTTTCCCCTTGATCTCCAGAAACAGACTGTCTATTCCCAAGCCTCCCACTTCCAGGGCTACCATCAATTCCACATCATCCTTTTCATTCTGTTCTTTGTACTTCAAACACCTCTGTCCAATACTACAGGCAAAGTAACACCTTTTCAATTTTCTTTCCTTATTCTTTTCTAATGCCATTACTAAAGAGTCCGATGGGGTATGCAAACACCCCTTCTGAATTCTGAGGAAAAGGCATAAATCTACATACAGCACTTCACTTATTTTCCCTTTTACAAAACAACAGCAATTGCAGAATGGTATTGTCATTCAAAGTGCCATTTTCTGGCCATTTGTCCCTTTCATCAAGTGTACATAACAGCCACCATTGATTACAAAATTGTATTAACTTCTCTTTCGCTAATGGATCTCCGTCAACACGCCTCCAGTTCTTCAACAGACATTTAAGGGGCAAATTCGGAATATCCTCTGCTGATTTTGACTCTTTTGCTCCCATTTTTAGATAATGGAGTTGAATTATGCCCATACAATTTGGTCTGATCTTACCACAATCTCACACAACAACAAAATAATGATAGAACATAATAGAAAGAAAACAGCCAGACAAGAGCTTAATTCTCCTTTTGGTCCTGGTGACCAGTCCTAGACTCAAACCTCTTATGGACAGTAAGCTTACCACAGGGCCCGAACCCTGCTGGAGACTCAATCTCCATACTCGAATAACCCGAACCAGAATCGGAAGAAAAAGAATGAAAAATAAGCCTTAGAGGTACTCACCCAGGGATCTTGCCCTGAGCCCTGAATGGCCTGTGGTTGAGACGCTCCCCAAGAGATTCCTCGATGCCAGCTGGAGACTGGTCAATCTCAGAGTCATTGAGGCTCAAAGGCGAGGTCCCACCTGGGTCACCAAAAACTGTCACCAAAATTTGGGAATAAAACGCCTTAACACTACTGTAGTATTAAGAAGCAGGCATTATTTATTGCAGTGCCGGATGCACTGGGGATCGCTCCACCTAACGTGCATCTCCAGCTATTTCACAGGTCCCATTTGATGTTACATAGCCATTCATTACCTTTCTCAGAATTATTTGCATACATATGAGTCTTCCTGGGACCTTCATTAATATTACAATGTACTTTTGTGCCTGGGCAGTTATACCTCTAGGTGGTCATCCTGACAGTTTGATGATAGTTATCTCTTCTTCACTCCTCTTCATTATATATTAATAATAAATAATGTTATTAGTGTATGTTAATATATGTAAAATATATTTAATGTTATATATTGTAATTTATAAGGGATATAGTTCTTGCCGATATCCCTTACTTGGCACTCCTTCACAAACCCCAGAACCAGCTCGAGCTGCTTTTTCTGCTGCAGACCCTCTCTTATCACCTAACACATTCCTTGACTAGGATGACCCTCTCTTATCACCTAACACATTCCTTGACTAAGCTAAACAATTCCTTATGTGGTTAGTAGCTACATACAAGAACTAGAAAGCCTAAACAGTAGCTGGCCCTAAGGAAACAGCCAACCTAAAGCTAGAAGTTAGGTTTTATATGCTGGACGCTGGAACAAAGGTTTATGAAGCAACTACAGCATTGTATCACACTTACCTGGAAATATGATTCTAAATGATCCTTAATAAATAAATTTTGATACTGCCTCTCTCCAACTACACGTGATACTGAAGTTACACACAGCAAAATTCACAAACCAAGTTTCTAAAGGAAGATTAAATCTGATACTACTGCATTGGACCAGAATGGAGGTGAAGCAGGAGATTCCCAGAGATTATTAGCATTGCACATGTCACTGATCTCTACTGTCATCTTATTTAATTAAATCTTTAATGTAAAAGCAGCTTCCAAAGTTAGACTCTACTGCTTCTGCTTGATGCTGTCAGTTTGTGAGGAATTCTGAATGCAGAAGCCATCCCAGACATTCCTTAAATTAAATTTTGAGTGCTCTGTGGATAGCAGTTTAAACCTAAATGGGGAGAGGAAAGTTGCTTCCTAGATTCTTACTAAAATGTCAAATCCTGGTGATTTTTCTCAGTGCCTTGTATATTCTAGAGGACTATGAAATCATCAGTGAAGTGTGGATTATCTTTTCTATGGATTGTTTCAAATTGATAAACGCTACTTTTGCAAAGATTGCGCTTGGACATGGAGAACATCTACCATACAAATGTAAAACCAACCACCCACACAAAAGAGAAAACAGAACAAAAAATTAGCAGTGAGGTAACACAACCACACAATTAAAAGAAAAGCAGTTTTGAAGTTTTTTTCTTCTGCCTACAGTGAGCCTTCAATACCCTTTTTCAGAATTTCTGAAATTACTTTAAAAAAGGCTGGCTGCAAAATTTGTGCTGCCAGAGAGCAATTCTGCAGGAGTGCTTCATATTTTACAAAAGGCCTCTTTGGCATACAATGTTACGCTAAACTGCCACGGAAAAAAACATCTTTACACTGGGAAACTGCATTAAAGAGATGGTAATAAATATGTGTATTGCCACTCTAATGATTTGGGGAGTTGAAGGCCTGAATAAAGGCCCTGAGTAAAGGTGACATTTTAGGTGAATTCAACAACCTAACCATCTGCCTAAGCGTATATGATGTTAGCTTTGCTACTTTGGTATATTAAGCTCATGATTGCCATTTTGAAATAATGATAATCAGCAAGAAAAGGAAGTAGTCTAAGCATGTCACAGGACCTTCCAGATACTTCCGTACTTGAAATTATCTTGTCTTGTGACACCCGCCCTAGGGTTTGACCAGACATTTTAGTTACATATGTAGTCAGTTTTGTAGTAGTTAAAAATGCCTCTTTTGGGCTCCTCCCTGAGCCCTGGCCAGGCTTGGGATGGAATCCAATGGGCATGGCGGGGTGGGGGGTGGGGAAATTACTCCAGATGCTTCCACCTTTGAAATTATGCAAGGTGCTTGTTCAACTGTGTACAGGCTGGGCCCTCTTGTAGTGATTTTGGAGATCTCCCCTATGAGGGGACGCCCTGTGTAGGACCTCCCAGCTGCCGGGACAGGCTCTCCAAATCCTTACTGCGATAGGTACTCCCCAGTGATTGCGGATCTGGATGATTGTAACATATTAGGGCAATTGGTGATGTATTTTTCTTACTCACTCTAGCTAACCTTAAGTAGTAACGACTAGGTGCATTACCTAGCTTATTTGTTTTGTTACTTGAATTAGGGTATCGTAAGATAATCCTTTTCTATGTGCATATTGCCTCATTTTCTATATTAATTTGAAACAAACAGTAAAGTTATTTTTTCATTGGTGTCTGCGTGCTATCTACTGACCCCATCAATTGGCAAAATGGCAGTCTACAACTGATCAGATACTCCTGAAGAAAAACTATCTTAACTCCTGTGAAGCCCTGAAGTAACTTGACTTCAGCAAGTATTCTAGGTTTCAGTTGCAACTGGCCCTCTAATATTAACAAAGAGTTAACGGCTGTGCAATGTTACCCACGTGCAAAGTGCTAAGAATGAGTAAAGCATGCATTTGCCTTTGAAAAAGCAAGGGAAATTCAAACTGTGACTAGAGGCCATGAGTTAATACCTCGCCCTGCCTCATGGGCAGGAAAATGCCACTGCTCTGCTCAGTGCTGCATCAGCAATGATCTTTCACATAAAGATGTCTTTGCCTTCGAAACAAATATGGAATTTCTGCATAAAAGAAATGGAAAGGAATATAGCGGGGAAAAAAAAGAAAGAAAGAAAAAGAGAGGCCTTTATATTCTTTGCTCTGTTGAATTATTTCTCCTTTTCATGGCCTTCCAGGAATGTGTGGGACAGAGCAAGAACAATGAAACAATGCACATTATTAGATTTCTTGAACTTTTGAGTGGAAAAACCAACCAGCTGCTGTCTTCTGCAAAAGGAAATAAATTCAGTTGGCTGAAACAAGCTACTTCAGCAAATACCCAAGCTAAAAGGAAACAGAAAAACCTGCCTTATTTGTTTTCATAGATCAGTGAGTGGATGAACCAAGTACTGTTAGTAAAGCTTTCTGCCTTTGAAGATCTGGCAGAACATCTGGGAATGATCCCAGCTCCCTATTACTACCTTTTGCCATACAACAGATTCATTGATTTGTAAACTCCAGATAAAGGCTAAAATTGCTTGAAACTAGTAGGTTGTCAGCTTCAGAGCCATGTACAAATGCTAGAGATTACATCACTGCTGACTGCCAGGAACAACATCATATCTTCCCAACTGGAGACTGCAAACTAATACACATCTACAGAACACAACCATTTGAACTCTTACTCTGCTGGATTTTTTGTATACAGAAGTTTTTACTGCCCTTTTTTTTTTTGCACACACATTTTTTTATTATTTTTTTTTTGCTGCTGAACTTCAAAACTAAAAATTTCACATCCAGGTGTTTTAAAAATTGTGTTTAAGATTGTCCCTGTTGACTGAGGTCATTTTTAGGCATTTATGATGAACATTCACTCTGAACAGGAAAAATCAGGAGAGATCAGGAAAAAAAAAAGAACAAAATGAAAGAAGTTGTGCTCTCTATTTTAAATACAACCACTTTTCAACTTAAGACTCTTTGTTAAGAGTAATTTACTTTTTTTTTTTCCCTATCAAATTATACTTCCAGCTTTTTATAGAAGCTTATAAAGGGAAAAACATTTAGCTGGTATTTTTCTTTAGAACGCACAAGAAAAACTCAAAATGCTTAAAAATCCAAACCATTCTTCCTGTCTCTCTTTTAACATAGAAACCACCAGGAATGCCAGGTCCAGCCTTCCCTTGTTCACCTATGGGGCTTCTGGGAGATCTCAGATATCTGCCGAGAGGTTTTCTCAGTAGATGGAAGTAAAATTTTTCACTGACCTGTTTCTGATCAACAAGAAAATATGTATGCCATACCTTTCACAAGAACGCATATACTGAAGGACCCACAAAAGCTCCCCATCCCCACATACACACCAGGTTTTAAACCTTTAAAGACGACCTTGAATTTTTCAGCTGTCTTAAGATTTTATGAAAGCCTATAAAACTCTTCTGAATATACCCTATGCAATGAAAAATGTTATTTTCAGAGCAATTTAATAAGAAACCATTGCTAGACCACTAGATTTTTAACCTTAAATATGTTTTTCTTTGTATCATCTGCATTTCCTAATAAGAAAACCCTACCAGTTCTTCAGATATCCATCAAGTCTTACAGCATACATCTAAGCTGAACTTCTGGTGTAGACGTGTAGGAAGAAACATCACTTTTATTGTTTCATGCTTCATGACTAGACACAAAACCATCCAGACATTTCTTCAAAATAATTCCTTAAATATACTGCTGATATGTCATGCAACAGAACTGAAATAAATCCCCAAATTATTCAGTTGATATATTTCTATGTTGTTATTCTTCATACTTGAAAGTACAAATAATTCCTTCATGTACCTGAAGTCCCAGATAATTCCCAGTATGATGCATCTATTTCAACTCCAAAACCAAACCTTTGCTTTTGAAGTGTAGTGGACAACATAGCATAAAATGACAGCATTTCTGAAACTTAAAATATCTAGTTTAAGCAATGAAAGAGAATCCTAGGGAAAAATCCCTAACAGTCAGTGCTCTTACAGTTTTCATGCTCCCAGCGGGACCAACATCGGAACCTTTAGCCCAAATCTAACAGTCTCACAATTTTCACTTGGCTACGGAGTTACTTATTTTGAAGAGAACTACACAAAACTTTCCTAATGCTACAGTCATCTCCTTCACTTTCCTCACAGAGTTCATTACCTGGTGTGCAAAGATCCAATCTCACACACAGAGCCCAGATAGCATTTATTGCATGCCTGCGCAGAGGTGGGTGATGGGTGGTAAATCCACAAAGCTAACACACCTCTCAACACATAGTAAAACACTTTATACGCTTTGAAAAAATGTTTACAATTATGTTTAGTCACACTTAATTCTCACTGGTTCTTACAAGTCTCATCTCCATTTAAAGGTACACATTTTTCACTGGGCATGTTCTGTGGGGAGGAGGCTTTGTTAGTAGGGAGCTTCCTTTGCTTGAAGGTGGATCTTTTAGTATGCTAATTAAGGTAGTTCAGACACAGTTCCAGTAGTTTTCTGTTTGGTTTCATTAAACATTTGGTTCTCCTTCAGCTTATCTTGTTATACCCCAGCTTGACGTATTTATGGTGTCTGTCTTACCCCAAGGCCACGTTCCACCCACTGTCTGTAACATCCTCTGCCTTTCAGACTGTCTCCTGTTCTTCACTATAGATATTCACCTATTTTGTATAAATTTCAAGCTAAACAACAGATTGGCTGCCTATTAATCACATATCTGCAAGCTGGTCGTCTACACCTTTTTCCCTTCTTTTTCAAAAGGATGTCTGAGCACAAAGCTAAACTGCTTTCTGCTAGCTCCATCTTCATCCAACACTCTGTAATAACAATAATAATGAAAGTAGATGTCTAGAGTTTCAAAGACTAACTTTTATGACATACATTATTATGAAATATTCTGCAAAGCTGAATATAATCTGCTGTGTCACCTCCCCTTCTAATCATAATTTGACAACTTCTAGCTGGCATGAGCAAGGAAGGATGACTGGCAGTTGAGGCCCTAGAGCAGTGAAATTTCATGTGGTTTTCTTCATTATGTTTCCATACTGCCATATAACATGAATTTGATTTAAACAGCCAAAGGCCTCACTCTTTCACCGAGTTTCATGCCAACAGAATAGTTCTCTGGGAGAGGAACGACCATACGAACCATTTTTCTGCACTGAAGGAACACAGCACACAGAGCGACATAGGCTCCCAAGTCCCACAGGGACATAAGGTTGAGTGGAATACATCAGGGCCCTCTCCTCCAGAACTCTGAATGACTGGAAATTAGAGTCTTCTTAAGCACTGAGATGCCTGGAGGTGTAGACAGGCCTAAACCAGCACAGACTGATACCTTTACAGTTTGTATCAGTTTTTTGCCCCACCTGAAGATTCAGGAAGGATGCAAATACTACAAGTTATTCTGGTATTTCTTATTTAGCACCTGTTGAAGCAACACCTCAATTTCATTTGTCTTTTAAGAAATCTATTTTTCTGTTAAATTTGCTTGAAGGAAAGTCATCACTCCTCTTATTTTTTTCTTGGCTTTTTCTTTCTCTGCCTTGTGGACAACTAAGTCCTACAACTGAGGAGGGAGTAAATCTTCAGCTGGAAAGAAATACGGCTGCTTGGAAACAAATGATGTCATGTCAATCTGTTATTGATATACCCATCAGACTACAGTTTTTACTACCAACGACCAGAGGAAACAACAGGCTCTCATTCACCTTATCTGCGAATGCCACCTCCAGAGCTCTTCTGGCTCCTGCTGCCCAGAATCCAAACTGTAAGCCTGATCCATCAACTGAGACAGCAGGGCTGCATGCACAGACTGTGCCAGCAAGCAACAAGCAGCAACTGTGGTCACTCCAGAAGCTGCAAACAGGCCTGCTATTACCCTGGGTGTTGTGTTTCATTTCATGTCACTGGTAAAACCTTTCTACTCAAGTGGACTTGGTAGCTCTGCTGCAATTCACTAGGGCACCCAGTGTTAGGGTTACTCATGACTGAATACAGCAGAATCTCAGCTTAGTTTAAAAATTCCAGATCTAGGTAACAGTAGACATTACTAACTAGTTTCTTTTCCACAAAAACAAACAAACAAAACAAACAAAACCAAACCAAACCAAAACGCAAAAATCCAACCAAATAAAAAACCTCACACCTCCCCAGTAAACCTGAGATGCAAGCACAACCACTTAGATTTTTGTCACAGAGCTGGAGCATTTTGAGAAATTAACCTTACATATGTATTCCCTCTAGCCCATTTTTTTCTGTTAATATGTTATTGCTACTGTTCAGCCCATTTTGACAAGCTTGACATATCTCCTCATTAAGTAATAGAAGGTTTAACAAAAGGGGTCAATTTCGCTGGAATAGCTGATCAAATTGGTTAAGAATTCACTGATACTGAGGCAAGTAGGAAAAATCTAAGTAACTTCTGACTACTGTTACAAAACCACTATCTTGTGGGAAGTTTCAAGGTCAGAAGGCCAGGGTACTACTAATACTGTATTGCATCTCCTCCAGGTCATGAACATCTGTACAGAAGAACAAACTCCCCAGACGAAAACTACTTGCAACAGTGGGTTGCCCTAAATTAGAAAACCCAGCTTTCACCTGATGTTGCATGCAGCCAGTGCATACTGAAGGAAAAGGTCACAACATGCAAAACACTGAAATCACGTCTATATATGAGATTACACATTCATACAGCCAAGTGGATAGCTCTGAGAAGGAAAAAAGCAGGTCAGGAATGCCATTATAACAAGGCAGAGAAAAGGGTCACTACAGATGGGAGTACTTGATCTGCAAATCTGCACCAGGGCCAGATGAAGCACTGTGAGCCATTTTGTGTTTCTGGCTTTTCTTATTGTGGTGGTTTAACCCCGGCCAGCAGCCAAGCACCGAGTGGCTGCTGCTCACTCCCCCCACAGTGGGATGGGGGAGAGGATCAGGCAAGTAAAAGTGAGAAAAATCATGGTTTGACATAAAGACAGTTTAATAGGTAAAGCCAAAGCTGTACACGCAAGCAAAGCAAAAGAAGGAATTCATTCACCACTTCCCATGGGCAGGCAGGTGTTCAGCCCAAGTTCAGTTATTTGGGAAGACAAACGCCATAATGCCAAATGTCTCCTC
Source organism: Falco rusticolus (assembly GCF_015220075.1). NCBI lineage: Eukaryota > Metazoa > Chordata > Aves > Falconiformes > Falconidae > Falco > Falco rusticolus. Next base: position 35,031,637 of record NC_051192.1, read on the forward strand.
CTCTTTCTCCTTCCCCCAGCTTATATACTCAGCATGACATCATATGATATGGAATATCCCTTTGGTTAGTTTGGGTCAGCTGTCCCGGCTGTGTCCCCTCCCAATTTTCCATGCCCCTCCAGCCCTCTCACTAGCAGAGCCTGAGAAATTGAAAAGTCCTTGACTTAGTATAAACATCACCCAGGAACAACCAAAAGCATCAGTGTGCTATCAACACTGTTCTTACACCAAATGCAAAACACAGCACTGCACCAGCTACTAAGAGGAAAATTAACTCTATCCCAGCTGAAACCAGGACACTCATGTAAATGAAAGTATATTAAAAAAAAGTAATATAAAATTCTACTCAATGCGTCTGTATACTTTTGACTCTCCTGAAGATTACTACTATTCAACAAGCAGCTTAATGGTTGTGGGTATAGTACATTTTCCAACAGTGCTCCAGAGATTTTTTCTTGGGAGGGGTTCTAAATTATTATGGACCGGAAAATTAAACACTGCTTCTCACACTACTAAGTTGCTTAGTGTCCATCCTATAAAGGGATAACAGAAGAATAAAACCCTGTATCCAGACATTATGCTTGAAAATACAGACTAAAGACCACAGTGCTGCATTCCACTTATATTAAAAAAGGATTAAGCAGTGATCATTGACCAAAATCCAACATAGCCACTTTAAACATGGTAAGGTAAGGTTTAAAGAGGTCCAGTAAGTCCAATGTTCATTCATTTCATAGCTCTAAGGCCAAGTTTGCAAGCTGCTAAAAAATTCCGTGCAAGACCAAGGCAAGCATGGCCGCAATGCACAATCACACCTTTGTATATGCTGTCTATGAGGCATATGCTGGTTTAAGCCTCCACGCAGTTTTACATACTTAACTGCAGTAGCAGTGTGCTCTCAAACACCCATTAGCAGTGGCACATTGGGTTGTGAATTCTCTAAAATGTGATTCTATAAAAGACATTGATGTCACTGCTACTTGGCAACTGTTAAAAGTACTAGAACAGGTGAAGAACTCAGTTTACCGTGGCTGGCTAGTTCATGTTCTCCCCACCAAACATTTTTGAAATTAAAAATTTTTATCGTTTCACTGGCATTTCTCCATGGCAGTTTTGATAAACTATTTTTTATTTTACTTCATGGCATGACATCTTTGTAATATCCTGCTTTGTGGTATATAACAACTGTCAGCTTTCAGTGAGAGTTAGTTATTTTGCACTGATACTCTCTCTATAATTATCAGAATATTATCACTACATTAGTAACAACAATGTTTCTTTCTTTACAGAGATGCTGTATTTTCTGATTTTTTTAATTCTTTGTTACAACACCAAAAATTGTTTGGCTACCCAACTTTTGCTACCACTTCTTATGTGGTTCATTTGGGGCAAGAAAGCAAAATAAGTCTTTTCTGGTACCGTGGTCTCAAAAGAGATGTGGCTAGGTCTAGCTCTAGAGGAAAGTCTTGCAGCAAAGAAAACCCCGAACAATTAAACCTCACCGCCCCCCCCCCACATCGTTAAAAGGGCTTGAAAAGGCCACCTAGTTCGTCCTTTCCTATCTGTAGAGCCATGGCCTAGCCAGCAATTCCCCATTTGTGTTTGTGCACGAAGTTTCTCCTGTGATGCCTTTCCCTAACAGGCACCAGCACTCTGTGCACCTACTTGGCAAGTGTCCTGGTGGCAAGAAGACCAAGGAACAGCGGAAGAAGAGTTGGGTAGTTTAGCAGAGGAAGAAGAGCTGGGTAGCTTGCTTACTTGCAAGGATTCTTCAACTCGTACTGTTTAAATTTAGTAATTCCAGCTTTGGAGAGATTTCTCTCTCCTGAGCCAGTTCAAGACAGCAGACATAACAGCACTTCAGCTCTGTAGCTGGCCAAATGCAAGCACACTTCAAGATAAGGGCAATTTTACAGTCCTGCTTCATTTATCAAACCTGACATGTACTGCACATTATGATTTCCATGTAATGGTTTGACTGTAAATTTGCCCACAGCGAGATCCTTTTATATGCATTCAAACTAATTTACCTCTTGCTGATCGAGTCCTAACTTGTAATTTGCTTAAATGCACGGCCTAAATTGACTAAATCAAATGCATTTGCGCAAACTCAATAAACAGAACCATTACCCACTGAAATAAGCAAGTCTCCTAAGAGCACCAAATGCTTTCTTACAGTGGAAGAGTTGGGTCAGGAGCCAACCACCACTCCAACTAATGACTGTGTTTCTCCCTTGGTTTCATTAGGCAGTCTGAGGACTCTCATACTTTTTCCCCCTCTAAACTGAAGTGCAAGAAGGGTATATAGCTTTATCAAGTACTGCAACTAAAGCTTGTTTTCCAGTGTAATGAAAAGGAACCAGTGGAGAAAGATACATTAGAATATTGCTGTTAATGCATACATGAGCTAAGCCATAGCCATCCTTAAAGATCTCAACCACCTTGCAAACTATCCATTTGTGGAGAAGGTCATAAAATTATCGGAGCACTCTCAGTACATGCTTTTTATAGCAGCGCAAATACAGTTGAGTCATAGTGATCTGCCTCTGACTCAGTGCTTAGAAAGGGACATTGATTTGCAATTGCAAATTAAGCATTTAAAAACTAACACACTGCCATCGGTCAAAAATACATTCACAGCCTCTTAATGAAGGATGCTCAAACTGGGATCTGCCCAAAAGGGATGGAAGACTTATCAACTGCACCACAAGCTACCCCAAGTATTTCACTAGGATAAATTTATTTCAGTGGCTTTGTAATTTAAATGTAATGGTGGCAATAGCAATGGAAGCCTGCATCTAGTACTCTACACCAGCTTAAGAAAACCCGTGTTGGATTAAAAATATTTAAAGCTTTATGTTTATTGAAAATAATATCTGAATGGCACATGGTACACCACACATACCAACAGCTGTTCTAAAACGGAGAATTATTACTGCAGGGCAGTACTGCTGCACTAAGTATTCTCACTAGAAGTTACTACCACAGGTACACCTTCAAGCTATGATGCAAAAGGAGTTAAGCTGAAAAGTTTGTTAGTTAAAGTTGAGACTTCAAGTATCTAGTTGCCGTGAAGAAAAAAAAGTGTTACCAAAATTAGTAAGACAATACAAACGTTTTTTGCTGATATGTATAAAACACATATATAACCAGAACTGAAAGGCTTAAACTAGCAGACTAATTTTGGGAACAACTGACAAGTTTTTAATACAAACTATTAATAACAAGCAGCATTTATGAAATACTTATCTTTAAGATGCTTTAGGAAAATTAACTCATCCATTTTTCTATTAATAACCAAAAGTCGTAATTTGAGCTTACTACAAACAGCATGCCTACGGCAAACCCATAAAACCCAGAAAATTAAGTTTTCCAATGCAATAACTACACCATTCTATTTTATCTGCTTCTCCTTTGAAACTTCTGCCTCCAGTTCCCTGTATGCTGATTTCCATCAAAAATCAGTAAGACAGACTCTGTTGTGGTTTCCAAGAGAACACATCGAAGGATTAGGTACAGACTTACCAAAGACAGATTTTCCTCAAACGTGCCTCCGTAGCCCCAGTGCAGCTTCACACAGATTGGCCCTGAACAGCAATAGCAGTAATAAAGGAAGGGTGTCTTGTGGTTGAGAAGTGATTCTGTACAGCATGGGGTCTCTCCCTAGGGCAGGTGACAAGAACGTGAAGGCTCTAGGAATTACTAGTGCTTTGCAATAAATATTTTTAGTTATTAAAATTAAAATAAAAATAATTTAAAAAATGTTTTTATTAAGAATTAACGACAGTTGATGCTAAATGTGGGGAACGGCAGGTTTATAGGATAACTGCCATCTGAGAACATGGCATAGCACACTCTTAGCAACAACAGCAGCAACCCAGCGCACATTCTTCTTCCGTAGCAGAAAAAGTTGTCAAAAGGCAACACTCCTTACAAAGATCTGTGTATGTGGCCAGTGTTTTGTGTGGCAGGTCTCACTCAATAACTGAGATTAAAAAAAAGGGAAAAGGGACACTGAAAATGCAGGCAGGTTAGAGAACTGGAGGTAAGGCAGGAGGCAACACTGAGTGACAGCAGAGAAAACTTTAAGAAAGCATTTCTTCAAATAGCAGCCCTCAAGGGAATTATGTCTGCGGAACTGAAATTGTAGATCTCTAAAACACTAAAATTAGGACCTTTGAACACATCTTGTTTAGGTTGCTTGCTAAGTTTGTAGTTAAGGTTTGCTATGTGTTCCCTCTCAAAAAATGGCACATAAATCAGATGCAACAGCTCAGGCTACTCAGCATGGTTCTTCCCTGCTAAACGAGGGAGAACAGGATTTCCAAATACTGTGAAGAGAATTAAGTTCCTGGATGTGGGTCCTGGTATTTTTATTTCGTAAAGACCTTTTAGATAATGTACTATTCTATCCTGAGCATTCCCCTTATTTTTCATTGTCTTTATATAGAAATTATAGTCCAGTAAGTAGTATACTAGAATATAGCCACAGGATTAATCACATCTTTCACAGACCCCAGCCTAAAAGACTTTCAATTTTGGGTTTATTCCAGTTACAACTGGGATAGCTTGGGCACTAACGGAAATTAATGTATGAATTTGCTGTATCCTGAGGAAATAAGTGATGCAAAGAACCAGCAATGCCACAAAGAAAGCCACGGTAGCATCACTGCTGCAATTCCAGCACAGGCAGAGGTCTACCAAAACCCATCAGCAGTTGTTCCATCCTTTAAAGAAAACCAATTACCACTCTCAAAAGTCTCCTGTCCAAAACCAACTCACCTGGAGTGCAAGGGATGCCAGAGATCTAGAAAACAAAACTGTGGAGGTCTAATAATTTTTTTCTCCTCAAGCATATGCCACTGGCATCACCTTGCCTATTAGATGCTAAAGAAAGTGCAGTGTGATCTAGGACTACACTGCGAAGCTGAAAATTGCTAACAGCACATGTGCTTTAGCTGTGATGCATCTACCAGATAAGATGCAGCAGAGGTACATCTCCAAAAATTGCAGTCTCATCGAGGAGATGATCTAGCCAGAGATTTTCACGGGGTCGTTAATACAGGGGACACACTGTGTACCATTTCCTCCTTCTAGACCACTGCCAACACTGCGATTAGAACGCTGTAATCAGCTGCTCAGGCTCTTCAAGCCCAGGGACATCTCATAACATCCTAACCTTATATTACCTAAAAATTAAATATAATCTCACATTCCCCTCTCCAGTTGTAGGTCAACAGCTGCCAGCTAAGTGTCTCTAAAGAAGGCCTACATACACTGCAAAGCCTCTTATGCTTGCACAGTACAGTGAGGTCAGCTTAAGAAAACAACATGAATTAAAACCAGTTCAACCCCTCCTTTTCACCATGCACCTCTCCTCAAAACCAGACATCCTTGTCTACAGCAACGAACAAGAACTTGGCAAAGGCGTGTGTTCTTCATTTTTCACAGCAGTTCAGACATACACTCTGTCTCTTGCTGATCTGCCTATAGTTAGTGCTGTTTCAAATTAATAAAAAGAATAAATATTCATCACACTCTCCCTTGCCTTGAAGCCCATTTAATGCTACAGGAGAGACATGAGCATGGAAGAGTCAACCATCATAGCAATATAGCTAAAATCATTCTCTTAAGGGGTAATGAGCAACTGCATTAAGGAACTGGTATCTTTTCTAGCTGGCTTCTTTCAGTGTAAGGGAGACAACATTACGTCATGTTGTCCTTAGACCCAATTTCAACAATCTGATGAAGAACTACTGTCTCTCCACAGCAACGATGTAATTAGAGGAAACACTACAATCTGAAGAGGCAAATATATTTGAGGCAATTCACTGTGAGCAAGAGCCAGTCAGCAGCAACCATTTTATTACTGCATTTCTAAATTGCCTTCTTACAGTTCACAATCAGATACTCCTCTATTCAATCTCTCAATTATTTTTTTTCCCAAGAGCTTCTTTAAAGTAATGCCAGCTGACAAAGGCATAATTATTGTATGTACAGCACATGTTAAGCTTGTCATGGTGCTCCTTTCTCAGGAAGCATCAGAAGCCAGATTACGACTGAGCTGTGCAGCTGGGCACTGCGCGGGGGAGCGTCTTGCCCGCCTGCAAGAAGTGCAGTCTGGTTTCTTCCTCCCCTGACAGCTGTTGCTAGACCGTTCTCCCCTTCTTAATTATTAAAAAAAGAAAGTCAAATACCATTTAGCCTTTTTGGATGACAAAGGTCATTTATCTTGTGTCTGATATTCAGAATATACACATTATCAATCTGTCTCTCTGAAATTGCTCGAGCTTGGAGCAAGGGAGTAGGCAAAACGCTGGCACTTCAGCAAGCGCAGTGCCCCAAAGCTGAGGCCGTAACAAACAAGACGTAACTGGAACTTCATTTCCTCCCTTCCTTCCCTTACATGGATGCTCGGGACCAGGCTATTTGCTTCTAGTTCAGAACCGAGTGGCACCAGTGTGAGGGGAAACTGTCAGATCCTGCTAGAACTCTTTATATGTTTGTACATCACGTATTTGATCGCTAAATAGAATTAACACGCAGAGCAGCAAATAGGGTTACCTGCCACACTTCAGTGTTCTAGCATAAACATACCAGATTGTCAGCTGGAAGAAGAGTTATTACACTGTTCTCTATGGATCCATACCCACAGAGACTAGCAGGATAGCATCAGCTACATGAAGAAGAAAAGGCAAGCAATTTGAATGCTGTAGAGCCTCCTTAATGGCTTTGCCTTCCAGTATACTTTTAAATCTAAGGAATTCCACTTAATATTATATCAGAAACATCCTTTACTGACACTTCTTCTTTAACATGTTTCATGGTCGATTTTCAGCCTAGTGGCATCAGGTGAGAACCTCCATATTAACAACAAAAAAAAAATAATTGTAATTATATATCCTCTCTGTTCCCTGCTGCAGGTCAGGGCATCTCAGATACAGAATTAAAGGCTAGCAGAGCTTTCATGTCTTTAAAGAAATGGCAAATCCTTATGTGAAAGCATTCCAAATACTTGAAGAGAATTTTTTTTTTTACTTCCTTACCTTTTTTTTCCTAAGGAGCTGAAAGGACCATGAAAGATGCTGAGTGGCAGACATTGGCAAATACTGTATTCATGAGGGAAATTTTAAACGCCCGAGTAAATTTAACTCTCTAACTTGTCTGTATTAATTTCTAAGCAAGCTGATGTCTGGGAATCTTTGCAGAAGGAAGCTTTGGGTCTCAATCTGCATCTCAGCTCTTTTTCATAACCAGAAAGCTGTAACTCCACCTACCCTGACGTGCAATTGCAGCAAGACCATGTTACTGGTAGAAAGGACATCATCAATGGCACCCTGTGTATTATGACTGCTCAATCCAGTCTAACAATGAAGTGGAAAGCGTTACTAATATGCAACAAAGCACTATACAGTGTGCTTTTCATAAGTATCCCTTCTTTCAGGCATATAAATGCTACTGGCTGCAGAAGCAAGAACAGACTGATTATGTTGTTACAAGATATTTTTATCATTGGAGAGTATGAATGATTTTCCCTTCTAAGACATTCTGATAAATAACACTGCTCCACCTTTGGGGTGGGTGGGTAGGGCTACTAATGTTTTCCCCTAAACTGTAGGTCCTACAATGTGCTGAATAACAGATGCTATCCCCTTTTCTGCCACAACCTTTAGAGTTCGGTAGTTCTCAGCGCCTCCACTGGCACTCTGCAACTCCTCTGAGGCACGTAGCTCAGGAGCCCTACAAGGTCACATTGCTCTGAAGGGTCTCTGAACCCACTTGGCTCTCATCTTTGACAATTCACTTTCATTGAATGTTCCCTTCTGTTCATGTTGTAAAAGAAGGAATGGGGATGCTTCATTTTGGATTACATTTCACAGCATAAACCTTTGTCTAAATCTTTTTCTGCCCTATAGAACTAAGACATAATCTTATTTTCCACAATGCTGAGCAAAGAAAACTAGAAAGTATTCAAAGTGCACACTTCTGGACTGCAGGGTAGCATTGATATTTGATCAGTACAGGTGGGTGGTTTGTTTTTCATTTGCTTTTAATAGATTTTGTTAGAATGTGAAATCCAAACATCACTTTAGAGATAAGGGCACAGAACTTTTGAAAAAAAAATAATTTAAAACTGTGCTCAAATGCCTATATTTGGAAATTGTTTGACCAGTTAACCTCCAGCTCCCAAAGACACTCCAATACAATACAAAAAGGAAGTATTTTCCACATGTCAACTATAAAAGCAAATGAATATAAAATTTAAACTTTGTTGTGAAATTTTTTTGCACATAATGCCAAATAATTTGCTAAATGTAAGGGGAGAAAAAAAAAAGCTGCTATTTGTTCTACGTTTGTTGCTGCAAAAAAATAATTAATTGACTACTTGCCAAGCAGTCTCTCAGTGTTTAGGTATCATTGTTTAATACGCATGTGGGATTAATGGGCAGGGAAAATGGGACAAACCACACAGAACCAAGTTTCCAGTGTAACACATCCAATATAAGGAAGGCAGCACATAATATACTAACTTCTTAAGAAAATCTGGCCCATAAAAGTTAGAACTGGCCCTTCTGTTCCTTAAATAAACTTCAAAGAGACCCCAGTGACAATGAGGTTGAATAATTCAGCTTACTTCACATTTTCAGTTCTTGTGATGTCAGACTATTCAACTTTTTCTACTGTTTTTTTTGTTCGGTTGTGTTTTTTACAGGCAGCTAGCTACACTCTGAGGACAGTCTGAAAAAGAATACAACAATCTATTCTTGGGAGAAGGGACACAAGGAAATATTAAATTAGGGTGAGTTTGCTAGAATCTCTACTTTAGAAACAGATGTAATGGTTTCTCTGAACTTTCCATCAAATTGCCCACAGTCTTCTGAAATTGCTGCACATCTCCCAGGTAAACCAGATTTCTACACTAACCGTAAGGGTAAAATTAAGGCTCCGTAGTGAAGACCTGGCCATTGCCATAACTTCTGAGAATAATATCTGTACCCAACAGTAAAAACTACTATTCCCTTGCCAGAGGGTAGACAGGAGGTACATTGATAGGCAACCAATTAAACTAAATGAAGCCAAAGGCAGATAAAAGCTGCTCTGAATAGGTGAGGCAAGGCATTCCCTACACCCTAAATACTCTAAAGTGATACTATGTTTCAGAGTAAAAATACATTAATAGCTCAAGAAAAGATCGTTTGTACCTATACTGTTTCATTCGGAAATGAATGGCATTTGTAGGAAGTGTGACACAGACAAAAGAGGATGTAAGAAAGACTGGGTAATTAAAGCAGTTGTTTAACATCTCTAAGCAGCTCTTTAGATGATCATTTAGGAGAATGAAAGACAAAGCCTGAAGGCACAGGACTGCTGGTGGTTTGCAGTCTCTGCGAGCCTGAATATATTGAGTGTCTGCAGAAGCTTAACTGAGGAGTTAAAATGAAGACCTTCAAGGTCACTGGGACAGTGGAACAGCATGAATGGACTGGAAGACAGCGAAAGGGGTGGAAAGAGGAGAAAGAGAAAACAGAATCAGCTGGGAAAGAAAATAAACTGTTTCTGAATGGGAGTGGTACAAAGAAATACTACATCAGGATTCAAACAGTCCAAGAAGGGAAAAAGTTGCATTCCATCAAGATTACTTTTTTTTTAGCAGTAATTAATAATAAATTTGTCATGAAACAGAGGACCAGTGTTGGCACAAAACCTCAGCAAGAAAGCCAACAGTCCAATGAGACTCGGCTTCTGAAATGTGACCCTGAGGTATCCCACCAAAACATGCACTTCCCACAGGGACAATATGGGTGCAGTACCAACCCTGCAGAGACACTCTCTCTTCTAAAAAGCAGCCAGAAAACAGGCATTCAATTCACTCTTGCTCATTTGGTTCTTAAGCAGGAGCCCTTGGGGCAGGTTCTTGGTAGGGGGAGGGATGGTGGCAAGATTTCTGCAGTTTCAGATGTGACCTGGAGCCCTCAAGGTGAACTGGTACAGAGCAGAGGTAAGCCCTGGAAGCAAAAGGAGTCTGTGGTTCAGAACTTGCACTGGTGCTTCCAATACAGCCTGTAAGGACAGAAAACCCCATCTCCAGAGGCACGGTGACAGTTTGCACAATTCAGGGGAGGGAAAGAAAAAAGAACAAAGAAAAAGAAGTATTTTGCTACCTATTAAGCACGGGAATTCTGAAATGCTATCTAGAGAGCACAGTTCCTCCTGCCTTGGTTCACCAAAGCACACCGTGACATAAACTGTCAGATGGCTACAGTGTCAGAGCCCGATGCTTTTTCTTTACCTGAATTCCATGAGAGAATTGATGTGCTTTTGTGAAAGGGGACCTACTCCAGCAAGGAATCCAACAGACTGGCTGCAAAGCCTAGAAGAAAAATAATTAAAAGGCAAAGAGAAGTGGAGCTGCCCACAGGTGGCAATCATATCCTTTGAGCAGTGCCATACAGGGAAGGTGTTAGCAGAGAAAAGAAAGCTCTTAGAGCTGCACTGACGTGGCTGAAGCAAAATATACATATCTATATTTTTATCATTAGTAGAGCATTCAAAGGCAATTAACTCCCTTCACTGTGCAACATACTGTCATAGCGCCAAGGAGCAGGCCAGCACTGCTGATCCTACAAACTACATCCAAAAAGCTAATCATGGCAGAAGCTTCCAAACACATACCCTGTACGCTGCAGAAGGGAGAAGACAAGCAGTCAAGGCACAGCTCTGACGCGAGAAATAACAGTGACTCCTCAAGGGCCTCAGGGCTCTGCCAGGGCTAAACTAGACATGAAGCTTTGTTCCAGGGCAATCCAACAGTGTCAGCACCAGCAACTTCCATAGCTCAACTTGTCCAAGACTAAAAAATTCAGATAAGCAGCAGCTTGTGTGCCACAACAGCTCTGTGCCTGTCCAGGTGCTAGAAACCAACAGATTCCACCTGAGGTCCTCAGAGACTATTCTTCAGCTGAACGGTAACAATAATACATGAAGTCACAACTATTGCAGCCCCTCTGATCACAAATAAGCCACAGAGCATGGTGGAGGAAAAGAAACTGAATAGATCTGCCGGTATAGATCAGGCTGGACATCATATAAAACACAATGCTGATGGAAGTCAATCCAGAGGTATCCAGAGGTATGAGGTTTCCCAGACATCATGACTGTCACACATACGATTGCCTGCCCGGTGGCCAAGCGATATGTGCACACAGACAAAAAACCACATTTCTTTCATTGACCAAGACAAGAAGAACATGGGGATACAGAGGTGCACTGATGACAAAGTTAATAACCCTTGTGCTTTCCTTCCTCCATGCTGGAGCTGATGTAGCAAGAGTTTGCATGCTGGGAGATCACAAAGTTAATGAAAACAAAAGTGATTCCCTAAATGAGGTCAGGACAGCGATCCTAGTTGTTCGGAGAGGGGCAGGCCATCCATGGTGTGGCCTAAAGGGTTAAAAATAGCTGACTTCATAAGCTGTGAAGAAAAACATGAGGGGAGCAGATCTGTTTTTATGGTCTACCTACACAAGACAGTAGATGACTAGGTTGGAAGCTAGAGGTCACAACATCAGCAGCGCTTTCTCCAGCATTTCTCCAAAATGCTCCTACTGTTGCAGTGGTACAGAAATGGTATAGCAGGTGTGGATCCAATGGCACCTGAAGAAACTTCTGGAATAGATAGAAGAGAGGAAATTTGTACAAGAAAGATAGTCTTCATCTTAGACAATACAGGACCATGTTGCTACTACTTTTAAAGTTGTAGGACGATTTCAAATCAAAGGCAGATGCAGAAGAGCACACTGTTCAGAAATGCATGTCACCCACAGAAAGGTTCCATAATTCAAAATAAAGGCAAATGAAGGAGTAAAGCAGAACAGTGTCATTTAACAGGAGAGGGGAAAAAAATTTAAAAATAAAGATGACGAAGCCTTAAGATATATATATATACACACACATGGATTTGATAAAAAAATATTACCGTGATGGGTATATCAAACACCTAGGGGTAGGGACTGACAGGCTGCAGAACAGTAATAGATACAAATTCTATACACAAGGGAGTGAGACATGCCTGCACAGAGAAATATCAGATTCCCTACGAGAATCCCAGTGGACTCAGGTTCTAGGCAGACAGAGGAAGAATGTGGAGTGAGTGTCATACACTGAAAGAGGTTCAGAGGTCAGAGAGGCTGCAAGCTGAACAAGGAAAGATGCCAACTATCCCTAACACACATGTACTGTATAAGATAACAAAGCTACACATTTAAACACATAAATAATTGCCTCACAGAGCAATTATTCAGGAAATGCACAAGAGGCAAAGCAATGCCTGACTTGGTTCTGAGGAATGTGCAGGATCTGGTTCCAAACGCTGCAGAGATTCATTCTGCCGTGCCCCAGACAGACTAAACTGCAGGAGTAGCAACAGTACCTTCCCCCATTTCATACAATTGCATTCTCTTTAAGCGAGAGAGTTAAAGTGTTTGCAAGTGGCAAAAACACTATAGTGGAGGCTCACTCAATTCATATTTAACCTTTCTGTTATTTAATCATTCTACCAAAAGAATGAACTCTTTGACACTTTAAAACCCTGTACATCAATGAAAAAAAATATGTTGAACAACCAAACCAAACCCACACACGCTCTGTCATATTTTATGCAAGATTATGTAAAGAGGCCAAAAAGAGGGTTTGAGGAAAAACTTGTTGAAAGGGCATAAAACCAGTAACGCTTTTCTAAGGAGTAGGAGGTCTGACAGAAAATTATAGGATCAATAATTCATGTGCAAATGTAGTGACCAAAGAAGAGACCACAACAGAATAACTAAATTAATATTCTGCACCTGTATAATCTCTAGGATTTACAGCAGTGACCCCAGAGGAATGTTCTCAAACTGAATTTCAGTAAAAAATTGTAACACAAATTGAGAAAATTAATACTGGCTAGTTACCAGCACCAGATGGTCTTCACCCACAAATTAAACAGAACTCAAATATAACAGAGCTGAACTGTTAAATGTAGTAACCCATTACTGAAGATAACACTGTTCTTTTATGAAGTCAGGACTCATGAACCTATGTGAGTTTTTGAGGAAGTTCATAAGCGTGTGGATAAGGAAGACCCAAAAAATAAAAATGGACATTACAAGTCTTAAGAAATTAAGTTGCTGGGGTGGGGGGTGGGTGCTTACATGGATAAACAAGTTTAAATGATGAGAAAAAAGGTAGGAATGCACAGTCTCATGGCAGGCAGGTCATCAGTGTAGCACTCGGGCTCATGCTGTTCAACATGCACATGATCTTGGGGTGGGGGTGAATAAATGAAGCAACAAGATCGGTTGCTGATACTGGATTATTAAAGGTTTTAAAGAAACAAACTGCAGACAGCTCCAGACGGACCTCATAATACCGGAGACCTCATGACTGACTGGTGAAAAAATAGCAGATGAAATTCATTGTTAAGTATAAAGCAATGAAAATAAGAAAAAGTCCCATACTGCATTCACAGTGATCGATCTGAACTGTCTGCCACTGGACATGAAAGATCATTGTGTTAGTAACTATGAAAATGTCAACTCAGTGATTAGATAGAGCCAAACACCCTAAAAAAGTATCAGAAGTCATTAAAGTATAGAGAACAACAAAATTACTGTCCCACCACATAGATCATTGCACATCCACCTTCTGGTAAGGTGCGAACGCAAAGTATGTTTCCGATTTCCCCTAACCTGAGAAGACACAGCAGAATAAGAAAAGGTACAAGGAGGGCAACAAAGATAACCAAATTTCTGGAATGGCTTCTACACATAGGACAATGAAAAGAACTGTAACTCTTTGACCAGAGGAAAGGACAACGAAGAAGATCTATGAAACCATGAAACCCTAAGTAGCATGGCAAAGGTAAACAGGTGGGATTGTTCACTGAGTAAAGTCGTCCCTTCCAAATGAACAATAAGCAGTTACACCATAAAACTTACTCCCATAGGATATAACGAATGTCATGAGTTTACAGGGGTTCAAAAGCAATTATGAAAATTAGTGGAAATAAACCTCATTAATGGTTACCAAATGCAAAGAGATTACATGCAAGTGACTGAGCAAGCGTATTAGGAAATTATGAAAATGTGCTTGTTCTGTGCTTCAGCCCTTCCTTAAGCAGCCACTATTGACCACCATCAGAGATAGACAGATAGTAAAACTAAACAGGCCTTCGATCTGGCCAAACACAGTTGCTCCTACTGCCTCCACACTGAAAAAATCAACTTTGATTCAAAGATCAGTGGTGAGACAGCAAGTGAAAATGCACATGCACACACAGCCTGACATGGTAGCTAGAAAGTCTATCAAAGTTTCCAAGTCAAGTAACATTATGGTGAAGCAGCCAGTGCTAATTACTCTGCCAGTTCTGCTAGTGGCATGGATGAGGTCATTTCACTCCAAAAATATGCAGTCACTTCACATGCAACAACGCTCGAGAAGCAGTGGATCTTCAGTACTGCCTATGTGCACACTTCTCGCAGCAACTGCTCCTACATATCTGTACCACATGCTCAGGAATGCCTGTTGAAGCACCCCTTGGGAACACGAGCTCCTCTTAAAACATATTTGTTGGGAGCAGCCACACCTTCTGGGGTTACACAGATCAATATTATTTCTGGCCTTTTTCTCTGTACGTAATGAGATGAAGCACACTGGCACAGACAAAATCATCATATGGGGTAGACCTTTTTGTCTTACTAACTGCTTGAATATTGCTGAAGGGCTTTTTAAAAGAGGACAGCTAAAATTACCTTAAAGTAAAGGTAGAGACAAATGAAGAATAACCAGTCTAATCAGTATTGCCTACACTCAGCATTTCTTAATGGAATCTTCAGGAAATTATTTTATAACCTTAAGGACATCTCACCAGTGCACAGATTTGTGAGTGTCTAATAGCTGTGCCTGGGATACCAGTCCTGTCTTCATCAGCATATCTAATTCTGCAGTTTAGTTGTACTGTTTATGTGCTAATTACTTTTTCCTAGAACCAAGTAAGTGTATTTAGTATTTACTGTGCCACAGCCACAGCCTTCTTGGCAGAAAAAATAAATTGTTCTTTCCTAGCTTTACCAACAGTGTATCACTGACTTAGCAAGTATTTCTGTACTAGCTCAGTTCCTCTTATAATGATTCAAGCAGATCTGATATAAACAACATAGAAATTCTTTGGAAAAAATTAAGAGCAGAGTATTGTAATCCTGTGTATTCTATATATACCTGCAAAATACCCACATTGTGGTTGTACAGAAAAAAAAAAAATGATGAGTTTTCACAATAATTTTCATTATTCCCAACAACGTGAGCATTCACAAAGGAAAATAGCTGAACTGAAAAGAGAAAAAACCACCCTAACCCCACACTATTCTCATGACTGCCTTTGAGTGCTGGCAATACTACCGGCAGGAGAACATTTCCCCATTCCAGAATGACTGGAGACATGGGTATTATCTTCTTCTGACTCTTCCTAGAAGACCTCTGGTGAAACAGTTCTGCATGGGTGACACAAATGTGTACACACTTGGGTGTCCCATTTTCTCAGCTTGGAAGGAACTGGAATAAATAAGAATCCTCTTCTGAAATACTCCATTTCACATTCACACACTGGCCCATCATTATTATCTTAACAATACTTTTAACAGTAAGATTTTATAATCTTTTTTTAAAAAAACAAGTCATTCTCTCACATCTCCCTTTACCATCTAGCCAAGGCAAAAATGTAACAAAAATCAGAATAACCTGCCGGCAGAAATCTACAAAAAATAAAAATGCACTATCTTGGTAGAAAAAGTTGGAAATGTTTTTGCATAGTATGTTTTCCTACCTACTTTTTGCAAAACCATATCTAAACTCCTAACAATGTCACAATTGTCTGCTCTCTTATTGCTAAACCAAACGATTAGAAAAATCTTTTTTGTTTATTTTCTTGTTCACAATAGCACGTTAAAAGCACCAGCAGATATTTTTGCCAGGACTCCAAGACTGCACAATAAGGTTTTACTCTTATCATACCCCACAAAATACCGCTTATTTCAAGATCAAGCATTTTAAACAAAAACAGCATCCCAGATGGATGTCACCTGGCTGCATCCCAAGATTGTACAGTCACACAAGTAAATGCTGTACTGAACGAGGCCGATGCACAGAACAGGAGGCAGACTGGGATACTGAGATGGGCACCTCTCAGCTCTGTCTTTCACAGATATGCAGAGCCCTGCAATGAGAGCCTCAGCATCTTTTCACCTACTCAGGCTCTGGTTCTTGCTGAAAGAAACTCCCTTTGCACAGGATGAACGAGATTTATGAATAAAGACAGCTTCTGGCAGAGGCGAGGCATCCAGAATAAGGGTGTTTGGGGTTTTTTTGCCTTCTAATTTACAGAGCACCATGTGGGACCATACTAGAATATAATCAAGACAACCAAATTAGGTTAGACACACTACAAGTTTCAGACTAATCCGAAATCAGAAGGCAAGACTTAAATCAAACAACTCTTCTCAGATTAGGGGAAAAGTGAACCAGCAAGGAACCAGTTTCCAGTTGCTAATCCAACACAACCCAGGGTTTGCAACTTCAGACATTTCCAAGCAATTAGGTATTCCCTTATTTATTCTGGGTCAATTGGAGCCAGTCATACATCTGCATTTGATAACCCACGAGGGATACTCCAGTGACTCACACAAGCTTGCAGTTTTCTGCTATGCAAAGCTTTCTATCCTCCCAGTTTCACTATGCCCAGACAATGGGGCCCTTAAATTGTACCTGCCTGGCACACCATCTTAGATAAATGAGTTAGGTACTGTGTGACTAGCTGCAGGTGCGAGAAAAATACATTAAATTAAACCCATGACTCAGGAAGCCGAAGAGCTCCCGGTGCAGCCAGGAGGATGGATGGCATGAAAGCAGGCAGGAAGACACAAGTGACTGCTAGTATAGATTAGATATGTGTAAGTTAGAGCAGTAGCTGGTATTTTAAATTCTCACTTTCTCCAAAAGGTACTGATTTACCATTATTTGTATTAAAAAAAAAAGCCAAGACATTATATATAGATAGATAGATATGCATGTAGACACACACACAGAGACACTCGGGTTCACGGCCCCCACGTTCACCAAGCCCGCACGTTGTGAGGAGGTGAGCTCCCCACATGCAGCCGGCGGGCAGCGTGGCACGGCATGGCACGGCACCTCACCCCACGGCAGCTGTGGCAGAGAAAGAGAAATGAAAAAGCGTGGCTGCGGCAAGCCAGGGTCGAGCCAGGACACCGTGGCCCAGCTGCCCCTGGCAGCTTACAGGGATGTCACATGAAGAGGGCAGCTTTCGGAGAAGGAACTGGACATGTGTGCTGTATGGCTGATCCTCCGCTTCTGCCCAACGGGCGGTGCTTTACACTGGGCAGCAAACATGCATTCCTCTAATAACAAGGTGGGTTTCACAGCTCTGAAGGCACAAGTTGTCCCATGGGAAAGAAGCACAGAGCTGACTGACCTGCAGGACCTGATCTAGTGAAGTGGCATGTGATCAGACTGTTCACAGGAACCGAGCTGACAAAACCAAAACTTATACCAAAACCCAGGCATTTTGAAGAGCAATGCACTATGGAGGCATGCTGGTAACAGAGGACAAAGCTTATTTGGCAGGTAAAATATGGAGACTTCAGCTCTCAGTGTGGATGAGCATTACTCACTGGTTTTACAGTGCCACAGGAAAAACAAAGGGACCTCTCAGTTCCACCAAAAGGGACTAACCAAGGAGTGATTTCATCTGCGGGGATTCTGAACCACCACCGCCTCTGTAGGATTCAGAGCAGCAGATCTGAATGGCAAGTTGCACTCCTGCTACAGTTTAAAACCTGCATGTGAGGCCTGCCCTTTGACTCTGACCAGCTTTAGACCTGATCTCTGTCCAGGATGAAGGCAATCCCCAGCCACCCTACAAGCTACCCACCTCTTCGTCCATGTAAACGTCATTAACTGCAGGTACAACTCAGGCTGGGAAGGTGCTCAGCCAGTTGCTCAGTCCATTGGGAGGGGATGGAGATGAGCCATACTAACCAAGAGTTGTGGAGAAGCTGCACCACAAAAGCCAGCCCAGGAGAACAATGGCAGTTTTGGCCACAATCGCCTACATGACAACAGCAAAGAAGATTGAGAAGGCAGAAGGCAACACAAGCAAGTGCTTTCACAGGCATCCAAGTGCCCAATGCCAATTCCTGATGGCTGGTGGTGAGCTCCAAGTACAGCCTCCATCTACAGTCACAGCATGTGTATGGTCTCTCTCCCGTACCTGTTCTGGTGCTTAAATAAAGGTTGAGCTTACGCTGTCGTCTTCCCTTTGAACAAAGGGCTTGTATTGCCTCTGTCTCTCTTCCAGTTGCATAGTTTTATGAAGCTCATAGAAACAATTATTTTTGAGACATTCCCTCCCCCACTCCATTTGCCAAAAATGTCTGACGTCTGCCAACAGATTCAAAAGTAATTAGGGGAAGACACACACAGGCAGCAAGATTACTCCAGACACCTTCCCTTTGGAAACCAGGCTAAACCCCGCAGTACTGAGTTTATTAAGACAGTCCCCTGAAGTCAGATTTGTGACTGCTGTACTTCTGTTATTGGCAATGCAGCAGATTTGTAGAACAGTCTTTGGAGGACTACATTTGGTTTCCACATATCGGATTGATTTCACCTCTTCTAGCCACAGGCCAGTCATTTATGAACATTTTTCCTATCTGTTAAATGGGGATGATAATACGTACTTACCTGCCTCAGATACAGTCTGTGTGCAAGCACAAATGGTGGTCTGAAGATCTTTAAAGCCCTGCACTACATAAAAAAATAATTATTCTAAATAGTGCTGTAAGATTAGCACATACACATTTTATTCTTTCTGAATGGCTGCAACCTTTTAAAAATAGCACAACAGAGGTCTGATCCTAAGATATATTTAAGTGTGATACAGAGGAAATAATTCATTTAGCAAATCTTGTGCCAGCCTAGCATTGTGCTGCAATTTAACTCAATACTTGCAAAAGAGCATGTTTTGTTGGACAGTTCCATTGCTTTTAAGAAGAATATCTGACAAAGAAGTAATGGACTGGAAAAAGTTTCAAGCAGGCCTTTCTCAAACATTTCCTTCTCCATCAGTGCTCACTGGATAAAAATGCATCTCCTTACCCCTTGAATTCATCTCAAGTCATGCCACTGCATACTGAAAGGCCTGACGGAAACTCAGCCAATGCTTCTAACACATCCAGACCCATCATCTTCCTGCTCCCTACCACCTTCCTGAAACCTCACCAGCACTCACACACACTGCTCGTTGACCTGCAACTCCAGAAAAACATGCCATGCTGCTGCCTGCCTCACTGCTGCTCACATAGGTGGCAGGTGGTTGGGATGACACAGCTTTCTTCTTAGCACCCGTGGGTATCCAGGGATGGCATGTGCACTTCACGCAAGGTGGGAAAGTACAGGAGGCTGTGGAAAGTGAGTTCACTCTCTATGGTCTTTGGAAGAGGACAAGCAGTGCAAGAAAGGTGTCAACACCCCACTCAGGCACTGCGGAGCTCTCACCACCACTCCTAAATATACACTAGAGGATGATTTTTGAGCACAAAACCATCCTTACAGGCTCCACATCATCTTAGCAGCGGTACAAGAGGCCACCACCTGCTGCCCCACTCCTTCCTTCCCCCATCCCAGTCCTCCAGTGTGGGCAGAGTGGCAGGGAGGCATCCAGCACAGCCAAAGAGGCTGCACACAAAGTGTTAAATCAATGGATCTGTCAGCTGGGTGAAAAAAACCCTGCAGATGTGTTTCCCAAGTTGTCAGTCAAGCAAGATCAGCTGGCAAACTGCCCCGAATAAGCAATCCAAGCAACCTTGTCTTCTTAATTATAAACGATTCTTATCAGCTTACCTGAATGCGTCTTGGACTTCCCTTTTGTGCCCTAATTTAATTTTTTAATTATGAGGAACTAAGCGCCAGTATTTTCAATAAATGCTGAGAGGATTGCTGTTCCCTTGCATATACCCAGTAAGTGTTACATTACAGATTTAGCTAAAGTGCACTGTGATTGCAGTGAAATTTTAAACTTTGAGCCAATATTTCTTTTTCCAGCAAGCATTCATGTTGCCAAGACCCCTTCTAACTTATCAATGTCTCTCTTCATGTGCAAAACTACAAACTACCTACAAAGATATAAAGTGTGAAATTAAAAAACAATCACCACTTAGTATCAATTGTGTATGCTTTACATACAAATACAAGAATTCAAATGAGAAAAGAAGTCAGAAAAAACATTTAATTATAAAAGAGCTTTTTAAATTAAAAAAAGATAATGGCACTAAACCAGAAACAAAGTTATTTAAGAGATCATAGCCACAGGGCGGTTGTAATTTTATACTGAAACTGTACAGCTGTTACTATCATCTGCACTTCGCTCCTGATGAGAATAACATCTAGAGTTCCAGTAACAAGTAATCTTTTACAGAACTATAATGTATTATGAAAACACACATCATTTTTGTATTACATGACAAAAAAATCCTTATATTTATTCCATTACATTCATAAATATTCACCTAAGCATTGTACTGGTTTTCTACGCTACTCCTTACACTTAAAGAACAGGGAGTGTAGTTTGTTCTACTGACAAAAGTGATTTGTCTTACAGGGTTCACCCACAGCGGCACAGTGCTATACCATGTCAGGGTACCCAGCTAGATGGAGCATCAAGGGCAGTACAGTCACATTTCATCCTGCTTTTGAGAATCTTTCAGTGCTTCCTTTCCATATGAAGACAGCCTTTGACTTTAAAAAACAATAAATACATATGCCCACAAAATTGTTCGTATGCTGTGGATAACTAATCAGTAGATGTCTAATTTTTCTATGACCTTTCAGAGTTCTGTTTCACTGCTTGTATATGAAAGGGAGAGTTCCAGTGGTTACTTTGGGAACAACACAGTCAGGGCCTGTATTCAAAGCTCAGCAGAAAGGCCCTTTATTCCTTTAATCAGCTTTGATCATGTAAAAAAAAATGTAATTCAGTCCTTGATTGTATGTAGAATACTCCCTATGAGGTCAATATAATTCTGTGTGTGCACTGAAAGAAAGTATTTCATTCCAAGGATATAATTTCACAGTAGTTATTTCAGGTAGTCAGCAGGTGTGAGAACTTAAGAATGGCTGAGCTAGTTTACAAATAAATTGTAAAGTGGTACATAAGTTAGTGAGCCCAAAGCATCGCTGTGGGACTGGGGCTCTGCAGCTACAGCCCACAGCTCTCTGCGATGCAACAAGCCACAGCAGTCTATAATCCATTATTAGTGAATTCCACAGGGAGTTTTCAGTCCTTCCCTGCAAAGTGAAGGACTTGCAATAGTTCACCATTGCACTATTAGTTTTTGAAGTGGTGTAGACAGCATCTATCAACGTCAGGGAAATCGGAACTTGATTTCTAGCCTTGTCCAGGACAGACAAGACATACAGCTGATGGTAGATAATATCCTAAAAGCCTATGTGAACTCCACAGTAGACCTTTACACTGATTTTGAGTGAAAGGTTTGGTGGTTTGCTACCTATAAAATTTAGGCTACAGTTTTCCTCCACAGTTATTTTAAACTTCCTAAAAGTTTTGACTGTGCTAGTAATTGGCAGGCTTTGGCATTCACAAAATGCAGTCTATCAGATGTCCAAAACCAGTGTATGTAATATGGCTGCACATCATTGCTGAAAAACCTAAAGGTCTTTCTAGTGCATGACAATTTTCCATAAAGGACACTGCCAAGAGTGCTGAGCTTTAAAAATGACTCACCTTTTCACATGGTCCTTTCTTTTTTTTTTTTTCTTTTTTTTTCTTTTTTAATAATCTCAAGAATACAATCAGCTGGAATAGGAATAAAAAATATTTAAAAGATCTAAAATAAAAGCTCCATAGAAAGCATTTTCATAGTTGCTTTTAAATAGTTTTCGGCAAACTACTAGAAAGTGAACAAAATTAGGACTTTCAAATACAAAATATATTGCATTGCAGTTTTTTCCCGTGAATTTCACACTTACTTGGGAAATTCATATAACTGGTTTTAGGTATTTTTAATACCATGCCATTCAGAAGTGCTGATCAGGATTTGGTTCTCTAGTCTACTAGCACTGTAAAGACCTATATGAACATACAATTCTACACAAACAGATTGTAGAACTCTTAATATAAAGAGGTTAAACATCTGTTTGAAAAATAAATTCTTCTGAAACAAGACCTACCAGATGGGAGGTAGATTAGTGCCATTGAAATATTTAAGGTACTTACTCTCATTTCAAATACGAGTAGGAAACTGTGCTATCTCCAGAACTTTTCTGCAAGCAAAACTGAAAAATTACTGGTAATCATTGCTGGGTTTCCATCACTTTTCTTTTTTTTTTAAACTGGATAAGGGACTATTAATATAGATAACAGTTGAACGTTGAAAGGACACACTATCCCTTTGAAACATTCACCCTTACAAAGTAAGTCCACAGGTTGTTCTTGTGCCATTATTTGTGAGTTTAGCTCTGCTTAGATTTTATAACCCACTCAGCATTTGGGTTGAGCTGGTATAGGTCCTTCATGTAGGTATCATCATCAAGGCAGCGTTCTCCTAGAAACACAAGAGAGATGTGGTTACATCAGTACCAAAAAAAGAAAGGAAACAACTTTCAAAGTTCTTGTCACTGTCTTATTCTATTTAGGTTTTTCTTCAAGCCCTCTCTGTAGTATTAAACAAAGGACGATGCAGCTAAAATGCTCTTACCCTTCCTATCTGTCCTGGGGAGGAAGGGGGACAGAGGAAGAGGTAAGGAGAGTAGGGGCTCTGCCACACACATCTGTGGCACGTTCTAGATCACACTTTTCACACAGACCATGTACATGGGAGCTCCCCTCTGTGAAGGTTTAGGAAAAAAGGAGCAATGCCCTGGTCCTCTCGTGGTTCAACATAAACACTAGGTTTGCACAGAAGCCCACTAAAATTTCAGGTGATTTCCCCCTTCTTAAACGGAAAGCTTGAGTAAGGTTTGTCCTTGCTAAGGTGTTCTCCCTATCCTGCTCCTCTTGGTCAGCAGTTCTGCATAGCACTTGCAATGATTGCTGTCCTAGGAGGGAAAAGCAGTACAGCGTTCTCGGTGCATTACAAGCAATTCATTTATGTCTAGTAGCTATGATGAAAATAGCAGATGCTGATGCATCAAGATCTGCATCTCCTGCCACTTCCCTACAGGGAAAGCACTATCTCATGCGTTTGCAGCTATACATCACAGCCCCTCTCATACTCCACTGTGCATGTGGCTGGGGTAGATGGCCCATGTGCCAGCCAGACATTTCCAGCACATGTGCTCCTGAAGCAGGAGGCAAGCAAAGGTGTGACACTGCAGCTGGGTTTGTCTGCCAGCCCTTTGGACTCCTTGCAGGGCAGGCAAGAAGGCAAGAAACCCTGCTCGACCAGGCTTGGTCTCCATCTGCTCCCTCTCCATTTGCTCTCCTTGACAGGTGGCAGCCTGTCTTCCCTCTAGGATTTTTATCCCAACCGACATGACCTGTACTGCCCACGCTGCTGAATTAGGCCCTCTCCCTCACACAGTGCAGCATGTTCAGGCAGAGAGAGCACAGGGACAGTGGTTTGCCACGTCCCTATCCAGTCCCACGCACAAAGCAATGGCAGAAGTCCTGTTCAGTATCCTGAAGCCCTACGACGTACTGAGTACTCAAAAAATATCTGAAGGCTTCAGCACCTCCATCTGCAGGGGACAGGATTGCAGCACTGTGCATGGTACACTCATATGCTTATGCTTATAATTGTACCATGAGCCTGTCGAGGCTTCTCACTTTGGGGCTCCCTCTACATGGGTCAGCCACTTTGGGCAGGGAGAGAGAAATGGCAAGAGATCATGACAGCTTGTTTACTTAAACCTGTACAGCAGGTTAAAGTCAGGAAGTTTCTCTTATCTCAACTGAGAGAATAAGGACCAGCATTTGTAAGGGCTGATTAAAGTTGCAATTGTCTGGAAAGATCCTATTTCATAACAAAACAAATCTGCAACTATCCATGTATTTTCACTGACAGACATACAATTTCTGTCACGTCTAAAGTAATAGTAGGTTGTTCTAGTTTCATTGGAATTCTGTTACAAAAACTTTTTTCTACAATGATTACAGCTCTGTACAATAAATCAGATACTCCTTCAAAAAAATCTTATATCTGGGATCACAGCCTGCTTTAACAGCAAATGTATGTACATACTGGATATGCAAGAGAACATACACTATATTGATCTGCCATCCAGCTATCTTAGTAACTTCTTTTTTGCCATCAGACTTAGTAAAAACACTAGAACATATCTGGTTTAGGGAGCTTAGGGAAGTGTTATTTTTAGCTTACTTTACATCTTTTGGTTTAGACACACACAAAAAAATTGATTTAAAATAGTGATTAGATAAAACAAAAATGCTAGAAGTAGCTATTTACACACAGGATTTAAACATGCAGAGTACAGAAGTACTGGGTATTCATGAAATTTTATAACTTGAAATAAAGTTTAACAGGTAACAGTTAAAAAGAAAAAAGTAAATGTAAGCCCAATCCAATACTGCTTTTAGTTCTTTTTTTTTTTTTCCCCTGAGCATATGAAAAATACTGTGATTAGAACTGACTCCCAATGTGAAAATACTTTTGCATTCATTGAAGAAAATTTCAGACCTGTGTTCAAAATTATCCTTTGGCAATAACCTTGCTGATCTGCTATTTTCTTCAATCAAGAGGGTGTGGAAGATAAAGAGCAGGAAAAACTAACTACTGGAAAATTTCATCACTAGGTCATCTTTCTGGCTGAGTATTTTTTTCCCCAAAGGAACCTGCAAGCAATGCTCAAATGCTGAGCATGAAGGGCTATGAGTTCACTTATTATGCTTTGATACGAACTGATGAGCAAGATGAACTCCCAAACACCTTCCTATCCAACCTTTCTGTGCTTCTTCACTGTACATATCTATCAGGAACATCTGTTACAGCTGCCATCTTCCTCTGGGAGAAATAGTAAGATACTACTAATATGATGATCACACTGACAGCTCTGCTTCCTTCTCCCCAAGGTTAACTGTCTGCCTTAGTGTCAGGGAGAACTAGGGACATGAATAAAACTGCAACCACAGTGAAGCCCACGGACAACATGCCAAGGAATCCTATTCTAGCAAAATGTTGTTCAGAAGCCATTCTTACCAATATTTCCTCCTATTTCATAAAGAAAGACCTCTTCTTTCTTGAGTGTTTGGACATTTCCACTGTCAGGAACAAAACACAATGAATAACTATATTGTGAAAGAGCTTGTACATTGGCCACTTAGATGTGTCTGGGAGAAATTATGCTAATGAAGATCAGCAGTGTACCTGTCATAAATCCTTTGTGTTTATACTCATTTACTGATACAGTAAGTGAACAAGAACACCCTTGCATGCTAGTGCAAATGATAAGTCCTGCAAGTGAGCAATGCACTATAGAAAAGGTAAAATAAGATAGATGTGAGGAAACTGTGGGGTTTAGAAAAGAATTGCATTGTTATTAGCAAGTAGCTTGATATTTACCCTCTGATTTCTCTTTCACTGCTGCTGCAGAAACAAGTATTTCCCCCAAATACTTCCTACTTCTGGAAAAACCTTATGGTTGGGTGGGAGAAAACATATTCTCTCTGGTTTTAATTTTGCTGCAACTAATAGTAGTAAAAAAGACAGTGGAAGAATGAAGTCCCCGTATTACAAGGGGATTATATTATTCTCACTGTCTAATTGTAATAATATATGCTCCAGCACAGCCAGAAAATAACTTTCTGTTAAAAGTATAAACCTCTAAAAAGAGCATTTAGGAAAAAGCATTTCTTAATCTCAACTACCATATTATTGCTTTTGTATGAATAGTTGTATATGCAAATGTGTGAAGTATTGGGGGTTTGCTAAGTCTGTTCTGATTGATTTCTTACTTTGCTCATATATGTAAAAAAATAGATGTAAAAGCTTGATTAAAACTTCTCCCTTTGTAAATGGATTTGGATGACTCAGATGTAGCTTTTCTTTTAAATCACTGTACATGCATGACATTTGCACATACTTATATCCCAATACCTATACTGTTGCTATATTTATATATATTAACAAAATATTTTGTCTTTTCCTCATTTCTTTGCTTTCTAGACTTATTTTCTTGGAGTTCCCTTCTGTCTTGTCCACAGAAATTTACAAAACTGTTCCCAACCCATCAGATTAAATAGCAGTTGATTTTTAACTAACAGCACTCATGTTCCTGAAGGCTTTGTGAGCTTTAATGACATTAGAAGCATTATGTTAATTCCTCAAGCATGTATTCTAATGGCCAAATTTGGCCAAAAAGTTCATGAACTCTCATGAACTTAAAGTACGTAAAAACTTTTTTTATAAGCCACTTTTCCCAAAATGATAGCAAAACAAAAATGTGATCGTACCTTTTCTGGCTGAGAAACCTGGCTACTACATCACCAGCTTTCAGTTCTTCTGTCAGCTGTATTGCCATGGAAACTTTCGAAAGATGAGGCGCTTGCACCCGTATCACTCCCTGAGGAACATCAGCCTGCAAAGCAATAACACTGCTGGAACAAAGCTGCTAGCAGCTGTCTTTGATAAGCTTCTCAAAATACAGTATGGAATAAGTAACTTAGTACAGTGCTCTGTACTTTACTGTACACTTTGCTGCAGAAATATGTAACTACACAGTAATTCATTAAATTACATCAGACCTTCAAATCTCTTTTTAGTAACAGGGAGAACTTTGGAACTAAAGAACAGTAGTGTTTAATTATTTTTCAAAGATGTTAAGAATAACAATAAAAATTACTGCTATATTAAGAACACACTTCGGTATGATAAGAAGCATACGAGATTGATACAGAAGACTTGCTAGAGGCATGAAAGCCAGGCAACCCCCCTGCACCACCACCCCACTAAAACTTCCAGAAGAAACCTTTCCAGTTTCATTTAATCTGAATTCCATGCCAAAAAAAGAAATCACGAAGTATTCATGGGTCAGTCTACTTTAAGTGATTCCTCTTTTCAAATACAATTTCCTTTTAAAACATACTCTCTACTGCAGTTTTTTCTCCCTATTTTTTATTCTCCAGAACATATTCAGCAAGTCAACCTGCAGGTCTGATTACATAATGGATTTGTATTTTATTTCAACCCCAAAATCCTTGATGATGAATATCAATCATATTAGTTACAGAGAAGGAGGACTCCAAAGGACAGTTTTTCTGTTCAACTTGCAGCACATGAGATTTGAAGTTATAAAAGGCATCATTTATTTGTGAATAAGGTCCTAATTTCTGTTCCTGGAAATCTTGAAGTAATTTTTCTATTCGTATTACATTACCATTTACCCAAATGTACTCATTTTGACAGGAGAAGAAATGTGTCTCAATAGTCAAGGTTGATTAAGACAGTTCATTCTCTTCCCCCCCTCTGTTTACTCCAACTGTAAGGCTGAACATTTCTTCTTCCATAATCAATGAAAAAATCTGGGCATCTGTGAATCTAGAATAGGTTCTCTGAAACCATCAGAGTTAAACGAATATAGAACAAGTACAAATGTGAGCAGAATCAGAAGCACAGCTTCCTGGGAAAGCTAAAGGCTCATTATTATACAAGTGATGAGCTATGGTATTAAAAAACTAAACAATCTTTCTATATTCAGTCTTATTATTTACTGATTTAAAAATACTCAACACAATTATTTTATGTCTAAAGCATTAAGAATCACCAAATTGAGAATTTGCTTTGTAGTAATCATGGAATCAAAGATTCCTAAGATTGCAATGGATTTCAAAGAGCAACTCCCTATATTTACCCCTGAATTTGTCAAATCTCTTCTTTAAGGCTTCCACCTATGGAAACAGTGGCTGTAGCCATCTGCTAGGAAGTTAACTCTTGCTTAAAAAGCTTTTGCCTCTTTTCAAACTGTTGGGATCCTCACAAAAGGAAGGGAAACCTTTAAGGATGAGAGGGTTATTTACAGATGTCCCTAACTGGTCTTTCATCAAATTCAGCACAGTACATTTAAATTGGTTTTCATTTTTTTTTATACAATTACGTATGATTGTCTCAGATGATTTTAATGGAGTTTTTCCAGCCTTCAGCTGGATAACAGGTTTAGGATTTTTTTCTATACAGCAGACACATGAAAAATTATTTACAAACCTGCCTGCTTTGAGTATATGAAAGAAAGAACAAGAAACGGCCACAGACCTGTAACATTACAGTCACAGATCAAACAGAATAATTACTTTGTTTATTCAGACAGAATCATTATCAGCTCAGCTAATTAATGCATTTTGCCACTTTCACCACCTGCATTTACAGAAGAACTCATGCTCATCTGCACAGTCTGCTCGTGATGCCTAACTATAGAGAGAACAGATACTGAGCATTCCCCTAGCCCATTCACCGTGCGACTTGGTGGGAAAGAAAACGTGGCCATCAAGCACCCAGGAGGAGAGTCACAGAAGGAACTGTTCTCTGCACAGCACAGTTCAAAACATCCAAGTTAGGGCTTCGTATCGTAACATATAAGCCAGATACTTGTAAGGTGATTGACAACATGCTGAAACGCGAGTCACCTATACCATTCAGTTTGTGAGTCCCCTCTCCTACCTCACAGGCTCTCTCAGGGTGAAGATTACAACACTGAAACCTCTGGCTGAGTTAGGTACTTGCACACTTTAAAAACCTGAAGAGAGATACATCCTTAGTTGGTGGAAAATACACTGGCCTACAACATTTAGTCTGTAGAGCAGGCACAGCAGTCACCTGTGAGGTACCCTTCTTTCAAACCCTTTCTTTTCAGAGGGACTTCAATATATCTCTCACAAAAGAACCACAGCTGCTTGGCTATGGGGTCTGGGGTGGGTCTCGTTAGAGACTCTCCGTTCCATTTTGCATGACACACTTAAATATACATCAGGCTAAATGTAGAGAGGAACGAGGTGACTATGCAGTATTTTCACTAATGACTCAGATGATGGAATATAATAAATACTTACTAAATGTGAGAATACCAAGCAGGAAAGAAGCATAAGCATTATGAAGAACAAAACTGGAATTCAAAAGGATCTTGCCACATAGGAGACCTAGTCTGAAAGAAACGTGATGCACACTTTCTCTTTGAACTGCAAAGTGTTGCACCTAGTCTGGGACAAAAAAACTATAAAACTATATAAAGAGAAATGATTTAGCAGGTAGCAATTTTTTTAGTAAATAATCTGGCACTGCAGTGGATAATAAATTCAGCCAGTCAGTAACGCTAGAGTGTGAAAATCCAAACAGGTTATGCAAACAGAACAGCTACGGGATACAATGGTTATTCTAACCTGTACTAGATAAGGCCAGTAGCATTGTGTTGTGCTGCTAACATAACTGCTCCTTTTTTTGGAACACTTGCAACATACAGAGAAATAAAACGACAGATGGAATAAACCTGACTAATGCTAGTAAGTAAATTTCCTGAGGGCATCTTTCTTTGCCTGGCTAGAGCATTATGCACCCCAACTGCAACATAAAGACTTGATCCCTAATGCTGACCCGGGGCCACAGGTATGTGTAGATATCCTGAAAAGCAATTAATACTCACGAGCCCTCTAGTATTAACCATTCTCAATTAACCCTCATGAGCCCTCTAATATTAACCATTCTCAGCACTGTACAGACATCTTGCCCCAAGTTTGCAGTCAATGCTATTTAGCCTGTCTTAAAAGGGGAAATGTGATTGCTAGAGAGACCTCATCAGAGTGAAGATGAAATTTTATCCAGATGAGCTGACTGCCAATAAGAATGCAGATATTGCGATAGTTCTGGAGGCTATGGAAATGACTCAAGCTCTGTCCAGCTATGTTTAATCATGTGTTGTGCCACAGCATGTGATAGACTAGAGCAATTTTTACTTAGTTTTTATTCAGCTGCTTGCAAGATAATTAGCTCTTAAAGTTTCAAACATTTTTCACTGGAGTGGGGATTCACCACAGTCTGGGTGCCTCACTTGCCATCTAATAGTGAATGCAGTTCAGGAACTGCACAGGAAAATCACCTCAGTTTCAAGTTAAGGCAGTATAAATTGAAAATTTGGGGCGGGGGTGGGAACACAAGAAATTTTCCTTAGAGAATGAGACATTTTTTTACTTGGAAAAATGTATCAAATTGGCATTCACAATGAAGCCTTATGAATTTGTGAATATGATTTTAAGACTAATATGTTCTTCAGGCACCTAAATTACTGAATGCTTCAAATAAGCATGAAGGATTTGTGAAAAACTCGAGCGTTTAATTTTGAAGAAAATCCCCACAGAATTCTAAGGCTTAAAGAAAATTATTGAATAGAAACTTTACATTTACATTTGAGTAAGAATGTATTACATGAGACTTCAGCCCTAACTCCCCAGAGGATTAAAAAGGCATATTTTACTCTAAAAGACCAAGAGCACTGAATTATAAAAAAAAAAATCCAATACCTGAAGTTGTAACAGCATTTGCCTATTCAGTGTATGTGCTGTTATGTCTATGTTGACCAGGGGATGGCAGCAGTATCAGCTCATCATAACTCAGCTGAATTGTATTCAAAGAATTCTTTTCTTATTACACAGTGTAAAACAAATGTCAGTGTTTAATTAGCTGTATTTTAAAATTGTATGTAAGTCCTCATTCTGTGTACAGATTCTTTCATATAGACAGATATGAAAGTAAGGCAAAGTGATGCCTTGGGAATTAATCAATTTCGGACATTAAGAGATGTGTCAAATATTCTGTACAAAATGAGGTAGGAACACTCAAATATAAGTCTCCAGCAGATACTGGATGCAGTTGTTCAAAGGATCCAGCTATTTGCACATTCAAAAACATAAAAAAGGTACACTTGCAAGATCAAACCAGGCAGACTCAAGGGATATTGTAACATATTAATTTTCCATATTCTATTTTTTGGCTTAATAGCTTAAAAAAATGCCTTTATTAGAACATGACAACCCTCTTCTGTACCAGTTTGCCATACACATACTCGACAAGAAAAAGACCATCCAGACCAATGCATTTTCACAAGCTGCCACGAGATGTCTCTAATTCACCAGAATCTTCAATATGACTTCAACCCCCAAGGTGGTCTTTTCATACCACCTAAACCTGATATGTAATCATCATGTTCTCAAGATACACGTATTTGGTGTTACCTGTTTATGTATTTAAAATAACTTTTGAATCATCTGTTTCAAATCAATTATAATTAAGATGCTATACTGTATAGGCTAATGAGCTTCAAAAAATAGTAATTACTAACATCAAGGTACATGAGATACATTTTTTTAATGTTTCAATGTCAGTAGGAACAGCTCAATTAAAATATTTCTGGAGTACAGCAAAAATTAACACTATAATGCCACAAGATTCTTTCTTTTCTTCATTGTAAAGAATGTGTGAGGAGTGTTACACTGAAACTTATGCCTTGGCATCATTGACAGGTCTGGCAGAAGTCAATTACCCAATGGAGAGATACTGAACTGCAGATTATACATACAGGGGTAAGTTGGGAGTAGACACTTGGACAATATTGCATAAGAAGCAGTTTACCAGTTTTTTACATTTGTTTCATCATTTGGGTTTTCTTGGGGTGGGCAGGCTGTGCATGTTCTGGCATGCTCCACTTTACAAGGAATATTTAAAGATTCGCTGAAGCAAAGAATTCAGCGGTTTGGGAAATCCTGTAGGAGGAAGGATTAAAAGCAGGCTTTGTTTTCAAACACTACTAAATATCAATAGGAGGAAGGATTAAAAGCAGGCTTTGTTTTCAAACACTACTAAATATCAAATAGTTAAATCTATGTATTTTTTAGTTAAATGCATGGTCTGCTGTGACTTCCATTGGGCAACAATGCGTTTGAAGGCATTGTCACAACACTTGCGCCGTCTACAGATACAGACGTAATGTACTTTTGTTTCAGATGCCCAAATTGAAACAACCTGCGGGATATCATTTTTCAGAGAAAAACTATTTTGAAAAATCTGGGAAGACAAAAAAACAGCCCAGCCCTCTACATGTGTCATGCTGGTAACCCATAAACTATGAAACCCACATTATTTTGCTATCTATTGAAATTCTCAGTTAAATAAATGTAGGCATCCCCTCTGCTATATCCATTTTTTCACTATAAATTACTGTCTTATTAACAAAGTATTTCAGATGTATGTTTCCTTACATCATTAAGGGTCTTCTCCTGTTTTTCATGCTTTTCCCGGTCATATGCCATCTTTTTCAGAAGCTTCTTCATTGCTTTGTCCTTCTTCTCCTTCTTCTGGCTTTCAGTGTTTTGTTTTCTCACTTGGTTAACAATAAACTTAGGAATCTAGATAAATATAGATAGTAAGTATGAATATCTACATAATTACCTTATGTCACCAACTCATCAAAACTTTCTAAATCGACAGATTGCCAGGTAGAACTTGAAAAAATAGTATTTATTTCCAGTAATAAACAAAGATTCAAATAATATAAAGCTGTGAAACAGTTTACAAACTACTCCATGTATGATGTTACATTCCATTCAGTAGGCTCTCAGGGGAAGAGAGGTCAAATTATGCAGTGTTTTTACTTTCCTCAGCCAAAAAAATTCACTCAACACTTGGTCTGTACAATGGTGATAATCACTTTTCCTCACATGCAGCAAAGGTCAAAACTGTTTAAAGTTGCTGATGCACAACAAAGTCCAAACTTCTTCAGTTGATCTGAGTTAGAGCTTTCCCTGAGAGCATGACACAACCTCATGTTTTATAAAAACACATTTCATATGTTTGTGTGTTTGAATGAAGTTTGGCCCAAAAGGGAAATGGATTAAACCACTGCATTTCCTGCTAATATCTCTAAGCAGAAAAGAATGAATTCCTCAGAACAACATATACTGATAGGCCAAATACAAGAGTTATTTTTGAGTTTACATATGGTACATACAATATTAAAATTCTGAACATCAGAGCTTAACCATGCCGTAAGATGTAATTATTCTGTTTCTCTCCCGTAAGAGTTACCTATGAGCAAGAACCCAGCTGGATGGGGCTATTCTTTCTCTAAATCATGGAAATAAGTTCATATTACTTCTTTGTTCAGTTGCCTCATTTGCAAAATTTATGATTCCCCCCCAGCCCCTTAAGAATACACTTACTGTCCAGAGAAGTTTTTGGTACTGAATCATAAAGCGCATGACATTTGCTGTTCCAGCTGCCATAACAAACTCGCTTTGTTCAATAGTCTTTGAGCCAAACCCATGAAATGTGAAAAGGTTTGGGGCCATCACCATTGCAACATTCTTTAATGTCATTTTATTCTTGTCTCGATGATCAATTACTCTTTGGAGGAATTCAAGCAGTACCTGAAATAACAGCAGAACTTACAGCTCAACTCTGCACATAAAAAAGTTACAAGTGAAATGTGACGTTACGTATTTTTGGAAGAAGCTCTTCATTTCCTAATAAAACCCATTAAAATCAATCAGTAATAGGAAGTGTATATATGTTTGTTTACAGGACTGTAATGTGAGTTTTGTTTCCTTTACGTAATGATATTTTTTTAATTGAAATTGAATTTAGGTAAATAATTTTGTTATTTTTGTGGATAATGCTTTCAAAAGCAATCAAGTGACTTCAAAGCACTGCACAGTAAGGTTTTTTTTTTTAAAACCCTCATTATGTAGGTGCCTAAGTACCTGTTTTGCTGACTGACTGGGTACCAAGCGAAAATGGATTCCAAATAAAATATAAAAATAAATGTAGTTTATTATATTACAATGTAATAAAGGAAAATAGTATGCAATATGATAAAAGGAAACAGTACTAGTCATTATGCATAATATGATAAAAGAGCAATAGGAGCGATGAATCAAATCATTACTGCAAAGCATTACAGTGATTAAGAAAATTATAAATCACCAATTACCACCTTAATAACAACATCCAGGCCCACACTTGAGCTGGGAAGTCCCGTTGCAGCCAGCACCAGGAATCTTTCAGTAACTGGGAAGCTCCTACATGGCGCATCCACCCTTAGGTGAGGCTTCTGACCCAGTCCCAGAGCCTGCCTGCCTTTTTACTCAGCAAAACCAAAACCAGCTTACATGCCTAGTGTATGCAAGCTTTTAAGGTTGTGCCACGTGCAGGCATGCACTGTCTCATGATCCACAAGGTCCGCACACGCCAGGGACATTGGACAGACGCCCGAGCGTGGTTGAGTTACTGTCACGACACAGCTGCACACAGTAGTTATTGTCAGATGGTCCTGCTCACATCCTGTCTGTTCAGGGGGCTCAGGACAAGTACCACCTGTGCGATTCGTTAAATGTGGTTTATAGTTGTCCTTGAGCTCACTGTCCAAGTTAAACAATTCCTAATTAAATACATGATCAAAGACTTTTTCATAAGCAGTAATCAATCATTATTTAATAAACTTTCACCATAGTAGCATCCCACAGATCCTTGTGAAAAAAACTATTGGCTTTTCTTAAACTGAAAGTGAACACAATAGTACCACCTGTCATGATTATCAAAACATGGAGCAGCTGGTTCTGCAAGGTTTAATGATTAAACCACTGCATTGTGAATGACAGGTAGCCAGTCAGAAACTGACAATCTTCAATTAATTCAGTTCCAGATACTTGTAACTCAACTCAGGAGCCCTCCTGACTGCCTCCACACAGTAAATAAACTCAAAAAGAAAGTCATATTTAAACAATAAAACCTAATAGGATCTTTTGCCCGTAATAAAAGATGTTCTGCATCCTACGCAAATCCTGAAAATTCATTTTTGATATAATATACTCTGAAAAAAGATGAATAGCTTTTCTACAAAAGGACAAGCCCAAATTGGAAGACTCCACGTAACATGCTGCAAATACCAATAGGAAGTGTAAATTTCTAGCTTATTGAGAATAGAAACAAATAGCACAGAGAAAAGTGTGGAATAAAAATGAAGAGCTAAACCCATTTCATAAAAGCAAACTTTCACCCACAGTATTCTAACACTGCTTATTTTTTGTATTGGAAGTTACAACTAAGGGGAACAGAACTTGTAAGAGAAAAGGTCATTCACTTGGAGATTATTATTGCAATCTCCTGGAACAATTTCAAGTCACATTCTTAGAAGTCATTTGGGAGAAATTAGGGTCCTAAGGTTGTTTTTTTCTGAAGTTGTGTGAAATATGAAGAAAGAAAGAGTCACTAGTTTCAGCATTAACTTTGAACTGAAAAAAAAATGTTAAAAGACAATAGCATTCATTACAGTGAGTTCACAGAAACAGACAAAATACTTGTGTAGGAAAAAAGTATTAGCAATTCTAACCTTCAGAGTGTCTCTGTTTGCTTCAGGTAGAAGGAGAACCAAAAGATTCAAAGCTTGCAGTTGCTGTTTCTTCGTTGGAAGATCTGCCAGTGAAGCACAAGAAACTCAGTGTTTTAAAATTGTCATTTGTCCTCTTCAAAAAGCATGATTTCAAAGTGGAAACCTCTTGCAAAATGCTGAATGCATACACATGGCTAATTGTCATAGTATGACAAATGACTGGCAGATCCTGATATTCACTTCCAAATGTTCTTTTAGTATTCAGTTGCTGTATGACTCAGCAGTCTTCTGGCAATATTTTCTAGATGGCTTGTGATTCTTTATTTTGTAGCATTACAAGAAGAAATATTCAGCTAACGCTTCCTCCCTTTTTGAACCTGTGCCCCAACACATGAAAGGGTATATTCAAAACTGCTTTCACAGTTTCTCTGATTGCCTTAACAGTTGCATAGTCTCCCAAGTCACCCACACAGAATGAATACCACATGTTGCTGAATAAGACAGGTCTCCAGCAATGTAAGCAGCAGCAGCTGCAATGGCAAACCAGTGGGGATAAAGCCAAGAACAGAGAAGTTTAACACATATCTATGGCAGTGAGTGCCGTACCAAACATGGCAAGCTATAATATTAGAAAAGTGACATTGGCTCTGCCTTTTACCCAATTGCTCGGTGGTGCGTCATTCACCCAAGGTGCAGGATGAGTGCATCCCTACACTCCTCCACCTCCTAGAACAGCTCCTACGTTCTGGCGGTGTTGAGCAGCAGAAAACCCCAACTCTCTCACGCTTGTCACTTGTGATAAATTTCCTCCTGTGACACTTTAAAGGACATGCTCTGGCAAGTCTTCTCAGCAGATTCCATCAGGCCATACATAAAACAAGTGATCAAGGAGTTACCTGCACTTCACATAGTCCTATCACACTATTTCAAAATTCAACAGGGCTGTTCTTGTGCATCCTACTGGGATCCCAACTAAACTGCTATTCCAAATACCTTTCATCCACATTAGTTCGGGAGATACCGTCAAAAAAAAAACAAACCAAACACTTCAGCAATGAAACAAAAAAACCCTCTTTCTGACTTTCTACCATAATAAAAAATTAAGGATCTGAATAAATGAGTGAGAAATTACACAGCCATTTAAAATATGGAAGTAGTGGTAACAGTGTATCTACTTCCTCTAGAAAGACATACATAAAAGTAAGGCATGTCACACCATGTCACAATGCCCAAAAAGCAATGAGAATCAACCTTTTCCCAGGAAAGTAAGGAAAAATATAGTTGCAAAACAATTAAAATGTTACTTACATCAAGGTTTCTGTCTGTTCACCTAAATAACAGCTGAATTGTAGTTGTTTAAATTACTTAAATTAACAACTTAAATAATCTGAATTAAGTTGTTTAAATATTTAATTCTAACCACACTACTGAGTCACAGTACCGTGAAAAACACTGATTACTGTCACAAAGATGGCCCTTTTTCTCTACCACCTAATCTTATTACATGTAACCAACAAGACGGGGCAGACATTTTAAACAATGGGAGGCTATGAAGTGCTATGTCTGTTTTGCGTCAAAAAATGTAGAAAGTGTTTTGCATCCTGACACCTGAGTATTTTCCGGGTAAGTAAAACCACATAAGCCTTCACACAGCTCAGGAGTGGCAAGCAGAAACCCTCCTGGCTCCAATCAGTATCCAGTAAGTGAAACAACCCTGAGGAGCTGTTTGCTGCATCATTTGAAAGCATTCCAGCCAGCTTTAACTTGCCACTCAGTACTGCAAAATTACACCACTATGTAGCAGGCCTAAGTACCAGCCTCCTACACCCACCTGCTTAATGGCCTTGAAAGGCAGCTCACAACTTGGAGACTTGACACAGCCCACAGTTTATAAGAATATTTGTCTCTCTGCCTGTCCATGGGAATTCCCTGAAAGTGTCCCTAAGAACCGTCCCCATTGCTCTGCCTGCAGACAAAGGGGAATAGATTTTTCTGAAAGTTCCACTCCTGTGTTGGCTGGGGAATTAGTGTATGTGGGTTCTCTGCTCCTGATTCGCTATCATCAAGCTGCTCTCTTTCAATTACAGCTGGTATGTTTGCTGCCTTGGTGACCAGTTGGTAAGGAGGCCGTTTTCACAGGAACTTGCTGATCTCAAGGGACCAGGGTTGACCAGCAGTTCTGACATTCTGCTCTAACTTTTCCTGTTGTAAATGGACAAAATACCCTAAACAATGTAAATTACTATTTGTTAGATTTCCTGCAGAACTACTATGTCTTTGCTGTTGTTTTCTTTTGAAGCAAATATTGTTTATAAACTGATACCATCATACACAATTTCCTATAACCCATCTATACCACCTAATGACTATCAGAAACATCAGAAAGTGGTAGTGTACCTCCATTTCATGTGTAAATTATTAAAATAGATGTTACATGAAAAATGTTATTTGTACATTAGCAAAAATATGCCCAGTCTTTTCTCAGGAGAAGTCATAGTGTTGTTATTCAATCTGTTTCTGAGGTTCATATATTATTAGTGAAAATACTGCTACAGCAAAGAGGCACTTCTCTGCACTGGTATCAACTCTTCGCAGCTGAGAGAAAGGACACTACTCACTCTGTACATCTTGGAAAGCTTTGAGATATTCTACAGTGAGGAGTGGCTGAGGCAGTTCACGGATGAAGAGTTTTAAAAGACTTGCTGCATCATGTTGCTTTACATTTTCCCAGTTGAAAGTCCCTTCATAAAATTTTGCTTCCAGTTCTTGGCAAAGACTCTGAAAGGCAGTAGATACAGAGAGCACCAATATACTGGGCTGCTGGAAGTCATGCATTATACACACAGCAATACTTTCCGTAATTTGAAAAAGGGGAAAAAAAGGGACATCTGAAATATCACTTCAGGTGCTGATGATTTTTCCTATAAAAAGATAAACTGGGGACCAGAAGAACTGCAAGCAAACACATAGGAATAGGCAGTAGATGGCCAAATCATATAGGAAGAAATCCCATGGGCCTGCCTTAGGACCATATGAAATACACTATAAGAACCAGATATCACACTCATTCACGTAAGGGTTACAACTTCCCTTCCCCCAAAATATTAAGATGCGGCTGATATACATAGCAACTCCAACACTGCTACCTAAGGGTATGTATGTAATGCATGCATGGCCATTTTCATAAACAAATATATTAATTATGCATGTTGACACAGAGTTTCCTATCAAAACATACACCAAGGTGAGGCTCATTCTCTTTTCAAAACAGGGGGAAAAAGATTTGTGGGACTGAACACCTGGATGTCTTGCCATCTACAGGGCATTCCATGCTGCTGGCCACCTACAGCTTTGCCTAGCACTGGATGTCAAACATGCCCTCTACAGAAGGGGACTGCACTGCAAAACACCAGGTTGACCAGCAGAATAAAGAGCTCTGAAAGTCTCAGTGATACCTTGTAACTCTGGGGGAGGAAAAGGGTGGAATACTGTTGGCAGCAGACATTACCATATACCTGCCCTGCTCGCATTAGCAGTGCTCAGGCTTTCAGAGGTGTAAAATGGGAACACGCTGCAAGGGCTGAGTCCTTCTTAGTCTGCCATTAAGCATTAGTCCTGCCCTTGCATCCACTTAATTTATTTCTTAGGCCGGCAGAGTGAGAAGTGGCCTCAGTATAGGGCCAGTGGCCCTGAGGCGTGTCTCACAAGTCCCTCCCTTCTTCTTGCCTCAGTTCTTCCAGACAGAAGAGGAGGACAGAGAAACTGGCTTGTTTTGTAAAGTATGTGAGAAGTAGTTATGGAAAGTGCTATGGAAAAGAATGGCCTCAATTATTTATCTGGACAAGAAGGGCACATTGGATAAAGGATACTAGATATGTTTTTAAGATACTGTTCTCATTAAATTTAACTTTGCTCTAAGGGAAAATGGATCTATTTCCAAAGAAAATGTGGACACTGAGGTTGATATAAAAGCTGGATGCTCTCAACTGTCCTCCAGAGAGATCTTCTGTCTCCCCTGATTATGCAGGGGGTTCAAAGGTACAAAGATCCTAAATCAGATGTTTAAAGTCAAGTGGGTGTGATTTCCTGCTCATCAACAAAAGCAAGCTTTAGAAATAAAGATGAAAATTCTCCCGGAGTGTCATCAGCTCCTCCATCCACATTCAGACCAAAACTGTGGCAAATGCAGTATTAAACATCTAGATAAGATTAATTGTTTTATCTGAGGCAAGGGCAGAAATGTCAACTATACCTTGTAATGTACTACCACTTAGATTTTAAAGTAAATGTATTTAACTATGGAGTATATGCAATGCCCTTTTTTAATAACTCTAAAATCTATCAAGATAGCAAAGTATTTTTTCTTGAGGTTATCTGTGCCTTTCTATAAAACTACATAATGGGGAAAATATTTTCTTTTTCTGTAGGAGAAAAAGGTTTAAGAAAATTCAGAGAAAACATCAGTCCTTTAGAATGCTAAATTCTTTGGTTTTCTATACAATTTCCTATTTGAATAAGTAAAGGAACTTAGCATCTTTGCTAACAAAACAATTGCTTAATTCAGAGAAGTAGCTCCTGTAAATAAATACATTAAAAATTAACGGAAGTCAAATAGTGAATGATTCTCTGCCTGGGAAATCATATAAAATGAATACAATCAAAGAATAAACAAATAAAAAAATAACTCCAAGATAATTCCAGTTTGCAGAACTGACGAAAAGTGGAAAATAAAGACTGGAGGAGAATGTAAACATTTTCTTTTTTTTAAATTCTTCATTACTGGTAAATAAACAAAGCCAATTTCCATACTATTCCCTTCTTTCAGTTGTTTCTAATGAACCAGCTGCTGGACCAAGTTGTACACAACAGTCTGGCAGATGTCTTGGGACAGCTGAATCCACTTAAATGGTCCTTTCTGTTTAGAATTTAAGGCCAGTTCAGACCATCTTTTTAACACATTGACTCTTGGCGCAAATCATACGGCGTATTTAGTTTCCTGCATTAAGGCAAATGCTGGGGAAGAGTCTGCATCTAATTGGCACTCACTCCGCAAAGTGTCGGTGTGCACAGACGTGCCTAACAAGATTGTGCTTAGTGAGCTGAGTAGTTATACTGCTGTTCATAAAAATAAATGTGAGAGGTTCTTCAGTGCATGCTGGCTGTCTTGCTCTATAACATAGGTTAAGTCTAGCTATTAAAATAGGCTCACAACGCCAGAGAAAAGCTTCCTCCTGGGGTAGAAAGACTGTGTATGAACTGTTCAGATGATTAAGCTGGTTCAGGGAAAAAGCAAAAGGCTGGAAACCTCGTGCCAAGAATTAATGAGATTTTGGCACAAATGAATTTGAAATGTAGCCTTGGCTCTCCTTCAAACTTAACTCCAGTCTTCTGCCCAAAACTACACTGGATGAAACCATCAGCCTTCTGGCTAATATGACTCAGTTTTCTTTGTAAAGAGACTTCGCTTTCTGTTTAAGATTTTCATAACAGCTTGGTGTTAAAATAT
Source organism: Falco rusticolus (assembly GCF_015220075.1). Lineage (NCBI taxonomy): Eukaryota > Metazoa > Chordata > Aves > Falconiformes > Falconidae > Falco > Falco rusticolus. Next base: position 35,072,594 of record NC_051192.1, read on the forward strand.
ATTCACATGACAAAATAAAATAAAATAATCAGGTATGATCATATGGGGGATGATAAGAATCTGTGCAATGTTTTACCTTTACTCTTGTTGCAACTCCTGGTATTCTCAGAAGTCCTTCTGTTTCCAGAGTTGCCTCTTCTATCTGGGCAATCAGCTGTGAAACACAAACCATGAACAAAGATGCCAATTAAAAATTACTGGTAGATAGTTCTGATATATTGGAGCCTTTATGTATGTATCTGTGTGCATGCGTGTACGTATATGCATGCATTTGTGTATGCAGACACATAACAAGCAGACACACAAACACACAGTTTACAAATGGATTACAGTTATTGTAGATTTAGAACAAAACCTTTCATATGGCTCTACCTGTTTTATGAACATTATTAAAGAAGAGTTTGTCTATTTCATTGAAAAAGAAAACTTTTTTAGACCTCCTTCAAGTCTCCTCCAAAGACTGAAGCAGTTTTTTTCCAAAATTACTCTGGTTTCAAAAATAAATCCCAATTACTATCCTTGTTAAAATGTCTCCAAATCAAAACAGTTAAGGTAACGTTAGAAATACAGTACTAATTTTCTCAAAAATACTCTTCTTTATGACTTTACCTGGAAAGAAATAAGTATTTTTAGGGTTTAAAGAAGTTTTGTAAATACTGGCATTCTCCTAACAAACCCAACAGTCTGCAATCCTACACATGGCTAGATAAACTAGCAGAAATTCTGTAAAAGTACTTAAAACACAGATCACAAATTCTGTTTCTCTAAAAGATATGCCTAGAAGTATTCACTGAAGGATGGATTTAAGAGTATTCAAAAGAAATCTGTAAATGTCAAAAGCCAATGACATCATTTTAGCACAAATGTTTTTCACAATGTTTAACTAGGGCAGTGCCTTTGTTACATACCTTCCTGTGCCAGTTCTTGAGTAAGAAAAATTATGCAACACAGTTGTGTATTCTCCAATTACAGAAATTAAAGGAGGTTTACCTACCATTGTATTTATGTAATTGATCAATGTCATAAAAAAGACCAGATAGAAAAAGCCACAAAGTTACAAAACAGCACTGAAGTTGTCACCCTGGTATATGTTCCTTGGTTAAAAAGAAAAAGTGCTAACTGGCCACATCCAACTCTCTGTACCCAGCTTACACCAGAGCATCAGCTGCCACTTTCATCTGTCGAACACAAAGATGCTGTGGGCATGTTATGTGACTTGCCACCATCACCATGTCTAGGTGGTGGGGAGACAAAGGTCTGGTGGCACTGCTGGTGGCCAAAACTCCTTCACACACGCTCACTCACCACTAGCCTCCTGCTTAGGGCAAATCCCTTCTTCATCTCTATCAGGACTGCTTTTCATGGTGCTTCATTAGCAGGCCAGAGTTAATTACTATCAGCAGAAACTTCTGGTGGAGATACATGGATCAGTATTACACTCAGATTTTCCAGTCAGAAAACCCCTAGGCTAAATTATGTCATTATTTTTAACTGTAATCCTTCAATGTAATAAAAACTAGGTGTATTTTTTATTAAAGATTTTCTTTTTAATTAAGCAGCTTTCCTACTAGCTTGGTTTGTTTCATTTCAGTGATATTCAAAATACATTTAAAAAGCAGTATGCACAAAAATGTTCTTTCTTGCACTTATACAAACGTGAGGTTTTATTTTCATATTCTCATTTAAAGAATAACTGTATTCAGAATGATGTCTGCACCTTGCAAAACAAATCACATCTGTAAGCTAGAGATGTTTATGTAGAATTTTCTTCCTGAAAGCTTACTGCGTTACTAGGATAACACAGTGATGAACCACTTTTTGTCATATGATTTCTTTTTTTCTAGATAGCATCTTTCCCAGAAATGTATTTTTATGATCCTGGGGAAGTAATTTTGGCAATGAATGACACAGCAATAGGTTTGAGTGTGAAGCAAAACTCAAAGTTTTCTCTTTCTCAATAAATAACAAGCCCGTCCCCAAACCTACTGAAACAGTGATGACACGGCACTGTGCTTCTGTCAGTGTTAGGACAGGTCCACACACTGTGGTCTCTCCCTTCTTATGCAATGAGACCTGCTATGCATGGCCAGTAAATCCAGGGTCTCCATCATCTTTCCCATTATCTTCCCCATTACCATAACATGATACAGGCCAAAGCGTGCCCCCCATGTACCAAAGCAACAAATCTTCTGGAAAAGGGCTGCTGCCACCACCACAGGAATGATTCCCACCCACTAGCCACCTGCCTTGTGGTCCAAACCACTTCTGAAAGGAGAAAACCGCTTCCTAAAATGGTAGGTTCAGCCTGTGGGCTAGGGATTGAGAATTTCTACGGAACTTAAAGTATTTGCTCTGACAAAAATAAAGGGCATCCCTACTGATGATGGAAGTTACACCACGTTTATGAAATGAAATTTGGCTGCAGTGGGTTCTTGGATTAATTGGCAGTTTCCACAGGCTTACTGGTAAACTTGCCTAAAACATGGAGACCAGTTATAAAGGAATAAAGTTTGGTTTTTGTTAACTCAAAATATAATTGATACAAAGCAAATTATCACATTTACTGAATTAATAAGTAAAGCTGCAAATAAAAGTTACAATAAATTTGATTGAATAGAGCAATATACTGAAAATTGTGCTACAGGGAGCAAATAAATCCAAGACAAAATATTATTTGGTTGTCATGTGCAGGTTTACTTGTTGGTGCCTATTTACCTTTTGAAAAATCAGTGGGATCTTGGTTCCTGGCACCTTCTTCTGATCTTGTTCCAGTAAAACTGGCAGTGGGACACCGAACAAGCCAGAGTCTGAAGAATAATTCAAAAGAAACTGAGATATTATCCACATCTGTTCCAGTACATATGATAAAGGCAGAAACCCACACTTATGAAACGATAAGCCTATTCAATACATTCAGAGCTATCGACCTTTTGTTCAGTGTGTTTGAATGTCTTTGTCAATCAAATTATTACACAAAGCATTCTGCCTAAAAGGATTCATTCATCTTTTCCTTCAACCGTAAATCAGGAGTCTTCTGTTTTGACTTCAAATTGCCATCCACATATTCTGCAGTACAGTGAACTGAATTGCATAAATGAACCATCTGCATGGTTCTGGTTTGCAGAATGGATGTGATGATGACCCTCAATGCAGATCTTCATCACTCAATGCAAGTTATTATAGTTAAGATGCAAATGGCATGAGTAAAATATCCAGAAACTTGGCTACTAAAATAAGACATGTAATTATCACCCGGAGTTACTCTGAACGTTTCTCTCTATGAGGGTTTTGAAAGAAGAGCTTTTCAACCCCTGTGCTTTTTCATTATATAACACCAGCAGGATAACAAGATCACCAAAGGTGTTTTGCTGTTTCTTTGTTGTTTTTTTTTTATTTTGGGGGTTTTTTTTGTTTTTGTTTTTTGTTTTTTAATAAAAGCAAAAATACAGTTAAGTCTTGGTTGAGAAAACAGCCTTTACAATAGGGGTAATGCAATGCAAATAAAAAAAAAAAGAAAGGAATCTAGTCTCAGTTAATCTAGCCCTCCCTGATGCAAAACTAGTCTTAGTCTTCAAGTAAATGGGACTCCCATGTGTTTATGGCCCAGCTGAGTAGAAGTGAATGACCATTAAAAGAGAGATATAGTAGTAAAAACTAACCCAAAGTTTACTGATACAGAACTTCTCTCAGAAGTACTGATAATTGCTATATGTGTGGTTTTTCTGAAACAGCATACAATACATGTAGCCAAAAGCCCCTGCTTGGTATGATGCCATGCCAATCTGAGCACAGAACAGCTGTAATTACTGAAAATATGTCAGCCCTTGAGATAATGTGATACATGTCAAAGAAACCATCAGTTTCAGTGACAAATCAGGGAGTTCTTGTACCTCTATCAGCATAAAAAGTCTACCTATAAAACATGTAGGGACTCATACATACAGTCAATATCCATACCCCATAGTTTTATCGGTTTGAAGATCTTGTCAATAATAAAAGTTTCTACTGAGATGAAGTTGGAGAAACAAACTGTAGGAGGTTCATAGAAAGGAAGGGCTGAGCACAGCACAGTGTTCCCCAGAAGAATTATGTTTTCATCAGTTTTACATACTCAAGCCAAAGGGGAACAGGCAACAGATCCACCATTGTATGAATCAATTGGCCAAAGAACACTTCAGGAGGGAAGAGGCGAGGGTCAGGCAGAGCAGCGCACTGAAGGCATTACATTGCAAAAGCAGATCTGTTTGGCAGAAAGAGTGGCTTGTCACTGTCTACTTCCTACACATTCCCATGAGTCTAGCCCATCTTTTTTAACTTTTAGAAGTTTTAATCAATTCAATGTTTTTCATGACTGCCTGTCATTCAGATAAATAATACTATGAGTGAAATTCAATGAACAATAAATTTGGTAAGAAGAATCAATTAAAATTAAGATCCAAAATACAAGAAAAGGAAGTGTCTTGTCCCCATTTATTAGTGAAAGCACATGGGCTTCTGCAAGAAGAACAAGCATTTAAGGGATCAAGGTTTCATAAATGTTTCTGTGTATGCCTTTTGCATTCAAAAACTGATTTTCTACTACTGTAAAGCAAAGAGCATATTTTGAAGAATCTATTGTACCTTGCTGTATATTTCTCAACCCTTCCTGTTGCTTTCAGTTGTTTAAAAAGAACTGTTGCACTGTCACATTCACTGAACCTTGACAACAGGGTTTTGGCCGAAGCAGGCTTGTGATTAACTAGTAACACATTTCAAGCTCTTGTAAAGCATTTAGCAGAAGCCAGCAACACAGAAAACAAACAAAGCACTGGAAACCACTAGCATCTGAAATTGGTTTTCATGTGTCCTGTGTTCCCAAGAAAAGCACTGTTAATATACACACGCTCCAACAGCTTGCAGAGCAAAATGGTGTTGCAGCTGACTCGACACAGTCTGCAGCAGCCCAAATTTTCCACTTAATATTATGTCATTCAGAAAAAAAACCCTGCATTATGGCCTGAGTAAATACTGGATGGGCAAGGCCTATGTGACATAGGAAAGTCTGTACCAGACAGAAGAGGAAAGGAGGCGACAAAGGTTCCCAGCATCTCCAGTCAAGGGCAATGAAAGCAAAAAAGTCAGGTAGACTCACAGAATTATTTAGGATAGAAAAGACCTTTAAGATCATTGAATCCAACTGTAAAAGCAGCACAGTACCTACCTTCAGGAAGTCAGGAAAAGAATACCCGCAAGGAACACATACACGTGCCCTCCCAGGGAATACATCAGCACATACAAACTTCTGTGAAGCAATTCTTCCCGCACAGTGTGCTACTAAGATAGTTCCCCTTCTTCACTCCTTGGTTTATCTGCTCAGTGACTGACTGGAGCTTTAATTTAGACAAAAAGCACGGTCCTGTAGCCGGACTGACTATATGCATGAATTTGCTTAAAGTGAGCCTTGAGTTAAGGCATATTATTAAACACTGCTGAGGACCTATGTTACTATATATATTAATATATATTTTCTGCTGGAAATTCATAAAGAACTGGATGCATTTGTTTTACTGGATTAAAACAGATCGATTTCATTCAGAATATGAAACACAGACTTACCTTTGGTTTTGATTTTTACAGCTTTTTGCTGCTTGAATTCTGTACCAAGTATGTCATAGAGAGCAGTTAATTCAATCAGTGCTAAAGAATAGACTTTCTTCATGTCCTGAGGGGCCAGGTCACCAATCTTCGTGGTACCTGTTTTGTCCTTCGGCAGCCTGAAATTCTAAAAGCAGAGATTTGCAGCAGAGTGACTAATCCAAGTCATAACAAATTACTTAGCTGGAAGGCTGTGCTTCCTTCAGGGCAGAACCTTTCATCATGAAACTTGCTGTTACTAACTCAATCACAGAAGAATCCCCCAAATAGGTTGTAAAGCAGATGATCTTAAAATCATAGGAGGATTTAGGCTCCTAGTGACTTCTGGAGGTCACCTAATTCAACTGCCTGCTCAAAGCAAGGCTAAATTCAAAGTCTGATCGGGTTGCCTGTTTGCTGTCAAACTCAATTTTGAAAACTCACAATAACCTCTGTGGGCACCTGTTCCAGTCCTTAATGATCTCATGGTAACTTCTTTTACTTTCCAAAACAGAATTTCCCCTGTAGTCACTTGCATCCATTGCCTCTTGTCCTTTTGCTCTGCACCTCCAAGAAGAATCTGGCTTTGTCCTGCTTGTAACTACCTCCCATCCCTCCACACCACTACTTCTGTATCCTTTTGCAATATATAGTGGTGGAAAGGGCTATTGATGAGCAATCCTATGCATGTACAACTGGGACAGAAATTGCTCTGCTCTTATGAACACAAAAGAACATATTTGGCTGCGATAAATAAAGAGAAGGGGGATCCTTAATTATTACTCATTTCTATTGCACTAAATGCTCAGAAGCTGCAGTCAGAGACCAATATGAAATTAAGCTAAGAGAGCGAGGGAGAGGGACTTCTCAGCTCATTGAGCTATTTGACTTCATTTCCCACCAGCAGGCTTCTAAGCAAGACTCTTGCCTGAGCCTAACAATTAGCAGAGTGAATGACTCAAAGCAGGAAGGCTGATAAGACTTTCTTCCATTTGGAAAGGTATATTATACTCCAGAATAATTTTCTTATCTTGTATAATCCCAGCAACAGCACAGATGAACTGGTGGTCATGGTACATGACTACAAAGGCACATACCAAAACATAAACATAATTCACAAATTGTAGATAGTCAAGTTTCCTGCCTTGAGGTTTCATTGACTTGCACAAACACGTATGTTTAAAAATAGCTGCCAATGATGAAGGTGGAACAAATACAGTCAGATTTAAATAGGCAGCTCTCTTCCTTTTCCTATCATTTTGCCACTCCTTTCACCACTGAAGAAGAAATCCCATAGCCATGTCTTTGAGTAATCCTTCATAAGCCTAGCTAAAAGTATAGCTAATGTTTGTATTATGCATATATGTATGTATGTGCATATATGCAGAAGTAAAGAGTATAGCTATCATTTCCTTGTTATAGGCTGCATTAGAGAAACATGACTCAAACACTTCAGAATCCATTTCTAAATATCCATTAGTGTCTGGTTTATAATGTTTAAACTACGATACATGGAGTAATTACTATTTGAAGAACTGCACATGTTCTTATCTAAATTAAGTGTTTGAAGAACTGTGAAACATTATCACTTCAGACACTATGTTTACTCAGACATGTTTGCATACAGTTTGGGGGGGTGGGGGCAAGGAAAAAAAACCTATTTCACACCACTTATTAGTTTACAGGTCTGCATGGTCATGAACTGTTAGGCAGAGAGAGATCCTCAGAGAGATGCCTTGAAGAATTTTCTTTTTTATTTGTTCAGATTCATTCAGAATGAGCCCTTTTTCATTAAGAGCTGGAAAGAAAAACTGAGCAGAAATTAATCCCAGATTTCTGCCATTTGACTTTTTAGACTTCTACAGACCATTCTGTTCTTCATTTTCATCCCTCACCTATTTGTATGGGATAACTGCGCAAAGTTTCTACAGGCGCCCATCAACCCTTTTTAAATGACAGCAGAGCTTTTTATTACAGAGGTAAGGCATGTCACCTCAGGTAACATGAAAAGGGGCTTTAAATAAATGCAGAAGGACAGTCTGTGGACAACTACCACTAAGCCACTATGCCAGCTTAATATTACCAGTCTGTAATTGCTTACACAAAGAGTGCATTTTGCCAAACAGACAGGCATAAAAGTAGTTACTTCACTGTTATTGAGAATACTATTCCCAAAAATGAGTTATCTTGAGAACGTCTATCTCCATGAAGCTGGATCCGACAAAGTTCTTCTAAATGTAATTCACCCATTTCAGACAAATATCATCCAAACACTACCACTAGTTAAAAAAAAAAATAAACAAAAATAAAAGAGATCAATAAATGCGAAACACCTACCGGAAGAAGAGTGTCGCCCCCTCCACCCTTGCACATTTTGCCTGCTGAGCTGTCTCTGAGATTAGCTGCCTGTTCTGCAAATGGTATGTCCAAATTGATGTCAGTGTCCGAAAATGGCATGTCTTCAAGCAGGCTATTCTGCTCACCTGTTACAAGACTAAGCTTTGGACCTGAAAACAGAGTAAAAAAATTAATAACCAACTGCAGCACAATTAAGCACCACTCAGTGCATGAAAATAAGTTTAAAACCAAGTAGAAAGTAATGTTGAGCAAGTGATGGACTTTCTGGTTGCAAATTCACTCATTTCTGCATATTTTTTATGTCAGTTGAAAATTTAGCTTCTTAAAAGGGTTCATCTTTTGTAGCTTTTCTTGAATAATTCTGTCAAGGCATGGGGTTTTCTGCTATTTATCTATTATGAAAAGAAAACGCAATCCACCTTAAACAAACAGCAGACTCCCAGAATTTTCCAGAGCCAAACAGCTTTAGCATCAGAAGTTTCTTGCTGTCAAATGCCTTCTAGCCTCAAAGACCCTGCAACCAAATCAGCAATTCCTTCTGCCGTTAAAATTTCAAAAGCAAAAGGGAATGTTTTCTCTATGATCCAAAGCATTAACATCCGGGAATAACTGGGAGTACACAGATCATGTCTTTGTCCCAGCATTCCTGTCCTCACCTCAGTCTGAAGAGTCTAGATTTCTCAGAACTGTTTGGACATGTTTCCATGATACAGGGAAGGACGAAGTACTCAGCAATGGCCCTACTTCTCTTTCTTTGTTCCTTAAAGGAATCAAACACTAGACAAGTTTAGAACATATTTTGTTTAAAAAGAAAAAAACCAACAACGACAAAAAAATCACAGAAGGAAAAAAAAAAGGGAGGCAGTTCTGCTTTTAGAAAAAGAAGTCCTATTTCATTGTAAATCAGCCACTGCTTCTCAGACTGAAGTTAAAAATGTATCATGAAAGAAGCAAAATTAAAATCATATTGTAAATAACACTATTTAATATAAAGTAACGAAGACAATTTAGCCAGAGAAAGATTCTGATATCTCTACCATCTCTCTCATGATTTGGTACTTTTTAAAAGGATACACCCAGAACTAGGTTCCTTGTACAAGGCACTACAAATATCTTGCAAGTATTTGTGATGAAATTCAGACTTTCTTAAAACCAGGGCAAATATAAACAAATAAATCCTGCTTATTTCAGTGGGACCAAGATTTTGCCTAGAATCCTACTCACACAAGACTGCAGCCTGTTCAAAGCTAATATACCACAAATGCAGGAAAAGTGGGATGGAAACGGACATGAGTTGAGGAAGAGAACCATGAACACTGCATATGCTTTGGTATAAGAATATTGTGATAACATAATAAATTACACTCTATACACTGCTGTGGGAAATTTTGGCCTGGCATAACTAAGTTAAGCCAAGCCAGAAAAAAACTCCCCGAAAATGCAAGTACAGCAACACTTGACCTTGAAGCAGGGGAAAGGCTGCAGAAATGCTGATTAAGAGTGAAAGCATCAGGGAAGTACTGCTCTACACTGATGCTTCCAGTGGTCTGCAAAAGAGCCGAGCTGCAAGCACACAACCCAAACAACGTATGAAGCATGACACAAATGACACTTAATGACACAAAGCCAAGACTAGTCTGTGGTAGCTTTTAGAGTGAGTCCTGAAAATAACCTCAGTCTGCCAGGGCCAAACTCAGGTGACAGACAGGCAAGTGGCTGCAGCTACCACTGCCACTCCCTAGTAGGGCACAGTGCTTTAGGTAATTTATGTACAGCTGAGACACTTCCAGAGAGAAGGTGGATTTGAGTTAACACTTTGACTGTACTTACAACCAAGTAATGCTGTAAGAAGCAGAATAAAACATTTCCAAATTTTGCCTGTTGTGTGTGTTACTCGCCACTTGCTCTTTCCAAAGTGGCTTCTGTTCTTTCCATAGACCCTGAAAGATGCCTGGGGCATATGCTAAAGATTAAGCTGATCCTGAAACTAGAGCTGCTCCTTTCAGCAAAGAGATATATGAGACCTCAGTAACCAAACATATCCAAGGTCAAATTCATCCCTGGCTTCGATCTCTGGCCTCCCTGCGTGTGTGTATCTGTATATATAATGTAAACTATTTAATGCATCTGAACTAAAGGAAGACAGTTCCCAGTTCCCCCAAGACTTTTGTCATGCTAATGTGGTGTATACATGACCTACATACTTCCTACCAGCCTGGGAGGGATCTGATGTTAACAGACAAAAAGGCAGTAGCTCCTATTTCAGTCCTCTAGTCATACGAAGGTGCAGTGTAAAGCAGATGTCTTGGTAACGTTGTACACATTTGAAAGGTCTAGAAATGTTGCTATTGCAAGGAGTTTCTTCTTGGTTGTACAGCCTTGCTCCTGTTGTTGTACATTCATTAACTAGGAAGCAGCTGTAAGAGGAAGCAGCTTTGGTGTTCTGCCAACCTGCCAACTACATGTTCCACAAGAGAAATGCAAGATACAGAAAAATGTAAATATTGCTATAAGGATGTGGAAACTGTATTTTACATTAGTCCTGTACCTTTTCCATGGTTCACAGTGCTATTTAAAGATCACATAAAATGAGGGCAATTCTTCAGGAGTGTGGTGAGGGCTACATTTGGGTTTCTTTTTAATAGGACATGGAAATACTGGTAGTGTCAACCTTGCTATTTCCTAGTTTTGCTAGAGAATCTGGAGTATACCCTGATGGAGCTATGTTTATAGATCTTAATTTAGAACTGGAAAGGTAGAACAGCTATTATTTTTCTTTTGGACTGACAAAGCATTTCTCTAAAATGCTAATTCATAGCAGACTTTAAATAGAAAATAAAAAATGTGGTAATCTTTTCACTAACACTCTTGTCACTTCAGTCATAGATTCTTCATTTAGCATGCAAAATGAAAAGCAGAAACAACTCTTTAATTAAAAATACAACTACATTTCAGTCTTTTTCCCTATCAAGAAGCAAACATTACAGCTCTTTTCCCTCATGTTACATATTCTTTCATCCATTTGATGATGCTTATACAGAGGTTTTACCTAACATTCTTCCCTAGTAGCTAATCCTGTGTGTTCAGGACAACTGCGGTCCCACAGTAAACTGAGTTTTGCTGCTCCCTTATTTAAGTTAATGAGTATTTAGCTTTTCATCTGTTTTATTCTTTCTGGTTTATTCCTTGAGGTATCTCAACCAACTTGGGATTACTCTTTTCTTTCATAGCTGTTGAACATACTGCTAGCTTTGCAGGTCTTTAGTGAGTGTTATGGATTGCTAAAATAATAATGTCTTTTGACAGCTTAATACATGATTCTGAATTTTATTTTTGTTTCCTGTAGACACATTCTGTATCTACATGAAAAAAAGAGGCACTTAAAGACAGTAAGTGAGGGTCCTTCCAAAAAACCTCAAATATGCATCTATCAACAAAAAAATCTTAGGAACTCATTAAACTGTTCTGTTTGAGGAGGATCAGGCAGAAAGGAATAAAAAGGTAATGGTTTCTTATTATCCCCTGAGTTTGCTTACAGTGTTTAGGCAAGAAACAGGGTGTGTCAGACTGGCAAGAAAGCAGGAGTGAGCACAGGTTCACACAGCCCACGTATGCTCTAAGGGCAAACCATTATCATCTTCATTCTGGCAGAAGCACTTGGGAACGGAGCATTCAAATACCAAATTAGGAACAGTCATCACCTTTGGAGAAAGGCCAGAGTCATTCACTCTAACAGTTTTAAGACATCTCAAATTAAGCTTTGGATTTTTTTTATAATGTCTGAGATGATATTAATATTTTTCAGGTAAAACTGGTACTAATTCTCTGTTAAAGAGGGTTTCCATTTTAAAATAATGTCTTTGGATTTGGATTTCATAAATACTTACTATTTCTGAAATGTCAGGCATGGTTTACTTTTTGTCTTAAATTCATTCACTGTTTGTATAACACTAATTTGCTCATCATTCTGGAGGAAAGATCACAGCACAGCACTGAAACAGGTGTGGTGCTTTTAACACCATCAAATTTGCATGGCTTGACTGCAAATTAAACTGATTTTTTCTTCCTGCTCCAATCTTGGCAGCAGAGCCCACTTTTAGCATGTTGACAAAAGCAGAAGTATATCAGGATGTAAGCAGGCTGCATTTGCCATCCACATCACAATCTGTACTGAGGAGAGCTAGCATATGGGATTTGCCTTTCAGAACTTCACATTTCTGAAGGGTTCATCAGGGCCACTGGAAAAAAAAAAGAACCAGATGTGATAAAAACTAATAATTGTTTGGTCGTTTTCCAGCTCTGAATCCTACAGTGCAGTTTATTGACACAAGCACCAGGCATCTCTTCCTTCCCTTTTGCTGAACCAGCAGTCTGGCAGTCCTCCCAATTTTTTACTATTCTTATTGGAGTGGGGTTTTCTGAGAGGGAGGGAGGGAGGGAAGGATTAACAAAACTTCTGGAAACAGACAGATTTGGTGATATTCAGGGCTGGTTTATATATCTATGTCTCCCATTTCAACTTCCATGCACGCTCTGTATTGTCTGTTGCTGTTTTCTAAGTCCAATCCTAAAGTAACAACTTTTCCAGAATACTACTAGTCAGTATTCTAGAACTGCAGCAGTATTTTATTTGGTGGCTTAATTACAGATAAGTAACATGCAGCGGGGAATTTGATCCACCTGCTTGACTATTTAAGCAGCTATAGGAGTCAGTCTAACACCTATATGCTATCGAGTCCCCTGGAAGAAGGAAAAAAAAAACCCCCAACATACAAACAATGCAGAATAGCAATGCAGTATCTTAAAAGCTTAAATGGCTGCCAGTTAATATCCTGATCTCTGCAGTGGTAGGTATGGTGGTGTAACAGACATGGTGTAACCCCTACTTTGAAGAAACCTAAGATGATGCAGGGCAGCCACCCTTTTATTATTTGACCTGAAGAACAGCAGAAAGCTTTGTGAAAGTCTTTCATCACAATTCATGCTCTCAAAACAGGTCCTATGAAATCAGCTAAGGACTTCTGTGGTGCTCTGTCCTACCTGGCAGTGAGAGGGAGGGGTCTTCAGTGGGTACTACACCCCTCTGGAGTAATCACACGCTGTTGAACACAACTCAGTCCTACATACACATAATGCTATTTCCTTTCCATTTTCCTTAAAAAGGTAAATAACTTTTTCCTTCGATCCCTGCTTTTCTTTAATTTTGAGCTGCAGATACATCGCCAGTTCTCACTTTTTTTGGATGTTTATAGTCCATTTGTTTTTGTTCCCTTGCATGCACTGATGAGCTTATGTATAATGCTTCATTTCCTGTACTGTACAGCAGAGATAAACCAGAAGGGATAAATTAAGGATCAGGAAAGACCTAAGCATTAGCTATGCGAGGAGACTTCCCTCAGAGGACTCAATTATAAGACGATCACTGGTAACAAACAAGGTTTCCCAGATGGCTGAAAGGACACTACCTACAGCCACACTTTAAAAATTTTAAACCACATCAATGCAGGCCAGAACACGTTTCTCATAAGAATTTAATTTTATTTTGCTGAAAAGTTACTTGTAATAAAGAACCTATGTAGTAGTTTGTGTAGTTGAAAGCCTACAAAACAAAAGGAGGAAAAAAAGCCCAGACAGTTGTTCGGCATTACCTTTTGTTCCATCTTGTGTTTCATTTTTGTTTTCACTTGTTCTCACAGTTGAGGGCTCACTTCCATCACAGACCTAAGAAAGGAAAAATAAATACGCACACCTATAAAACCAAGCGTGTGTTTGTAGAAACTCCTGCAATTCAGGGTTATGCAGAAGCGCACCTGTGTTTTTCAGTAGAAAACCCTTTGCCAAAGTCCAAGGGGATCTGAAATCTAGGTAATTAAAAAAGAAGTAATTAAGTCCATTACCCCTTTTCCTAAAAGGCTAAGGTATAAGACTTGATTTTCCAGAGTTACAAAGACTAAGAAATTGTGGTCTTTGACCTGAAGCCATAATTTGCACTGGAAAGTATATGGAAAGGGAATGTGGAGGAGACCTTTTGACTGACTCAGTTGAAATACGTCCCTCTTGCAAAATCTTGCATGGTTGCCTCCCTTACAAAGCAATCCCATCTCTTTTGCAGGGTGGCCTGGCATTAATATCGGTGCTTACAGCTTATAGTCCTAACAGCAAAACTGGAACACCCTGAAGAGACAACAAAACAGGAAAGGATTTGAACCATCTTCTTCCTTCTACAATGCTGCACTACCCAGTCTCAAGATTTGCCCCATTCTATGAACTGGATGACACCTACTAGAGAAAAAAATATTTTACAACCTGTAGAAAATCTACACCCATATAAGTTTTTACCCATATATAATTTTTATTATCCTTTTGGCAACTCAAATCAACAATGAATGCTTAGCACTTCGGATTTTTAATTTTATTTTACTCAAGCATTGTATAACTCCATGCATACTGAGGAAAAAAAAATAAATCAAGTTTTAAAGATTTCTACTACCAACACAAATCTGCTTTTTTTTTTTTTTTTTAAATATGAGATCTTGAGAGGTGAAAGAAGATAGCATGACTGCCCAGAAAATTATTACTGTTTCACAGAGCAGTAGAAGGAGACTAGGAGGCTGTCAAGATACCGAGTCTAGCTTCTCTTCAGGAATATGGCAGGAAATTTAGTACCAACATCAACACAATTGTTGTGTTGATCCAAAACATCAAGACTATTGTTTTACCTTTCCTCCTGCTTTCCTCCAGGTGAAGGGAGGTTACAGGGATTTGGAGGCTATTATTAAACTGGAATGATTTCATACAACTGCAGATGGCTTCAGTCCTCTTTTGTTACGTAAAAAGCTGTCTAATATTGGGAGAGTAACAAGGCACCGAGACAAGTTACCTAGGGAAGTGGTAGAAGCTACTGCACTACAGGCTTTCTGTGACAGATGAGATGAATAACCACAAGCAATGATTTCTATACAATTATCTTGCTTTGCAGAAAAGAATATGGTATAGGTTTAAGGGCCTACACTTGTATTATTTTATTTCAGTCAAGGAGACTTGTTTAAAAGAAGTCTTCTTTTTCCCCGGTTATTTCTACATTTAATAAATATTCTAAACTTCTGTTTTATACATCTTAAATGGCTACAATCATTTGTCTGTTTGCATTTCTTCTCACTGATGTCATCGATATAAAAACATCTATTTTAAGATACACAGAAGTCTACTGAACACTGTGACACGATTTTCAAACATTACAATGTGCAGCTTAAATTCAGGAACATGAGTATTTACTGCGCTTTACTGAAATAACACACTTGAAAGGGAAATTATACTGCTTCAAGCTATATGATATTTTACCTAAATTGCTCTGCTATTAGATCTTGTAATTTTTAGGTGTAGTTAATTCCAAATCAGATCCTGGAAAGCTTTTATGGAGTTAATACACTATTTGCAACCACATGCAAAGCAGAACCGTGGAAAAGGAAGTTATGCCTTCAGAATTTGAGCTTACACACTCCCCTCACTACATTTCACTCTAACGAATTTGAAAGTTGCTGAAGGAGAGGAAGCTGTTGGGGGAAGAAGGAAGTTAAACCCCCTCAAAATTCACCTTGCTTTCCATGACCATTACCATTGCACTGAATGGCAGCAGCAGCAGTGAGAACAAAGGATGGGGCTGAGGTCAAGTAAGCTAGCCGTCCACTTCCATCAAGTCAGAGTGTTTTCTTACAGCTAAAAATCTCATTGCTTTTGGGGGAGCAGACAAAACGCATACATTTCTCCACAGAAGAGGAATTCTAATCATAGTCTCCATTTCCCTCCTTCCCCTTTGCTGCATATGGGACAGGAACTCTCCCATTCGCTACCCCATGAGGGAAACTGGGACCCTTCAGGACCTGTCAGAGCAACTTCCCACACACAGTTTAAAGACACACACAGGCCCTGGGAGTTAGTGAGGGGTCTATGCACCCAGAAGACAGGCATAAAGACCTAGCCAAAATAGAGGAGGTTAGGTTGATGTCCCCCTTTTCCTTTTTTTTTAAAAAAAAGAAACAAGAGCAGCAGTACGTAACAGGGACTGCCACCTATCTGGCAGATCCCTCAGGATGGATTCAGGGCACTACCACACAAAGAAAAAAGCAGGCTTTTGATAGCTCTTTGGGTGACTGTTGTCACATGTTTTGCATTAGCGTTAAAATTAATTCAGATTAATATCTTTACCACGGAGTGGCTGTTCTATTCATCACCTTCAAGTAATATAAGGCAAATAAACATACTTCTTTTTACATACTAAAATTGCTTAATGCAATGTCAAGCTGGACTAATGCTAATCCCGTAAATTCAGCAGAAAATTCCCTTGAAAATCAGTGAAAAGGTAGACACAGATCTTGAAAGATTCCTTTTGTGACTGCGCATCCCTCTTCTCCCCCCCACCCATACATGTCCCTCTCTCTCACAGAATCAAAGAAAACAATGGACAGGAACTTACTTTTCCCTTTGAGTCATCTTGTATCCTGAAGATATCTCTGACATCAGGAATCTGGTGCTGTTTGTTTTTTTTCCTCATGGTTTGTGTGACAGTCTCTACTCGCTTTTCTACTGCTGCCTTCTGGGTTCGGGTCAGTGTGGACAGAAACACCATGCTTTCCAGGGAGTCACCAGAGCTCTCACCAAACAGATTTGACAGACCTGCCTCCTTCAGCCATTCCTCTTCCAGTTCTCCCTCTGAGCAAGGTGAAGAGAAAAAGGCATAGATGTTGGCTTTTGAGTACTGCTAAGCACACGGGATGTTAATGCCATGGTACAGTTAATGCAGTTCACAGGGAAAGTACTATGGGGATCCACAATTAAGAACTACTTACACTGTCCCAACTTGGAAAAAAGCTATTGTTTGTAAGAGCTTTGAAAGGGTTAACATACGATATCAAAGCTTTTAACATAGTTAATCCAATACAGACTGTTGGGGGCAATCTTTATAATAATCTACAGCACTTCTATTAAATCATATACCATTTTATATTTATGTATCCAGGCATAAATGTGTATGGGGAAGTCTGAAAGCTTCTGATCCTTGCTGCTTCATTGATTTTTAGTTCAATCCTCAATCTTTTTAGCTCCCTTACGAACATGGTTCTGCCTACATTTCTTGATATATTAATCCTACAGCTGTCCACCAGCTCAATTTAATGAAGGACAAACCAGGCTACAGGAGTCAACTTAATGCTGTTTTTTAATCGGTTCCTATGACATCGTTTCCAGCCTGCTGACATGACAGCCCACAAAACAATTGTTGCTTTAGTCTTACAGCTGATAAAGTATCCTTTATTGACAGATCACTGCACATGAAATTATATGATATATGAATATCATATGATATCATATAATATATATATGAAGCTATAAAATACTGTCAGCAATGGCAAAACTTCTGCTTCTGAAATCAGTATCTCTCTAATAATACTTTCTTTAAAACACTAAGTTTTTTAAAACACGCTGTGGCAGCTGAGCTTGTGCCAAATGCCAACAACCCTCTCAAATGTTCAAGCAACCTTTCCACTTATCAGGTATCTAGAAGTACTCCAAAGCTGGCATATCAACTTCACTGTTGACTGCAGTTTCCCACAGCACCCAGTGCACATCCAAGTGGGCACCTGAATATTAACAGCATTCAGAAGAGGTATAAATTTTCAAGTAAAAATTTTGCTATGGCATGTGCCAAATCCTGTGCCTCTGACAAAACTCTCACATTTTGTTATTAGGACTGGAAAGAAGAGCTATACCCCTTCTCCAAAGAAAATGTGAGGTATATCTCATCTCTCCCCTGCCTTGCCTTTGCAGGGCTTTGTCTCAAGCAAGCTCCCGCCCAGGCAGGCCCATCAGCCAGGTGCAGTGTCCCACACATTCAGGAGTACTCATTAGGCAAGGTGCGGGGCAAAGCAGCATCTGCTCAGTCTGATCAACTCAGCTGTGCTGACTCCCTTGGGCTTCATGCCAGAGTGAGGGGCTCAAGCTGTAGCAGTTAACTAGGGGGAAGAAGGCTATATATAAAAAGGAAATGGTGGGTTTTGGAGTGCAGAGCCTGAAGCAGCATCAGTGAGCTGAGGTAAGAGAAGAAGCTCATATGCTGAAGAACAATGGGCTCTGCTTCTCTGGAGAAAGCCTTGAAGCTCCATCAGATGCCCTGCTCCCTGGGCACATGGCCTTGGAGCCTTACTGCCTTCTCCAGAGGCCACATTGTTACCCTCTTCAGAGGGCTTGTAAATAGCAGTGATGTTTCAAAACACCTAGGGAGGCAGAAGTACAAATCCCTTTGAAAGCTAATGGAGCACATTCTTCTCACTCATGCAGAGGCCATACCAAAATGCAAAACTCACCATTTCAATTTACTGAGACTGTGGGCCTCTTGTAAGAATGGGGAGAGACAGATACTGCACTGTTAAAAAATAACTTTTGAGAGAAGAGTAGCCGTAAGGCCATTACTACTCTTTTGTCTGATAGGACAAGAAAAATAAATGGCCCAACTTCTTCTAAGATCATGCCCTCAGGAGTGTCCCATAATTAATGCTTCTGAGAAACAAAAATAATACAACTGAACAGTCACAATAGTTACAAGTGTAGAAAGTTACTCACTAAACTTAACCCGGTTAATCATTGGCTTGTCTTCTAAAGCGTGAGGTTTCTATCCACAATAGCTACAATAACGAACAACATACACAAAGAGTGAAAGGGTAAGTTAGTTTAACAGTAAACTACAAATAAAGCTTCAATTGTTGTGATCTGCAAGTATAGGCACCTTTCTAATGTTCTGCAAATGCCATTTAAAGGAAAACCAGCCTTTTACTCATCTCTGATACAATTCTTTTTCAGGGCATTGCCTGTTTCTGGTGATATGCATCAGAGGCAACAGAATTTTCAAAGTGGATGTTCAGCAGAGTGACCTTCTTTTTGATTTCAATGTGTTTGGTGGGTGCCATCTCTTGAAATAATACTTAAAGAAAAATTCCTAAATCAGCAAACTGATGATCATTCACAAGAACAGATTTCATTACCATCTGGCTCTTTCACTACAAGTGCTACTCGTTCCTCCTGATTATTTCCTCTAGTTTCATGGATGTTTTCAAGTTCTTTCCAGTAGTCATCCATAGACAGTTCATCCAAGGAGTCCTGGGATCCTGAGCGGTCAAACGATGCTCCATCAGGGGTCTTCTTGGAATGGTCATGGTTCATTGTATACTGGCCAGACCGACGGCTATAAACATAGACAAAAAAGCAAATCCTGGTTAGCATTCTTAAGATACAGGATATATTAATATCTGTGAGGGCAGCTGGTGATGAATTGTGTCAAAGTATCAAGGCAAACTGCTGTCAACAAGCAAACCAAGATATTAAAAATGGCTTTTAATATCTGGAATATATTTTTAATTTAAGATTTCTGCTGTACGTATAACCCAATGTAGAACAGCACAGGAGTCTGTATTAAAGAGGAAATAGTGAATGCAAGTTCTAGTAGCTAGTTACAGCAAACCTCTTATTCAACTCACACCAGCCAATTCCACAGACTTCACAGTACATATCTTCCTAGCATTGCTGTTCATAAAGAAGTTTTCAGAAGTGCCTTTCTGCTCGAGTAAATTCTTATGGGTTGATAGTACCTTTACTTCTTTCCTTTGCTAATCAGCTTTTATTTTTCATTAATGTTTAGTCTGGTATCTATGACCTTAATTACAGTTGGGAAAGGACAAAGTAAAATTCCTGAAGTTACAGTTTGTGAAGTAAACTGGTGAGTCCAAATGTTTAACAAAGGCTACTGTTTCTATCTTGCTTCCTCTTTGACTGAAAGCTTACTACTTCTACAATTTGATGTTACTAGCTTTTGGTTCACCCCAAGTATGTATGTTGCTAAGGCTTTCAAAAGACATCTTTCACCTTAAGTATAGCTGTGACTAGAAAAAAGAAAGCAACAAGCTGAAACCTCTAGGTTTTATCTTGACCTCATTAGGTCATTAGCAAAAATTACCACTGACCTAGCAAAGAATTCCTCTTAGAAAGTGCAAAGGTTATAATGATGTCATTGAAGTTACAGGTCAACCTTACAGTCAAATATACCAAATCAAAAGCCACAAACTGATTCAGAGTATCAGTGGATTACATGAGTAGCAACCTATCTAACTTCAGAGTTGGCCTTACTTTGAGTGGGGGCAGACTGGACAAAATGATTTCCAGTGGTCCCTTCTAAACTAAGTTACTCTACTATTATGAGAGTATATCAAAATTCTTCCTTGTATTAAAAAATAGTTCTTAACACTTTAGAAAGAGCTTCAAATGTCTTTTACGTCTGAATTTGTCTCCATATTCTAAAAAAGGAGTCATGGTTTGAGGTTAAGTAGTAAATATCACTTATTCTGAGAGGAAAACGTATCAAAGATCAAGCATTGTGGATTTATCACAATGTAAACGCAGTAAATTAAGTCCTACCTTCCCATTTGGCTGACTTAGAATGTTTATCTAGAAAAAGCACCTTGTCCTTATGTTTTATCTCGTGACAATTGACACTTGTTAGCTGCCCCTAAGTAAAAAAGTCATACATTTCTCGTGAAGATAAGCCCCTTCTGTGTACAAGTCACAAATCCTTTCACACCAAATGTGCTCGATTCTCCGATAAGAAATCCTAACTATATGGACTTTGCCTTTAAAGGTAAAGAGCCTTATGGAAGGACTGAGTTTCCACCTTCTCTGCCTCTCTGCTCCAGGTACTAAGTTAATAAATTACAATGAATTACCAAGCTAATATGCACCCCAGTGCCATTCCTTAATCTGCCTGTATTTGAAAGCCCAGGGGGAAACAAAAAAACCAACCACATATGAAGAAGTATTTAGCTTCTGCATCAGTGGCAGTAACAACATCCGGCTAGTAGTGCATGTTACCCAATAAATACAATTTCTCCATGTAACCACCTCAGTTCTTAAACTTCTCGTGACAGGTGTGTCTTGTGTGCACCATGTGCTGCTTCTGAATCCAACACTAATCACTGCAGAAAGACATTCATGGAGCCGCATCAAAAGTCTCCCCAGCAGCCACCATCAGTGCTGAGTGTGGCCAAAGCAGGTCAGGCTTCCCAGCCCTTGCCCAGGCTTCCCTCCTCTGGGCCCGGCCGAGCTCAGAGCAGACTGGGTCCCTCTCACAGACTCTCTACACTGAACTGCAGTGGCTGCAGCTTATCGTCCCTCCGTTTAGCCCTGCAGAGCTGCTCATCAGCTCTTCAGTGGCCTTTCACCTTTGGAACAACCTGCTCTCACTGACCCACCTCAGCTGAAATTTAACCACCACAGCACACCACGCAAAAGATAAAAATAACAAAACTGAATACATTAAAAGCATGCACTTCGGTGGGCTCTGGCAGGCTGAGCTGGGATACGCTGCAGCAGGCTGTGGCTCTGTGCCATGCTTCCAGGGCAGCGCTCCTCCTGTCCTTCAAAAAAAAGCCAGCTCGTCACCTTCCCCAACTAGGTCCTGTTTCAGAGAAGTCTGTGTCCTGAAACACACAGATACTCAGCACAGAGCACTCAAGGCCATTTTCAGGGTCCTGTAAGCATTTGCTGTACATTAAAAACACTCCATTAACCTTCAGAGGCTGCACCTTACCCTTCCATCACCGCTCGCAGGCCTGCCCTACTCAACCAAATATAAGCTGCTTTTCTGGTAAGGCTCTTCCCAGCCTGACCTTTCGATCTCTCATTAACAAATCTATACAGCAACTCCCAACTTTGAGCTGGCAGTAATGCCACTTCCCCTGGTGAAAGCCCTCAAGAGAGAGCGGGGGACAAATGACCAGGAGAACCTTCCAAGAAATATTCACACGAAAACCTCACTGCTCTGCTGTGAATCTCTCCTTCAGAATCCACGTCGCTTCAGGCCATTCACAACTGGCCGCCCCAGCACTGGCAGCACTCGGGCTCCTCAGGAGCCAAGGCTACAGGCTGCTGCTCCTGCTCCACTCACCGATCCCTTCTTTTCCCTTGTCAGACTCGATCCAAGCCTGTATCCCCAGTTTCTCTTTGGACTACAAACCCTTTCAAAGCCATCTGCATTTGTCCACATCCACAATTCACATTTTGATGGGCTAGGCCAGAGAGAGGCTCAGGCTGGGAGAGAACAACTGCTAAAACAATTGCTGACAGAGCAGGTCAGATCTTATTTTCTCTTCACTTGGTCCAACGTTTCTTGCTTTGCATACCCCACCAGAGAAAGGCACTGGTGAAGCAGTATTTGGTGCATAATCCACACAGCAGTGCCTCCAGGCATCCTCATCTCCATCCCTCCTACGAACCCCTGTACACACAGTGCTAGTCTAGATACCACAGGGTTCGTGTACGTCAGAAAAGAAAAATAATGGTAAAAATTCACAGCACACGGAAAAACTGGTTGCCAATTAAGATTGTTATTTTTAGGTATCTGTTGACAAGGCCAAAAATATGGGATTTCTGCTGTGACTTTCCACTAAATTCCATCCTTCTCCAAACGTATGCTTAGTAAGCACTAGTTGTGCATCACACAATAAAAACACACTGGTGGGAACAAGTTAAGGCCAAGAAAAAAAGAGAGGAGAAGGGAAAAAGCAATCAATCTTAGTAATAGCATTATAAGAAAACTGGAAGAGGTATATGTTTTTAAAAATAATTAATTCCGCATTAACAGAAAGACTCATTAAAAAAAAAAACTTAGAAAATTATTCCATCAAATGTCCCATGTTGCAAGCTTTAGAATTTTGTAGAAGACTGTTTTCCAAAAAACTATCAGTAGAAAATAAGCACAGTTCATTACCAAAACAGCTATTACTAGGTTACTTCTCCAGCACATTCTTAAGTTCTTAGGTGTTTTTCTATTTAAAATTTGAAAAATGCAGCTGTTTTCACAAGTATCTTCAATGAGATCTCTTTTCTTCCCCCAGCAAATGTAAGCTACTGCTAACGGTCACATAAGTAATTGTCAAACACTACTCATTTAGCATTTCAGGTTACTAAATGGCAACTTTACTCTCCAGCTGTCTTTTTTCCCCCCAGAAAACTAGTATTGACATTAAGGTCTTCACTAACAACACTCTCAAACTTTATTAAAATCTTACTAACACCTATTTCCAATCATAAGTAAATAGTTTACTTTTCAAATAACTTTTCAGGGAGCAGTGCAATATTCTCATTTCCAAATTACACAGTCAGTTCTGATCTGTGATACTCAGACTTGTACCCTTTGTAGTCGATGAGATTTATGCCAGTTTATCTCGGCACAAAACTGAGCTCCCAGGTATGAAACCCATTCTTCAATATAGTTATTGCAGTCTCTTGCCAGAGTTAATCTTCTTGTCCCATCCACAGGAGATGCATTTATTTATTAGAAACATCAAGGATGTGATAAGAAGCACTCCAGCCCTTCCAGAGGGGAGCCGTTAAAAACAATTCTTGTAATGAACACTTCATTACATTTACAAGGAAAGAAACCAGATTTGGGTTATTTCACAAAGCACTGATGAGCTTCATGTAGTGGCAAGTACTTAAGGGAGAAGAATTGTGCATAAGTATTTTCTTCAGCCTTTCCTTTTGTGATGAACTGTGTCTCAGCCTTTAAGAAAACATGACTCTTCACACACCATACTAAAAATATGCTTTTTTCCAGGTTCTGTCAGCCTGATTTTGATTTCATTTGTAATCATTTCATACCACTGCAGTTGTCTTTGTTCCTTATTTTCTTTCCTGTGAAATCTAAATCTCCCTGCCTGATCATAATTGATACTTGTCATGTGTAAACTACAGCAGCTAGAGATTAATCTGTTAGTAAGATGCACTTTCACTGACATGTCAGATAAACTCAGCTCGTGGAAAGCTAATTATGCCCTTACTTTCATTTTTCTCACTAAAGAATTAAGGATTGTGATGCATTTTAAAACTGAGATGTGAAAAAGCCCCCTACAGGGCTAGCCACTAAATTGATGATGATCCGAAAATCATCTTTCTACATTGCTATACAAACATCATAATTGTATGATATCCTTATATACTATATAGATGGGTATGCATGAATTACATGTGTAAATATACTGAAAGGCAGAAATAGTAAATGCAAGGATGTTCATGGTCATAAAAACTAGGGAGCATAAATACACTGTTGAACCAAACATAATAGAATGGCACTGCTGAAAGAGAAGTGGAGGTCCTGTAGCAGGATTAGTGCAGGTGAGCTCACTGACTCCAGGAGAGAACAAAGTCCAGCTACTAAATACTGTACGAACAAAGCAAAAAGATACCAGTCTCTATAATCTCTTTTCTTCCTGAAAAAAAATGGATGAAACGCAACAGAAAGGGAGGAATGAGAAACACCTATTCTGCCGACAAATTAGGAATTTCTGTACAGGGTCCTTTTTTCCACCCCCTTCTGTCAAATTTTGGAATTCAAAATTTAGGCCTGGATCTTTCGGGAATAAAACCTGTCACAACTATACAAAGTGTCACAAGTGGAACAAGGGAAGAGCCCATATGATTAATTACTGAGTTTAACCTCAATTAGGACTCAACTCTTTGGAATGAAACCAATATGGTCCTTTTCCACAGTTGCCTAACAAAGCCTATGGGAGTCTTAAACATTGTCTTTAAACAGGTTCCAAATTGAAGGCCAATTCAAAGTTCTACAAGACTAAAAATTTCACAAACATTTGTTTGTATCAGACAATTCCCAGCGCCGAGAACAGCGCGAAAAATAAGCATTGTGTTAGCAAATGATATAATTATTTTTCATACTGGACTATTACACCCCCCTAAGCTGCACACTGAAAATACAGTCTTCATATGCTTGGCCTTAAAAGCTTCTTTAAGTAATCCTGGCCATTAACCATTGCTATTGGGATTCTTGTACAGGCAATGTCTTGAGCACTGCAGCCCCTTCAGATGCACACTATGGCACCCCAACAAACTAGCACTTTACTTCCAGAGTTCTACAAAATGACAAAAACATATCTGACTACAGCTACATTATAGCAGCAACTTCTGAAATGCCCGTGCAAAGGGAATCATCACTCTCAAAGCTAGTGTACATTTGGCCATTTATGTTAAAGCTATTAGTAGTATTATTGCAGCCATACCTCAGCCGATACCGGGGCTCACTGATTCTGAGCATCATACTAGCACATGGTTAGATGTGTTAATAACCTGATAAACAAGATACACAAGGCTGTGAGGGGGGGGGGGGGGGGGGGGGGGGGAGGGGAAAGAGGTGAGTATTTGGACCAGAAGGTTGAAGCATGCTGTTCAAATTCATGGTGCAAGTCAGTGACAGAAACAAGAAAAATTCTCAGATCTCTGGAGTCTTTCACCACTGGACCACTGAGTGTTAAAGATCATAATCTGGCCCAGAGAGAACTGCAAGGCAGATAAAAGGAAGCTGTGCTGTTTGGATTTGTGATAGACTCCAGCACCGTGGCCATAAATAGAGTAGCACTCTCAAAACAAAATTATCTTGTTGACATAGGAGTTACAAAGTTAAGCAGCAATTTGCGTAAGTAATTTTAAGTTTGTACAAAGGCTAACTAGATTTAAACAATCAAAAAATGCCTATGGGCACCGTGGCCTATTCTGAAAACTATTTACTGAGAAATCATTCATGAGATGTTATGCTCTTAAATATAAATACAGGAATTGCCAAGTCCTTTCTAATCTAAACAACAAAAAAAAATGAGAGGGAAACAATGTGGTCTCCTATCCAAGGCTGAGTAACAGAGGTGTGGGAATAAATTAAGCTCCAAAGCTCCCCTTACCCTACCTCTCCTTCCAAGAAGCCAAGCAGCACAGCAAGGTGCAAAGACTTCTTAACTGAATTAACAAAAAAAGCTCTAATCTAATGGCTACAGCAGCTGCCTGGTTTGAGCTCCCTGTTTTTGTCTGGGACACTGGCCTGGGAAGTGATCACCAGACCTTCCCATAGCCACGGCACCTACCAGAAGGTCATCATGAACTTTCACAGCTTCTAGGCAAAGCTGCATCCCAAAGGTCAGACATGAAGACAATGCAAGGCCTTGGTTCCAAGGGTGTGTTAAATCAACAACACCACTTATTCTAATGGTTTCAACCTAATGTTTAAGAAATTTCTTTCTGTCACCCAGTATCCAGTATTTTGCAATGCAGCTTTGAGCACTTTTCAAAGTCTTCTGTTAAAGAAATGATCAAATTATAATTGATATGCCCATCAAAGCAGGTTGTCCTAAAGTAACCGAATTTTACGTAAAGCCACAGAGTAATGACACTACCTAAGTGAAGTTAAATTGTTTTTTTCTAAATGTAAATGTCTTCATCTTTGTATATGGCTTAACCCGTTAAAAAGATTCTTTCTATTTCATTGATAGCTAAAACCTCCTGTCAAACAAACGTCAGTATCACTAGCTTTCATGAACAACAGGTAACCTTCAAGCAATACCTACCAGGACCCAAGTCTGGACATTTGGTGTCCAGAACAAGGCAAAAATAGATATATATAGATAGATATATATATAGATATTAAAGTGCTTTTTAACTTTTAGAAGGCATTAGAAAACCTTTAGTCTGGGCTTCTATTTCTGCTTTTCATTCTAGCTCATAAATCTTGTCACACATTGCAACAAGAGCATCCTTTCCTTTCTACCTTTTCTGTCATTTATTTTTTCCATGACTGACTGCAAACTCCTGCAACTCAGTCTTTTCAAGAGAGTCATAGAAGACAAAGATAACAGTAACAAAGCAATGTAATTTCCAGTATTTTTGGTGAACTGATACTTAGCACTCCCAACTTAAAGAGTTTTATTTTGCCTGCTCTGTGACCTTATGGGACATTTTGAATGGCAATTGCAATCAAACTTGCCCAAATCCCCATTAAGCTCCAAAGAAAAGCCAGAGAAATAGGAACTGAGGCAAAGCTCTACTCTCCTTCCAAAGACAGAGTACAAAGTGATTGCAGAGAGGGTATAAAACAGTACTCACTTTCTAAATGAGCATAAAAAAAGGCTGAGCAAAGAGAATCAGGTCTCTTAGGATTTTTTGTAATACCATCAGCTGCTGTTAATACCTGCTCAAAACTGCTCTGGAGATTAAAAAAAAAAAAAACCACACAGAAAAAAAACCTCCAACAAACAACAAACCACCCTCACCCCAAAACCAATAATCGAGAAAACCCCACAAACTTGGCATTTTAAACACCTCCATGAATAACAAATGCAAGATAGGTCAAAGTTAGGGCTGCCAGACTAGAACTCTAAAAAGTGTGTGCATATACATATACAAAGACATAAAGGCATATACATATATAAACACACACACCCCATACTGCTTCCAGCCACATCCTCATTATTATTTATGTAAGATTTTTCTACCTTAGTGAACACAACCTTCCCCCTTTCCCAACCCCAACCTGTCACTGGAGAAAACAGGAAGGAAATCCTGTCAATGACACAGGCTGTTAAATTAATATTCTAATCCACTGCACCAGAAATGGGAGATTCCAGATACGATGCCAAAACTTAATCTGCCTCAACTATATGCAGCACTTCTAAGAAGATTAAAATATTTCATGACATTTCCTTTAACAGGACCTCGTGTTCTTATACAGCCATTTAGACTACTTATTTTCTATTTCTGATTAGCTAAATTATAATTATGGTAAACTGATACACATGCACATCCTATCGAAAATTACAGTATAGATCATTGGCCCCCATGTATGAGTGATGATGTAAAATCATTTACTACAAAAAATAGTGTTAGAACTATAACATATGCTTCTAAACATTTGCAAAAAGAGCTATTTGATATGCCATCCCAGGTTGCTTCAGAATAAACGTGATTTTGTTCCACTCCACACAAGGTGAGAAAGAACTCAGGATTGACAAATGCAGCCATGAAGCCTGTCTCCCACAAACTGACTGCACCAGTTGCGTTTCCTTGTTTGGGGGGGACTGCTGCATTCTAGTGTCTGAGCTGTTCAACTCCGTGCATGCTTTTAGCTTTATTCTCCAACATGTTTCTTTTAGTGAAAGGTGAGTGACACTGACTCAGATTTGGAGCTTTAAATAGAACATCACATATTATCGAACTTGCAATAAAAATTATCACAATTAGATAAACTGAGAAGTAGTATCAGAAGTCAGTTTTGGTTTTACTTCTGTATTGACAATATGAAGTAGACCATATTGTCCCAGGTCCTGCCATTCTGACCCTTTTAATTCTCATGCCATTTGAATGAAGAGTCTCAAAGGCTTTGAGAATACATTCCTATTTTTGCCCATACATAGAAATTTCTACTCCAGGGAATGCAAAATCCACCAGAGGCAAAAACAAAAGGGACAAGGGAACCTGTATAGATACAATCACACAAGCGGCACCATGTTAGAAGCAGGTTTGCAATGTGCAGACTTTTGGAAGAGTTCTGTAAGCACTTCCAGCTCTAAGTCCCACTGAATGAAAACAGAAGTCAGTCTCCAAACTCAGGCACCCTCTGTAATTCCTTTACATACAACCCTAATTGTGTTTAAAGCTCTAGTTTTAAAGAAAGCATATTGCACACAGCTAGGAAAATCAGGAATGGCTTCACTCGAATCTTCGTCACATTTTTGGCTCTGACCCTTGGTCAGTTGATTTACCTTTCTCATTCCTTCCAAATGCCTTCTACATCACCTGGCTTCATATGGACACAGATGTTTTCCTCTGCAGTTCTGATTCTTTTCATTCTCTACAACTCATATCAATTACAAATATGTATGCAAAACACGTTCTCTGCAACAAATCTCATGCTGCTCATTGGGAAAATACTCGAACAAATTGCACACCTTTTAAAAGTACACTTTTTCTGTAATCTTCTAAGACAACCACTGGAACTAATCTTCTTCCAAAAATGAGAATAAAGCCTGTGTGAGATTACTTCAGGCTCCATAAATATCAAAGAGAATAAACCAGGAAGTGAAACAGATAGAGTATTTGTAATTCCTTTACTGAGAGACACAGAGAGGAAAGATTTAAATAATTCATTTTCTTTTCACAGTGGAAAAAAATCAACATGGCAACAAAATCTGATTTAAGCTATCCTGGCAAATACCAGGACCATCTAGTAATGCACCGTTACAGCCATGAAATGATACTGGAGTCACTTTTGTGCCTCTAAAAGCAATTAGCTCTCTGAAAGTATTAGCTCTTACCATGTTAAAGGACCTATTAGACCTATAACCGTGTTACTTGCAAATATAAGGCCTACAGTGCAACTCAGTAATTCTGTTTATGCTTGAAGGAAACTGGCACACATTCATAGTCAATTTATTACAATATAATCCTTACATTCAGAATAAATTGTAAATGAATTTGTATGAGCATTCTCAAACAGCAGGCAAGGAAATCTGTGCAGGAGTCTAAAAATGTTTTCTAAGGAAACTCTTTTCATTGCCCAACCAATCACCACTGAAGACCCAGTAAGATAAAGAAAATAAAGGTGCTCTCACAGAAGCTGGACAAGAGGGAGAGGAGGAAG
The DNA here is from genome assembly GCF_015220075.1 of Falco rusticolus. Taxonomy (NCBI): domain Eukaryota; kingdom Metazoa; phylum Chordata; class Aves; order Falconiformes; family Falconidae; genus Falco; species Falco rusticolus. The sequence goes on from NC_051192.1 coordinate 35,102,079, forward strand.
CAGAAAGGGCCAAGTAGAGAAACATGTGCTGGGCAGGCCAGCACTCAAGCACCCTGAGGGATACAGGTCTGTTCAGAAGCAAAACGTCAGAGGATGCTTTTAAGAAACATTCTTAAAGCCAAGAGGATAGGAGAGAGGGGGGCCTCAAGGACACCGCAAAGGAAGGACCATCTGGGTTTAGTTCAGCCTCAGCATGAGCAAGGAAGTATTTGCAACCGGTTTTAAAAGTGGTCACTGGGATTTCCTCTGCGCTCAGAGGAGCTAACACAAAAACGCTGCATATGTCTCCACACATGATGCAAACCTGCTTTGAGGAACTCTTCTAACAGAAGCCAGGCAGAGCATGCCACAGCAGAGATGGAGGGCAATGCAGGTCTGCCCTGATCAAGCCGTTCCCTTCACACCCCTTACCCACTGACCCACGGCACAAAGAGGGCAGTTGAAAAGTCTGTTGTCACCTCAGCAAAAGAAACGAGATTAAAAAGGGCTCCGAGTCTCAACTCTTACTTTTTATCTTCAAGGGCAACTGCTAAAGGCGTGAGCCTTTGACTCTTTTCCTACCGATTCATTCTTCTAAGCAAATCTTCCCAGGAAACACCCGTTCCTGGCGTTTAACAACTGAACTGTCCGCAGCCCTCGCTGTTACCTATTCTAACAAGCACTTCCAAAGGCTTGGTGTCTTATGACCCAGCAGGAACCCCACTAAGTAAAACAAAATTACACTAATATATTCCCTCCCTCCTTTTATTTCTGGTAGTTTTTAAATGTCAGCAGACAACCAAGCATGTAGGAAGCCACTCAAAACTACAGATTCTCTCCTACCCTCTCCCCCTTCACTACCACCTGTTTTCTGAACACTGGCAGAAAAGATATAAAAATGTGTGTTTTTTTCAACCGAGCTCCCTGCAAAGCTTTACGGGTACTTGTATGCATAGGTATGCCCCTTCACTTACAAATTAACTATACAGATGTACAGCTACCGATCTGAATACACAGATGCGTTCATGTGCAAGTTTGGAAGCTAGCCCACCATGGCGTTCACTACTGTGCGACCTGTCCACAAGGCCCGAGCATCAGGACTTCAATACAAAAACAATACTTCAACCGTAAGGATTTAAAAGAGGGTTTGGTTTGTTCCAGGTGAGGTGAAAAACAAAGACAACATAATACAAACCAAAAAATAGGAGGAAAAGCAGAAAAGAAACATACTAGAAATTAATAAAATGTAAACAAAACATGCAAATTAAATACCAATAATTTAATAGGAACAACTGATTAAAATTAAAAACAGACCCTAAAAAAAAAACCCTCGTATGTATTTTATTATTAGTTGATCACAATTTTACACATGCAATCCTTGTTTCTCATTTCCAGGAATAGCATTACTAGTTTTTGTTCTTTACTCTTAGATCTGATTCTTTTTTGGTGTAAGAAATCTCCTTTCCATGTGGGGATACATGGGCAGCGAGTCCATCAAAACTTGACACAGTCATGGAAGGCTGTCACCATATTTTAAGGCAACAAAAGGAAATGCTCAAGACTGGTCATAAAGGGAAGACTGACATTCATTGCTTGCTCTGCAGCTCATAAAAAAAGTGTGCTGCGAGTAAAATGAGGAAAAAAATCTTTCCAGAATTATGGTAAATGGAAGACTAAAAGAGCTCTTACCAACTTTAAAGTACACTTATCAAAGAGGATGCAGGCAAGGACTCCAAGAATTCTGGAATTTAAATACTAATAGCAAGTTAAAAAAAAAAGTCATTTTTCAGATTTCAAATTTATTTAGATGACAATTCTTAATAGAAATTATTTAGGAAAATTCTTTGTTTTCCTTCCTAACCAACACCCCTTCTTCCTTTACCAGCATCTTAGAAACATGATACCAGTTTCTAAATCAACATAGGTGCCACCTATGGTTTTTCAGCTGATAACGTTCTCTATGATTATTATTCTAAAAAGATACCAGTCTATTTTGAAAGACGTCAATCAATTATATAAAGCCACATCAACCTGTCTTTTTAAAATCATAGCATCACTAATAGTAGCCATAACTCTTACCCTGCATTCCCAAGCAAAACTCTTCGGTGGAGGTTTAGCTGCCAGCAAAAAATGAAAGTAAAAATGACATTGTACTCTTAACTTTCCCCATGTATCTAGAGGTTAATTATCTGACTTCAACTTTAGACATATTCCTCTGTGTAGACAGGGTAAAAATAGCACTTACTTGTAACATTAAGTAGCTATGATTACAGACCCCAGTAACAATCAAGGAAAATGAAATACAATGCTTCACACGTAACGCATTAAACCTGAAATAAGGCACAATCCATATGCAGACGCTGCTATAAATACAAATTCATATTTTCTTTTGCTGTACATACACACACTGTGTACAGAAGAACAAGAGCAATGTTATGCACTCCTGGGTATTACTATCTGTGATTTTTAGTTACAGGACCAAGTTGCCCATGCTAGACATCTGTACTTCCCGTTATGAGACACATCTACAAATTAATACCTTATGTTTTTATACAGTATCATATGCACACAGGAAAAAACCAACATTTGCTGCATGCAATATTAAGTCACACATGAAAACTTGATTGTAATTAATGTGAAAATATCATATTATGACAGTGACCTAACCTTACAGTTTAGGGGGAAGGGGAGGGAGGAACAAAAGACAGCCTGAACAGGCCTGACCTGGGAGCACAGATCAGAGATATTTCTAGACTGTGAAGGGAACAAGGTGTGAGGCAAACCAGAACAGAAGCTGCAAGGCAACCCACAAGTCCTTCACTCCCAGTTCCCAAGCCACATTGCCCGACCACTCTGTCCAATCTCTAGCCCTCATGTCACCTTGCCACACCGCGCAGGACCCCACTGGCTTTCCAGCTCTGAAGCACTTCCTAATGCACCCTAAAAATTAGGGAACCAGCACATACCAACACTGCTGGGGAGGCAATGAAGGGACGGGACATCTCTGGACCCGAGCCAGATCACAAATACATCCATCGAGCTCAGGCAGGGTGACACAGTTGAGCTTCTTCCTACCAGAGGTATTACAGTAAACACCTTCTTAATGTTTTCTGCACTGAAAATGCACATTTAAAAGTTTCTTTGGATACAAGAAATATTTGATTGTATAAGCAGCCAATTGTATCTCAGGGGATAAAGAATAATCCCCTCGCCAAAATAAGGCACCTGGACAAAGCCGTACATGTACAAAGAGCATACAAGTGCTGACAGAATAACACAGAAATGGAATCATACACTTGTCAACATCAAAAGTGTTTAAAACCTAAAATGTAAATCAACAGAGCAATGGAAAGGGAAGTAGAAACTGTAACAGAAAATTTACAACACATTAACTTAAAGATGAAAAGGAGACTTTCAAAGAGACAAATGCCCACATACCTAAATTACACTATTTTCTCAATTCTTTAACTGCAAAACCAGTGTGTATACTTTACAGCTTCTGCCACTCCTGTCGGGTGTCTTCACTGGAGGTGCTCAGGTCTCCTCCCTCTTTGAAAGTCAGGAATGTGCAATGAGGAATTTAGGGATACTTTCATTGACTGTGCCCTCTAGCCAACTGACCTCATTTTCATTTTTTTGCTGTTTCATGACGCCTCACTGAGAAGTAAATCAGTTAGAATGATTTGTACCATGCCCTCTCAGAATAAATATGACTTTTTTATTATCAAGTACATATATATCAAGTGTGTGTACGTACATATATATACACATATATATATATACATACACACACACACACATATACATATGTTGCTGTAAAAAATGAGGCAGTACACTGAAGCTGCCTCTTCCCAATGACTGCCAAAGTAATGAATGCTGTTTGGCTTCAATTCCTTCTCTGTTCACACAGGCTTCACACCAGTGCAACCCTGGAGTGCCCCAAGGGGGATGCCCCCACAGCTGACACCTCAAGGCCACTCCACCCTTTACAGTAACTCACAGGAGGCAGACACCACCCTTTGAGTGCCCTTCTCCAAGCAGCCTAAATCCACACCACAAAACAACCATGTGCCAGATCCTAGGATCTCTCCATCCTTACAGGCAGACCCCTCCAAGGACAGCACAAGCAGTAAGCCAGCCGGCCTGTTGTACACCCAGTGCAATTCGGGGGAAAGGGAAAGGTATCTCTGTTTACTAAGAGATACTACATGGTAGAACTCCAGCTACCAGGACTGTCAGAGGATTGTGTGGTAGCACTGAGCAGAGCCAACTAGATGCACAACTGAAGCACACCACCAGCCCAGTGCAAACATCCACTCTCTGCAGCCACAACAGAAAATAATTCATTCAGAAATAGTGATGGGTCTACACCCACGGAAAGGGCATCAGCATCACCTCAGCACTGACCCTCTAGCCAACAGCTAGGCTTTCTTCTGCTGGAGGTCACCAGCAGACATCGAGTAACACACTCACCCTGTGAGTAGTTAAGCCGCTTCCCACAAAAATACCCCAGTGCCACTGGTTTTTCCCTTGTATTGCTTATTCAACTTGACACATCAGAAGACTCGCATTCCCAGAACTGTAAAAGGGTCTTGGAACGGCCCTTGTCATTAGTTTTTCTTTAATCCCATTTAATCCTAGAGTTCATTAGGAAATCACCTGCAAGGCATGCTTTAAAGGAACCAGAGTGTTCCGAGTTGCATCTGTCCAGTAGTTACCCACTTTGTGAGCCTGCCACAGCTGGATATGCCAACCGCCTCGCCATTCCTCCAAAGTATCAAGCCAGAGAAACTGGGGCAAGCAGACCTTGGTGTATCTAGCAGAAGGAACAGGCAAGGCACCTTGCTTGCATCTTAACAATTTCCTCAGTATTATGGAGAGCTCTCTCAGATAATGAGCAGGTAAACTCTCACTTGCCTAGCAGCAACTTGGTGACAGCCACGCAAAGCAGGTGCTTCTGAGAAAGCAAAACCTGTGGCCTGAGGATCCTTGGTCATGGAAAAAGACAAACTAATACCCTCTTCTGCTTGTAAGGGACAAAAGCTTCCTCCTTCAGAAACTAAATGGATATGGATGCCCTTTTAGTAGCCTAGCACAGCTGACTGTCCTGTGACCCCTCACTGCAGCAGCAGTCTCCGACCCTTCTCAGATGGAAACCAGTTGGAAAATGACCGGATGGCACATGGACTCACAGAGCTTGAAAACCGTTAAGGTGATGGTGGCCACGCTGAGGCCAGCCACAAGGCAGCTTATATATCAATAAATGAATGCCCTTCTCTTGAAGATTACATAGCACTTTGGGAGTTATTGGAAATAATTTCACTGTTTAAAGTACTAGTAATGGCTTCTGTGATGGCAGCAGCTTGAAATGGGACAAAGGATAATCTCTGGCTAGCTCAGCACAAGCCACAGAATCAAAGTAATAGTTAACAATAAAGATCAAAGCTTTAAAATACTTCAGTTCCTGCACTGGTTACTATAGGCTGCAAAAGCGTTGCTCCGACTTGCAACAGCATCTTATACTTTTAAGGTATGTTTCCCTGAACAGTTTTAATTTTCCACCTTAAGTCAAAAAAATGTAACTTCATACTAATATTCTGACTCACATAAATTTCATCAGTCTTCAGAAGAATCTTGCTATAACTACAGGTGAGTAAGAGTTCTTAAAACCAGACAGAAAAATATTCAGTAATGATATAAAGAATATATTGGCATAAATGTATCTTTCAATTAAAAAATGAGGAATGCATCTAAAAAAAATAAAATTAAGGATAAGTACAAAACAAGTTCAGCAATTCCAGAGTCCTACAAAAGTACGATAATGTCAACTTAAACAGAAACTGAGATTAGCTTCTCATGTCCACAGTGTGGTGGTATAATAGAATAACTTACTTGAATATGTCGCCTTTGGAGTTTTCCATAAAAGTGACAGGTCAACAGCCTTTATAATTATTGAAACAATGGTGTGTAAAATGAGAAAACATCTGGTTACTTTTCATTTCTAGACTTCTGACTTCCCAAATATTCTTAAGAACAGGGGTTTTTTTGCAAAGATCACATAATATTGTGGTACATCTGATGGACACAGAAAACTTTTTCTATTTTAATAGGTTTTAAGCAGTCCTTCACTACTCTGAGTGTATTTCAGAGATATTAATTAATAGATGATTTTGCAAATTGTAACCAAAATAATTTTTTCTTACCTCCCAATCCTAGTTTGCAAGTTGACTACAACAAAATGAAAGGAAAATTAAACAAATCTTAAGGAAGAGGTTAATATGCATACCTAGAAAATGACATGTGTGCTCAGATGTGACAAAACCATCATTCCATAGAAAACAGAAATCAAATCCATAGAATTCCAGATCACCTATTCATATAAACCCATATATACTTAGATAATATTTGTATTATAAAATGGAAGGAAAGAAATCCACCCAGAGAGAGAACTTACAGTCTTAATTAAAGGAAATCAAAACTGTAGAAAGAAATCTATAGTGGCACAATAAAAAGGTTTTTATATAAAAAATCGTTGCCTAGAGCAACACTGCTAGCAACCAACTAAAGAGTGTTCCTAGCCAGCAAACTGAATGACACCTATAGCTGTACACAAAATTATACAAGTCAGTATACACTGTAAAAACAAATAAAAGTATTTAACAATACACCTACATAAAAAATATCTGCATGTACAGGCACTAAGATTAGCTGTTGCCTTACCTATAAAGAAGGCAACCCCTCCCAACACAGCATATGCAGATGTAATCTTGATTTTTCTATTTAATAAGAACAGTATTTCCTACTAGTGATTTGTGCAGGGTAACATACTTGGAGAAATAGCCTTTATCCAATTGAAGCTCCTTTGGATCAAAGTTTAATCACATTTGTATACAAAAATACCCATGTGAGAAGTCTTGGAGAGTGAGAAAGAAATAGGTGTACAAAAACTTCCAGTAGACTAACATAACAGAGCACAGTACAAAAGGCACCAACCTTGTCTGAACCAGAGGTTATACGTTTATGTCAACACCATACCCCACACAGGGGGGAAAAAGAAACAGGAAACAAAAGACTGGAGGAAAGAAAGGTTTCTCAGCCTAGGCTCAAATCCACATGAATACAGTTGGTTTCTCAGCCTAGGCTCAAATCCACATGAATACAGTTACACGGCTATTCGACGGGGTCTGGCTGATGCTGGGCTGAGGTCTGAGCACACTGCAATGGAGATGTGCCCCAAGAAAGCTGCCACTCAGCACAGTCCCGTAATCTGTTTCCAGGAGGAATCACAGCATTCACAGGGGAAGAAACACCCTGCTGATGAAAGATAGCCAAAAGCCTGACTCCAGGCTCTTACAAAATTTTACATACAAACTTAGATCATAATACACAACTTGAAAGGTCTGAAAAGATTGTCATATTAGGTTGCTTACACTGAGTGTTTTGTCATCCCATCCCCTCCCGTTCCCTGCCCCACTTCTCGCTGGCATGGTCCTGTGCAGATAGACGTACTGACTGACACTCTGGCCCCAAATGCATTTTTCACCCTAGCTAACTGCTAGCTGCCAAATCTCACCTGCTAACTAACTTAGCAAGTTCTTCAACAGTATACAACAAAAACAGAATTTATGCTTAATCTGAATGTCAGAGATTAAACATATACATATGTTTCAAATTGAGAGAAATTATAACAATCTATACTGAGGTCTGTGTTTAGTGAAACCTGTATCAAATAATTCAGCAAAACATGTAAGCAAATGTCTAATACAGGATGACAAAATTTTCTTAAACAATCACTTCAAAAGCTCAAGCAAGGCCCACAAACCAAAACACTGTGACACGTCACACAGATTTTAATACCATACATCGTCATAAGCCATTTTCTAATTTGAAATAAAGTACCAAATTCCAGCTTTCACAGCACGACGCTCATAAAGTTTCCCATAACCTTTCATAAGCAGATCCTACTTACTATGAGAAAAAAAAGATGTTTCAGTTTGTTCTTGTATGTACCATCCACAGTAAGAAGATCAAACAAATACAGACTTTTTCTTAGCTTTCACCTCAAAGGGGAACAAGTCCCACAGTGTAAATATCCTTGTCTGAACAGAGAAGGCAGGCAGAATTTGGGTCACTGGACAGATTCTTGGACATTTCAATTAGTACATAACATTTTCAATGTCGTTTGTATAATGTCTTAGATATTTAATATCTTATTCTTTTTTACCCTTAAAACAGAAAATAGTACTGCGATGAAAAGTTAGGTTGTATTTCCTATAGGAAATCATATGAGCTATTCTGATTATACTTCTCATTCCCGATACTGTTTTGATGTACTACCTTGGGCACTATGAAACCAAAGCAATCTCTCTGGTGCAAAGTTCAGAGCAAAGAAAGGTGTGTTTAAACAACGCACAGATCTGCAACCTTTCAAAAGCTTATCAACTGACGACCAACCATAGTTTAGAAACTGTACTTTAATTTATCTCATTACAGTGTCTGGGAATCCAAGCTGGGCTTTTGTTTCTTTTGGCGAGGCAGGCTGCACGATGCCACGTGCAGACAGCGAGGGGAAAGCAGGTTATCTGCAGCTCCGTATGAGAAGTGCAGGTGTTCCCTGCTGCGCAATGCACCTGGATGTCAAGCACGTCTTCTTGCATCACACCCTGCCTTTGTAGGCAGAGGCCATGCACACGACTGAATCACTGAACGGTATGAATCAGGACTAAATGAGCCAGAGATTAAGCTTACACTAGCTTTATAGTGGCTGCTAAAGGACAAGCTGTACCTGAACTAACTAAAAACCTGTCAGTACAAAGTTAAGCCATCAACTACCTTTTTAAAGAACCTGAACCAATGGAGTTAAATTATATCAGACGAGCCTCTCTCACAGGCTGTGGCCATAGCCAGCACTAGGACTCATAAAAATGAGTTGTCAAATGGCAGCCCCATAACAATCACATTAAGCTGGCACAGATGTAGGCTGCCAGAGGGTTCTCTTAAATCCCCCTTTCCTGTGGGTTGCCCTTACTTCCTTTGTGCCAGCACTGTCACCGATGCAGTCACTTACCGACCTAGGTTAAGAAACCAATCTGTCTGAAAACACCACTTGCAAAAAATACTGCTTTCAGTTGGATTTTTGTTTTTTTAAATCCTGGTCCACCTACTTCAGTCAGCTCAGAAATGCCAATTCCAGGGCAAGAAACACATTAGGAAGGTGTAGGTGAGAGATGGAAGGAAACGCTACTTTCAGTGGTGGTCCCCACTCTTTTCAGCTTCCACCTCTCTCAGCCTAGTATGCCCATGACCTGCACCCACTGCCACTGCACATCAAAACTGCTTGTTCAGGACAAGCCTCAGGAGGCACTCTGAGGTGAAAGTTTCATGAAATGGTGTGGCATCTCTCTCCTGGCATAATACTTTCAACGGAACAAGAAGATGCTCCTCAAGTCTGCCTGAAATATAGGCTTCTCAGGAGAAGATGACACAGGCAAGCCATCAGAACAAGGTTAGCAGGACATGAAAGCCCACCCTCTGAGTGGGTTATAATGATGGGGATGACTATTTCCACAATAACACCGTTACTAGAGTTCCCTTACTTAGTTGTTGCAAAGGGAATCAGGCTGTGAGGCTCCAGAAGCTACCCTACAGAGCTGTTAGATCTATCATCCTCTTAGCAACTGCCAAGAGAGAAAACATCTTCCACTGGCCCATGGTAACCATAGCTCTGGTCTCCTGCTGTGACTGGCCAGTGAGTCACAGCTGTTGTGTATGGCAGCACTTACCAGGGCTCCCCTGCTGTTCAGTAGCTGAGGCTTCTGGTCACTGCTCCAAGCCTCTTGCTTTGTATCTGGGATCACACTCATAACTACAGCTATAACCACAATTATTATATGACTATGACACTACAAGAACTTTCTGCTTGTTTGTACAGCTAAAATCTAACCTTGTGCTCTCTTAAATCAAGGGCAAAGCTCCCAGTTACCTCTGGATATAGTATATTCCTGGACCTTGCTGATGTATTTTATTAAAGGCAGAGAATTTTTGATAGAGAAAATATTTCATCAGTGGCCTTCAGTCCCACCAACTATCACTCTGACAACTACATAGAAATCAGCTAAAACCAATCAACAGATTAAAAATAATAAAAAACCCTGAACAATGTACTTTACTAAGTACATATCACTAAACACTGATGAAACAATTCTTACACATCCTCTTAAGTATTTTTCTGGTTTACAAATATTAAAGTGAAGTCAAAATATCCAACTTCCCTAAGCCAGAGCAAAAGCTGGCTGGGTGGTTTGGGGACTGTCAGAGAGGAAGAGGTAGTTGGAGGAGTGGTAAACTGAAGATTTGTACTGATGCTAAATCAAGCAAAACATGCCAACTGTTCTGCTGCAGTTTGGCACTAAGTATGCATGATAAGATATTTTTTTTGTTCTGAAGACAACATTACTCTTTCTTTGTTGCTTTCTCATGTGTGATGCACCTTCCACCATATTTCTAAGCATACTAAAAACATTCACATTTGTTTCTCCTCAAATACTTTACCCCAAACTATTTTAAGTCTTCCAGCAACACTGGGAGCCCCACAAAAGAAACATTCTGATACATTTTTATTGTCACCTTTTGGCCTAAGAAGCCTCCCTAGGAAAGAAGGGTGTTGTAGAAAGACGACAGATAAAATCCCTGAATACTTGTGAAAGCATTTCTAGGCTAAAGGATTGGGATGCTCTAGTCACAGAACAAAGGGGAAATATTAAGCAGCTTATCCTCACAAGAAGGTATGACCAGGTAAGTAACTGCTCCTGTGCATGCTTTTATTCTGTTGTAATACAAGAAAGCTGGCACAAAACAATGACTAAAGAATACATTCATAGCTTTCAGCAGTGCAGAGGGGCCAGTTGCTTAGGAGCTCAGCCCATACACTGCTCAGGGTATCACTAAAAATATACCTCAGAAAATGATGGCTAAAATTGTACTTATGGAATAAATCAAATCCATTTATTTTTCAGACATCCTAATACTAAAAAACAAAACCACTGATTTTTTCCCCTATTTATTTGGCTATAAACATTTACATTCCCTGCCTGAACATGATTATTTTGAGACCATGACTCGAAGGCAGAGGCAGGTTCATTGCAAAACCAGCAGCCCTCACAAAACAGCCCACTGACACATCAGAAGTACTCAAAACTTACAACTGGGGAATTTTTCTTCCCCTGGCCAAGCAGAATTACTACTGAGGAGTCTGGAGTGAAAGTCAGTTACCCATGTGTAACAGGAATTTGCAACACCACTCCACAACAGGCACCTCGCTGTATCACTTGCTGTAATTACAGCCTCCGTTCAGCCATAGTATTCTGATACATAGGAAAAAAATGAAGGCGCACACTCAGTAACTCTAGTAAAAAAGCAGTAATGATAGCGAAGGGTGCTGGCATTGCAAATGTTACCAAAATATGTGTGAGTAGCCTTTTAAAACCTTACAGGTTTCAGCTCCAGCCTCACCAGTAACAGTTACAAAAGACGAGTAAAATATGGGCAATAACAATAGATTACAGCACTTTTTAATCAAGGCCAGTATCAGCACTCTGAAAATGCCATTAGTCTTATTTGAAGACAAGTTCAACAATTCTCCTCTTCAAAGAAAAAGAACTTCGAGAAACGAAAAACATTCTTCTGATGCCACACTTAGAGTGAATGTTGGAGTTCAGGCTTACACAGCTCCTCTGGCATTTCATTCATCAGAAGTTCAGTTACATTCCGGTTTTGCATAAAATCTGCTTGCTTATAACAGCACATCTAGTAATACATTGCATATGCTTCGTATCATCTAGATTTGTACACACATAAGCAAAAAAAAGGCAAAGCCCATAATTAAAATGTTCAAAAGGTCTTTATGCTTCACATTCCTTGTAGCTAGACAAGCATGACATCTCATTCTATGTCATTAAAATGAAAAAGAAATTCTGCATATAGGGCCCTGATTTTCCTCTTTTCTGCTATGTAGCTCCACTGATTCAGCACAGTTATTCTCATTTTATATCTGTTTAAGGGCCTGACCCAGAGTAGAACTGAATACGCTGTTTTCACTGACAGTAAAGGGCAAGGGCCTGACCCAGAGTAGAACTGAATACGCTGTTTTCACTGACAGTAAAGGGCACTAAACCAAATTACATCCATGACATAGAATAATCTAGATCACCTAGTAAACTGCACTTGTTGAAATAACGTTGTTTTATCTTACTGACAGATGCTAAATGGATGCCTAAGTGCAAGAAACAGTGACCAAGTCTACATAACGAGGACTGCACTGAAAAAGAAGAGCTTGAGCATATCTAGGGGTCAGAAAGAACATGCAACCAAGTGTGCTCCACCAGGATGCTTAGAAAAACTAGACAGTTTGACTGCAATATCTACAATTGGCTGAGGTGGTAACAGGCAGCAATGAAGTTATTTTACCTGTATAGGTGACACTCATGAGACTGACACTGAAGTACCACATGCAATTCAGGCTGGAGTGTGAAGGAGAAGTGAAGTAGCAGGGCAAGTGTAAAGAAGGATGCTGAAAATTCTGAAGAGAAGTGTCACAAAAAGGTTTTTCAGACTAAACAGACTCAAAGAAAATTATTTGCTCCGTCCCAAGATAAAATTGAGCAGCAGCTTGACAATAGGTAACAGGCACTAGGAAGGCTGTTTAATCAATTGGAAAGACATACAAAAACCAAAGGCAGGAGCAAGATAAATTCAAAGAAGAAATAAGGTGCAAACTGGTGGAAGCAGGAATCCAGAATCAAGGAAATGTTGGGATACCACATCTTGCTGTCAGTAGATCAAGTTACTGGGATGTAATACATCAGTAACTAAGCAACACATTAAGGGTCTGCAGTATACTATGTATTTGTACATGCATGAAATACAAAAGACACAAAAGCAATTCTAAATAAAGCAACTTGATGCATTGTTGCCTGTCAGCTCTATCTGAAGATGTTGGAAGGCATCAGACAATAAACGCTATTCAAATTAGCAGGCAAATACAAGGCAGGAAAGATTTTTCTAATGCATTTAAAGACTGTGCTCATGTAAAGACTGCAAAATTAGCACATAAAAAGATTGCTATGAATTTGTAAAGTCAGCCGCAGTATGATAGATCTTTGCTTTACAGAGGCAAAGCAACACATAGAAGGTACTGGGCTGAGCCATCCACACTGGCATCACAGAAGATAGGTTACAGGGGTTAGAAACAACAAATGCTGTGATGGTACGGAGAATCTGGCATCTGTGCTGTACTAGCAGACTGCAAATGAAATTGCAAAAGGCTCCACCAACTTAAGTCAGTTGTGAGTAATCAGCTTTTGAATTTGTTGCTTGTACACTGAGCATTACATGTATCCCTCACAGTGCTTTAGTCCTTCATACTGGATTTCACTGGATTTCAATTCCAAGGGTGAGTCACTGCTGGGAAAAGAGGGGGAAAGGAATGAGAGCTTTTTCTCTCTGAAAGAACGGAGATGGAAACTGCCCTTGAAAAAAGGCATGAATGCATGCTTACTACTAGATTTCTTCTTGGCTATTAAGTCTTCAGATTAAACTGAGCAAATATTTGAACAATGAGTAAGGCAGATTAATCTGGTAAAACAAGAATAAACTCCTCTTGTATGTGTGATTTTTAACGTCCATTATGGTCAACATTTGAAAAAAATTCATATATCTTGGGCAATTCATAGCAGAGGTCTTTGTCATTTTTCCAAGCTCAAAGGACATCTATCATGTTCTTTCTTAGTCAGGGAGATCAAACAGCGAAGGAGTGATTTAGACCACAGCTGTCTGTAGAAAACACCAAGTACTTTATGCCCCTAACTTGTCACCCATCCCCACAGTGAATACTAAATACTGAGTTAGTAAAGCCCATATTTATAAAGACATATGAAGATAAGTATTTTGGTGTATGCAGACTTACACAATAACCCACAAAAAAGGCACTTCTCTACAACAGAGCCCAACTGAGGCCCCCTGGTTTCACTGCCACCCAGATCCAAACTTCAGCTGGCATCTCCCAGTCATGTGGATTCAGTAATGAAGTGGGATGGTGAAACTTGTGGACCACAGGCCCTGGCTAGCAGGTGTCACTTGAAAGAGGAGACCTGAGGCAGCAGCAATCTTCTCTCTTACAGTAGGGGAGAGTTACAGCACTCTTTCCAGAACTGGTCGGGGGTTTACTTCCATCTCAGGGAAGCTCAACTCATTGTTCTCATTTTGCAAGTGACTACTGGCAAACAAAACACAAGATTTAAATAGTGCAGATAAGAGCAGGTGCATATAACTGCATGGCCTCTGAGGAGGAAGAGCCATGTCCTAGGCTCTACGAAATGCTGGAGTCCTTCTTAACAAGTCATTAGCTAAGTAATTAGCAGTACAAAGATTCACAGGCCCTTTAGGGACATATGATGTTAAACAGGCGCTGGCTTGCAAAGCCTCAGAACTCAAACTGGTCTTCCTATGTAAGTTGAAGGAGTATACATGAAGTGGCAGCAAAAGTGCACGTGCTGGCTCCTGGTGAGCAAGCACACTGATTCACTGGAAACAGATAGAGGGAGGCTGTGACTCACATGACGAGTCCAGTGCAGCACAGGAGACAATACAGAGTAACAGCATCTCAGATAGGAGAAAGGTATGGAGAGGAAAGCAAAGCCAACCTCCAGTGGCCACCACATTTAAAATCATTCATCTATTACTCAGTTTGCATTTCAGGTTTGGCTGTTAAAAATACTCTGTAGCAGAAGTCCATTTCCCTCATGCACTGGTATGCATGCAGTTCATTCTGCATGCACTCTGTATGCATTTACTTCTAGTTTTGCTATATCCTATTCCCCATCCATTGAATACTCCAGTCTTGATCTTAACCTTATAATCACATTAAAAAAAAGTTTGGTACACACACACATATATATATGCATACACACACACATTCACTTACTCTACAGGACAGAAATAGTCCTGTAAAGGACTCTCTGGATGGCATTTGACTGCCTGAGGGTAAGCCCACACAGCCATATAAGAGGACTGTTGTTATCTGAAATGCCTACATGTGTCTGGCAAATGTGACACAGGACCTGCAGTCCTTTCTGCCACTGTAGATGGGAGTAGAATTCCCCAGCAAGGAACCTAAATGGCACTGGAAGCCTGCGCTTAAGGGTGTGGATTTCATGCGCATGAGGTTGACATGCCTACAAGCAGTCACTGATACAGGGTCTTGGACTGAAACCTGTTTGATTCACTTGTACTTTCCACGGTCCATATAACAACAAATGGTTTAATGGGAAAAACAAGAAAAAATTTAAAAGCTTGTGCATGGACCTCAGAAAGAAAAGGACAGCAAAATGCAAGCAGCATGACAGCCAATACAGCACCAGTGGATTTAATGGGTTAAAACTGGGAAGTGAGAAAACTGAAGCGATATGGAAAAGAGAGCTACTAAAACTGGATTTGATAGTGGGTAATCTGCCTTTGTGATTTCTCTAAGGAAGTTCTTGAATAAATACTTAGGTATATTACTGAAGTCACCCACAATCAATATCTACACTATATGAAGATATTATCTTTAAACAGTTACTTTAAAGTAAAATGTAAAATAAACCTCTCTATGGCAAAGAGGACAGCTCTGATGCTACTCTGTGCATCCCCACTATCAAGGCAATATTCCTAAATTGTCAAACTTGGAAGTAATCGCATCAAGGCTGTTCTAGATTTTAGCCTAGTAAACCAGTGGTAAAGCAAGCCTTTCCTAAAGGAAATATTTCACAGCCTTATTGTGCCTTTGAAGGGCCAAGAAAACCCCAGAAAAGTAGCTCAGCAATCTATTAGATCAGTAAAATTCTCAAGTCTTATAAAGCAAGACTTCTTGTATGCCTGAATGAAAAAATAAATGGTTAGGAAGTATAGCCCTTTCCTAAGATGCCACTTCGTTTGGAGCAGTCAATGTATCGCTTTTTCCAGGATGTACCAGTGCCACGCTTCCCCAACACTGCAAAGACAAAGCAATCTCTAACACGCACTATTTTGAATGGCTATGAAAAGAATAGTTCGACATAGTTTCCCTATTAATCTTTCCAAAAGGGCTGCTTCCTCACAGCTGGCACTATATTACACTGGCTTCCTAATATTCTGATGCCTGTTAAAAATCTGAGTTTTCAAATTAGCAGAGATGCTGACCTAGATACTGAAAGTTGCTCTCAGTTATTTTTTGAAAAGGCAAAATATGGTCAATATCACCCCAGTAGTAATATGCAGCATTTGGACTGCAGAACTAGTGCACTTGCACACTGTGCAGAGCATAATGAACTTATTTCCACAAAACATGTCCGAATGGTACAGGTTTGGGCATTATTATCAAATATCTCTGCACTTGGTAGGAATGTTGATGAAGGAGGGAAGCAGTTAGAAAAATGGGGGGAAAAAATCCCACAGAATGTTACAATGTTTCAGAAAAGTTTCCTTGTTTATTTTTAAAAAGACCAAAAAGTAACAACTGGCCATTCTTCTCCCTCCCTGCCCCCATGACATTAATATTCCCAACCTTTCTCACTTCAGAAGGGGGAAAACACTAGGGATCCAGGGTAGCAAGGAACAGATAAATCAGGACCATGGAGTTGAGATCCTGGTTAATGAAAATGGGAGAGACAGGACCGAGACCCAAATTCAGGGTGGTACAGCAGAGAGGCAGAGAGGTGTCCTTTAGGATCTTAATTTTGATGATCTACGTGGCAAAATGTGCATAGCCTGGAAAGCCGTAACACTGCCAGGGGCGGAACTCAGGCAAACTAACTGTGGGAATCCCCTGTCCTGTGCAGCTTTAACATACATATTTATTGTTATAATTAAAGAAATGAGACTGCTTTTCACATTTATTTCCCCCCTGCACTCCCTTAATCCCACATCAGAACAGTTTGTGAAGGATCACCATTACTTGCATGGTAATGTCTCAGTTTACCCAGGAGGCTGTCCCCAGAAGCAGCTGAAGAGGAAGAGGGATGATGAGATCACTGCTCCTAACGCTGTAGCATTAGCATGAGACACAAGTTTCTAGGACACAGAGGGGCCCCCATAACTGTGCTCATGCATTTGGGGTCTTGGGGGGTTAAGAGCAACTGCAGCTTACAGCCATGTATCCAGGCAGCCCCGCGTTAAAAGGGGGGAACCAATCTTAATAGTCTACAGGTGCACACCTCCTTATTCAGAAATTATCCCAAGGAGCAGGGAAAGTGGTTTTTATCATGCCCTTGCTCCATGGGAAGTTTGAGGAGAGGTACAAAGAGTAAAACCACTACAAATCATAACAGAGAATGTGGTGGATTTTGTGATTTCTTGCAAAAATGCACACATTTTGCATTCAGTAGTAAACAACTAGATCTGCAGTGCCCTTATATACGTAGCTAAGATGACATCAGGACTTAGAGCTGGGTTGACAAATAATGTTACTTATGGGGAAGGAAGTACCTCAACAAAAAGAAAGGAATGGCTTTGTGGTTCAAAGACGGGGTAGGCTGTATTTCTTAGTTCAGTTCTCGCCTCTGCCACGGACTCTCGGTGTGACACATCAGTTATCTTTTGTCCCGCGTGACACGCTGGACTTCCTTTTACCTTCTTTTAATCAGACTATAATCTCTTTGATCAGACACACTCTTCCTATGGACACATGGAACCAGCGTGCCAGTTTCAATACCTTCCCGGTTTCAGCTGGCTTCTCAGCATTAAAGTCCTGTCTTTATCAATGGGACATTTGTTGACAGTTTCAGCAAGGAAGAAGCAAGACTGAATGGGCCATAAAGACAAAACTCTCCCTTCCACACAGCAGCCTCTCTGGTCATGGCAACAGAAAAGCCAGTAGTGCTTCTGCCTGTATCAAACACATGCCGTGAGGCCTCAGCCTTCGTACAAGTGAAGCTGGCTTCTTTGCCCATTGTCAGTTTCACCTTCTAAGCAAAACACAAAGTGCTTTAAAGAGTTTATCTCGCCCTTACCTGCACCCTCCTTCCGTTTACCACATTAAAAAAAAAAGAAAATAATAATAATAATGCAAAGTACAAAGCAGTAAAGCACTAAGAGGTTGCATGAAAAACTACACGCCACATCCCGCAAACTGCCCGCTCCCAGACTCTGGGGTGCAGCTCCCCGCGAAGCACCGGGCAGCACCCCGCGGGGCAGCATCTCCGCCCCCGGGCAGCACCCTTCGGGGCAGCGCCGCCCCGGGCACCCTGCAGCCCCCCGGCGCTGCAGGCCCGATCGCGCACCGCGCACTAGCAGCGGGGGTTCGGCACCGGCCGGGCGGCCGCGGGACCGCTCTCAGCCGCGAGCACGGTGACGCCGCCCGGCGCCCGGCAGCCCCGCGCAGCGCCTGCGGCTGCCACGACGTGCGCAAGTTGCTGGAGAGAGCGGTGACAAAACCAAAGGAAAGACCGTCGGGGAGGACGCGGAACAAAGCGCAGAAACGGGGAAACCCTGCCGGCCCCGGGGCGGAGAAAGCCCCTCGCCCCGCGCCACAGCTCCCGCCCCGGCCGGCTCCGCTCCCCCCCGCGGCGCGGCCCGCAGCCCCCGCCGCGCGGCCCCCGCCCGCACCTGCCGCCCGCACCTGCCGCCGGGGCGGCCTCCCCGCGCCGCCGCTCACCTGCCGGGGGCGCCGCCGCCGCCGCTGGGGTGGTAGGCGGTGAGCACCACGCCGCGGGAGCCGGACCGCCAGTTCATGGCGAGCGCCGCCGCATCCCTTCTGCGGACGCCGAGGCGGAGCCGGGCGGCCCGGCCCCGGCCCGGCGCGGCCCAGCCTCCCGCCGGCAGCGCGGCGGGGCAGGGCCGGGTGACGGCAGCGCTTCCTGCGGCCCGGGGCCGCCACCGCCCTCCGCCGGGCCGCGCCCCTCCCCCCGGCCCGGGCACCGCCGCCCCCGGCAGCGGCCGCTCAGCGGCGCGGCGCGACCGAGCGGCCTCCGGGCGCGGGTGCCGGCCGCCCCGCCTGGTGTTAGACGCCGCGTTAGGTGGTGCCGCTGGGGTTGTGTTAAGGCATTGCAAGGAAATCGGGCAGCTGGCGAAAAGGTGCCGCGGCTTCGGGCCCGAGTAGGTGAGCGGGGCTGCACACGCGAGTTGCGGCTCCCGTAGGGGTGGCGAGCGGGACCGCCGTGTTGCAAACGCAGCGCGGCGGCAAGAAAACCAAGAAACGTGTTCAGCGTCTGCTTTGTACGTTGTCCCTTTCACTGGATCGCAACATTACTCTGTGCTTGGTTTAACTTTTCATATACAAAAATGGTTTATTTTTTTAATTGCAAGCTCTCGTCACAAAAACCACGGCGGCTGATAGCGTCGGCCGAGGACACGAGGTGACTGAGCCGCCTCGGAGCTGCTGCGCCTTAAACCAGCCACCATTAGCCCCAAGGTCACGCTCTGCCAACCAGCGGGAGCTGGAGCAGGGCGGCCTTGGCGGCGGGGACAGCAGCAAGAATAGCAGCAGGGACAGCCGCCTCAGTGCCTTGGCACCCGCCGATGAGATGGGACTCGCTGCCTTGGTATTAGTTTTGAATTGGTAGGCAGGATCTGTAACACAACACACAAAACTGTGTTTTTTCCTTCCACGGCAACTATAAGATAACCTGTAAATGCATATATATATACTGTTTAGGTTTGTCATTTGTGTCTGCATTCATAGAAGGATATGATTTGAATTATAATTGCTTTGTGTCACAAGTGACCAGATCAATTTTAGTATGAGTTTAACTTGCATTTCATTTTTCCTTTTAAAACAAACAAAAATCATGCAACTGCTTTGCTTGCAGTTAAATATCTGAAATCTGAAAAGTTCAGTACCAGGCTATGTGAGGTGTTGTGGTGTGTGCTGCTATGAAGTTCTCTTACTTAAACCATCGTACACCTAAACCAGAAAGCTCCATGCAGTCATGGGTGAGCCATGCATTTTTCTGTGCAGCACAGAGCTGCCAAGCAGGGGTGGCACAGAAATCTCGACATAAGGTCACTGTGAAGTTGCTCCCAGCAGAGAAGCAAACAGGAAGAACTTTGTGTCGTGTCTGAGCAAGACCAGTTTGTCCTTCAGTCTCCTTGATGCTTACAGCTGGTGAGTTCACGGGTTTACAGTTTGCAGAATTCACAGGTGATATTCAGACATAACTGAATTTTGTCTTTGGCTTAAGCGGATAATTTAATCCAGTAGGTTTCTTCTTAAAAGGGTGGCTGTCTGCAGAAGGCCAGACAGGACATTCACGGTTTCTTTAGAAAGGGTAATGTCACCATGAAATTTTGAGAAGAGCCCCAACATTACAAGCACAGGAAAACTTGGCTGACATTCAGCAGACCAACCACTACAGAAGTGCCTTTTCACTTCTTGCACCACCTAAGGTCAACTGCTGCCTTAGTTTTAAGTTCACATAAAGAATTGAGGCTAGGCGTGAGTTTTAAGAAAGCCTACCTCTTCCATGGCTTCCGTAAGATGTTTTATCTGTAGGCAGCTGGCCAAAGTGGTTTGGCTAAAATATTTTTTGTGTTTGTTAGTTTTTAATCAAAACTTTTATATTAAACTTTTTAAAAAATAAATAATTTATTAAAAAGTAGGCATTATTACAAACAGATAAGCCTTGCATACAAATTAGCAGAAAGAACGGGTCTATTTTAAACTATGTGGATGTAAAAATTTTTTAATATTTACAGTGCATAGAAAAGAGGCTGGTGCTGCCCCATCTCCCCAGATGTTCTCCGTCTCCAAGGGGAATGGGTAAAAGAAAAGAAACAGCTACAGTTCTGCTTAAGCAATGGCTCAGTAGCATGGCTACAACAGCCTAACTAGCAGTATGCACCAAGAGGAATACACTGGGATAAATTATCTGCATGTACCTACTCGTAGGCACACACACAAAAACAAGGATGTGAAACCACTGCAAAATTTAGGACTGTGAAAAGATTTCCCTGTACTCCCCCTGCAAAGGCACAGCAAGCTCTACATCTCAGACTGTATCCACAAGGCAAAAATTCGTCTAACTTCTCACATAAACACACAAACAAGACTCTCTGTTTTCACTGTTCACTTTAGAAGTACATCAGCATGAGATGAGAAAACATGCTATTAATGTCTGTCAGGGCAGCTATCTGCTAGTGCCTTTGGCTCTTTCTTTAAATGCACACGTGGTTTAATTATCGAACAGCCTATGCAGAATGCAAAGTTCTTTTCTGAGGGATCCAACCTTTTCCTTTTAAATTGAACCAAGAAAATTGAACGTGTAAATACCAGGGTCCTTAGGACCTGACCATTTCTAAAATTTCAGCTAATGGGTTGTATGCCAAATACCCCATTAAGTCATAAAACTTCCTTTAAAGAACAGCTAAAAAATAACAGAAAGAAAGGTAAAAACATTTAAAGCGTTCCATGTTTAGTAAGTGCTTTCCAAAGCCCTTTGCCCAAACTAAATATATGTTAGGTGCTGTAAGAATGAAAAAGTAAACTACTTTTTCTTTGACAAGCATCTTAAAACACATTGTAATTAAGGCACACCATAACATGCTGCACTGCCGTTGTAAGAAGAAGAATGCAGAAACAAGATGTAGCCAATGTAGCATCACCAGGGACTGCTCCAAGAAAATGTAACTGCAAATGGAGAAGGGGAAGAACCTGCCTTGTTCACGGTGGGGGTGGGTGGGGGAGTGTGGGCATAGATTAAGAATGGTAAAACTCAGAATGACTTTGTACCAGTCAACTGGAGAGTAAGAAAGCTTTTGTAAGTATATCACGAGGAGGGTGGGAAAAGGAGCTAGAAAGAACTAAGTTCTATTATTAAATGAGAGTAGGGATTAATTTATTCATAAAAACACCAGAGATACTGATTCCCTTCTTAAATCTGCCTTTAACATGAAGCGCTTCAAATGTGGAAGTGGATTTAGGAGCTTAACTCTAGGCACACTTCTTTTCTTTACTATGTTTGACAACTTGATAGGATCAAACGCTGTCCTGTTACGACAGCGTAACACCAGCACAGTTTTCTTTGATGAAATTCTTCCTGATTTACAGTGCAGCCAGCTAGACAATTTTGACCTACAGATGTATTATTGCTGTAAACTGACGTGAGTATCACGACTGCCTTTCACCAGTGTACGTTCTGCCTAAACCGATTTACAGTCAATAATTGCTGAGTTTGCAGTTAGTGCTCATGCTCTTAACAAGGTACAGGCATGCCTATTTGGAAAGTAAGGTTGTTCGTAATCAACTAGATAAGAATGCCTCATTTGAGGCACATAGGCTTATGTGATAAAAGGTGATATCATTGAGAAAGGAGATTACAAATCAGTCTTTGTTGCTACAGAATCCAGACTCCTTCAAAGAGTTTAAACATTTAGATTAAGATGCCATGCAGTGCCTTTACACCTAACATAATCAGTCACCAGAGCCAAGCAGATCACGCAGGGTTCTCGTGCTTAATGCTGTCTTTACAAAACAATCGCTAAAAAGAGAACTTCTCAGCAGTACCATCCTTCATTGCTGCTTTACAGGGTTTGAATACGCATGTGTTCAACATATGCTTTTGACTTCTCACTGCAGAGCAATTTTTTTCCTTTTTGAAGTTTTCCCAATAAAAACATAAATCACACTGATTTTCATATTTTGTATAAATATATGATTAGATATTTTATATAGGTGATGGGTGATTTTTCACATTCCACGTTCCTGATGATGTGCCAATTATAAGCAGGTAGGTAAAAATGCAATCCTCTGAGAAGCACTGGCTTGAGGAAACAGTAACAGGTCAGCTTACAAATTTGAATTCATAGGCTGAATTCAATGGCAGTAGATGGATTTATTCCTGCTGAGGTTCAGAGATCCCTCTGGAATCAATGCTGGAGCATTTAGACAAGCAGTGCAGTGCTGCAGTGAGAGTACAACTGTACTTCAGGACTTTTGAAATACATTTTAATGCAAACAGTTTAATCTTTTCCCTAGCATTATCTACTGTAAAGTTTGTGCAGATGGATTTTAAACTGAGCAGAAAATGTCTCATCAACTCACTCACCTAATTCATACTCAGATACTAAGTAGCAGCACTTCCACTGTCCAAACTGTGCTTCCAGGGTTCCAGCTAGCAGCCAGAAAACACATGAAATGGACAGGTTCATAAGATGACATCTAACCCTTATTAAGCTCCACACTTCATTATTGGGGCACTCCACTACATAAAGAACCACACAGGTGAAGTGTTCTGCAGTCATTAATAACAAACAGTAAAAATGATACAAAAAAGAATATGACAGGTTACATACTCAGGGTATGATTTCTGTTACTTAATTCTTGATGTCTACACCCATGCAAGTGATCTTATGCTCCATTGAAAGTCTGTGAAAGAAATGCACTTTTAGAGGGTGAAATCCTCTGATCTATGTTAGACCTCCACTTTAGGCCATAAAGATGAATCACACTCTAGAATCGTCTGTTTATTTCTGCTGACTAGAAGGGTTGGTCACATGCAGGTGTCCACATCTATCAGAGAAGCTCCACCTTTAATGCTTTCATGTTGGCCTTCAAAATATGGAAGACACAATGTTCAGTTACAGTGTGCACCATATAGCATACACAACGTGGAGTAGTCACTACTCTGAAATGTATAGTACTGGTATGTAGGAGGTGTTTCAGACCAGCTTACATATCCCTGAATATCAAAGATGGGGATGAAGTCACACACATGTACACAGAAAGCAGACTTCTACACAGAAAGCTGGTAACATTTTTTGCTACCCAGCACATTGTGAACATTTGATATGGTCTAATCCTGAAATGTGTATCCTATATTCAAATTTTCATAGAATTTTTTATGGAAAAAAGATTTCCAATGCTATCAGGAGGCAGCTCAATATGTGGGGGAATTTAGCAAGCAAGACACAATTGGCATAGAGCAACCACAAGGACATGGACACAGCTAGGAGAACTGATTTCTGTTTTTTCCCGGATTTCTGAAAGTTCTCACCTTCTCCCTCACAGACCTCTACATTTGTATTTAAACAGCTGATTTATTTCCCATAGCAAAAAGAAAAGAAGAAAAGAAGAAAAAGGAAGGACATGTCTTATGTTCCTCTTCCCTTGCAAGTTGCTCTAAAATGTATCTGGTGCACTCTGGTGGCTGCTTCCGTAATTCTTAATTCGATGACTTTGCAAAAGGTGAAACAGTAACTATCGATGCTGGTTTGGGGATTATCCATACAAAGACCAATGAGCATGTGAATTTATTCTGGTTTATCCAGTTTTATTTTTCTTGAATGCACCCCCTGGAGAAATTCAGATCTCGCCCATTGTAGCTCATCTGCTACCTTACATAAATCACAGTGGGGGCTGAGTGGTTGAGGTTCTCATCTGCTTTATGATTTTGCTCATGGTCAGACAGCTGCTGAATTTTACCCAGAGGTATATCAGTTTCAGTAGTGGTAATTTATCCACGTTTATTTGTAGTGTGACCTTGCACAAACTCTCACATCAATTCTTGCTTCCCTTTCCCTATCCATAGACAGGGCAAATAAGATCTATTTATGAGAATTATTTACCATATGTTCAATTACATTGAAAGGTATCAAAAATGCAGCACATCACTTCCTGTTACATCACTATGTTTACTTTCTTTTGGTGTGTGACTTAACAGGGATAAAATGGCATGGATTTCTGTATCCACAAGCACAGGGAACATGATTAATCTAGTATGCTTTGCAGTGTCTCTACATGAGGTATAGGACGTTGAAGAAAACTGATTACCATAACTGATGTTTCATGCCACTTTTGGAAAGTCAGCATGAATGTTGGTGACTAAGGGATTTTCTCTGGTGACTCTGAATACCCCCTTTCTTTTCAGCTAGTTTTGATACAATTTTGGTTTTATAAACCATGACTTCACATATGCCACTAATTATGAAAAGACAGTGCATTCTCAGAACATAATATGGCCTTGGCCCTTCTTAGGTGTCACATAGATGTGGTGTACACTGAATGCATTCGCTGCATAGATAGATATACTCTTCTAGCATATGAAAATGAAATCAAGATAAAAGAAAAACTCTGGAGCATGGTTTCTCATGTTCCTGTTCAATCTTGTTTTACATTTATACCAGGCAGCTGTATAACCCGTCCAAAAGAGTTTTTCTGGGTTAAACATGCTATGTGTTTTCTTTAGAGAGAGATCTTCTATCCTGACTCTTTCTGCATCTGTTTCAATTTGAATCTGCATCATCCTTGTAGACTCTTTCTGCACCTGTTTCAATTTGAATTGATCTTTCTTGAGCATGATGAGGGTCTTGATCTCTGTAGAGCAACTGGGACCTTGTACTACAACACAAATACTCTCCTGACTATATCACAAACACAGTATTGTGGAAAACACTGTCTTTTCTTATGGCTGCTTTTCACATTGGTGCTTGTAGTCCTATGACTGACGTGAATAACTGCATGTATGATACAGTTTGAGCAGATTTGCTAACCAGTTTGCACATTGAAGCACACATAGGAAGCTCATTCTGGAATTTCTTATGAGGAGTATGTATGGGGGGGGGAGGGGGCATTCACTTTGTTGTTATGAGAGTGGTGTCATATGAATGCCAGAAATGCTGAGTTTGTCTCTTCTCTTGGACATTGCAACTGACACCAAACCCACTGGAGAGGCAGGAGTGGAGAAGATACCTGTAAGTCACAACTCCACCTCTCTTCTTTATCTCAGGAAGTGAACCCCTATATCCAGCATTTTGGGTGTAACTAAATGGATGAACCAACCAGCTGAAGTTTGAAGTGAGATGGAGATGGTGCTATCAATTGTGTACTTGAAGATAAATATACGACTTGCTGCTTTAAAAGGCAGGCTGTATCCATCATTCAGGTTTGCCAGCTACTCACTCTCCAACCCCAGCTTTAGATCAGGTTTGAGTGGGGGCTGGGATAGTTTTCTTTGGTCTACATCTACCTAGGGAGTTGAAACCATGCTTGCTCTCATTCATGTTCACTAAGTCAGCCTGCACAGTCACTGGGAGCTCTTCTCTTCATTACCCTTCTAATTTTGCTATTGCCTGCAGGTTTGATCACAGCTGAATTGGCAGCACAGAAACATCCGGTGAAGTAAAACACAGAGCAGCCACAAAGGAGAATAGTGTCTTCTGAGTTTAGGGAGTCAGAAAAGCTCATGAAAATTGTGACAAAATTGTAAACTGAGCAAGCCAGAGCTACCCAGAAATGTCGCTACGAGCTGAGAAGAAATGCTTCAGAACAAAGAAAGGAACAATTGCATGAGTCATGGGCTGCAAGAAAGAAAACCACTTCTCTGTAAGGGCTTTGAAACTGAAGATTACCCAGTAAAACTTCAACACAAAGCAAAATATTTTTAGTTCTTTCTTACTGACAAAAATATTTATTTTGCATCATTCTCTTTCATCCCAAACAACTCTTAGAAAAATGTTCCCTTTTCACATATTTTACACAATGCAATCAAATTCAGACACCCTTAATATGAAATATTTCAAGCTGTCAGTGTTATTTTTGCTATTTTGAATTGAAACAATCTTCTGAATTCCACATGAATTTAAAAAATGGTTCATGTCAACTCAGAACTGCATTTTCCTTAAGTTTAACAAAAATCCAAAAATAGGGCACCATACTTATACCACGTGTGAAATCCTGATTCTGCTTTTGAGGTTATCCATACAAAGACTAATGAGCACGTGAATTTATTCTGGTTTATCTAGTTTGAAAAATGTCATATTAACGGGACAATATCTCTTAAAACCATGTCTGTAAGTATCAGAGATAAATGAGAAAGGAGGAATAGAAGTCTCCACATTCTTGCTTCTTTTGCCTTTTTCATCAGTTTACCAGGCCCATTTCTGTTATGCCTGCATTCTGTAAGAAGTCATCAATTAACACAACAAAAATATTTTCTACATCTTTTGAATAAACTAGCTTTGACAGCAACACTTAACACTTGTAATCTTGAATTAAATTTGAATATAAGTGTATGATATTTGGGATTGGAAGCTATTTTCCAATAGCACTATTGTAGCAAGGACTGGTCATGTTTTAAACACAGAAATTCACAAATGTAAGCTGTAAGAAAAAGAAATGATTATTTGTTTCTGATAGTACTTCTGGTGCTTTTTATTTGCTCTTCGTAGCTATTCAAAAGTAACTCTCATAACAACTCAGGGAAAATTAACGTGAATACTTACGCAAAAATTTGTACAAGAAATAAATATTTGAGGTTTTGTTTCTTTGTGATTGAAAGCAGCCAGTGAGAAAGCTGAAAAAATACCAGTCATACAGCAAGAAAAATAAAAACTCAAAGCACTGTTATGTCTGTACTATAGTACCATGTACCTAGCAGTAACTGTAAAGTTCATGAGTATTTCTAGACTGTTGCATAGCCAAACACACTAGTCACAAATAATTTTTAAAAAAGCATCACATTTGCAGCCTCTAAGGCCTGTCCTCTAACGTGACAGTCACAAATGACTACATTTAATAAATCACTTGTTCCAGCTAATTTACTCATCTCTTGACTGCAAAGAAATTGTGACTGACAGGTTTGTAGAGCAAAGTTCAGACAGAGCTACAGAAATACAAAGCAAGAATACACTACCAGTGCTGCGCATTTTGGAAGCAATTGCAGATGTTACAGAAGGCTAAACTTGACATTTGCCTACATCAGGATATCATCTGTGTAGTTTCAGCAGGAAAAACATAATGTTTGCAGTTCACTTGGAAGATATTCACACAAAAAGGGTATTTAGTTCTAGTGGTTAGATTTACTTTGATTTAATATAGTATCTTATTATTTAGTAACTCATGCTATGTACAATACTGTTCACCATATGTCCAGCAAAAGAAAAAAAAAAAGGAGAGAAGCTGAAGTATCTTTCAAATAAGAATGTACATGGGGAAAAGCAATATAAATGTATGTAAATGTAAATATATTTATAATATCTAAATATTATGAGGGCATCTATGATCAAGTCTCCTGAAATTTCAATCTATGAAATGCAGTTGTAGCTTCACTGGGAGAAATTAATACGGTGACGAACAAAATCAGAACAAGGGTGCACGGCACAAAACAGGCCAGAGAAGTGGGGTGGTTTGTGGAGGAGGATGCACATGTGTACCCAGCAAGAGGGAAGAGCACTCAGGGAATGGCTCCAAGCCATAGGGCTGCCACAGGGAAGTGGGGCTCCAAATGAGCAGTCACAACATGCAGCTGCATCGGGGTTTGGTCTTTGACAAGAAGCCATCTGATACACTTGGCTAGTGCTCTCAGTCAGGGAGGGTTACATCCTGGCACTTGAAAGTCAATAGAAATGGTGTTACTAACTTGCATCGGTGGAAGTATGCATTTTCCACAGGGACAGAAAGCAATTCCTAGGATCAGGGAACACCACCCCTTATACATGGTCATGCATTTTTACTAAATACAAAATCAAATTGCCAGAACGCACTATAATCCGATCACTAATATTTCCATCTGAGAATGTATGTGAATCCATCCATCTCTTATCATGGGACAAATTGTCTAAATACAAAGGAATCATCAGCTTCTCTTTTCTATCTTTCCATGACCCTAAAAGAAAGCGCTATATTACTTTACATACTATGAACTTGCATGTATGAAAGACAGAGGCAAAGAGCTGAGGACTGCATTTTGTGTTAATGTAAAGGTAACATTTTTGAAGGGGCACATGGTTTCCAGCCAAAGTATCGTCTCTTTATCAGTAATTATGCATTTTAACCATCCCTGTAGAGTAAGTAGGCTGCATAAACTTTTGGTTTTACCTCTTTATCCAAACTTTTCTACCATCTTTAAAACTGAAATATAAGAAATAAGCACTTTCAGTAATTTAAGGTATTTCACAAATTCTCATTAAAAAGAAACTCATCTTGTATGTGAGTGTACATGACAACAAAACTTGGTAGAAAATACTACAAAGAAGATACTTCTGATACCGTGAGCTCTGCTGCTGTTGAGAGAATTGAGCACCTACTTCATTTAACTTTGTTTTGGAACATGCTACAGAAGTACATGTAGGGATAATCATCTGTAGGAGCTTTCATCACCTGCTGGCTGATGTACAGAAGTTTAAACTACACACAAGCACCTCCGCTCCAGGAAAGTCTACAGTTTTCTCAGATTTAGAACAGAGATATTAATAAATATCATAACATTACATTTCTGTTAGCTTAGCTGGTTAGGAGTCATTAAGTAGTAGTCACATGAAAATTACATTGTGTTTTTCTCTTCTTTGTTGCTACCACATATAATCTGGATTTCAAAGGACAAGCTACAAGATGAAGGACAAATCAGAGCATGGCAGAACAAACACACAGGCCACAAACATACTAGCAAGCCTCAAATATTATCTAAATATTTTTTCTCCCTCATTGCCTGTATATGCAGGCATATAATGCAGCACTTCTCTCCAAATTTTTTAATTGCCTAATTGACATTACCATAGATTGTGTTAGGTTCTGTTCTTATGGAGACAGATATTATTAATATTGATAAATAGATAAAAGGCAAATTGAGAAATTACATGGTAAATGCCCACATTGTAGGACAAGAAATGATCAGATTTCCATAGCTGTGATCATCAGTGCTTGTGAAGATGGCAGCCCTACTTCATCAAATGCTGAGAAAGCTTAGGAAAATGGGGTTATAAAATGGCAGGAAGGTAGAATACAACTGCTTTTCTACAGTCAGAGCACATAAAGCACAATGCTGACCCCACCAGAATCGAGACTAAGCCTCTGCTGATTTTTCTGGGACTAAGATTTCAGTCCCGAGTTCCTGTCCTGCCGCAAAACACCAGCTGCAACATTCGGGCTCCTCTACACTCATCACTGAGGGGGTGCAGGAGGGATGGGTACCAGGGTGGCTCCTACCAGGACTTCACTCCCCTTGCTTTGTGCTGGCCTGGTGCAGCTGGAGCTGGATGGTCCACCAGCCTGTGTGGGCTTGTAAATTCTCCTCTGAGGAATAAATAAATAAATAAATAAATAAATAAATAAATAAAATTAAATAAATAAATGAATGAATAAATAAATGAATAAATAAATAAATAGATAGATAGATAAATAAATAAATAGATAGATAAATAAATAAATAAATAATAAATAAATAAAATGTGTGAATTGTTTGTTCTCTGGGGTTTGGCTTCATAACATTTTTGTAATATTTAAATTGCTTTCTCTTTGTGGTGTGGGTTTTGGGGTTTTTTTTCCTATTGGGTATAATTATAGGACAACCAAATATTTCCTCATTTTGCTTTCTCTTTGTATGATTTGCTTAGATCACTATTTGATTTATTTCAATCCTTTGTACTATGCAGGTCTTTTACAAAATACCAATATGGTAAAAAATTCACAACACCCTTTCTTGCAGATAAAAACCAAATAGGCGGGAGAAGGGAACAGCAATGTGGAACTCCACAAGGTTTCATGTACTATTCTTCCCCTGCAGTGCTTCCACCAAAATGATGGAATTACCAGGTGTCAGCTCCCTCTCCGCTTCACGTTCAGCAAGGCATTTACAGTTCAGGCTGAGCACTTGTCAACAGTACCCAATTTTGGAGAACTTCCCAAAAGAATTAGAAGAATTATGAAAAGTAGGTTTTCTCAGTAGGGCTTTCTACATTTTAATTTTGCTAGTTGGACTCTTCCAGAATGGGTAAAGAAAAAAGACCCTAGTGTAGCTAAATTTTATCAATATAAGAGTACTTGTAATGTTTAATACCTGTTCAGGTAATTAGGCGGCTATAGCAGTATAAAGTGCTTTTCTACTGCAGCTGCAGTAGGGCTTTTACTAGTATCGTTATTGTTTATTTAAAAATCACATTTCTCACTGACACAGGCTGGTTCTCAGGCACGCAGAAGCCCACAGATCACTCATAAAAATTAGGAAAATTAACTTTCAGCCACTGACCCTTCAGATGCCTATTACTTTTAGTTTTACCAAAGCAGCAGCACAGAGACCATGTGTCTGTATGCTGCTTTTGGGGCTCCTGGCCGTGAATAAACTGTTAAGGGGAAAAAGCTGCATGCCTGCCAAAATAATTTTGTTTTCTTTTCTTAGTCTGTTACTTTCTTCCCTTCAGTTGCTTTGAGGCATCACTAAAAATTTAGATAAAATTGCTGTAAAAAATTATTGTTACAGTAAATACCAGATGCTCATAGGAGCAGATTTAAAGCTGAAGATTTTTCTTTCTCCTAGCCTCAGTTTGACAGTTACCTTTTCCTGGAAGCATCAGGTTCTACAACGTTATTTATGCAAAGTGCATTTCATTACAGTAATCACAGGAAGATATTTTCACAAGGAATCAGCACAATGTATGATGTGTGCTGTAACGTTATGCAGAAATATGTATTACAATATATAACTGTAATAGTTTTAAATGTCTCGAATGCTGCCTGAAGTACTTGTTACATGGGCAAAACTGGAATGTTGTTTTTCCCCATGAAGCAAGTACATAATTTTTTAGCTGCTAACAAGCTGTGAAATGGTATAACTTCAGGATGTTGCCATATCCCACCCACCATGAATGCCAGCCTCCAAGGGCTTCAAGTATCCTGCTTTAGTCAGTAGAATTCCCTAGTTTTAACTATTCAGTTCAGAATATTGTAACTACTTCAGTCAACCCAATTTCTCATTCTTTTGACTGCAGATAAGCACTTTAATGAAAAGCAAGGCTAATATTTTAAAATAAAGATTCAACACAGTTGCTTTGCAAGGACCCAAATTTCAAAGCTTAAGGACCCAGTACGTGTATTTTATTTTGTATTACTCAAATTTAGGGACAGAAAGTACATAAGTGTTGGAATTATGTACCATTATTAAATTATAGGCATATAGCAAAATACAGAAGTATACTGGGAATATACTTACAAATCTACCAATGGGATTTTCTGTTTTGTACTTGTTATATGTCAGAAAGTCTTTTAAGCCATAAAAGTACATGGCAAATTCTTTTGGCATAACATACTGTTACTGAGGTAAACAATGCACATTAATAATAAAATAAGTATTGGCCTAAATTGAACAGTCAGATCAGGTATTCTGTTGAAAGGCTGATTGCCCCCAACATCCAAACAAAACACAATGGGAGCTGCTGTTTTATGTTTAAACAATGTTCAGATTTAAACTATATTAAATACCATCTCTAATTCAGGGCTTTTTTGGGTATAACTTGCTCATACAAGTAATCCTACCAATTTTACTGCCAGCTACAGTAAACATAGGGTCAATTAAAAAAACCCAAACAAACAAACACAAACAAACAAACAAAAAAACCCACAAAAAAACCTGAAAAGGCAAAAGAAGGTGTGTCTGCAGGTGAAGACTGGGACCTCAATTAGTAAAATACAAACCTCAAAGGGGAAAAAAACAGTGGTATATCAATATCAATGGATCATTCACTGTCTCTTCCAGTACCAGAACTAAGGGGGATTAACTGTAACTGCAATGAAAAAACTGATTCAAAACAAATGGAAAGTGGTGGCATTTCACATAATGTGTTACAATGGAGCGGAATCGCTTGCCACAGGATACTGGGGATGCTAAAAACTTACAGAGGTTCTCGGCAAGACCAGATGATGTGTTTGTGGAAAATAAATCCATGGACTATTACTAAATACATAGAAAGAACATCTGGCTCAGGAATTGCCTGGCAGCATATTGTTGCAAGCTGGCAAAAGTATTGGGGATGTTGGCCCTGCTTTAAAACTCTTGTATGGGCATCTTTTAAACAGGTAGGATACCAGATAGATGGACTTTGGTCCAATCCAGTAGTTACTTTGATGTTCAAATGGGCCACAATTCAAAACAATTCTAGTTCCATGCAACAATGAAAGTAATGTAAATGTGTAATGAATGACAAAAAATACAAATTATGATTTAGTATATAGGAAAGTAGTAAAACCTTTTATTAAATTGCATTATTTTAAAAAATAACTTTCTAAAAAAAGTAACACATCCAATTAACTTTATGACTGAATTTATCAAACTTTCTGAGGATACATTTTTCTGATTAGATTTAAAAGCATCACCATTTGAGGAAACCTGGATCACATTTCATGTGCTGTGGTCACAAATAACTCTCAGGAACTTAGTCCTAAACCTGGATCTTGTGATGCAAAGGTTGGCCTGCTCCTGCTTTGTAGAAATGAAGTAATTCTTCAGTTCTAACCCCTGTAGTGGAAGCATTTTAAACACCGAGTAACACGGACAGCATACTTATCTGCAGAACACAGGACCCCTTCTAAATTGCAAGCCAAGTTTTTAGCTCATAGTGGATGTTCAGTGTTATCTTAATTCAGTGAATTACGTATTAGCAAAATAAACACGTATTTAAATTATAAAGGTGCATTTTAGTCAGGCGAAACTGTTGTGTTTATGCCCTGATTTGAAATGTAAATATAAAAAATGTCAATGGACGAACAGAAAGACATCCTCTGTATCACTCCAAATTTCTGAGTGATATTTTTAGTTAAAGAATTACAAATGTCAAATTACATTTTGCTATAGTAAAAAGTACAAATAATACCTCTGGATTAAAGACTTTCTAAAAAAAATCTGTTCTCACTATAAAATGCCAGTATATATTATCAGCTCCTATGTCCTTCGAAAAATGGCATTGACATGCATCCCCAGAGCTCAGAATCCAGCCCATACTATGCCCACTGTCCCACTGACCATTTGCTTTTGGTGTTATGTTTGAGGCAGTAGTGCTGAAACCTAAGAATGCATTTTAAATAAACTGTATTTACTTCAGACTAAACCAAGGTAGATGGTGCAAATAGAAGAATCCCCACCGAGAATACTCACACGAAGTAATCTGTTTAAAGATGGTATTAAATACAGCTTACACAACAGGCCTTTAATATAAGCAGAGTATTCTGTATTTTGTTTCTGTCCATATCATCCCTAAACATTTGATCAATATTCATACATTCTGCAGTGTCAAAAAAATATCTGCAATATTTAATTTTATCTATTAGGGCTTGCAATATTTTTATGTTGCCCTAACTATTCATATCTGTATGCAACGTCTTATTATTGGAAGCAGCTAAAAGAAAACTGCAGAATCCAGTGATTTGCTAAGCTAAATCATAGCATGAATCTTGGCTAATACAAGAATATATCTAAATAAACTGTTGGTGTGGAGGAATATGGAGGAAAATCAGGTTATCAGGAAAAGTCAACATGGATTCACCAAGGGGAAATCATGCCTGACCAACCTGATAGCCTTCTATGATGGAATGACTGACTGGGCATGTGATGGGAGAGCAGTGGATGTTGTCTGCCTTGACCTCAGCAAGGCCTTTGACACCGTCTCCCGTAACACCCTCACAGGTAAGCTCAGGCAGTGGGGGTTAGGTGAGTGGACAGGGAGGTGGGTTGAGAACTGGCTGAATGGCAGAGCTCAGGGGGTTGTGGTCAGCGGCACAGAGCCTTGCTGGAGGCCTGTAGCTCGTGGTGTTCTCCAGGGCTCTGTACTGGGTCCAGTCCTGTTCAACTTACTCATCAACGACCTGGATGAAGGGACAGAGTGTACCCTCAGCAAGTTTGCTGATGATACAGCACGGGGAGCAGTGGCTGATGCAGCAGAAGGCTGTGCTGCCATTCAGCGAGACCTGGACAGGCTGGAGAGCTGGGGGTGAGGAACCTCAGGAAGTTCCATAAAGGCACGTGCAGGGTCCTGCACCTGGGGAGGGACAGCCCCACGCACCAGTACAGGCTGGGGGCTGACCTGCTGGGAGGCAGCTCTGTGAAGGAGGACCTGGGAGTTCTGGTGGACCCAGCAAATTGCCCGTGAGCCAGCAGTGTGTCCTTGTGGTCAAGAAGGCCGGTGGGATCCTGGGGTGCATTAGGAGGAATGTGGCCAGCAGGTCGAGGGAGGTGATCCTCCCCTGGTACTCTGCCCTGCTGGGGCTGCATCTGGAGTGCTGTGTCCAGTTCTGGGCTCTCCAGTTCCAGAGAGACGGGGAACTGCTGGAGAGGGTCCAGCGGAGGGCTACAGAGATGATGAGGGAAATGGAGCATCTCCCTTACAAGGAAAGGCTGAGACAGCTGGGCCTCCTTAGCCTGGAGAAGAGAAGACTGAGAGGGGACTTTATCAATGCCTACAAATATCTTAAGGGCAAATGTCAAGAGGACGGGGCTGGGCTCTTTTCAGTGGTGCCCAGTGAGAGGACAAGGGGCATCAGGCACAAACTGCAGCACAGAAAATTCCATCTGAACGTGAGGAAAATCTGCTTTACCTTGAGGGTGACAGAGCCCTAGCACAGGCTGCCCGGAGAGGCTGTGGAGCCTCCTGCTCTGGAGACATTCAAAACCCACCTGGATATGGCCCTGTGCAACCTGCTGTAGGTGAACCTGCTTTGGCAGGGGGTTGGACTAGGTGATCTCCAGAGGTGCCTTCCAACCCTCACTGTTCTGTGACTGTGATTCTGTGCAGAACAATGTTGGTTGGGTTTTTTGGGTACTTACTAAAGCAGATGCCAAAAATAAACAAGACTTACTATACACAATACATTTAATAGGGTTTTATTGTGATAAATATGCGTATTTACTAAAACAAATTGGAACAACTGAGCTTGTAATGGTACAAGCAACAATCTACCACAATTTTTTTTCCATTAGATTAAGGAGGAAACAGCTGTTGTCAGATGGCAGCATGATGCCAACAGTCCAACAGGAAGGATTACAGCATTCCAGTCATCCTAATCCTAGTAAATCAGCATTAACAGAGGCTTTTCTTTCATCACAAATGACTAACGTAGCTAACCTCTGACACTGGCCTGAAGTTCTGACTTAGCTAAGAAAACTATATGCTGTTGTTAGTAGTGTAATAGATGAAGCAATGTTTCCTTTAGCAAAAATGTCACAAAAGATTTATAAATCTGATGTAAACTGTTAAATGGATAGCAACATGAATCCCAACACATCAAAATGCTATCTCTGCCTTAGCTTTAAAGACATCTTGAAAGAAAACACAACACCACATACTGCACTTAAACCTATTATATACAGGTCATTGTGTTTTCCTCTTTATCAAATTGAACTGGACCTTACGCTCTGCTGAGTGAGAGAGTTCAAAGCAAATTGCTAAGGATACAGAGTGCAGGGCAAGTCAGCGTGTATCAGGGAGTTCACTGCATGCAAACTGCTCTTGCTTAGGAGCAGAAATGCAGTCCTGAAAGACTGAGAAGACACTTCAAACTGACATTTACTCAAAACACTTCTGTTCTGCCCTCATTTCATGTCTGTCTTATCCCATAACACTGACGATTTTTGTTGACCCCATTTGTAGCAAGTTTATGTACAAGTGCATGCATTCATAAATCTCATTATCTTAAAAATGTCTACTTACCTCACATGACTTAAACAAAGATATATTTTAATGTACTTTTATTATTATAATCTATACTTTTATGAGGTTTACTGCTATTATTACTATTATGATAACAGCCATTTAAAATTCTTTCAAATTTGTTTCAGTCAGTTTTTATTGACTATACTGGGTATATCACTTACCAGAAAGCTGAGAGGCACTGTGGAGAACAACAGCCAAGGACAAATTTGCTGCTGCTGCAGGTAGTTCGAAGGATTATCACACAGCCCAATCTTTAAATTTTATTAGAAATTGATCCCTTAACTGAATTAACAATCCACAGCAGGTTTTTATCCAAATTAAGTTTCCTCCTTAAGTTTGTCTAGAGGCAGATGGTAGTCTTTCAAGATTATTGGTGATATAAACCATTCTATCCCATATATATAATTACAAATCAGTATCAGGTCTCCAATTTGTAGAGAACATGTGCTTTTCTCCGGCTATGGAATCTTTTGTCTCATTATGTCCAGGTCTAATTGCATTTAGTGTCATAATAGCAAAATGTAGCATTTATCTAAGACGTTAGTCTGTTGCTAGTGCTGGCCACCAAATGTGGGACCATATGCTCCTCTACTGTGAAGAACAGAGGACTAAAATTGTTTTAAAGGATTAAAATTTCCTACAGAAAAAAACCCATGGGAGACTAGTTCTCCTCTCACACCCACCACCCTTCGGTGTAGTGATCCCATGCCAATAAAGTGCAGGGGCAAAGGTCCCACAGCTCACCTCTATGGCGAAGACTTGATTTAATCATCTGAGACAGACAGAAACTGGTTCTAAAAGACATTTCTTTCCTAGTTGTCAGATGCTATCACAACTGTAATTGTCTTTCTGTGCATGCACGCTCACCTGCACATCTGAACAACCCCGGCTGCAATGGATGCACCCATCCAGAGGAGTCAATGGCCATTCTATGAGTTAGAGGCTCGAACACAGTCCCTTCCTCAGAGCAGAAAGGATAAGATTCATGAGGTACAAAATAGTGCACATTACTTTCTCTTTAGACAGTTAATTTCTTATTCACAACAATCAGAAACTGTGGAACTGTGAAAGTAAAGACTGCTAGACTTCTATTATTCCTTAACTGCTGTTAAATGTGTATCACGTAACAGTTTCAGAATAAAAATTGATCCACCAGGCCTAAGACAAAGAGAACATACAATATACTACCCTAACAGCATCAATTTGGTTTATAATTATTTGAAGTGGACTAGCCTTCTTTCCACTGAATACTATTTGTTCACTTTTGTGTCCAAACAAAAGTATTTCAGAAGTATTATTGAAGTACTACACTCATGATGGCTGAGTGTCATCTTTCCTTGTCGCCATTTGAGTAAACATAATCTTCCAGCAAGGGTCCTGAAGCAATTCCCTTTCAGGTGAGTCATCCATCATACCAGCCATTTAACTAGTTCAATGTGACACTTTTGCAAAGCGTGAAATGAACCACTACCTCACTTTCCTGCATGCCAAGACTGTCTCTTATTACAAATTTTAACTGGATCTAACGAATCCACTTAGCACAACTTCCATAGATACTTGAGGGTTTTTTCATGTTAGGTCCACCATAATAAATTGCACATAGGATTTTCATCATTTTATTTCAAACAAC
Organism: Falco rusticolus; assembly: GCF_015220075.1. NCBI lineage: Eukaryota > Metazoa > Chordata > Aves > Falconiformes > Falconidae > Falco > Falco rusticolus. The sequence goes on from NC_051192.1 coordinate 35,140,105, forward strand.
ATCAATAACTTCCTATAAATACATTAGTAAATGGTGGTTTTCTGATAACCAAGAAATATAAGTGGCAAAATACTTGGCAGAAATCAGAGTTCTGATTCTGCAGTTCCTGTTAGTTGTACCATTTAATGGAATTATTGTTTTCTGCTTGATTTAATAGCGAGTACAGACTGGGGGCATGTGTGGGTGGGGGTGGGGTGGGGAGTGATTTCTGGCATTCATAATTCATATGGCAAAAAAAAATTGTTCTAGTAATCTGAGTTCCTTCACAGAAGTTGACGCTTTACCACAAATGTTTCTTCTGCCACATCCATTTAGTTATGCTGCATTTTTAGCAACTACTATCTGTTTAAAGTTGAATGACTACCACTTCTTAGCATCAAAGTAAAATCTATGTGACCATCCAGCTTAAGAGATAAAGAAACAATATTTTAATCTAGTTTTCTTTGATTACATGATAAAATTAAGCTTTTATTGAAATTTCTGAGTTTTTTGGAGTCCTGCTGTTATCCCATTTCTGTGTTCTTCACCTGGTGTGCAAGAGCTGATCCACAAAGAGTAGAGATATTTGTTCATTGCATCTCTGTGCAGAGATGAGTGCTAGGTGGTAATTCACAAAGCTACCATGCCTCTTAACTCATAGTAAAACACTTTATACACTTTGAACAATTGTTTAAAATTACATTTAGTCACACTTAATTCTCACTGGTTCTTACAAGCCTCATCTCCACTTAAAGGTACAGCATTCTTTTTTTTTCACTGTGCATGTTCTGTAGGGAGAGGGCTTTGTTAATAGGGGGCCTCCTTTGCTCGAAGGTGGATCTTTTAGCATGTTAATTAGGGTAGTTCACACATAGTTCCAATAATTTTCTGTTTGGTCTCATTAAACATTTGGTTCTCCATCAGCTTATCTTGTGCCCCAGCTCAACATATTTATTATGTGTGCCTTCCCCCAAGGCCAATTTTTGTTAAGTAGTTAACTAACATCCTCCATTTTTCAAATTCTTTCTTGTTTTTCACTATAGAAATTTACATTTTTTCCCCTCTCTTTTTCTTCTTTAAAGTAAATAATTCTTATCACTGCCTTTACAAGTTAAGTATCTGACGCAGCACCATTCACTAAACTATTACTACAGCTCTTGGATTCAGCATTTCCATATCCATCCAGTGGGCCATGAAGAAGTCCAAATGGCAAGTCTGAAGGCAATCCAGAGAGACCTCACGGCCTTGGAGCAACAGGTTGAGAGATCACGAGCACAAGTAGTGTTTTCTTCTATCCTGCTAGTTGCAGGGAACGGATGGTGCATGTAATCAGAAGATGAGACAGATCAATACCTGGCTCCAGGCCCGGTGTCAACAGCTAAATTTCATTTTTTTTTGGATCACGGGTCAGTTTACATAGCACCAGGCCTGCTGCAACAGATGGGGTTCACCTGTCTCAAAGGGGGAAAAGGCTCCTAGGTCAAGAGTTAGCTGGGCTCATCGAGGGAGCTTTAAACTAGATTCAAAGGGGGAAGGGAATAAAATCAAGTTCGTTAGAGATGAGCTTGGTGGCAGCATGCTGGGCTTGGAGGTGAGATCTATAGTAAAACTGATGTGCACCTATGCTGATGCCTGAAGCACGGGCAACAAACAGAAGGAGCTGGAAGCCACCATGCAACAGGAAGACTATGACATAAACACCCATCATGGAAACATGTTGGGATAACTCACGTGACTAGGGTGCTGCAATGGATGGCTACAAACCCTTCAGAAGGGATAGGCAAGGAAGGAGAGGTGGTGGGGTAGCTCTGTATGTCAGGTAGTGTTGCAACTGCCTAGAGCTGAATGATGGTGACAGCAGAGTTGAGTGTTTATGGGTAAGAATCAGGGAGAGGGCCAAGAAAGTGGATATCCTGGAGGGAATATGTTATAGACCACCCAACCAGGATGAAGAGACAGATGAATGATTCTACAAGCAGCTGGGAGAAGTCTCAAGATCATTAGCCCTTGTTCTCATGGGGGACTTCAACCTGCCTAATGTCTGCTGGAAATACAACATAGCAGAAAGGAAACAGTCTAGGAGGTTCCTGGAGTGTGTGGAAGTAACTTCCTGACACAGCTGATCTGTGAGCCAGCCAGAGGAGATGCCCCACTGAACCTGCTGTTTATCAACAGGGAAGGACTGGTGGGTGATGTGGTGGTGGGAGGACATCTTGGGCATAACAATCATGAGATGTTAAAAGTTTTTGATTCTTGGAGAAGGAGGGGGGTCAGAAGAACTGCTGCCTTGGACTTCCAGAGGGGCAACCTTGTCCCATTTCAGAGCCTGGTTGACTAAGTCCCTTGGGAGATAGTTATAAATTGACAAGGGGTCCAGGAAGGCTGGACATTCTACAGGAAGGTAGTCTTAAAGGTGCAGGAGTAGGCCGTCTCCATGTGCCAAAAGGTGAGGTGGTGAGGGAGAGGACCAGCCTGGCTGAACAGAGAGCTTTGGCTGGAACTCAGGGGAAAAAGGAGAGTTTGCCACCTTTGGAAGAAGGGGCAGGCAACTCTGGAGAACTGTAAGGATGTCATGAGGTTATGCAGAGCGAAGACTAGAGAGGTGAAAGCCCAGCTAGGACTCAGGCTAGCCAGTGCTGTAAAAGGTAACAAAAAATACTTCTACAAATACATTAGAAACAAAAGGAGGGCCAAGGATAATCTGCATCTTTTACTGGATGTGGCGGGGAACATTGTCACAAAGGGTGAGGAAAAGAAAAGGCTGTGGCACTTAATGCCTTCTTTGTCTCAGTCTTTAATAGCAAGACCAGCTTCCCCCTGGATACTCAGCCCTCTGAGCTGGAAGACAGGGATGAGGAAGAGCAGAATGAAGTCCCCACAGTTCAGGAGGAAACGGTTAGTGACCTGCTGCTCACTTAGATGTGCACAGATCTATGGGGCCAGGTGGGATCCACCCAAGAGTACTGAGATTGCTGGTGGAAGTGCTCACCAAGCTGCTCTCCATCATTTATCAATAGTCCTGGCAAACTGGAGAGGTCCCAGAAGACTGCAAGTTAGCCAATGTGATGCCCATCTACAAGAAGGTCAGGAAGGAGGAGCAAGGGAACTACAGGCCTGTCAGCCTGATCTTGGTGCCAGGGAAGGTCATGGAGTAGATCATCCTGAGTACCATCACGCGGCACATGTAGGACAACCTGGGGATCAGGCCCAGCCAGCATGGGTTTATGAAAAGCAGGTCCTGCCTGACTAATCTGATCTCCTATGAGAAGGTGACCCACTTAGTGGGTGAAGGAAAGGCTGTGGATATTGTCTACCTAGACTTTAGTAAAGCCCTTGACACTCTCCCACAGCATTCTCCTGGAGAAAGTGGCTGTTCGTGGCTTGGACAGATGTATTCTACACTGGGTTAAAAGATGGCCAAGCCCAAAGAGTGGTGGTGAATGGAGGTAAATCTAGCTGGAAACCGGTCACAAGTGGTGCTGCCCAGGGCTCAGTATTGGGGCCAGTTCTGTTTAATATCTGTATTGACGATCTGGATGAGGGGATCAAGTGCACCCTCAGTAAGTTTGCAGATGACACCAAGTTGCAGGGGAAGTGCTGATCTGCTGGAGGGCAGGAAGGCTCTGCAGAGGGATCTGGACAGGCTGGACTGATGGGCCAAGGCCAGTTGTATGAGGTTCAACAAGGAGGAGTGCCGGGTCCTGCACTTGGGTCACAACAACCCCACGCAGTGCTATAGGCGTGGGGAAGAGTGGCTGGAAAACTGCCTGGTAGAAAAGGACCTGGGGGTGCTGGTTGACAACTGGCTAAGTATGAGCCAGCAGTGTGCCCAGGTGGCCAAGAAGGCCAACAGCATCGTGGCCTGTATCAGAAACAGTGTGGCCAGCAGGACCAGGGCAGTGATTATCTCCCTGTACTCGGCACTGATGCGGCTGCACCTTGAACACTGTTTTCAGTTTTGGGCCCCCAAAAGGGTGGCGAAGCATTGGAACAGGCTGCCCAGGGACACGGTAGAATCACCATCCCTACAGGTATTTAAAAAATGTGTAGATGTGGTCCTTAGTGACATGGTTTAGTGGTGGACTTGGCAGTCCTGGTTTAACATTTGGACTTGATAACCACAAAGGTCTTTACCAACCTAAATGATTCTATGATTCTGTGATCTCCTTCATCAAGTTGCTCTGTACAGCTGCAATGCAAATTACATACAGACAGCCAGGATATGTTCCTGGCTTCTTTAATGTTTACTTGTAGGTTCTGACACTCAGATTCAATCATATGTAAGTCAGCTCCAGAAACCTGGGTTTTGGAGAAAAATTAAATAAGTAAATAAATAAAACAGACTATAGGGGTTGGTTTGCACCTGTGAAGAGGAGGGACTGTCCTTTCACTTCTGCTAGAGGAAATGCCAATTCTGCAGAAACGGAATGAAGGAAAAAAACTGCTTAAGCAATGGGAAGGAGGTCTGGCTCTCATTACCTCCTGTAAATCCCTAGGCTATGTGCTTTTGCCTCGGGAATTATGGTAAAGTTCATGACATTAGCACATGCCCTGGCCCAGAGCATGAGGAGGTCCACCACTCCACCATCTACAGACATTCCAATTTTGAAAATAGTATTAAACAAAACAGAATCAAACAAAATAAGGAAAATTATCTTTGTCCAGGCCTGACTGGCTGTAAGGAAAAAATAAACAGAATTTTAAACTCCATAAATAATACTTGCCTCGACTTCAAGCTTATTTTTGGGAGGACATGAAGTATGAGGGCTTCTGTTCTTAAAACTGCTAAATTTATTGAACGCCTGTGATTACTTCATTTTTGTCAGACATCTTTTTTTGAGCTTGCCTCCAAATGTCATTCTTGCCACTTTTTTTCTCGTATTCTATGTTTAGGCCTGGGTGGACATTTCTTTTCTCACTATTCGTTACTGCACTCACTGAGAAGAATATTTTTTACAACTGCAACTATATACCATTCTTTACAACTTCTTGCCATACCATTGCTTGACTTACATACCAGTAATTCCACCAAACAACTTAGTTTTTAATTATTCAATCTGGTAACTATTCAAATTCCCACAGCTCAGTAGGACACATAATAGCTAAGAGCTGTTCTGGGTTGCTGGCTTCTAGTAAGTAAAATGTACTTGCCTGCATTATTTTCTTGAGTGGATTTTCTAGCAATTTTCACTGTATTTCAAGCTCCTGCTTTAAACCTTACTTCGAATAAGCTTACTTTATGCAGCACTGTTTCTCATTTTGATCTTTGTGCTGCAGAGAAGAAAATTATTTAAGTGATGCAACCCTTCCCTCCAAGCTGGTGGTCTATGATGGCTACACTGGCTTTTTTTTTTTTTTTTTGGTCAGATTATGAAGGTGGTTTTGAAAGTACAAAGGAGGAATGAGGCTGATAAAAATTTATACTTATTACAACATAAGAATCAAGTATCCAATGATTCTATTGACCACTGTCACAGCAAAAATATAAATGGGAGTATTAGGCTTTTCAATTACTTTTTGCAGTCAGTTTTGCTGAGAGGATACGTCAGGAAGGACTAGAGGAAATAAGCGTCTGAACAGGACCAGTGAGGGAGTGAAGGTGTATGTGTGTGCCATAGAGTTATTATTGTTGTGTTCTGTAACAGAACTAGGGATATAACTACACAGCTATTGCAGCCATCTCCTTTCCAATGCTGGAAAAGCCACCACATGGATCACACAGCTTGACAGGTAGTATCAGAAAGAGAGGACACAGTCTGAGAAGTGTCTGACAGCCAGCCTTCTACTTGGTGGCAAGGGTCACCCTCCACCTCCAAATAGTACAAGTGTCTCTCTTCCCTTCTGTTGTGTCTGGAAAGGCTGGTGAAAAGCTGAAACAGCGAGTGCCCCATGTCATGCTTCCTGGGCTCTAACAATCCTCCTGCTGTTGTGTGGTTTCTGGGAGGTATCACATGGAGCAGAATGGTGAGAAATGAAATGCTAACAAAACATTGGTGATGGCCTTCTTTAGTCAAAGAGCTAGTCAAGTTTAACTGAGTGAAAACTGCTGGATGGGCACTCTTAATTCACTTTGAGAATTTTTTTGTCATTTACCACAGATTGGTCAGAAAGTGGTTTAAGCTGTTACAAAGCAGAGATGAATAAATATCTCTTTTTGAGCCAAATATGATCATGAAAGAGTGTGACATCTTTGCAGAGCTGATACACAGTCATTCAGTAATCCTTTTCAGTCAAAATGAGCTGAATTGACTACTTTAAATAGTGTGTCGTTACTAACAGCATTTTGCAGAGTGCATACCTTTTTTTCATCCTATGTCACTTTATAAACAGAGAGTTCAAGCTTACACATAGATGATCCCCAAGTCTAAGACCATGAGTTCTCTGTTCTACAGCCTTGCCATGGGCTTCTCAGATGTTCGGTATCCTCTGAAGAAAAAGAGTTGGCAGCTCCCTAAAGATAACTGACAAGTATGCAGCATCTTTGGTTGAAAAAATAAATAGATCTATCAAAACACTGTATAAGGTATGAGCAAAAAGCCTACAAGAAAGGAGTGGGAGTGGGGGGAGGGTATGATGAGAAAGCTCTGTGTTAGAGGTTAGAAAGTGTAGGCATAAAATGAGAATTGCCAGAAGTCAAGCTGAATCCTGACAGTTGACAGGTCCTGAGACCTAGCAATACAAATTAAAATAAATGTATACTATTCTTTGACAGCATAAAGGAAAAGAGAAATGAAATTGCAATGAAGTTGCTACACAGTAAGAATGGAGTTAAGATAATGTTGGCATGGCTACCCCAAAACTTTCTGACTCAGTCTTCTGTAAGAAGAATGACAGCAAAGGCCAAACAGATACTGAAAATGTGTGTATAACATTAAATCGCATTCAAGATAAAGCTAAGTTTTTAAGGATTGGTAAAATTAAGCCAGCCGGAATAATCTCCTGCCCCAAACATTGAAACAATTCACCTATGAATTCAATACTAAGTAATTAAAAAAATCTATCTTCTCAACTGATGCCTCATTACCAGAGAATGTCAACATAACAAATAGAATTCAGAAAAACTGGCAACTTTACACTTGTTACTCTGAGTTTGACAGTATGCAAGTCTTTTTAAGAACTTCAGAGGAAAGGATATTTTGAGACACAAAGGTAAATGGAAACCTGGGATAAAATACACAATGGCTTTACCAAGGTAAATCCAGATTTTGGTAATAAAATAGCTTGTTGCATTAAAGATGGGGGGCTGCAGCAGATCTAACCTATAAGGCCTTCAGTATTGCATTTGATACTGTACCACATATGGAACATACACACACAAACACGAGACTGGGAACAGTGCAAGTCTGTAAACCGGGGAAAAACTAGCTGAAAAGATACAGCAATACATTAGACTGAAAAGCGAATCAATGAACTGGGGGAAAGGGAATCTTCCTATTAAAACTTCTCAAGTTTCCCTGTTACTAATGATCGTATTATTCAATATTTTCATTCATAACTTTGGCACAGAAAGAAAAATGTGAAATTTACTGATAGTATGAAATTAGGGATATCAATTTAAAGGAAGTCCAGGATATTATATAGGAAAAGTGGATGAATAAAAGGATTGAAAAAAATAAAAATGAGACACAATTGCATGTATTTAATAGACATAATAACCAGATTTTATGCTATAAACCAGGGGACTCATCAGTTTGAAATGACAGATATTAATTGGTGATAAGGCAACCATCAGACAGTGCAGTACAGCAGTAAAAAAGGCATATGCAGTGCTACGTATATCTAGCTATATGAGGCTAGCAGGGTTTTAATATCATCACAGACATTGATCAGACATTACTTAAAATTATAGTATCACTTTCGATCACTCATAATGAAGAAAGATGTATTCAAATAGGGACAACCACATGGGAAAGAGCAAAATCTACTCAGCATGAGCAACTAAGAAGCAACAATAAAATTGCTGCTTGTGAGTGTGAATACTCATAAACATAGATATCTTGGGTGGGAAAATCAATTTAAGGTAACAGGCAATGTCAATACAAAAGAAATGTGTAGAAACTTCCCATTGGCAAATGTAGGCTTAAAATTAGCAATTAATTTCTAAATATCAAGAGGAGCAAGGAGGACAAACCCATCAAGAAGGACAAACAACCTAATATTTATGAAATGGATTAGAGATGGTAGATTTTTTTATAAGCCACAAGGTAGCACTCAGTGAGCTAAGAAGTTCTTTCCAACCTGGCATCCTCCCATGCTATGTTCCTGCATTAGGGTAGAAGAAGCAACTGAGAGTGGCTACATTAAATATAAAACAAATCTTACGTTAATGATATATTAAGCTTCTAAAAAGAACTTTGGAAGTTTGGAAGTCATGTCTATGTGTCCTAAGCATATTAATTGTTTTAATCTGTAATTTTAAAAATGAGATAAAATTATGTACGAGTATACCTTTGGCTTTGATGGGGGATAGAGGGGTTGGTGAGAATTGAAGACCAGCCAGTGGTCCATGCAGACCATTTGTATGCTAGTGCAGGAGCATAAGGAACTGTAAAACAATACCTGTGCTGTGTAACCTCACCTGTAGCACTCAGCAGAACCTTGTATCATTTACTTGTCCATCAGAGATGGCCACACTGGTATCAAGCCCCAAGAAGAGTGGAGGCAAGGATACCCAGCTGAACTCACGAATCATGATAGTTCCCTGGGGTGTTCTAAGAGGGGCACAAAATCTCTGAAAAAGACGTTTCACAGGGCAACACTGTCCAAGTATGGTAGCCAGGGATGCTGAACCAAAAGGTCCAGACTGTGTTTTTGTAACAGCAACATCAGCAGCTTCAACCTCTGCTGGACCTCTAAGCAGGAGGAAGTCATGCTCCTTCTCGCTCTGCTTCCCCAGCCCCTCTCTCCTCTGCTCCTTCCTCAAGCAAACCACGCACAGCCACATACTGAGGTGTTGGAGTAGCAGCAGTACAGTGTTTTGTCCAAACTTCTTGGTCTCGGGCTTCTTTTAGCAAAATGTGCCAGGCCAGCTGGAAACATTCCTCAGCCAGGATTCAGTCCATTGGCCACATCTTGAACCGTGCAGACCTACATAATGAATTTTTAAGAGGCAGATCCTTAAGTCCATGTTGATACCAAAGCGTGCTCAACCTAAGTGAGACCTCCTGATGAGTTTAAATATGCTGGAATCAGAGGGGTGAAGGTAGATGTGACTGACAGTGTTAGCAAAAGGGGTTTTATTTGCTGGCCAACCTTTTAAAGATATAAAAATTTCAGATATAAAAGCAGGGATCTCATGATCACTCCAAAATATTCTTATTAATTGCTGCTTCAATTAACAAACTTGTTGCATTTCATGTGACCGCTTTCAGAGACAGGTAAAAAAACAAATAATTAATTCGTAATAAATACTGAACTTCAAAAAAAGCACTTCAGGATTGGTACTGCTCTTTTCCACCTGTGTAGCTTAATTGTTTTCATTTCCTAAAATGAGGAACTACCACAGCCATGCTTCAGTTCGAATTTCTGCAATACAGTTTACTGTGGAAATCTGGTAGCATCAAATGTTCACTCCCCTCGTGAATGTCTTACATTCATAAGTCTATGTCTTCGTGTTCAGTTTGCTCGTGTTGCCTGTTGTTGTCCTTGGGAGCTGCTCTATCTGCCGCCATCTCCTTTGTCTGTTGTTCTCAAGGATCACTGCTCATCTCATCTTCTGTATGCTGCTCTGCTTTCACTTGGTGTGCAATCTTTATTTATGTAGGGATAATTACATAAAATAGATTTATATGAAAACATCTCGCCTTGCTCAGAATGTAATTCAGTATTTTTGCAATTATTTTCATGGCTGATCCATTCCCGTTCACTAAGCTTGCTTTTGTCTGACTGAAATTAATCAGAAGTTTATGACCGAACTGAATGGGACTTAAATGGGTACAGAACCATCCTCTATCAGGGCCAATTAATCAAGGTAAGTGTAAGAGATGAAGTACTGCTACATGATATCCTCTAGCAAGTATCAGTACTGCATTTAATGTATTTACTTCTGATTTTCAGAAAGGTAATTTTTTAGAATAGTTGTATAGTGCCCAGGGTTGTAAAATTCCTGCAGCTTTGGGATCCTATGTTTTGCAAGGTGTCATATTCAAAGGTAAGGCAGATTCCTATGATGTCCACATTTCTAACTGTGAAGTCCTACAGTGATTTGAATTAATTATCTGTTTCTCAGTAAGTACTGAATTAAGGGCATAATTGTGATTCTCTAAGGATCTGATTATATTAATTGTTTGGGCTGCCCAGTGTACTATTTTACTGGCACAGTCTAATCTTGTCACAAACTGTATTCTTATGAACTTAAGTACAGTTTCCCACATTCAAATATCTTTTTCTTATGACATATCAGCATAATATTTATTTACTTAACTGTGGCAGAACCTTAAAATCCAGTGCATGGATCCTTAGCATTTCTGTGTATGTGGCACTTGGGGGAGAAAAGGGACAATGGTGATGATAAGCCTTTTCCCAGCACACCAGCTGCCTAACTATTCTTAACGCAGTTGAACAGCTTATTTTTCAGTTTCCTTGCTGTTAACTGATTTTTAACTACTTCCATCCTCACGTATAGAAAAAAATATTACAGCATAGGTAGCCAAAAGCCTGCTAAAGTGGTTTAATCAGAAATAATAGTATTCTAAGAATATGTCAGACAACTTCATATGTATGCACTTTATTTTCTACTTTACTGTTTTCTGTGTTCATTGTTACATTGCTGGTCACTTGCTAATGCAGGCACAGAGTAAGCACAAGGTAATGCTTCATAGTAGCTGTTTGGCACCCTTCCCTGATCTGTTCCGCCCGCAAATACACTGTCCCACTGATGTGTACCAGTTCCAGGGAACACCTCTTACTCATTTATGTCCTTTCAGATACTGCCACTATTTATCACTCTAGCATTACTCAGTAAAGTATCTATCCTCTTCTTCAGCTTTGGCAAACGGAAACTTATCCTAATTCATGTTCATTCAGGACTAGTAAAATTAAATTCTTCACCTTTTGCGTTTACTGAGTCCCTTTGCAGCCACATCTCCAATAGCTCAATTTCTACTATAGAAACGAATTGCTGGACTTTTAAACATCTTCCCTAATTCTATTGCCATCTTTCAGTCAGCACTAAAGTAATTGAATTCTGCCTTCAGCCAGGCCACCGGCCATGCATTTATTAATTTTTTAGATATGTTCATCACACTTTCTCAATGCCTCGATGCTCACCCAGTAAGAGAAAATCTTCCTTTAAGTTTATGAAACTTGTTAGCTTCTGCATCTTTTCTCATGATATCTACAAAACATTTGACAGTGATCAGGCTGCTGCTGGTTTAAGAACATAACTGTATCACTTTGCTGCATTCCTCCATCTGTCTGCATTATTTTAATTCCCTTTATATTATAAAGTCTTTGAGGCTGAGATTTTTTTTGACTGATGTTTATAATGCAAATAGAGCCATGAAGCCCTGGTTCAAAAACAGCAGTAATTTGCTGCTAAACAAATAACCACTGTTCAGAGGAGGACAAGGGAAGAGAGGCAGGCATAAGGAATTGGCAAAATTTTTTCCATCTTGACTTCCTTCTCTATTTGCCCAGCAAAGGAATAGCAGTATAAAACTCCACAAATTTATAAAATTAGGGCTGTGATTTTGTTAGATTTGCAGGATAGTTTAAACAGTTTTAGAAGATAAAATATCCTATTGCAAAAAAACAGGTTAGAAACTGGTGACATTTACATGCTTCTCTCATGTAATTCATGCCCAAGTATTATTATTTTAATAGTTGTTCAGAAAAGTCTACAAAATGCAGATATCCTAGGAAACAAGCCTTAAATCACATCAATAAAAAGTTAGTTTGTCCTTTTTTCCACTCATTCCGATGGCTAACTTGGGAAAATTTAACTAATGAAATCAGTTGCTAGAGCTGGCGCACCTTACGTGAAAATGCTGCACAAAATATCACTGCTTTCACAAATTAAATCTCTGGCTTAGTGTATGCTCTCTCTTGAGACATTTTCTTCATGTTTTCTGTCAAGTCTTTTGATGCACGTTAAGTGTTCATATACAGGAGAAAAATTGTGATTCAACAGAATACAAGTGGAACGCCACCCGGACTGCATATTTCTTTGGTTTCTCTCCACTCGGAGCAAAAATATATGCATTTATCTGCTAAATTCTAATTAGAATAGATAACAATGGGAAAAACGGCTTAGTAGAGTATCCTGCCAGAAGTCGTACAAAAAAAAGAAGAAATAGGCAATTTGTCTAATCCATGCTATTCTAAGTATGCCACACAGGCGCTGCAGGGACATCAACTTCCCAGACTATAAACCAGTAACAGGCATTTCCCACGACGCGCCTTGCGGCGCTGCAGGACGCTCGGCTGGAAGGAGCCCGTAGCCGCGGGCGCGCCCGTGGGAGCGGCTGCCGGGGCAGGCAGCGGCTGCGGGAGCGGGCACGCGCCCACCCGCGGCGCCGGCCCCCGGGCTGCCACGCGCCCCCGGGCTGCCACGCGCCCCCGGGCTGCCACGCGCGCCCGGGCTGCCACGCGCGCCCGAGCCACCCGCAGCGCTGCTGCCGCAGCCGCCGGAGTTCGCCCCCCGATCGCTCCCGGCGCTGGTGGCGGCGCGGCGCGTGGGCGGGCGGCGGGGACCCCGCGGCGGGGCCCGGCGGGACGGGCGCAGGGCCGCCCCGGTGTCGCGCCCGCCGGGAGAAGCAGGGCGGTCGCCGAGCTCCTGCGCCCTTACCTCAGGTGCAGGTAATGCACCAGCTTCGTCACCACAGTCACCATCTTTCCGGATCACCTTCCCGCCGCTGCCTCGGGGGCGGAAGGGACGCTCGGCGAGAAGGGCGACGCTCTCCGGGGACTCCCGCCGCAGCGGCTCTTCCCCGGCCTTGGTCCCCTCGGGGCGGCAGCGGCTTCGCCTCTCGGCCGCGCACCTGCCCGCGCCGAGCGCCGCCCTGCAGGGAGACACGGCCGGCGCCCGGCCCAGCCGCGGAGGGGCCCGCCCGGGCAGAGGGCGGGGCCGGCGCCCTCCCGCGGGGCCGCCCGACCTCGACCTCCCCCGCCGTCCGCTCCGCAGGGGCAGCGCTCCCACCGCGCGGGGCCGGGCGGCGTGAGGGCACCCTCGTTTGGGGCGAGCGCAGGGACCGCTGCCGCGGGCGGCCGGGCCCCGCTCCGCCCGGTGCCGTCGGGGCACCCCCCGCCCGCCCGTTTCCCTCCGCTCCGGCCTGCGCCGGGGCCACCGTGAGCCGTCGGGCGGCGGGCCTGCTCAGGACAGGAGCGCTGGGGCCGGGCCCTGCGGCCTCCCTGAGGGACTCGACTTTGGTGGGGGCGGCCTTCCCGCCACAAGCCGTCGGGACGAGGCGGGGACCCGGGGAGGGCGGCAGGGCCTCCGCTTGCCGCTGCGGTGGGCGCAGCCCTCCCTGAGCCGAGGCGGGGGCGGCGGGAGGAGCTGGTGCGCGCAGGGGGCGCTGGCGCTTGGGGCGTGGGGGGGGGGGCAGCGGCTGCGCGGTGGGAGGGTGGAAGCGCCCCGCGGGATGAGGGCGACGGTCCCATCCCTGCGTGTGGCGCGGCCGGGACCTGCAGGTGCCTGTGTGCGCAGTGGGGCAGAGCTCAGCGAGGAGCAGGGGGCCGATTGCAGGCCTGGGCGGCTGCCTCACCGTGTGGAGCTGACGCCTTCACCCTGCTCGGCTCAGCTGAGGGCGGAGGAAGAGATGATTTGATGATGGTATCTAAGGTCCTACGCAGGAGGATTTGTCGTAGCAGAGAGCTCTTTAATGTACCAAAGGCATATGAGAAGATCCCAAGGACTGAGCAGAAGCTAGACAAATTCAGGCTGGGAACAATGAAACCCCTTTTTTGTTCTTGTATGGGCGCTGAAGCAATTTATACAAGGCACTGCTGAATCTTGCACTCTTGAAACTTCAGCTCTGCACTAGATGACTTGCTTATGTAAACCACATATAAAGAACGTCTAAATCTCTTTGGGGGTCTGGAGAGAATTGTGTGGTCTTTGTTACTGTGGAGATGAGCCTAGATGATCGCAGAGCAGATGATCAGAACAGTAACTCCAGGTGTTCAAATCTATGAATATTAGTTACTTTGTTTCTGGTACACTCCAGATTGAGAATACCCCTTCAGCCTTATTGTCCCCCTCTTGGGTATCCACCCTGGGCGATGAACCAGGCAAGACCCTTGACAAAGTAATATGTACTGAATGTAATTCAAAGATGATCATAATGCACACGTAAAATTACCTGAGGAAAGGTGGCAAATAAAAGTGTTCCCTATTTTCTGACATGGAATGCTTGATGTAATGACTTCCTCTAATGAAGCATTTAATTGTGTTGATAACATTCAAATTAACAAAACTTAAAAACAAAGAGAAATGACAGTACATTAAATATTTCCAGTTTGCCAGGAAGTATTTGGGGACTGTGGATAGCTTAGAAGTCAGTAGTGCCACAAAGATACAGTTTAAATATTTGATATAAATTAGAAGGTTGTACCTGCAAGTTACTATTCAGTCACCGTACACTCTTAAACTGGCTACTGTAAGTTGTGTTTCAGTTTTTCTGGGAAGAACTGATTTGAAATCCCCATAGACGGTAAGAATTTTAACTCAGTTTGTGTTTTGCTGTACTTTAAAATCCCATCTGTCTGCACATTTTTGACAGTATCGGACTTGTGAGAAAAGTGTGTTTGTTTTTTGTTGATGAGCCAGACAGAATACAGAGATTCTGTAAAGATACAGGACACAATGTAGATGATAGTTAAAGTAGATCTTTTTTTTTGGTAGTATATAAATATTGCAACTTGGACATTTTTGGCCCATTGTACATACAGTTTTATATCCCATATCCTTGAGCTTTCTGGGTTTATTACTGTCATTACTCTCTTTAAATTCTTTCTGTACTTATTGTATTTCTCAGCTCATGTCAATTACTGCTCGAAAATACATGCCCTTCACTTACTAACTTGTTACGCTCTGTGCTGCTCTACACCATTTACAGCTCTGCTCCATCAGTGGAGCAGAGGTAGTGTTTCACCTCTAGCAGGTTTAACACAGCTGGCTTCTTTTCTGTACTTGATGATCCCCTTTTTCATATTTCTTTTTAAAATTCATTTTTTCTCGCTAGCACTTCTTAAATAATCCTTACTTGCTAATTCTATGCTTGTATTTATTCATATAACAAACCCATTACAAAAAGATTAAAAATATGATGTAGCTGTGATCTAACAACACTGTTATAATTCAAAGTGCCTGTTCCCAAAAACACATGAATCATCTTACTAGGCTAAAAATTGATCTGACATACTCATTTTTTTCTTTTTTTCCCCCTACAAGAATTTAAACTTTCCATAAAACAAAAATTCTGAAAAGTCTGTATTACAATTTCTAAAAGAACCTATCAAAATGTTTAAAATAAAATGTACACTTTAGGAGTTCTGTTTCATTATTGTTTTGCTTTATTCCATTGTTTGACTTTACTTGTTTTACTTCATGTTCCAGTGTATTTCAGTAGTCAACAAGATAACATATGTGTTTTGATTATATTCTGTCAACAAATTTCTACAAAAATAATTTTTCTTTGAAACAGATTTTGTGTAATCAGCATTTTCTAGCAGAAGGCTACCCATCAGAAACTTTGAACCATTACAAGGGTTGAAAACTTAGCCCACTTATTTTCATCATGCTAACGATGAAAGCAAAGCTTTTCAGGAGAAGGTATTTGATTGTACACAGTGGACAAGTGAGGCATAAGCTCTTGGAAGGGGGAAATTAATTCCTAATCCTATTAGTTAATAGGTGACTTATTCCCAGCTGTATCATCGTATGTTCTTTTTACAGTATCTAGTTGATTTAGTACAATATTGGTTTTTCACATTCTTACATTTTTGGCTTGCAGTACTCATTGGGATGTATACAAATCAGCAAAGCTCGCACGAGGTCATGAGGTTGAAATAGAAGAAGAACAGTGTAATAGGTGTAATTATGGGTAAAGAGTCTGAGAAAGAGCTATCGCCTTTTGAAGTCAGAGCTTTGCCTGCAGAGGAAATCCTTGGGAAAGGATTCGAATAAGCTCCATGGAGTGAAGAGGAACAGTCTCCATCAAAATGCACTTAGAGTATTGTCAGAAGAGTTCACTGACTCTAAAATGGATCAGGTGATTATGATGAGGTGTCAGGAGAATATGGCAGTTCTCAGATGTCTTGAGCATATCACATTCTAATACATAAAAGCATGCAGTTCCTCCTAAAGAGTGAAGTGTTCATAATTTAACACAGTCTGTAGGCAGAACTCCCAAGAGGCAAAAGAAGATTGTGGTGACAAAGCTGAATTGTATTTGGTAGCCTAAGACAATCTGCATTTGTGAGGCTGGTGTGCTGTAGCAGCAATTGTCGTTACGAGTCCTAGAATTTGTGTGAGACTTAGTTTTGATAATTTTGAAATGTACATATTTTTTTTTTTTTTAATGGAGAAAGCAGGTTTGAGAACAGAAATGCACCATGGGCTACTAACATCAGCAAGGTTCTTGCTGCAGCCTCAGAAAGAGCATTTATGATTGCAATAAAATCATAAATGCACGGCATTTGTACTGCTGGTATAATCTAGTAATCTAGTAGATACATAGTTTAATAAAAGCAGAAAAATTTTAATATAAGTTTTTTAATCTTTTAATCAGTTGGCTGTATCATGGATAACACTTACACATACTTAAGCATAAACAATACTTACACGTGCTTTATAATTTGCTTTCCACAACTAAGCAATAATATATTTCAAAGTTAAAAATGAAATTATGTAAGATAGGTGTCTTCCTAAAATTCCCACCAACTGTCCATGTATATTAGATAAAATGATACGGAACAATTTTTCCTGTACTATTTCTGTACAAACCATGGTGGTTTGAAATTTGTTAGTCTGCTGTTAGTTCATTGTCAGGTGTCATTTTGGTCTTACTTGCCTCCAAAGCCAACTTGAATCAGTATGAAAAGGATATCTGAGCACTTAGCTACACCACTCATTTTCATGGAAAAAGGCACTTTGCGGGGAAAAAAAAAGGTGCAGCTTCAAGGTAACAGCAAGACATCAATTTTCTGTGTTTGAAATTAACATAATGTTTTACATAATGATCCTCTCCACTGATCATTAAAATAACATAGTTACCTCGGCAACTGGAACAGTCTGCAAATGTTATCTAGTGATACATAACACATTCTAAAAATACATACAACAAATAAGGTATGAAACATTATCATTTGGGAAAAAATACTTTTTTCAATAAAAATACCTTCTGGTCTAAGCAGACTTATGTGAGAAAATTTCAGTTTAATGCAACTTTATTTGTAAACAAAACTGATTTTATTTGCTCAAAACCTGAAGAGCCAACGCTGTTTCATTTCCTGACAATGGAAAACAGCAGTTGCTTTTCAATTACAACTTGCATTTTTCTTTAAATGTTTCAATGGCAAATGTTCAGGAAATAAAATTAATTTCTAAAGCAAGGGTTGCATGCTTAAAAATCTGCTGGAACATATGGCACACCAAATAATTGACTGATTAATTTGATGTAGAGAGTTTATTGCTTTAGATATGAATGTATCCACCACAGTCATTGCAGCCCTCTCTTTCTCTTCATGTTGGTATCCTTGTGAGTCTAACCTGAACAACTGAGATCTATTGGGACTGACATTGACACTCTTCACCTTTTCTCTTTTTCAAGCAAAAGTTAATTAACTGTGTTCACAGGTGGGTTTGGCTGTCTTAAAATGGATTTTTGTGTATTGATGATTTACTGAAAAATTTTGTTGGGACCTAGTTACCAGCACCATATCTCCCATTAGAACAGAAAATTGCTCCCAGCTAGGTAAGTTGGTTCATATCCTGCAAGTTCTCTTTCATTCTTCTGGGTGTTGAAGCAGCTATGTTCGTGAAATGCCTGTTTCCCTTTGCCTTTACCACTCACTGTCTGCCCTTCTTGCCCCTGGGAACGTACTAAAAAATACTCCCCGCTTTCGTGGGATTCACTATAATTTTCCAGTGAAGTGGTGTTAAAACAATCCCTTAGAATTCAGATTAGTTTTAAATACTAAATTCATATTAATGTAAATATTATTTGCTATTGAATTTGCTCATGTAATTTGACTAATATCTACAATATATTTTTTTCGGTTAATATCATAATAGATATCAAACACATTGATCTTTTTTGTCATTTTTAATGGTACATCTTTGTATGGACCCCCATCAAGGTTATAAAGTTAGTCAAAGCACTTTTTCAGCGTATTTTGAAAGCTACTGATGTAATTTCAGTGCAAAGGTGTCTGAAGACTGCTAGGAAGTTCGTAATTCTTAATGTATATGAGCATTTTGCCATCACCCATGTTATATTTAAACACTTCCCCTTTTGATGCTGAAAATCTGGTGATGGGTCTCTGAGCTCTGAGTGCCGGTCTGGGTACATATAAGTGATTCTTTGACAGAGTATTGCTCCAATAGAGATAATGGGGCCTTTGCTGTTGGAAGCAGGAGTGGACCCTTTGTTTACAAATCACTTTGCAAATACATACGAAATAATCTCATATTAGGATTTATTTTCATTGGAAAATACTGAAAAGTAATGCCCAGGCTATGACTATCTTGGATTTAGGACAATGACAGCAAGAGACTGAAAGTACCTTGCATACTTCTTACAGGCTCCAATTAACCATCGTATTTGATTGTGACTGTTTTCTAGGCGTAGGCAACCTTTAAAGATTGGGGCCAAGGCCTTTCATCAGATTTTGGTTGTCCATAGTTGGTGTCCTAGTTTTGCTTCCCATATTCCCAGTCCAAGCCAATGCCATGCCACAGCTATGTCAGGATGTCATCCAAGCACACATCTTTCCCTTCTTTCACCCTTGTAGGCAGAGGAAACCAGAGTGTGTGAACTGGGAGATGACTGCAAGGTAGTAATTCGGTCCTCTTCATGGAGAATGGATGAAGTAGGATGTAAGTCCTTCACAGAGCATGCCTGCCCTACAGCATAGGCATAATTATCCTAGTGCACCTGAAGAGGGACTCTAAAGGGATCCATATCATTCTCCCTAAGCAGAGGAGAGGCTGGGACACGGGTCTGCATCTTAAAATCATAGCCTCACACTAAAAGGTTTAAAGCCAATAATAAAGGTATTAATTAAACCATCAAATTTTATAACCATTCCTAAGACCTTTATCCTCTCTGACATCTAATGAGACTGCATGCTGTCTGGGACCTTGATTAGCTCACAAAAAGAAGAGATTAGGGTATTAGCCATTACCGAGCAGATGGATCATTACACAGGATCTTAAGCCAAGAAATAAATATTCTCAGTCAGTCACATTTGGAGGATACAAAATATTTAAATAGAGCTTTAAATACCCACGGAGATTAACGAAGATCTAACTTTATGGTGTGACAACATACATAGCAGATGACAGGATGAGGAATAGGTAAGGTTTTCACATGCTCTCTCAGTTTAATGAAGCTCACTGGGTTATGATGGCCGTTTCTAATCAAGAGACTACAGGCTACAGGAATCCTGTGCCTGAATATCCAATGCAGGAGACTCCAGTGCAGGTGACTCAGCCACTCATTGCTGGTGATCTAGTATTATGCATACTGTGTTTTCTGTATTTATTGGTGCAGTAGTTGTTGGTATTTTTAGGAATACAGAAATAGTGAGTACTGTAGGGTTTTGTTTTGCTTGCTTTTAAAAGTTTGAATAAAAAAAGGGATGGAAATGTTGATCAAGCAATTTCCAGAGCTGGAAAAATGACAGGCTTAGTTTGAATAACCAGCTCTCTGCTTCACTAGGAAATGAGAAGTATTTAAACCCATATTTTTACAAAAATGCCAACTAAAAATCATTACATATTTTGTACTCCACAGTTCAGTATTTGGCTGATTTTACAAATTTGAGTTAGTTTGTTGGTCCCAGAACAACTTTCTGAATTGGTTTGAACTCTGACATTACATTGAATGCAGTGCTATTAGCATAGGAATACAAGCTTAGAATCTCCAAAACCCTCACATTTCACTCATGTTTTTTGTTATAAGAAATTCCACCATTTGGAACAAGAATGAATGCAGAGCCATTTAGAGAGAGGGCTGAACTGAGGAGTCTTAGTAGGTGGTTGGATACAATGAAAGGGAGTTTCTTCCCTCTGAAAAAAAATCTTAAAATTACTTTAAGTATGGTATTATTAAGCTATGCCATTTGTGTACTGTTCCATTGATTTCTGTACCTAATGTTTGCAACTTCTAACCTTCTTCCCTGCAAACTCTGCCTGGGAGTAGATAAAGCCTCCACCTGCTTGTAATGTTTTCTAGACTGTTTACACCCCCACAGATATCTGTGCAAACTCGTGACTACTAGACGGCATACAAGGCGTTAAATAACAACATCGATCCCACACCAACTAAATTAGACAATATTCCTGTGCCTGGCTGAGGCAGAGAGCAAAGAATTCTGAAAATCCTGGGTCAGAAGCCCCAGGCACAACATCACAGATTATAGTTGTAACTATAGATGTGGAGCCCACCTTTTCTAAAATCATGTATACAGCAGAAAAGATTGCGGCATCCAACTGACATACAAGTCTCATGTCACGAGACTCCAATGCTACAAGTTCAATCTGTAGATTTTTACTTCTTTCACTGATATTTACTATTTATGTCTTCTTGTTTCTTGCTTTCATTGTGACATTTTTTTCAAACACATATCCCTGTTGCTGTTTTCTCTGTTTTCCTTCTGCTTTCTGTAGCGGTCTTTTCTTGTAGTCTTTGGCAGGTCTGTTGCGAAACATACGACGCGCTTCTTTTCCTCCAGCAGCTCTTCTTTCCCACCTGTGTTTTTACTGTTATCAATTAGTCACATGCAAATTGCTCAAGTGGGTCACTTTGTTGTTGTTCCAGAAACAGCCGGGTTTGTCATATTCAAAAGTACTCTTTTGGTGTATCAGTTAGAGACCACACAGTATTAGATATTATCTTTGAAGGCTTCTAACCAGGTAATGTCCACACAAGTGTAGCGCATACTGCTTACCTGATAAATATTTATTTGTATAATATGAACTTTCTCTACACTTTAAACATTATGTGTAACATTTATCATTGGTGCTCAACATAAAAGTGATGGAAGAGATGAAAGAAATAATGCTGAAATTGTCTCACCATTTTGTATCTGCAAGCAATGCAAAAAGCTATTAACTCTAATAGCTGGACTAAGGCTTTAATCCTTGATGGAGTTCTTGCTGTGATTGTTTTGCTAGCAGTGGCCTAGTTGCACATGCTTGGGAGAAATCCATGGACTAAAGCACTTGTCATATTAGTCTGAAGGTATCTCTTGCTGGTGATTGAAGATTTTAAATAGAAAACAAAAGTTTAAATTGTCAGGACTGGGCAAAAGAGCTACAACAAGGTGCAGCTGGGCTGACACACATAGAGGAAAATCCTGTTAGGTTAAAAATAGAAACTTGTTCCACCTGTGGATTAACTTTATATTTAATCCACTCATGTTCTGCCACATGGCACATAACCTACACACACAGTGTGAGGACGAGGACAGAGGTATGAATTTACACTAGATGGTACTTCCTTCCCATCCATTTTTATAGCTCTGAACTGAAACAAATCTGGAAGAAAAGTGCAAACATTTTTCAAATAATACCGGTTAGTTATCTGCACACTAATATTTCTGGAGATACAAATCTGTCAAACTAAAAGCAGTCCCTGGTTCAGACCAGTGATCAGTGCAGGTCAGTTAATTCACTCTCTGGAATTATCTCTGCTGACTTCAGTATACAGCCTATTATGCTGAACAACTTGTAAAGTCTACATCTATTCAGTGTTATGGATTTACATACCTGGTTTCTCTCTAAAATGACTTCCATATCTGTCATTCATGAGAGACAAACTCATTCTTTTGGGTGTCTTCTGCAAAATGGCAAAATGCTTCTCACTGTATATGTAGTTTCAGTATTAAAACTTAATTGAAAATTTTAAAACTTGCAATAAATTTTAAGATGTTTAATTAGATTAACAGGGGACAGATTCTTCAGAGGCATCATCTGTTGAGTAAGATTAAGGCAAATGAAACATTTAGCACTCCTGTGCAAACAGCAATCCAGTCTTGCGCTTCTAAGCAAAGTGCAGTTGAAATCAAATCACTGGTATCATATTTAAGATGAAGTTGCCTTCAAGCAATTTTCCTGTTACAACTTCATTATGGTTAAGGAGATAAAGAGTTACTTGAAGCCACTACTTAGGTTTGTTTGTTGTTTTTAATTACCACTGCCCATAAACTCATGCTTTGGCATTGGCCCCTTGCAGCTGGGGGAGGGAGAAAGGGATATGTAAAAAAGTGGCTGTCAGTAGTATTTGCTTTTCCTTCTTCCAGCACCCCCAGACCATAAATGGATCATTAGCAAATGAGAGAATAGCCTGAAGGTATTCTAGAAAGTATTTGTGTGTGGAATCCCTGGAAGCAAGGGGAGCAACCAGACATGGGGATTGCAGGTCTGCCTGCTGTTTCCTTGGGTAGCTTCTAGGTGAGAGTTTTAAGACGGGAAGAGATGCAGAGCTATGTGCTGTTCACAGATTATTCTTTGCCAGGGGGTTGCCAGTAAAGTCTGCTTTAAACCTACAGTGATTTATGCCAGACAGGGTGACTTTAGAGCTTTGCAGTGCTTGTGAGAGGTCAGATTCCAGCCTAAATTAGAGTCAGCATTTCATAAAATACAACAGATAACAAGCACTCTGAAAACGCTATATTCAGATCTGGTTTTTTCCTTTTCCTTGTAGGATTTTGCAAGTGTTGCACCATTACTCTCATCCTCCTTATGGTTTACTTGTTTTTTTAAAAAAGAGATAACCTGTCTAATTAGTTGCTTAATGGAAAATGTACATACAAAAGCTAGAAGTAGTGACATTGACACTGCAAACAAGTGTGAGATACAAGATGTCTGGTAAGCTAAACATTAGCCTTACAAAGTCAGTTGCTAACTTAATTTTAATTATGTTATTAATCAAATCATAGAATTAATATAAATATAAAAACAAGTTCTAATTTTTCTTTTCAAAAATCATCTAGAATTGGGTAAATGAAGTTGTCTTTGAACAAGCAATATGCCAAAGTCTGTCCTCCAGAAATCATTGAAATGACTCCAGATCCTGAAAGAAAATATATGACTGTTTTATATTAATTTTTATAGTGGAATACAAATGTTACATTAAAATATTAAACAGACATTCTTTTATCTTCAATTTCTTAAAAACAGCCTGTCTACTTAAACATTTTTCCCAAAGCTTTAACCACCTACAAAGATATCAACACCAGCAGCAGCTGATACAAAAGCCAGTTGCAGGACAGGGAATTTATTTGCCTGTCTCCATCATTTAGGAATTTATTGCAGCTGTCAATCCTTGTTATCCATCATATAAGAAAGAACAGAAGTCAGTCCTTTTCCCTTAACTATTTTTCAAGATAATATATTCTAGTACAAAGCTATGCTCTTCATTTTACAGAAAATTAAACATTCAGAAATTTGGGGTTGCCATTCACTCTAAGAAAATGTAACAATGGGGATTTATCTCATCTACTGTAAGTACCTGTGCATAGTGTTTATAAAACTTGCCTCTGAAGGTGCCTGCTTCTTTCCACTGACTATAAAAGGTAGCAAGGAAGACTAGTTTGGGCAACTGTCTGTTTGACACCTGAATTAAGTCAGATGGTTTGATTAGTCAGGACTTAATCATGATTTATTTTAAGAATGTGAGTGTATCTGCTGTTTTTTAGAAGATTAACATAAGCTAAGTACACTCTGGACTTAAAACACAAGATTTTTTTAAGGTAAGGCAAATGTTAGCCCAGTGTTACTTGCCTGTGTCATTAAAAGAAATATAAATAAAAAGCATGTATTTCTTTAAATGTTGAAAATTCTCAAATTAGTGAGACAACAGACATTTAGTAGAAACAAAGAAACAATTGATACTGTAAATACTAATTTTCTACACAGTCTAACAATTTAAATTAAAGAATGTAATTATACCTAATGCCAGCCACCAGTGTAACATCAGGGGGAATTCAGACATAACTGCAAGGAGAAGTACACATATTTAAACAGTAAGGAAGGGGACATGTAAACATTACGTTATCAAAGGTCTGCTTAGTTATGTTTTATAAATTATATACTTTACGTTTATTGAAATTGCAAATGCATATTTAGGTCCTGATCATTCAGATACTTGGCCATACCATTAAGCTTAGCCTGGTGAGTGATCCCACTGGAAGTCAAGTCTTAAACCTTAAAATAAGTGTGTGCTAAATGGACCTCTTAGACTCTCTGTGGAAGAAATGCCTTTTTTATTACTTACCTGTACACAGTTCAGTACAATAGAGACACTGATCCCCTGGTAGAGTGCCTACAGATTGCTGCAATCCAAATAAATTAAGCTGCCTGGCGATGCAGTGCATGACAGGCAGGCTGGAGCTGTGCACTGCAAGTTAGCACTATTGCACAGCGCGAGCTTTCCTGTGCCAGGCATTTGCCCTTGCCTCGTGCAAATTGACCCGCATCCCCACTGTATGATCAGCTAACTGCAGGGCCATTATATGACCCAATGTTGCTCCCCCCCCCCCCCCCCCAAAAAAAAAAAAACCCAAAAAACAACAAACAGCTGGCAGGACTGTAGAGGCAGTAAAGTGAGCTGGGAGGCACACTGCATATGCTGGCAGCCCAGAGCCATCCAGCAGAGCTTTGGTTGGCCATCTAAAAGAAACAATAACAAATCTGGGGTTGTTTGGACATTAAAATGCATAATCTAATATAACAATAGAAGATACCTTCCCATATATATAATGTACAAAGCAGGTTTTGTTGTAGTTTTTGTAAATTCCTTGATTAAAATACCAAAGTTATTTGTAAGGAATAACAGTAATTTAAATTCCAGGAAATCAAATTCCCTAGATGAAAAATTATGCTCAATTTTCTAAGATGAACTCTGTTGGTCTCTGGTTTAACTTGTCATGGGAACTGGGGAATCCCCGTGTGTGTAAAGTGCTAAAAGACAAATGGACAAAGCGTTGGAAAGGGGAAGATGAAATGAATTGATGTACTACGAAAGGAGTCCTAATTTTCAGTGGTATTTTCCCCATTTCTAAATTCTAGAATAAACATACTAAGCACATTGTTATAAGAGAAAAGAATCCCCAAGTGGCTTCTGGCAAGGATGAGGTTAAAGTATATTTCCTAAACAGCTGTAGCAGTGTTCTGCTAAACAGCATGAGAAGAGGGAGCAGGTTACCAGGTGCTGGCAAAAAGTGATGGCGAGTCTCATTTGCAGCAGTGAATTCTTTCCCTTTTCTTTCCTTTGAGGGGAAGAGTTCCAGGGAAAAAAAAGATGCTTGGATGGTAAAATGCTTTATTTTCCTTGATGAGATTTAGTTCAAATGATCTAACTTGAAAACTTTGAATTGGCTTTGCTGAAGCAAGCCTTGTTTTTACTCTGAACCGGAGCTGAAGTGTTAATGAGCAGATCTTAAAACTGTCAGGACATGGACAACTATTAATGACTTGTTTTAGTGAAAAACATACCTCACAGATGCTGAAATTGTATCTAGGCTGGAGCCGTTTGATCCAAACTGTTAGATTATGAACTAAACCACTGATTTTTTAATAAGAAAATAGGGTTTGAAAATTCTGCAACAAAACTAGGAATAAGTTTTAAATGGCAGGATTTAAATACATGCATGAATCAAATGGAGGGAAAGTAGAGATATACATTGTTTAGCTGTAAGGAAAAATTGAGTGAGTCTAGTAATATGGTAGATGAATCATAGTTAATTGGTCCTTCAGTTTGTGATACTATACATGTATTTAGCAGTAAACCTACTTACCAACTGAAGTTATGATGATATGAATAATAGTAACTGTTACAGCATAATCCCAAACCCATTCTTCCACAATCAGGGCAAACAGCAAACCACAAATGAAGAAAGTTATTTCCAATGATATCACAAGAACTGTAAATGAAAATAGGATATTTACATCAAACAGTATTGGAAGGCTTTTTCTCATATTCAAAATGAAAACAATAGGAAGTTAAAATGTCAGAGGTTGTTATGTTTTTTCACAAGATCAAATATTACACTAATGTTTTAGTTATAAAGTTCATTTCTAATTTTGTCACAGACATCTGCATGGGTTGTTTCCTGATTTGCCTATAGACTTTAAAATGTTAGATATTTCATGTAAAAACATGAAGATTAACAGAATTATGACCAATGACAGGATTATGACCAGTTTACATAGCCTAGAGGAAAAATGGTGTGGAGATTTTACTTATGGACCATCCACACTTTTTGCACATGATGCCAAATAGACTTGGTCGATATTGACATAGAAAATTTTTGTCTCATACAAAACAGAATTTTTTGTTTAAGGAGTTATGTTTGGTAAGAAATGGCATGGCTTTGTCCCTGTTGGCTTCATTGCATATATATATGTATATACACACACACCAGAACATAGATAGATAGATAGATTTATTTATCTCGGAACAATTTAAGACTTGCAAAGGGAGATAGAGCAGAGAGCCTACAAGGTGAGCAGAGGCAATCCATTCATATGGATCTCATGGTACATCCAACCAGGAGCCTGGCTTTTTTCAGTGCTGACAGCAAGGCTGCCACAGCTACCATGCTGTCACTGTGCCCGACATTCTGCAGCTAGCTCTGTGTTGTGTTAAACCGTGTATAGGGATTACCAGCAAAGTGATAATAACTACATTATGCTGCCAAAAGAGACTGTTAAAGTTATCTGATCAAGAAAATTCCTTCTCTCAGTGACAGAATGGTGCATTTCTGTCCTCTGCTGTGTTCTCTGGAGTGTGTTGAGCCATGCCATGCCACCCACTTGTGCTGACCACCTCTGCTGGCACAGGGTGCAGCTCCACAAAAGTAATGGCACAGGCAAGCTGTGCCTCCCCCGTGGACAGGAAAGCAGCCTGGAAGGCACGGAGCACCTATGCTGACAAGGGTGACAGACCTCATCATGGCATTTGATGAGCTGTGCTCTTTGACACAGCAATGGAGTGGTGCTTAGCTGTCAGCTTGTTTACTTGCTATTAACGGTAATGGGATCAAAAATAACCACTTTTAGGACGAAGTTTGACTTTATGCTGGGTGGCTACCTGGTATAGCAGGGGGATTGAATGGAAAATGTATGATCACAGGATCACAGAATGGTGAGGGTTGGAAAGCACCTCTGGAGATCACCTAGTCCAAACCCCTGCCAAAGCAGGTGCATCTGCAGCAGGTTGCACAGGATTGCACCCAGGTGGATTTTGAATGTCTCCAGAGCAGGAGGCCCCACAGCCTCTCCGGGCAGCCTGTGCCAGGGCTCTGTCACCCTCAAGGTAAAGCAGATTTTCCTCACGTTCAGATGGAATTTTCTGTGCTGCAGTTTGTGCCCATTGCCCCTTGTCCTGCCGCTGGGCACCACTGAAAAGAGCCCGGCCCCGTCCTCTTGACATTTGCCCTTAAGATATTTGTATGCATTGATAAGGTCCCCTCTCAGTCTTCTCTTCTCCAGGCTAAACAGGCCCAGCTCTCTCAGCCTTTCCTCGTAAGGGAGATGCTCCATTTCCCTCATCATCTCTGTAGCCCTCCGCTGGACCCTCTCCAGCAGTTCCCCGTCTCTCTGGAACTGGAGAGCCCAGAACTGGACACAGCACTCCAGATGCAGCCCCAGCAGGGCAGAGTAGCAGGGGAGGATCACCTCCCTCGACCTGCTGGCCACATTCCTCCTAATGCACCCCACAATCCCGCTGGCCTTCTTGGCCACCAGGACACACTGCTGGCTCACGGGCAACTTGCTGAGGTCTCTTCTAGCTGTAGTCCTGAGCTCCCACACAACAGGCCATAATCGTGCATTTCTAAGTCTTATAATTTTCCATATAAATGCATTTTTTTCTTATCTCGAAGTACACAGGTATATATAATAGTCACATTTTAAATGGAATTACTTCTTTCTTTTACTGTTGCAGTAAAGTAATACCTAAGATTATGGTAGCTGAGATTAGAGAGACCATCATTATTTTTTCCCTGTATTTAATTTATGCATTTGGCAGCATTCTGCGCCTTTCAATTTTATTCTTTTCTTTATAGGATCAATTAGTTCCTACAATATTATGGATTTTTCATCCACCACTTTAAAAAAATGTAAAAACTAAGAAAAAAGTAACTGGAAAAATAGTTAGGAAAGTGGGAAATAACACTCCAAAAATCTTAACATTTGACAGTGCATTTTAGTATTTTTAGTTTATCATATTTCACAATGATAGTATCCATTAAAATTGTACCAATAATTTTATAATTTAAAAAGTATGCTTAGTATAGACAGATATTCTGTAAAGGTTTTTACAAAACTGGGCCAGTAATGATACCTCAGTTCTGAGCTGACTTCCATTTTTATTTTGAGGTTATGTTTTAAAGACATAATTCTGATTTTAACAGGCATAAGTAAGACTCCTGAGTAAAGGAATTCTCATTTGCAACATCATTCAGAGACCTTCATTTTGTGTCTGTGTCTGTGCCCGTAGCCTCCTTTAAATAGATCCTGTTATATTTGGTTTTCCATGTTATTTCATTGGGTGGACAGAAAGGACAGCTGCATGACATAGTTCCTGTCTTTGACATATAAACGTGCTGCATCAAACTAGGTGATAAAGTTTGGGGCAAAAATAATCATGTTGAGATCCAGTGGTTACATTAGGGCCCTGGAAAGTAGTTCTAATGGAATATGGCTTAATTTTCTTTTCCACTGCTACAAATGTTCTTTTTTCTTCTCAAATCAGTATTGACACTGCACAAATATCCATGCATCTTTATTACTCTTTTTTAACCTGATGAGCCAACCAATTTACTTCTGAGCTTTACTTACTTTACTGACAGATAATGTGGTTTCCCCTTTGTAAAACAGATTACAAATCTGGTAAAATTTCATGTATGCATATAATTTTTTAGGGACAACAGTTTAGGAAAAAGGATATATTTTGAGACCCTCAAACAAAAATGCAGAAATTCGAATTAAGATATATAAAGATATGTTTAGGGATTCAGCTATATTCAAACTGTGAAATTTTAATGCCCCCTATATACAGGCATTACCAAAGCAAAATTTCTGTTAGTTAAATGTGACATATTATTCTGATCTGGATCCAATGAGTCTTAAGAAATTTGCTGCAATATGAAAATTAAATTTAACAACTTTGTGAAGGAACTTCACAGAGAATAGGTAATTATTCTGCAATGCAAAAGAAGCATCCTAGCAAAGCAGCACATTTTCTTCCGATGATGCAAGATCAGAAGAACAACTCAAGGAAAAGCCTGACAATAACTTGAACAGTAAGTATCAATACAGAAATGAGAAGTGCCAGCAAGATGAATAAGCATTTAAAATACAGAAATCATTAGTATTACTAAAATAGCTTCAAAATACTGTCCATAAGGAAGATGAATTTAAATCCAGACAGAATCTATTTTCTTGACTGAGGAAATAAACCAAACAACTTCAGTTACCTAAATAATACGGGTTAATCCACGAGGGATTTGTCTTAAAATCAAAAGGTGCCAAACCATCCAACATTTTAATCCTGTGGAAACAGAAGGAATAAATTTAACCAGAGATTTTCAGTAATGCTTTAGCGATTATATAACATATTATGGGTGCTTTTAAATATGATTTCAAATGGAATACTGTGGTCTTTTACAAGCTCTCTACATCCCACTCCGTATTGTGGTCTTATTCCTGCCCATTTTTATTCATTACATTTGGCTCTATACATGCTAATTAATAACTTCAAAAGGGAATAGAATTAATCTTTTTTATCGACTACAAAATCTTTTGTTTCCTTTTTTCATGTCATCTTTTCTGTTACATTCATTTATTTACATAGTGCAAGTGCAAGGAAGTATATTAGGACCAACATTTTACATTAGTTTTGAGTTTGTTTGCCAGCTTGTGCATTTGAAAGAAGCTTCGGGTACAATTTAACTGAATTTGAAAAACATGTTCACAGAATAACTGGGACTGCATGTCTCCAGTTGGGATGCCTCCTTGAAAGAGTCATCACTCTACCCATTATATCCAGTTGTAGTATGCCAGCGTATTAGACTAAAGACAAAGGAATCTTACCTGAATACTGCGAAGCACACAGATAGGACCACATAGTACACAGTGTAGAAAACTACCATGCATATCAACAGGTTCACCAGAACAACCTCCAAAGGGAAAAAGACAGTAAAAACCTAATGCCGTGTTTACATCAGGTATGTAATTGTCAGAAAACAGTTCCAGATTTCTATCAATCATAATGGGGGGGGAAGCATTTAGAAAATAAAATATTTAGACAGAATTTTTGCTGTTGCTGATTACATAAAAGTTGCTAACAGCTCTTTGTTACATTTCAGCTCCTAGTGTGTGGTTGTAATGCATGGCTCTTTGGTTTTGAATTGAACTTACTGAATTTATAAGTGTTCAGAAAATGAGGACATTTCTTGACAGTTGTTACACAGGAGACCTTGAGAGTTTAAGATCATTCAGATGCTTAAATAAGCCTAGTTTTTAACTTAAAAGAAATGCCATCCTTGCAAGTATGTTGAAACCGTATGCAAATAAAATGTAGAAAGTGGTAAAGCAGTAAGTTAAGTTTCTCATCCTGTAGAAAATGTCACCCTAGTGCTTACTTGCAAAGGTAAGGATGTAGACAACTTAAATGAGTAACAAGGGATATCTTGTTAAATATTTTTCAAATTTCAATGTTCGTGAATTTATTCTAAATAAATTCCAACTCCAAATTGAAAAATACCCCTAAAAATATGTTTCATAAAGCAACCACTATCTTATGATCCAATACTGTGTCTTTAAGAAAAGAGAAACACGATCTAGAGAATTATACAAAGGATGTATATTTGCTAAGATACCTTGGTATCATTTTTTTCCATTCCATTTCGCTGTCTTCATTTCTAAACTGAAGTGTCAGAAGCAATGCAGCCAGAGAAAAACCTGTGAGCCTTCACCTGATAAAGTTCATAAGATGCCTTGAGATCCTTTCAAGTGAAGCATGGTTAACATACCTCTGATCATCTAAGTTGGCTTTCTGAATTATGCAGACCCTAGGATTATATTAATTCCCATAAGTATAATGTAAAATTATGTTTTGAAGGTTAATATGTTTTGGTAATAATAATAGTCTTGCTAATGCAGAACACTTTGATTTGTTTTTCTGTGATGAATTAATTACATTCCAGATGTTTATTTGGGCTTTTTTGTTTTATAAAGGGAAATG
The DNA here is from genome assembly GCF_015220075.1 of Falco rusticolus. Taxonomy (NCBI): domain Eukaryota; kingdom Metazoa; phylum Chordata; class Aves; order Falconiformes; family Falconidae; genus Falco; species Falco rusticolus. Next base: position 35,171,502 of record NC_051192.1, read on the forward strand.
TTAGACATCAGCACTAGAGATCTCTATTCACCAGACTCGAGCAACTGCTTTGGCAATATTGCGTGCTTGCTTAACAACATGGAACTGAAGATATTTACTGCAGCCAGGAAAGTGCTCAGTAAAATCAGTTTTTCTTTTCTATAGACTCCAGATTGTCTTGCATTTTCTTACGCTAGCTAGTGCTTTATCTTGTCTTCTTTGTCCTTTCCTCTTTCTTAACTTCTCTGTTTCTTGCCTTTTGTGTTGGCTTATTTTGTTAACTCCTGACTCTCTCTGTAGTAATTTTCTTCTCTGCCTATCCCCTCCATCCTGTATCTTCTGCTCTTTACTTTCTTCTGAAAAAATATAAATAGAAAGCAGTCATAAGAAAGACAGTGACTGTAGAAACAATTGCTACTAGTTTCATATTGTGCATCTTTAATGTTGTGCTACATGGTGCTTTACAATGGAAGGATGCGTGACTACATTTTACTTTTTGATATTAAAGCACCCCAGTTTCCATTTTAGGAGTAGAGTATTGTATAAATTCTTAGCCTAAGTACAACACATGTGCTGACTTAAGACTTTTCTTGCCCTTCATCCACTTTGGCATTCAAAAATTGGAAACTAGCAAATGTGTGTTTACCTGACTTATCTGGTAAGACCACCATAGATCTCCAAACTATGGTCCATTATGCAATAATGATCTAAGGGGAACATAATTACTATCGTGATTCCATTATAACGTAAATACACTTGGACATGTAAATATGGGTCCTAACCCTGCACATTTTCATGTGGTCTGCAAGATCCCATGCTGAATTTCCTAAGATGAATGGAATTGAGCTGACAGCAAGTGAGTTTGGAAGTTCTGATGTTTTACAGGACTTCTTGTCTATGTTGATAAAAAATAAATTTTAAATTAAAAAATTTGCACTAAGATGATGAAATATTCCAAATATGGATATTCATTCAAAAGTAAATCCATGAAAAGTGGCCCTGCATAAATGAAGTAGTAAAATATTGGGGGTTTAATGCAATTTTTCAGTGTATTAGAATGGCAAGCAGAGACTGTGGACTGCATGTAGTGAATCATTATATCAGCGCAAAAGAAGCCAAAGTTTATCTCTTTGAATGGTGACAATATTTCCAATGGGATCAAATTTTTGAAAAAATAGGTAACAGCTGATAGAGGAATGGGACTCAGTTCTGAAGAAAAATAAAATGAATCATGTGTGTAGATTGGTTACAGGGACTGAGGTAGGGGAAATAATTGCATATTCATAACTAAAAAGGAATAGGAATTATTTGGAGAACAACTAAGACTAAATAAAGGAATGAAACCAAAACCCAAATGTATATGATACTGTGAAGTTTCCAAATTAATTTCCGTTTTGCAAAGTTTGAAAAAGACTTGCTTTTTTTATTTATTTGCTTTTATTCAAGAATTTTTATCAAAACTGGTAATGAGTGCCCTTATCATTGCTGTGGATTTTGAGGATAAATTTGGATAATATTCTTGACATGTGATTCAAAATTAATAAAGGGAAAAAAAGAAAAGAAAAGGTATGGAATATTTTTTTAAGTCCCCAGTTTTAAATAAACCTCCGTTGGCAGGTGAGATTGCAGTGAAAAATGTAAAATGTAAGCCAGCTCTAAAGTGCAATTTCCATTTTGATTTGGTTTGTTATATGCTGGTAAAAGGAGCCCTTATTCAAGAAGGCAGTGTCTCTGAAAAGGGCTGTAGATGAGCATTAGCTCACACTAGCTAGCTTTTATGAGTTGCTTTTGCAAGGCTGCAACACAAAAGAAGCCCTTAAGGCTTTGGGTTTTAAAGTGGGAGAATATGAATAGAAATAGGGAAGAAGTATTACCTTTAAACACAGCACTGCAAAGACAAAGTGGCATCCAATTTGGTGCCAGCAATTTTTAAAGTAAGTTAAGAAATTAAGAAGGTGCAGAGAAGAGCAACTAAAGGGAGCTGATGGTTTGGGGTTTTTTGTTTTTTGTTTTTTTTTTCTTTTCATTAGGGCTACAGCCCTAAAGAGGTCAATCTGTTTAGCTCTAAGGGCTGATTTGATTATGATGGATAAGTACCTTCACAGGCAGAAAATACCAGGTACTTAAGTACTCTTTAATCTATCAGAAAAGCTACAAAAAGTAAACAGCTACAAGTTACAGCTAGACAAATTCAAAAGATGCTTGAAGGATATTTTTAATTGTAAAGGCAATCGGCCAGTGGAAAAAACTGGCTTTGGAAATAAGAGCATTCAAAGCAAAACCAGATGCTTCTCTGGATGAAGCTTCACTCAAACATTTCTAATGTCCATTTCTGGTCTTAGTTCTTTGAATGATTGTGCGGTAGACAAGACATTTACAGAACTGTCTGACATTGACAGAAGCATGGATACTGTGAATTTAGCAAGTTACTTATTTTTATATTGTAAATATTGTAATATTCTAAATATTGAATAGTGCATCTATCTCCCATAAAGAGAGAGAGAGCAAGGAGCTTTAGTTTCTAATGCAATAGGAGAGAAATCAATCATGCCTGTATAAACCTATTTGTCAATAAATAAATGCCCAGGACAGTCTTACTCTTTTCTTCTTTGCCTACATCAGAACAAAGCCAAGCAAAACCAGAGAATGATTATTTTCAGCCATGTTGGTCTAAGGGCTAAATACAGCTTTCCTATTTCCACCATCTTTGGTCTTATTCTAAATGAAAATTGGCCAAATAACCCATTTGATCCCTTCTTTTCCATGGTGTACACCATGGCACTGTAATATTAATTGACTACAATGTCATGTGCAAGTTTGGCAGCCATGCAACCTCCTACCGCCAAAAAGTATCCCTTAGCATCAGAAGTTTAATCTTTAGCACATTTTCAGTGGGAATCATTTGCATTCCATTGCTCCGAGCAGATGCACATTTCCTGTAATTCTTTATCCACTGCCCATCCTCTAGCAACTGCCTGCTTGAAGCCTTATCTGCTCTAGATGTAGATTCATACTGTAATAAAAGTGGTGAGACAGGACTGAAGTGAAAATCACAGCACTGAAGACCAGCAGTGTGTTGATGACCTGTTGACCTCTAATTACAGTAGGTCAATTCCTAGCCTCTCTTGAAGTCAGTGACAAACTTTCATCAGCAGCAAAGGCCCAGGATTTTTCTCTTTGTGCCCAGAATATCCTTAGTCCCTGTTTTAGGGATGTAGTAATGTATTAGGTATAGCATTCTTTGCTCAGTCAAGTAAGCTAAGGAAATGCATGTAACATGAAAATGAAAACCCTCTGAAAATTTTCCATTTGTATCACATTCTACTTCGGGCTTTTTTATTTGATCTTTCCCCTGAAATTTAAACATATTTTTTTAAATTCCCAGAATAGTTTTTATTTTTAAACTATTTTTCCTTTCTAATTCCTCAGATATTTCAAAGCAAAAGCACAAGTTAAAAATTATAGGGTCATTTATTATATGCTAAAACAACTTAAAGAATCATAGGAAATCACTGGTGTCATCAAATGAAGGATTTTATTAGACACTTCCAAGGACTATATCTCATAAACGGAACTACATCACATATTTTGAAATCCTTTTTATAAGATGTACTTTGCAGTACTTACTACCAGCACTATAGTGTAAAGTGTCCTTTTAATTTTGGTTTTTAGGAAGAGAACATTGAAGAACACTGTAAAAAATAAAACAACAGCTCTTTCAAGCCCCAAATAGCTAATTCTCTAAATACTGTCTAGTGACATACAACACTTAAACTCAGTTCTCTTTACCTTACTTTCAGCAGTTTTGACCTTGAGAGCCATGGACACATGATGTTGAAAGGAAGAGCTGTTGCTATATTCCGTACGCCAACATCAGCAGGAAGAAGCAGCTGGTTTTCACCCAAAAAAACATTCTTATAGGTGAGCATAGGACAGAGTGAGGTGGGTTGATTGGATTAAAATGCATTGAGACAGAAGCCATCTGCAAGCTAACCGTAAGCCGCTGAAGAGCAAAGAGAAAATCCTACCAGTTCATTTAATGTTGGTGCTTCTGTAGCTACAGTCAGCCAAAGCATATCTATAAGACAACTTGGCTATTGAAAGACAACATTATTAATATTATTTTCTACCTGCTATTTGCTTTTTTCAGCATTCATTTGATCACAGTTTCTTGGGGTTATTATACCTTCCTACTTTTAATTATTTTTACAATTTTTAACATTAATTCTATTAACTGTAGATGTGGACTGGTACATTCTTCATAATGTTCTTTGCTAATGTTTTTCTTCTGACTATCCCTTTATTACATCAAGTGTAATTCACATTGAATTAGGTATAATTATGTAAAGAAATGCCAGACTTAAGTTATGACTCTTCTTTTCCTGAACCATATTTTTTTTCCTTCATTAGAAAGAAATGTAATGTGCTTTAGAGCAGATCCAACTTCTACTGAGCAGTTCCTTAATGGGTTCAGATTAGATTTTTACAGACACATTATGATTCAGTATGCTATGTTATTTGGAAAAAGGAGATCATATAAGGGAGCACTTCTGAAACTGAACCAAGAACGACCTTTTTTTCCTGTCACTAACGTAATATGCGCAAGTTTCATTAGGGTTTTCATACCTTTTTAAATCATACAGAATAAACGTTATCTGCTTTAAAATATAGTCTGCACTCAGTAAATGAGCTTTCACTCATGGATTCCAGATTGTGTCAGAGAAATTACTAGTACCATTGTGTGAACTTCCTTCCTGTGCAAAATGCTAGCACAAAAATCTTTACATCAGTTAAGTCCTATTTTGAGAGCTTAAGTGATGTCAAAGGGGTAGACTGAAACAATGTAAAAAAACTAAATTAATTTGCTTCAACTATTGCAATAGTCACAAATAGCAAATTAATGAAGAAATATTTATTTGAATAATTAAAAAAATATTTGAAAAATATTTGAAAAGGAACAAAAGGTTTCAAAGAGCATCTTATTTACCCCAAAGTGTCAGCTGAAAACAAAATTCAATTCACAGAAAGTTTTGCAGTATCTCTAAGTAGCAAGATAATTGAAAAAGTAATGGATTGCATTAATCTAAAACCATTATTAAACATAACAAGAGTTTACATTCACTGACTGACTTCTTCGCAAAGAGTCGATTTAACCGAAGACTGAGGATGGAACCAAAAGTTACTGAGTTTGACTGAAATGTAATGGAAGCTGTAGGCATGGATTTGCTGAGGAGGCTAAGAGGTTCCTCCCATTCCTATTGCACAGCTGAAAACGTTAAATAATCTAAGGGAAAGGATAGCATTTCTGTTGTATCCCTGCTTCAAGATTGGAAACACCTGAACTGTAGTAGCCCAATGAACAGGTGCAAATCAAAATTGGAAGTGGCAGAAACTGTGTGACCCAATATACTGACTAAATCACTCCATGGTGAACGTTAACTGGAGAGATGTGTTACTGTTAGCAAAAAATGATGAGGTAACGGAATAATCACTTTTTGTATTTCTTATTTTCTTCAAATTCTTTTTTACTGGGCCAACTATATGAAATATGACAAGTATTCAGCAGAGGGAGACAGAAGGCAAGTTTTAATAGAGGTTAAAAGAAATGATAAGTTTCAGTTTCAACAAGCCCTACTTTTAAACACAGACTGGTTTTTGAAGCTTTACACTACAGTTTTTTATTAAGGCTAAGAGGAAAAGTAGTGTTCCATTATTTCTGAACCCCTAGAGTTTGTACTGGTTTGCTTTATGGAAACATCCAGGAAATAGTTACTTTGGTAGGATTTTGATACCTGACTCTCACATGTTTGAGAACAGTTAATAAATAACGCTATTTGGCTGTGTAGTGATAGGTAATGGATGAGATTTGAGAGACATTGACAAAGTCATAACTGCAGTCAATTGCAGGATGGAGAACACCTTTTGAAAGTAAAATAAAGGATACCTCTGTAGGGCTATATCTCTTTTGAAGAAACTGATAGCAGCACTTAATACTACCCAGGCAATACCTAGTTCCTATTTACTACCTGGACCAAAACAAAAAGTCAATTTGTAATTATGAACTGTGAGAACTTAGCTTCCTGCTAAGTTTGCTGCCTAAGCTTATTACTTATGGGTTTTTTTTAAGAATGTTCCCATTTAAGTCCACAATTTATGATGCTGTCAAACAGCATTGCAAAAGTAATTAACAACAATTTGAAGAACTACATCATATAGCAATATTACATTAATACCTCTCATGAAAGTTAACAGGTGATTTGTATTGCTGTTACGCTTATTGTTTCTGCTACAGCACAAGTACAAACACAAGTTCCTTAAGAAACAGAGCTGGACCCTGAATCACATTTCTTAGGTAATTCCAAAACCTGAAAAAAAAAATTAAAATCAGGGAAATAACTAAAACCCAAGGTATGTCGATTCATTTTCCTGGAATCTTCAAGAAAACACGAAGATTGAGCAATGGATGCTGTCTGCATTGGGTGGTGAGACATTTTTAACTAACTCATGGATGATGACATCAAAACATGTGTACTCTGTCTCCATCTGCTGATAGGGAGGAACTATACTTCCACTGTGTTCAAGGATAGAAGAGCTTGGAAAAGTAAATAAAAAATAAATAGTGGTCACTGTATTTGTTCTTCTACTGCAGTGACTGGAAGACTGTCAATGCAGTGAAGGGAACTTGATTAAAATGCATTTTTAAAAGTAAAAAGCACTAACATTTCTTGACATAGAATGTGTTACAACTTTAGCAAATATAACTTAATTGTATCCTATGAAAGACAGTCCATACAGTTTCGTGTTGATGGTACATGCGTTATACAGCCTTAATATGACAGCTTGGCTCCCATATGGAAGGAGCTCGAATCTTCTGTGGTCTAGGCTCTATCTCCATGAAGATTAAAGCAATTAGGTTCCTTCCTTCTTTAACCTTGGCTGCAGATGGATGAATTTTGAGGGATGGGAGATCTGAGAATTAAGTGGAAGCAGAAATGTGCTTTGAATGTGTCAGTCTATTATTAGTTCCAAATTTTGTTGGATTGCTTTTAAGAATGCTCTCATTTCTGATTGTATCATGTAAAAAAGCTTTCAATAATTGATTCAGAAAGAGGTGAATTTTAGGGACTTTCAGCTCCTGAAAAGTTGTCTTCTTCAATTTCAGTGTAAAAGCTCACAAAATCTAAAATGTTCATAGTGCTAAAAGAATCAGACTCAAAAAATTGGTAAAATTCTTTTCGATTGACAAACTGCAAATGAATTGGATACTTCTAGAGATAATTAACCCCATGAGCTACTTGTATCTAAGGAGCTGTCTTAATTAATAGCAAAACCAGTAAACAACACATTTTGTTTTGTTAACTGACACTGTTGGCTTTGTGAACAAGTTCAATATAAAGCTTGATAGTATTGGCAGAGGAACCAATTTAGTAGGGTTTATTTATTCAAACTAGAAATTAATTTTATTGTTTGTGAATGGTGTGGGACTGATAGAACTGAAAATGGAATCTTCTGTTTATCCAGAGAGAAGTTATAACACAATTGCAGCAATGTAAACTTTCTACCCTAGCCCCACTGTATGTCTAAGAACTAAGTTTGTCTGTATTTAAAAAAAAATGAATCAATATTTGGCCTTTCTGCTGAGAAGCTTAATGTGCTGATTACCACAAGCCTACATTTTGAAGATATTCTGGCATCTCCACTAGTGTTAGTGGGAATTTTTGGTAGAGTACAGTGAAGCCCTGAAAAATCTCTTTATGGGATTACCTATTTATAATTGATTCAACCATAAAGTCTACACGTTACCTGAAAGCTTAACAAGTAACAATACACTAGGTTGATACTAGTACTATTATAGTGCAGTGAACACTGCTGGGCCATGTGGCACGGTGTGACTGGTGTGTCCTCTAGCAGACACAGGGTGGCTGCCCACAGGCTGCCTGCAGGCAGCCCAGGCCTGTGCCAGCCTTCCCAGTTGTGCTCCAGCACAGGCAAGAACCTTTTCCACCACCATTTGATTCAATGTGCGATCCCCTTTCTGTGCCCATGAATGTCCCCAGTCACTGTTTTAATTTACTGGGGTATATGTAACTGTAGAGCCTCTATGAAATGACCTAATGGTCTCATTTTTGTTCTTTGCAGGCAGGTGTCCACAGTGCAGTAATACACGGTACCAATTAACCATCTCTTTCTGGTGCCCTGAGGAGAGAAACCAGGATTGACTGGGCATGGACACTGAACCCCTTTTTCATTTGCAGAAGCGTACCTTCTGATTGAAGGGCTGATTTGAGCGCTGGCAAGGTAGTAGAAAGAAATTTGCACTGCCAATAGCTGTCATAAATGTGTTAATACACAGCTGGGGGGAAGGGCTACTGGGACACTTACACATCCACACATTTCCCTTTGCTCTCCAAAGAGGGAGTTTAAAGAAACCTGCCTCAGTGCTTTTAGGCTGGGTTCTTAGGATTATGCAGTAAATTATTCCACATGCAGTTTGTCCTGTTCACGGAGTACGCTTTTGTTGTTTATCAGTATTTGAGGAAAGTGATTGTTTTAAAAACAGCAAGCTCGTGAGCAAGAAATGGCTGTATAGAGGAATTGGGATAAACTATGTATTTTCTTATTAGATTGAAAAGTGCCACAAATTCATGATTTTTGTTATTTGCCATCTTCAGTTTGAACTCATCATTTCAATATGAGAAAATACAGAAATTCTAAAACTGATCTGATGTAAAATAAAGCATTCCCAGGGTGAATTTCCATCTACAAAATTTTCTCATTTACCTTTATTTTTCTGCAGTCATAGATACACTGCATTTACCTAGACAATAAAAATCTGTGCTGTTGAAACAAGCATGTTATTCATATCCTTGAGTTCAGCAGGTTTGAAAGTAAGAGTAAAGATGGTGTTGGGACGTTGTCTTATTTTCAGACCTGTCATTTCTGGAGGAAAATTTCTTCCATTGAGAAGTAAAAAGGTATTTTCCACAACTTTTCATTCCAAAAGCAATTTTGAATCTTTAAGTCAAGCACTCTAATACAACAGGCAGCTTCTACTCTCAGTTACACCTGTTGAACTTCATTATCTTCCGTTCTGCCCTAATTACATACAGACAAACTCATTCACTTGACCTTGTTGACCCTGCCATTAAAACTTTAATTAACTCTTGTGACCATGATTCATGGCTCAGAACAGAATGCAAGTCACTTTATCACAACAAGTTTGGCAATTGGGGCTAAAGTATATTTCCAATGAACTGAGCATTTGTCTGTGATCACCGAATAGGAGGTTGAATACAGATGCATTCAGCAATTCAACGAAACGTCTATGTATATTTACATTTTTGACTGTTATAGTGTAAGCAGACATATCATTAAGCTCAGGAACCTGATAAATTCTCTCATCTAAAGAATTTTTACTCAATTTTACTGCTCTGCTGACATTAGAGCCAGCTGATATTTGTCATAAAACAAACAAAAGAAATTGTATTTATGACATCTCCGAAATGTATTTCAACAGCTCTTTAGTATAGCTCCAGTTTAATAGAATTCATTATTAAATGGTTTTCGGCAGGATAACAGCAAATGACATCCTAATATGAATTTCAGCAGCCTAAGTCTTCTCTAAATGAAATTTTTCACATCATTTTGCTCAAGTTTTCAGTGTTCGGGGGAATCTCCTGTCAATTCAGGATACTCTAAAATTGGAAGACCTGCGTTCATCTCTGACCCTTTGTTACCCTTTGGTTCTTGTCATTCACCAAGGTTACCTACTGCTAGCTATTTGGCATGTCTTCTAGGCTGACTGACATCAGTTGGCTGTCAAGTATTTCATCTCCATCATTACAGAGTTGGCTCCCAGTAGAATTTAGACATGCAGGACTCATATCTTTTTAGTATTTCAAAATCAGGTCTAAGGATACTGTATTCCAACACTGGGTTTAATGTTTTTTTTAAGCTTCTTATGAAATGTGTAGAATTTCTTGTGCAGAAGAAAGGGCAGAAGTCTTTGCCACTTTGAGTTTGAAGCAATGAGACATTTCTCTCTATAATAAGATAACAGCATTTCCCTATGTCAGATACATTTGCTGTGATGTGATACATATGGTAATAATAGTAAAGCAAGGAGTAGTATAGTAACAAAGAGCATTTAAGTACTACAAGCAGACAAAGGCCCAGTTACTCTTAAGAATGGCCAAATTAGCATTAAAAGCAGGGAAAATAATCCCACTTAGATAACTGCATAAGTGCTACCAGGCCATCCACCATCAAAAAGTACATCTTTTTTGCATTTCCTGAGCAGATTCTGGTAGCTGCTTTGGGTTAGGAGGTATGGCATGTGGTCATTAGCTGTGACTAGTCTTTCTATTAGTAACTCATAACCTTAATACAAACAATCTGACTTGGCCATGTCTTTGCTTTTCCCACATGAGCAGCTGCCGTTCCACCCATTGAGACTACTCGAGTAGGGACAGTTTGGCTATGTAAAAAATTTCAGCAATAGCATTTCTTTTAATCCCAGGGAGACTGGCAAGAGTGGGAGATGGGTGAATTAAAATGTGTCTAATGATCAGTATTTTGTTCCATCTTCTTTCATGTAAAATGCTACAGGTGATATATATTCAGCCACGCTGTTCAGAAAGTATTAGCGCAATTGAAGATGTTTTTGTGTCACCATAGCTTGAGTCAGGAAATTTTTCCAGTCTGCATCTACAACGCTGGGCATGCACATAGTTACCCTTTGAGGCTTTATAATAATTTTTACCTGATGATGCACGTTTTCATGCGCCTCAGACGATTTAATACACCCTGGTATTTAAAATAACAGCTACTGTTTTAAATTAGTCTGTGTTCAAAATAGTTGCCACTAGATGGCAAACTGATTGTATGCAGACTTCCACACAAAGGGAACGTTTCTGCTGTGTGCTAGGTGACCAGGTGAACGTATTGCATCAAATTTATCCTGCCCTGATTCCGTTGAAACCAGTGGAATTATACCAGAGAAACAGATGACTCTTTAACCTTAGGTACTGAAAGCGCCTACAGTAAGTAAATATCGTATTTGTTTCTGTTTGCTTGTCTAAATCAAGTCTGTTATACTAAACCTTTTAACTTCACATCACACAGGAAAAATGCAAGAGTTCAGGCCCATCATTCAATTTTAGGTACCAGGTATGTTCCACAGTACTTAAGAGGTAGTGAGTGGCACATACTGGCAGAGACAAAAGAGACTTGAAAATGAAAATCCCCTTTTATATGGGCCCAGTTATACAGGATCCACGTAAATGCTCACATTTTACAGCACCCGATTGTTCATGTGCCACAAATTTCCGATTTAGAGTTTTGCATCTACCTGTTCACACAGAGCCTCAGCTAGAGTCAGGACCTCTTATGATGCTGTCCTTTCCTTTTCCCTCATAATGCTGCAATAATGGATGGCTTTTCTAAGTACATGCTGCACGTTTCCACTCACAAGTGCTATTTGCAGTCACTTACAAAACCACATTAACCTACTCAAGATCTTGTTTTTATCAGTTTCACACCAGTGTCACTTTACTGTTGCTATCAAATGCAAGAAAATATTTTACAATCCTACGTTAAAAACAACTGGCACAGGCCTTGAGTCTGTCAGTATACTTTTCTATTGTGTATTGGTCTGACACCACCAGACAGAAACAGAGATCCCTTTCAAAAGCAGGAGTTAGCCAAAAACTATCTTGCTTGCTGTATTTTACTTTCTTACATTAGCAGATGTATATATATATATACAAATGCATTCCTAAATATTATGTCTTTGCTGTGCTACTAACTGATGTTGGTATCCATCTTTGATTATTTTCTATTTGAAATCTGAGTTTTCACCCACATTATTTTGTGAACTAGTTTGTTTGAGGTTCAACAGTTCTTAAAGGCAAAGGATCAGCAGTTTTACTGTCATTTTCTTATGGAAACAGGCTGGCAATTTATTGGACTTGGGATTTATTTTTAACACTAGTTTAGCTTGCTGATGCTATGCTATCAAAAATAAATTTGGGGTTCTGATTTAATTTCTGTTGGTGTGGCAAATTGACAGTATTTAAAAATATGCAAAGAGTTTGGGACACGCTTGATTCACAAGCATGATTCATTCTGAAAAGATTTGCTTTAATCCAGTTCCTGAGAAAAAGTGTAGTAGGTGCACTGGACTGACTGAATAGGCATGCAGTTCCCTCTGGTTTTGCTGTCTGTGTCTAGTGAAGTGATGTTTATGTCCATCCTTCACAGGCCTCAGAGATATTGTAGGCAGTGCCCTCAGCATGCTTGTTAAATTATAGCTGGGCAGTATAGCAATCATTACAATTGGATGCCATGCACAGGGCCATTAGTTACTCACCAGCAGGAATCAGTACAGCATTTTTATGCCTCATGAACAATTAACAACATGTGAGCACATTATCACAAGTTTTCTGATTTTCCTCTGAAGTACTAGAGAACAACCGCACCTGAATATGGGACCTCACATAGAACAAATTCATGCTTTAGGGCTGTGCTGCGGATCTTTGCTTTTAGAGTCCTGCTTAATGTGTTCTCCTCATATATTCAGATTTTTACTCATTACCAGATTTGGAAGTGGAAAGGAATAACCTCCACATTAGATCTGCCAAGTACTTGAAGAAGACTTTTTTCTTCCCTCATAGAGTGAAGTCTGGTCCATCTTCTGAGATCACATCACCTATTGGGCCATCAGCTCTTGCTGTGACCTTGGGCACAAGTGTCACCTTTTGTGTCCTGTTTTCTGACTGCAGCTAACAAATCTCTTACTCTTCTGGGCATTGAAACCTTATTCATCTAACTTAACAATTTCATTTTGAATGTAATACAGATCTGGCTAAAACCTAATAGTTTGTATTATATAGGAGGCCAGACTGACCGGGGTCTAATAATTCTTTCTGGCTGTAGGCTGTCAAAGCAAAAGATCACACCTGCTGAAATTAGCAAGGCCACCTTACTGCAATGCCGAAAACAATGTTTTCAGATTTTTTGGCCAAAATGCTGAACCATTGACCTGAATATAGAGCTATGGCCTTTTCCTTGCAAAATGAACTACTCTTGAAAATTTAGCCCCTTCATAGGCTTTTCTTTCATGTAGAAGGTAAGGGATCCTGTTCTTACATTAAATAATCTCTTCCATGGTTCTTTTAAATAAAATTACATGAATGTTTAAAAAGTATTTAGTGTGTCAGATTATAATCTGATGAACTTGTTTTCAATACAAGACATTGTGTCGCTCAAAGGAAAATTGCTTAGAGAAGACTCCTGCAATATTTTCAATCTGTAATCCAAATGCGGTAACACTCTCACAGCCTAGAAGGCTGAAGTCATTTTTCTGGAATGGATTGTTAACTATTCCTATGAAAAAGGAATATTTTTTTTTTTTGAGGAAGTGTGCATACATGCTTATACACATTTAAAATAGAAAAAAACATTCCCTTTTTTTGAGTGACATTTTTAGAAGGGAAAGGATTGTCTTTGTTGTGTTAAGAAACAGAATGGGGTCTCAAGAGTTTGCTTGTTTCTCCCATAGACTTTCTCTGCGGAATTTAGGAGGCCTGAGCCTTTCTGTGCATCTGCTGGCAGTCTGTGGTTATGTGGGAGAATAATATTTCCTCTACTATAAAGTTATTTGGACGTTTGGTTCAGGGGGAGGTGATATTAGGCCTGTTAATTCAAGGTGCCACACCGTGTATCTCCAAAATGGAGAGAAAAAATATAAAATAAAAAAGAAGAAAAAATTAGCACATACTTAGCAAATGACAGGTTCTAGTTTAAATTTTCACATTTTAATAAATGCGAAAAAAGCATATTTAAATGCTTCTTTGCTATCTCCAGTTCTGATGTTGGAGATTTTTTTTTCCTAATTGCAAGATCATGAGCTGTGAACACCACTCCAGGGTTAGGAGTATCCTGAGTTTGATTTCAGCTGAACAAAGCATACTTGTGTTTTCCCTTGTGTAACCCTTTGCTTTCAGTCCTCTAGCCTGAGAAGCTACATAGCAAGCTGTTCTGCTGTTAAGCATTCATCTGAGTATGTAATACCTGAGTCACTAAAAGATATAAACCACTCTTCTGAGCTTCATCCTCCCACACTACTACAAAAAATGTTCATTTTCTACCCCAGGTTTTTGGCTTTGTATCTTCCTACATTAGCTGTCATTTAATAAACTCTACTTGAGTATGAAAGAATCACAGTCTGGGTTTCCTGAGTTTGAAAATAAAATGAAAGCAACACTTCGCACTATTGTTCCACTGAAATTAATTTGTCTACATGATATTTTACTGTAACTCCAAACTGTTCTCTGGTTTCTATCCAAAAGTGGAGGTTCTATTTTAGTTACAAAGCTTAACCACATAGGTTTTTATTCAGTAAATGCAAGCTACAATGGTTTTCTCATTTCAGAACTATTGTTTTTTTCTCCTTATGTGTTTAATTCAAGAACCTAGTTGACCCCTTGCGTGAGATGAATCACAAGCTAATGAAAAAAGTGCCAAAAGCCCTGTAGGATTGAACTAAATGTTCAAGTTGAAACAAACAAATCCATGTAGTTTCGCATAAATAAAAGAGTTGCTTATTGTGGTATTCAACTTGAAATCAATTGTGGAATAACCAAATTAAATTATGTTTCTCTATTTGGGGAGACATCTGGACCTAAGGAACAGTCTGAGGTGTCAAGCATTAACTGCCATAGAATGGGAAAGCAAGATCTTAAAGTCAAAATGGTTTTGTAATATTCAGTGTCCAAGGTGCCAAGGACCTGACTTTTCAAGTCCTTACATATGAAGTGTCATTCCAGCAGAATTTAGCTATGACTAGCCAACACTATTTCAAACTAGATCTCAGATCTCCGATCTCCGGGTGGCTCTCTGAAAATGTGTAGTTAGTGACCATCTGGAAAAGTCAGACTAAAATTACTTGTTTAGTATCATATGAGAACTGTCAGAGGCAAAGAAGGAACCTAATTTTCAGCATCTCCATGCAGGTGGCTTTCCTTCTAGCAATCCACTGCTTAATGCATTTCACACCTTCTGACTGCCAGAGCCAATGAAGCAGGAGTTTTGTAATCTTCAATTTATAACCCTGTGTAAACCCAGAGGAGATTTCTTATAATGGGGTTCCCTGAGTAAGTCTGGGTTTCTGTAGAAGAAATAGTCTATCATCATGCCATAATAGCATATCATCATGTTTGTGCCCAAGGGTTCAAATTAAAGTTTCTAAAGCAGTATCAATGTTGGCATTTCCTATGTGTTAAAAGCTTGCATTTAACCTTACACTGCACCTGTAAAATGTTGTTTTAATGTTTTGTTTGACTCTTATTCGCAGTCATCTTTGTGCCTTCCACCTTCCTGTCTTCTTACCTACCCAAACAACTCAACTTAACCACTGACCAGCTCCCAAACTACCAGTTAGCCCTCTTGCACCATCTAATCCCTGGTTTAGCTGGTGTTCATTTTTGCCCCCATTCCCTGAAATCACCATCTAATTCTCTTCACATATTTGTCCTGGTCCCTTTGCTCAGGTAACCTTAGTTCTCTTCCTTTGTCCACCTTCGTTGTTTGT